>NC_135765.1:70076-745076 GCF_052425735.1 Oculina patagonica | reverse complement strand
TAATTTTATTCAAACACCTAACTTGAAAATGACCGTCGAACGGTCGAAACGTCGTTCTAATTTTTTAGCGTTCAATTTTATTATACAATAATAATAATAATAATAATAATAACTTTATTATCGTGTCAAACTGTAGTAGCTGAGGGGAAAAGTCCCCTCTACTAATTGTGGACACCTAACCTGCCTAACTAAAAACGTAATTAATATATATAAAATAGAAAATATTAATATACATTTAGAAAACCTAATTACAACTATTAACTAAGCTAAAAAAAAAAAAAAAAAAAACACTGTACAAATATATTAAAATTCTGTTTCTTTAACTATATTAAAATATAAAAATTAAAATTATGTTAAAAATAAAAATTATGTCATGTAATGTTGGCGGCCAGTCATTCTTGGCATAGGTTGCATCCCCGACAGTCACTGACATTAGCAGCCAGCACAGTGAGGTCCTGACCACGTATAACGCATTTAAATTGATTCAAAGAGGGTAAATTTCTTAGTCTAGGAGTGAGAGCATTCCAAAGTTTGGGCCCTAGGTAACGAAGTGAGTGTTTTCCATATGTTACCGAAGAGAATCGAGGTTGAACAAATTCTCGTTTTCTTAAATTATATAAGCCACTGTCTACTTGGAAAAGATTACAGAGTCTCTCGGGCAGCAATTTATGCTTAATTTTATGCCGTGTAGCAGAAGCAAATTTTGCTTCTTGGAAACGAAATTGACGCTGGAAACAATGCTTCCCGTGTGGCAAAACTGGAAAACATTGATATTCGGGAAACATGCGTGCGTGCGCTACGGGTGTTTCTGGAAATCTGTGTCCTCGTTTTGTCAGGCCTTAATTCTTTGTTAATTCATTTGCTTTGCAGGTAAAAGACTACCACGAGGAAAACTACAATCCTACCGCGAGCTTTGCCCCGGTGTTTCCCAAATCGTCGACATCCTGGTTATTTACAAAGCCGGTGTGTGCTAACTCTGTAAACCTTCCAAAGCACACTTCAAGACCCTTCAACTTCCGGTGCGACCCTTGCACTATTGATAAACACAGTAGAAAGTTGTTTCCTTTGGCGTACGCTTTGTACCTGTCAATCTACTTTGCAGTTTACTTCCTTGCAGACGTTTGAGATTTCAGCTTGTTATTTATTGAGATATAATCTAGTCAAACAAGCGCGTAGTATAGAGATTGCAATGGAATTCCCGTGCCTCCTATTGCTGGTGAATTTACAGCGGATAAATTGAAGGAGGGAGGGGAGGGGATGGGACGGAAAGGGAAGGGGTGAAGGGGTTCCAACTTGCTCTTTTGAGCTAATCAGAGATAAAGCAGAGCGAAAGAGTTTACTAGAATGTACTATTGCCCATTGGAATATGGCAACTGTGCATACGCACCTCTTATGTGGCTACTTATTGTTATTGAAAGATGTTACTTTAAAATTAAAACCTTTCATTTCAGTTTCAAGTATTTTAAATGGTACTTGTTGTGTACTCAATCACGGTAATGTCAAATTCTTAGCGTTCTTATGTCCGCTCCGTCGTTGAGGGGGATTCTTGAATTTAAAGGGGCTAGCAAGGTCAAGGTTTTTTTGTAATTCTGTTTGTCTTCGTTGAATATGACCTCTAAGCGTCAAATTAAATTGACAAAGTCCTTTATTGGCAAAATCACGGCCACATTCAAACTGAAATAAACTTGAAAAAAGCCCGGCCGATGTTTTCCAAGCTCGGCCTCAAGTTCAGCCTGTTGAAATTATCAATGATATAGACTTGATTAAAAACATAAGACAAACAGCAGAAATAAGCATGGTTAAATAATGCATTTTTCTAAAATGTTCCCTCTACATTTCTTGCATCAGTTTACATGTTATGATTTTGTTCCGGCAATGTGTCCTAGCAACAAGACCCTTCTCGTCTCAGCACTTTTAAGCCTGCGTGAATATCGATGATTTGTATCTTAAAATACCCTTATAATTAAATAATAATTAAAAATAATTATTTCATTCTCTTTTATTTTGTTTGAGTCTTTTCCTTTTTCAAAGGCCATATATCGCCTTTGTTAGGCGGAGCAACTTCAACAGAAATACCTTCACATGGACCGTATCTTTGCATATAGAAATTAAAACATTGTATAATTTAGTTACGTTTTTATCTCCGTTTTTTAAATACAATGCTAAAATGATTGCTGTTTCGTCCAAGTTTTGACTCGCTTTCTTGATTTCTAGCACCTACTTTGTGTTACCATGCACCAATAGTCCATCAAATTCTGTTCTATGCACTGTTTCTTATCCGTCAGCTCTTTAAATTATATATCGCTGGGACTTTCTCGATTTCACCTTTAGGGTTCATTATCATTGTTATTTACAATATATTCAGCTTGCTTTCGAAGCAAGAGTGGAACAAATGTGGCCAAGATGGCCGATAGACAAGTTGTGGCTCCCAAGGAGTAGAAAGCGATGGCGTAACTCTGTAGTCCGTCATAAATCCATCCAGCGATCAGCGGTCCTAATGTACGTGGTATAGCTATCACAAAGAATGTCATTCCTAATCCATATGAGACTTTCTGCGGGCCTAGAATGTCACACACAATAACTGGGTTTATAATCAAGTAACACCCTCCAAACAAACCAAATATGAACGCAGCCACAGCTAGAACAGCGTATGATTCTGTAAGAGGTACGACAAAATTACTCAAGCCTACAACAAGAAAGGCGATTTGAGCAATGTATACCCGATTGAGGCGTCGGATGTCCGAGATGCGGCCGAAGATAACACGACCGAAACCCGATCCGACAGTTACAAACGTCAGCAGAAGGGAGGCCCTTGTCTTGTCGATTCCAATGTCTTCAGCCAAGCGAACCTGAAATAAAACAGAGAACAATAAGGTTTCTGTTTGTTTGTTGGCTTATTAATTCATACTTTTGTCAGGGAGTTGGGTGGAATGTAGGATGGCAATGGTTAATCTGACCACCATCGGGCCGCCAAATTTTAGATTAAAGAGGTTTTTAAATTGAGAAAATGACTGACTAATAGAAATTGGCTGAAATGACGAGGTGTTGGGGTTATACGCATTATACTGAGAGGGTAAACTGTGGCCGAAGATCCTTTAGATGCAGTTTTATCTCAGAGAAAAACAAACTTACAGGCTAAACTGGATCGATCAACAAAGAGAAGCCCGATACACAAGTGTTAGATTTTCAAACTTTCAGTTGGCAAGACCAATCTACTTTAGGTTCTTTCTATTCTTATACACGAAGACAATTAACCAAAACAGTGAAAGATCTAAAGTAATTTGTGCAAATTCTCACCAAATGAACAAAAGGGACCATGTAACCAAGCATGAAGATAAAAATGACAGCAATCCACATCAGGAATGCTTTGTTCCTCAAAATCTCGCAGTCAAACAGGCGCTTCTTCTCTTTTTGAGCTTCTGTGACGTCACCGCTCTGTGGGAACACACTACGCCTTGGACGATAAACCAGTGCGAATCCAGACAAGATCAGAAACGCTCCCGACAACACGCGAAACATGCTGGCCAGCCCGACATGAATAAACAATTGTTGCATGGTTGGGCTGAGTACACTTCCACCAATCGCACCACCGAGAGCCATGATGCCATTGGCGAATGCAAGCCTCGCTTTGAAGTACTTTGTGAGTATCAACAAATCGGCGAAGTATACCAGAGATGCGCCCATGCCCCAGACGAGGCTGTAGGTTAGGTACAACATCGGAAGACTGGTGGCGAAGGAAGAGCTCAACAAACCGATAGAGCAGGCCAGGGTACCAAGTAAGGCGACAACCCAGCATCCGTAGCGTTCGCTGAGGACAGCGCCGAGAGGAGAGAATAAATAATATGTAGATACGGCGAGAGAGCTCACCCAAGCTATAAAAGAAATGAACAAAAAAAAACTGATCAGTAAAATAGTGCTAGTAGTAAATAGGCAAGTAAACATTAGTAGTTTCGGCATGTTCGAATAGTGTTTTGTATAGGTAATCATACGATTTCGAGTTCAATTTGGAATTAATTTGCACGAGTGAGTTAAGGATAAAAAGTGACCAAGTTGAGTTATTACGCAAACGTTTGTTATGGAACAATCGTCTCAGAAGAGTCCAGAAATCGTCAAGAAATCAAGGACTATTGTAAGGAGATTCTGTTGTTATTTACCAACATTTCCAAATTCCGACCTGGATAGAGGACCCGCATGAAAACCAGCCATGGCTAATGTGGCTTTCTCTCTAAATATTGTAATTTAATTCACAACAAAAAATATTAGTCACCTGTTTCTGCCCTTGATTTGTTAAATTCGTCGATTAACGCGGCATAAATGACTCCAGAACTTGTTATAAGTCCTCCGACGAAAAACTCCATCAAAAATGTCGTTGCCAGGACCACCCACGCCCAACCTCTGTCATAATGAGCTTTGTGAGGGTCAAGACCAGCCTCTTCATCGGGACGAGGTTCTTTGAACGAATGGATGTTGTTGTTCTTTTCTTGGCAGGATTCGTTTTCACGCTGAGCTTCTACGTCACGAGAAGGTTCTTCGTCACACCGAGCCTCTGTACCAGGATGAGGTTCGTTATCCCAAGCCCATAGTGGGCCTGGGCATCAAGATGAGTCTGTTGACTGTAGCTGCTATGTACAGCCTCTTCGTCAGGACGAGGTTCTTCTTTTCTTGCGTTTGTGGCATTATTAGAAGCAGCCCGTTTTAATCCAGTTTCGTTGGCTTCAAAACTGCTCTGTCTGTCTTGCCCCATCTGTCAACAAACGATCAAGGTTTAGTCTTGTGTCAGGATTTGTCTTTATGTTTACAACAGGAGGAGCTGTGAAGACGAATCACCTCCTCCCTACACTCTCCCCACCCCCCCCCCCTCCCCCCCAGCCCCCACCATAAAAACTTTCGATCGACAGACCGACGTACAGATCGTTTCCGCAAGCATTGCATTTAGGATCAGCTCCAAAGAGCTACAGTCAACTCTCTCTAAGACGGACACCTTCGGGACCGGCCGCAGCTGTCCGTCTTAGAGAGGTGTCCGCTCTGTAGAGAGTCGAAGTAACACGACACCAGTAATTCTGAGATAATAAAGCTAACCTTTGCACAATGCAACAAACCTTTGCAAACTACAACAAGACTAAAATAATAAAAAGACCGTATTTGCTTGTTAAAGCAAAGAGAGCTTCTACGCAAAAAGCGCAAACTGTAAAACTGTAAGTAGAAAACGACCTCTTTAGTGCCCATACACGAAAGCAGAAAAGTAATGTTTTTGGTTAGTAAGCTTGGTATACACGTATCCTTAGGTCGCTGACTAACTTTGGTTTAGGTCAATACGAAGTTTGGAAGTATTTTCACTAATAAAACATGATAAAAAAAAACACTTCTTAAGTGTCCGTTAATGATTTCAAAGTGTCCGTTGTCCGTCTTAGAGAGGTGTCCGTCTTATAGGGAGTTTGGTTACAGTAAAATGACTGAAAAACCGCAGGGACCGTCACCAGGTGTCCGTCTTATGGAGGTGTCCGTCTTATAGAGGTGTCCGTTAAGAGAGAGTTGACCGTATTATTTTGCATGAATGGGCACCTTGCATTGTCTGAAACTACTTAGAATGATTTAAAGGCTTAGATTAATTGGTTTGGAAAACGTTTATAAAATGAGATCACAGTTTCGGTCGATTATTTCCAGAAAACGTACGTTTCGTCGACAGACTTGTCGGGTAACTGTCGGATTCCGACCGCCAGCCGGATCGAGCCCGACAGTCAGTGTTCACGTGCCCCTGAAGGAGCACGTGTTTTCAGCTTATTACGTAATAAGATTCGTTTTATCTTTGTTTGTGTCAATTATATCTCCATATAACAAGCCACAATCAATATTTTGGTTTCTTCATGGTTGATGATTTTTCCTTGACTTGCCGCACGTCATAAGATATGAACATAATTCTCCTTAGCTAAAAGATTTTGTCTCATAAGCTGGGAATCATGCGTGTGTGCACATTTATTTTAAGGGCAAGCCGGCTTTTCTACCCGCTTATGTCACATGTGGCTCTTAACAGCAACTAAGATATATATTTATATTTTTTATTCTCAGATAACTGCGTACCGGTTAAGTCTTACTTGACCTTAAAAGGAAAAAAAATTTTCGTATCCTATAGCAACTGAGCAAACATTTCTCAAAACCAAACATTTAACTTACAAATTTTTAAACACACAACGTTTTTATGCGAATGACGCAATTGCACCAAGGCGTGTAGGAACACAGGTGCTATGGGCCCATTTAGTTTAGTTTAGATTTAGAAAGCCCATGGTCTTTTTAAAATAATAGCCACTCGAATTCATGTTCATGTGGCTATTTTGTGCATTTTAGCCTTCAGTCCCCTTAGTCGTTGTTACAGAGTCCCCGTTTAAATTAAACCTCAATTCATTCAAAAACCAGGTCTTACTCAGTCTTTGTTTTAGCAAATAGCACTTAGAGCTTTTTTAAAATCGTCACAGACCAAGTCCTTAATTTACAGCTTTAGCTGGTTTTCAATGTCACGCCACGAAAAAGTCATCAAAATTATTCGGTAAAAAAGTCAAAAATTTGAAATGTTATAGAAGACTCATAGATAATCTACTTGTCCGAGTCTCAGGTCTGTGCAGTATACTCAAGTTATCCGTTGAAGACAAATACATTAAACTCAGTATGGAAACTTCATGTTAGTGACGTCAAGTGAAAACAAAGAATTCTGAAGAAAATAAGTACTTTACTACATCAGAAGTTCAGAACTAACAGAATAAGTTAATTTAATCATTAAAGCTGTTAACTAGGTCCGTAAAAACATAAACTGAACGAACACGTACATATACGAACTGAGAAGGTCTTTTGCACCAATGAAATTTATGAATATGTGAATGATAAAAGTTGAGGAATTTGACAGCGAAGTAAAAAGCTAAATTTCTAACGACAGTTATTTATGTTACATAACACTTGAAGCCAACAAATTTAATTTGCGGTGTAAAAAAATATTTAAAATCACAGAATAATTATAGTTTAACAAAGAAAAAAAAGCCAACGCAAGCCGACCTACAGATAACATGGGTAGCCGAATCCGGCTGTGAAGATAGGTGAAAATTTTTATACGTATTACATAACACACAGTCATTAGGGTAATAAAGCGTCAAGTTTAAATAGCATAACAGTAAAAGCGTATCCTTAGATTTTTGTAGATGAATCTAAAGCAAATGGAGAACAGGATAACGAACCAGTTTGGCAAACTGACAGAAAATGTTGATGCGAGTAACCCAAGGGATGGGAATTCAAAATAAGGCCCACCTCCGTTTAACGATGGACAGTTTTATCAGAACCTTTGCGGCTGGGCTATGCTACTAATTAATTCAACTTATTCCTCTTCGTGTGTCTCCAAAATAAGGACATTGGGCTAGACTATTACTCTGTTTGAGACACAATTACGTTTTTTTTTAAAGTAGACATTATTTTTCCTCACTCCAATCATCAGGTTGTCCTCTCCATCAAAAAGCTTGGTGATTACTGAGTGCTCTTTTTTCCTTTTCACAAATGTTAAAATAATGCTACGGAAAGAAATATGGTGTAGTTAACTTACCATTCTGTCGCTCAAAATTCTGTTCTCTTCTTGTGCAATCTCAGCGACTGACAGAAAAATGTTCTTTCAAGCCTGCTTCGAGCTTAGCTTGTGAATGTATAGGAAGCACTATATAAAGAGGGGGCGTCTATGTCATGCTAATTTAGCTGTTATTTTTCACTTAGTTGTTTTCACAGGCTCTCCGGCTGGTTAACCAAAAACTATTTAGCTATCAACCATCGAAAAAACTGTTTATCTATTAATGTCCCTGCCGCACTTGATTTCAATGGTAAAACTAATTCTATCGTGAAAGCGAAAGAACATAACTACTGGAATTCAACTGATCAGCAGTTTTCACCTGTAGAAATTTGACCTTACACTGCAAAAGCTACCTGTCCGTTGGAATTGCACGCATACTTGGCTTGATACTTCTTAATTGTTAAAGAAAGCAGAGGGCGTAGAGGAGTTAAAAATGTGTTTTAATGACGCAAGTGGATCATTACGCGGCGTATCTGAAGAGCCCCTTGGCTTGGAGTTTCTCGTGACTGCCATGTGTTCTGATGCAATTTAAATTCTTAATTTGTGGCTATTCTGTAGAAATAAGCAAACTTCATTGATTTGCGACTTCTTTATTGCAGCTGGTTCATATAAAATGAGTTCTTGATCAAGTATCAGAGCTGATTTGCTTAAATAAACACACGAACAGAACAAAAGTATATGAATCGAGGATACCACTCCGCAAATCGCGTAGAGACAGTAATTAGCTTTAAGGCAGTTCACAGAGCCCAATAGCCCTTATGCATTTTACGTTAGACTGGCTAATTTCACCACCAAGCCTAGCTTTCAAAGTGCAAACTTGTAAATTTTATCATGAGCAAATTCCCAAAGCGGAAAAATAAAAAGGAATACCCACGTGAAAACTGCATGGAGGTGGCAGAGGCGGGGTTGAGAAAAATTCGCGTAAACGAAGCTTGGTGGTGAATTTTGAGCACATGACATTATCATGCATAAGGGCTATTGAGATACTCGCTCTAGTCTTATTGTAATCATTCACACTCCTCAAACGCGTGATATCAAATGGAACAGGTTATTTTTTCACGTGCAGAATAAGATGCTGTCCAACAAACAATACTATGTTATTTTTAAAACTCCCACTCAACAAGATGTTCCGTATTTTAATAATTTGACTGATGTCTTAGCCGTTTAACATTGCATCAGTAGACCAAGATCCCCAGTTTTGTTTTTCCCAATTGTTTGAGAGATCAAAAAATATTTAAACATTCGTCATTTTGCAAGTGCGCAGTTCACATGATCAGAGCAATCTTAAGGGCCAAGATATTTGATTAATGGCAGAAGTGCATGAATAAATGCTTTGTTTTTTTTAACATTATTTGTTAAATCGTGTAACTAGAAAGTTTCGTAAGAAACAGAGGCGGCCATTAAAGAAATATTTTTTAACCCAGGTAGTTTTGATTTGAGTAAATTTGTAGTTTTGACTTCGTTTAACCTGTGAATTTTAGTCAACTTAAATATTTTATATTTCTAAATAGTACAGTATGTGGCCCTTGGTCCGGACGAAAAGGGCGCGAACGTGTATTTCTTAGCTTAGAAGAAGAGCAGTGAGCTGAGATTTGTCCTGTAAGTTACCGTAATATCCAGCTTACATGTGAAAAGAAAACAGCTTCTGTGCTTACTCGATTTCCCTGTAATATCGAAAACGGTGGTTCGGTTTGACGGCCCTTGGTCTGGACAGCGGGTCTTTGGTCCTGACAGCACGCAATGTTTACCCAACAATTGTTCAAACTCCAATCTAAAGAAGCTTCTTGTACATTTTTAATATGTTTTAGCGAAATTCAGAAAAATTTAGGGGAAGAGAGCTTTATTTCGTCTCAACAACAATATACAGTGAATATAGACTATAGCGCTTAGCTTGATAAGCGTGATTTGAAGTTTTAATTCAAACTCCTCGTTTTAGTTTTATTGTTGTAAAATGAAGTTTATTATGCCTTAGAACTCTTGAAACGGAGGGTGTAACCTTTGTCAGACTTCTTTTTTTTTTCAGTATTAGTTAGCTTTCCACCATCAGAAGTTTTAAAGATATATTTGGTTGCCGTCAGTGTCCAGACCACGGACCTAGTCAGAAAAATTACTTAGAAATTTTAATTTGTTTCGATTTGTTACTTTGGATGGAAACTCAAGCGGTCAATCAATTTTTTTGCAGTTTAGACTAGTTCGGATGTACAAGAATTATAAAGATAACCAGTTAATTTGTGGCGCCATGAAGAAACATCGCGAAAACAAGCTTCACCTACCTTCACGTCGACTTGAAATTCTCGACTTCACCGCCAGCAGGAAAGCCTTCGACCCGGGGCCTTCGAGCGAGGTTAAGATAGCAAACTGATCGAGAAATCTTTGGAAAGGTTCGGTTTTATTAAAACTCTTTTTCCTTTCGGAAAAAAGCACGATGAAACGAAAGTATCCGGACCAAGGGCTGTCCGGATTTAGGGCCACATACTGTAGTTTTAACTCTATCATTATTTATTTCAAGTCTCTTCAATTAGTTTTTTTACACAGCTAAAACCTTTAACTAAAACGTTTTTGTTCATTGGTTGTCTATATGGAGCAACAAACCCATTTTTTGTTCTCTTACTCAAATGCTAACTCGTCGAATCGGTATTGTTCAGTGAATGTTGTAAAGTAAACTGAAAAACTACATTTTGTAATCACTAAAAGGGCTCACGTTTTCAGAGAAAGAAAGGACGATTTTAATGACCTAAAAGAAACTTTTGGAATATAAAGCTTATCCATAGTTTTCTTTTTCTTTAGAAGAGGTCCAACGAAAAAAAAAACAAGACATTAATTACTTGTTATTTCTCACGAAAAAAAAGTTGTGATTTAGTGGGTTAAAGTGAAGATTTGGCGTGTTAAGCAATTAACACTGGACGATATTCAATTGTCCAAAAAAAAAGGGGAAGATTTTAAGTTAGGCCTTTTTGTTTCTCCCCCTCAAGAAGATAAAAACATGATCGCTACAGTTACTTTTTTTTAAAAAAAAAAATCAACCTACCCCTGATTTTTTTTTCTTGACTCGTTCCAATCTAAAGTTTGTTAAAGGTGCCCACAACGATACAAATAAAAGATACCATCATATTTACTTCAGTTTATATAGCTACCGATTTTCCACGCAATACTCAAAGTTGAGTATTGCCGGGGCGTTAATTACGTGATAAAACTGATATTTTTTAATTGTCTTGCTTAAGTACACTACACCTAATTGCAATTAGGTTGTCATGGAAAAAGGAAAAAGGCAAATAGAAATTAATCAAGCGCATGCATGAAACTTATTCTTACAAATGACCTCAAAATGCCTCAAAATATGAATAAATCAATTTATCTTGTTACAGCATAAAAAAGTGGACTCAAAGTGTGCAGATAAAAACTCGTGAGTTTTCTCTTAATGCTACCAGTTATGAAACTACGCTAACTAATTCCTATTTACCTTTTTTCTTTTCTCTATGACAACGTTATTGCGATTAAGTGTATCTAAATATTATGGAACCACGTAAATATTTCCTCCACTGAACGCAAATAAAACCCCAATATACCATCAATGTGATACGATCACTCTTGAAATGCCATTGTGAGAAACTGAGATATTGGGTCCAATATCAAATACCAATTAACAGCAACCCCCTCCCGCTGACGTACAAAGCAAGTCTTAAAAGATTTTTTTTTCGTGGAAAACAAAACGTCAACAAACGAAAGTATTGTTCCATACAATTAGTAAACAAAGTGGAAGTATGTAACTTAGTTATAGTCGAACGTGGACCCATTAAGCTCTTGGCTGTTTAAGGCGAATAGTCAATTAATTTTTTATGTGCGTGTTCGTCAAATTAGAGCTATTGCCTGAAGCAAATTGATTCATTGTGCATTTGCATATGACGTCATCCCAGGCCTTTCTTGCCATTGTAGACTCTCGAGGCTTTGACTTCTTAAATAGCCGCGTAGGAAGCAAGTTCTATAACTACGCAGGGAACATAAGTTGACTGAATTCCTTCTCACCCATGCATGTCCCGATATTCATCATTTGTTGAAGTCGTAAAAGTGAATATTCAACTCGTGTGAGTCGTCCCAACATGTATGAGTCCCCTCTCCCTCGTAAAACAAGACTTATGGTAGTGGTGAATGTGATACTTTAAAGTTATTAAATGCAACAAAGTGTTGCTTTTTGAAACTCTCTCTTGTTAAAGAAGGAACCCAGTCAGCTCGAAAGAGTCGTTAAAAATGCATTGCGCGAGAAAGAATAAACACGACATTTTACGAGTCCCCTCTCCCTTGTAAAAAAAAATATGATAGGGGCGAATGTGATAATTTTTAGTAAAACGCAATGAAGTGTTGCTTTTTGAAACTCTATTTTGTTAAAGAAGGGACCCAGTCAGCTTGAATGAGTCATCAAAAATGCATTACGCAGGAAAGAACATGACATGAATATGTGTTATTGAATAAGCGCGCTACGTAACAAACTGACAAATGCACGATTCCATAGGTTACGCGTCGAAATGGGCAAAAAGGCAAAAAAAAAAACGTTGCGCAAAAAAGACTAAAAGACATTACCTGAATATTCCTCGTTTAATAAACTACGCATGAAAATAACTTGACGTGCATGTATTTTCCTCGTTCTTTAAGCGGGTTGTACAAAAAAGATGCACCACTCCACAAATAATGCGCAGAATCAGCTAGATGGTTGAAAAATGTGTATTTTCTGAGAAGAAAAAACATGAGGTTAGAATATTTCTTGTTGATACTTGCTTATTGTATCGTTTAATTCGCAAACAGTTTCATTCAGTTCAAATCTGTGTGGCGTTTGTATTCTAATCACTCATTCAGCCAAAACTTTTCGACACGAATATTCTTTTTTCTGACAAGCGTGCTCTGCGACACTGTTTCCCAGTTGTACAAGTACGAGTTGTGCAAATTAATCGGCAGGACCCTTTCTCCCAGCTCCACTAAAACCTTTAGTGTCTATACTGAGATGCAGCTCAATCAATCAATCAATCAATCAATCAATCAATCAATCAATCAATCAATCAATCAATCAATCAATCAAACAATCAATCAATCAATCAATAAAATTTATTTAATCTCGGAGCTGACGGGGCTGACTAGGCCCCTAGCAAACATATGCTAACATGCCGAGAAAAAAAAAATGCAAATTGTGTGTTTATACAAAACGGAAAATTAATTAATCGAAAAGTATTTAATTCGTAAAAAGAAACTATCTAGCTGCGCACAGCATTGCGAAAGGTCTGAAGTGTTGCAATTGTTATTATTCCATCTGGCAGTTGATTCCAGGCGTTCGCCGCCCGGTATCGTACGGACTTCAGTCCATACTTGGTCGTATTGACCTTAGGTAAGACAAACTTATTAATACCTCTCAAGTTCTTGATATTGTCCCTGACACAAAAGAGGTCCTTAAGATATGCTGGTGCAATGTTATTAAGGCATTTGAATATTATAATAAGTGTATCTTGGACAGTTACGAGTCTTACGACTTGAGTTGGCTCTTCTTTTCAACTCCACCGAAACTCTTGGTCGGTGTAGTAAAACGCAGTTTCAAGGGGTAACACATACATTTCACTGAAATGTTTCACATTCGACTGTACACATTCTCCCTCGTGCTCAGAGTCCCCATCCCCACCTCCCCCCCCCCCACACACACACCCCTAACCCCCTTCCATTAATTTCCATCCTTCAAAACAACCTTCAAAACCAACAATTCGATATTCCGATCAATCTGGAGAGAGGACAAAAGCTTCTATTGCTGATATGGTCTTGCCTTCTAATTATAGTATTAATTTTGTATATTTATAAAATCCTGTGCAAAAATCATTCATTTATTTATTATCCCACAATTTGCTTCCGCTCCGTTCACTTTTGATATCATTAAAAATATCAAAATATTTAGTAAATAAACCCCTTCAGGCGACTGGTATATTGCAGGATAATGCCTCAGGCTGAACGATTGTCGAAAAATGAACAGTTGGCCGAGAAGCGAAGCTTCGATGGCAATTGTGAAATTTTGAGGACAATCTTTTGGTTGCGGAGGAGGCTAAGATATTTAGCAGTAGATTGGTTGATGAGCAGAAGATTAGTTGATTAGTGTGCACTTGTAGTCCTTGTAGTGTGCGGCACGCAAACCAACAGTGACAACAGCGTTCATAAATTATGATTCAACAAATCTTTTCAGGATTAAACACATCAGAAAGATCAACCTTAGCTGCTTGGTGGTTTTATGTCGGTATCCGTCGTCGTTTGCATGTTAGAAGCAGCGAGCAAGCGATATTGATGACAAATTCTGCTCTACTTCTTGTCGGAGTGTTACAGCGCCTGCGTTAAAGGTCATAGGTTCGACTCCTGTAAGGAGAACTCGGATTTTTTTTTCAAATAGCTTGAGTAACTGACTGAATAATCTTTTTATTAAATTACAAGTAGCTAATTAAACAAATTCACATTGACAAGATGTCAGCAGAACCTTTGCTCCATAATAAAATACCACTGTATTAGGTTAAAACAAGCTTTTTGTTGTTGCATTTGTTTACCTATTTCCTTTTTTCTTTCTTGTTTTCTTATTTTTTGCATCAACCATTTCTGTAAATAGATTAGCTTAGTTATAGGTAGCCTTTTCTCTTTCCTTGTTTTAAGTCGGTAATGCATTGCAACTAATTAATGACATTGTCAACTGAACATGCGAGTAAGTAGCAAATTGTAGATAAGTAATATACTGCACGTAATTTAGTAAAATATACTGTCAGTACTTATATGTACGTACGTTTTATTGCAAGTGTTTTGTAAGTAAATTACGTCTTGCATGTATGTTAGTATTTGTAGTTAGTAAGTGAGTTTTAAATTTAAATAAAACAAGGTTTAAAATAGAAATGAAAAATAAAAATGTATCGTGCAGTAAAACTTATGTAAAGCGACAGTCGTTAGCAAACTTCATACCGTCTTTTTGTAATAAACACTTCCACACTTAATCATCTAATAAAGTAAAACATCTACTATTCAAGGTTGTTTCTTTAAATCTGAAATGTAGGCTTTTGTTAGTCTCTCAAAAAATGAGGTCAGGCCCAGATTCCCTATTGGACAATGCTGTTTGATGACGTCAGTCTTTGAAGTATCATCCAATCAACGCGCCATTAGACTCATTCTCAGTCAGTGCTCCCTACCCCCCCCCCCCCCCCCTCCGTTGCATTAGACAAAAAAACGAGAAACGTTATTTACATAAGCGTGTAGCAAAACCAGCAAAACACAGCTTACTTGTATTCTATGAACTCAAAGAAGTTTTGTTTTACCTTTCTAAGTTGTGAAGTTATTGATAAAACTTATATAAACCCATCAACTGTAGTTACTGCAACGTAATAGTTTCTTCATTGTTTGCAAAATAAACACGAAACAGAACAACTTGATTAAGAAAATCAACGTAGCTTGGGCACTTTTGTCCTTGATCAATGCACTACCTCGCTGTAAATGATCGCAGCTGGACAGCTATGTAAACCGATCATATTTTCTATAGGTTTGTTTTGGCAAAGTAAACGAATACTGAACTGTATTCTCTGTGATAATCCGGTTCTCTTTTATCTTATTGTGTAATCGTACATCGCTTGGTTTCAACTGGCCTTCTACTTATCAGTAATTATTTTGAAAAGTTTTTTATTCGTTCACAACACATCTATTTGCCAGATGATCTGAAATATAGGCTTGTCAGGTTAGTTCTTTCATTTTCAACAGGGAGCAGGACTCACTCCGGACTTAATAAGATTTAGTTTTGATTTTTCCTCAACACCTTGAACAATGAAAGATCTAATCAAATCTTAAATATCTTACGATTATTTAATATTCTATGTCCTTAATTCGGTAAAAACGTGCCTAATTTTGTTCGAGGAGTGTAAAATAGATTACTGATCATGAAAAAACGAGGCAAACAAGTCGGGCATATGGGACCCTGAATACCAGGTTATGTAATCATATTCTGGTCAAAAAGAAGGACCCTCTTTAGGAGTTCCTCTTCCATAAAGAAATATCGGGAATGTTCTTACCCCTTTACTTTCACAAGAGGCAATAGATTGGTCTCCGAGCTAAATATATTTTTGTTCAAGTTGACTATGTCCATGAGATCTATGACCATCCAAAGCTTTTGCGTACGTAGCTACTTGATTTTTTCACAGAAAACGATTTTTAAAATTGGTAATGTCGTCTTATTGGCTTGTTAGCATTTCTATTTTCCATTCATCATTTAATTAAATGATGAATGGAAAATAGAATGCTAGCAAACCATAAACAACATTACCAATTTTAAAAATGGTCTTCAGTCGAAAAAATCAAGAACTAATTTATTTAAAATGATTTAAAAAAATTCCATTCTTTCCCCAGGATATATCATGTCACCGTACCAAACAGTCGCCTTCGTGTCAGTATTTATTTCTATCACCGCTGGTCGGGATGATTGCATCACTGTCCCCTCTATTAAAGACTACTCTCTTATTGGACACGCTTACAAGTCAACATCCGGGAAATCCCTTATGACGTGTATCATGTCATGTGATCAGGATGCAAACTGTTACAGTTTCAATTACAAGTTTCCCGCCAAAACATGCGAGTTAAACAACGTGACTCGATCTCTTCATCTTCAAGAATTTGTCTTTTCACCCGACGCTGTTTATTTTGATCACCCGTCCCGTCCCTCGGGATCATGCTCGGGTGACTGGCCTTGTGAAAACAAGGGGAAATGTGTGAACGTGGCGAGATTTCCTGGATTTAAGTGTGAATGTCAGTACAACTACATTGGGGATACGTGCAAAGGTAATATTGTATATAAAATAAAAGAAATTAATGCGTTGGGAATTTTTGTCCTGTTTAAAAAATCAATGTGATTAATTGGGGACATCACAAAATATATGAAGAGAGCATACCGGGGAAAGCGGGAGTAAAGTTCTTATTTTTCTTAGAAACCAACAAGGTTACTGAGGAAAATGATATGTACTGATCAAGAAATGAGAATCTTACAGTATGTCAGCCAGTTCAAATCCATGAAGGATTTTTCTCGCACGCTATTGTTCTAAGTACGTCACGTCACTTAACGAAAACTGGGGAATGTTTAATGATATCACCCAAGTTATTCCCTTCGGTTTTCAAAATTAGCGTTTTACGCTAATACGTTCAGTTTTTTTCTCGAATACCCTCCAACTGGTTCCAAAAATATGAACGGGTATTTTCCTTGGTCATTATCTTTTCTCGAAGAGAATTGTTTTCGTCAGGCTTGCGCTCGGAAAACTATTTGCTTTTTGGAATAGATAAAGTCTGAAGAAAAATATCTGTGCATTATCATTTTTATTTGGCTCCCAATGGCAAATCAACAATTCAGTCATACAATAATTCTCCCTCTTAGTTTGCAGTTCTCCTCCACTGGGAATGCAAGATGGCCGGATCCTAAACCATCAAATAGCAGCCTCGTCGTATGGTTTGTGGGTGAATCTCAAGACTTTTAAGGCCAAAGATTCTCGTTTGAGGATCACGTCAACCTCCTGGGTCAGCAGTATCTTGGATAATAGTCCGTGGTTACAAGTCAGCTTTGCGCCTGAAATCAAACTTATCAGCGGTATTGCTACTCAGGGAAATCCGTCACATGACTGGTGGACTACGAGTTACACCCTGAAGCATAGCATGACGGGTAAAACATGGCGGGAATATGAAAGAGAAGGGTTTGAAGAGGTAACAACTAACAAACGAGGTAGCTCAATTGATTCAAAAGGAAGTAAAGCGTGTAATCGAAAAACGTTTTCTGTTTTTGAACTTGTAGGTTGCTGCAATCAAATTAAACTTGTACTCATCTCGCCGGAGGGATGGGTCTATTGGGTAGTAGGCTTGGGGACGGGCGCGCATCCTGCTCTCAGCCTACAACGGGATTCGACCAATGACCCACAGCAGATGCTGTACCACTAAACACAAGCCACTAGGAGCAGGTCATGCCGACTGGGCAAACCTGAAAACCAAGAAAAAAACTAGTTAAAAAAGATACTAGGAAAGTGTTCCATGAAGATTGATATTAAATCACATTTTTGTTTCATTCTTTGTTGCAGATTTTTCTGGGAAATTCAAACAGAGATTCAGTTGTGAAGAACATTATCTCTCCACCCATCAAGGCGTCATTCATACGCGTTGTTCCGCTTACTAAATACATTCGTACTGCTTTACGAATAGAGCTTTATGGCTGTAATTTCATTGATGACTGAATAGATTAAAACACACAGAGTAGAGTAGAGTAGAGTAGAGTAGAGTAGAGTAGAGTAGAGTAGAGTAGAGTAGAGTAGAGTAGAGTAGAGTAGAGTAGAGTAGAGTAGAGTAGAGTAGAGTAGAGTAGAGTAGAGTCGGAGTAGAGTAGAGTAGAGTAGAGTAGAGTAGAGTAGAGTAGAGTAGAGTAGAGTAGAGTAGAGTAGAGTAGAGTAGAGTAGAGTAGAGTAGAGTAGAGTAGAGTAGAGTAGAGTAGAGTAGAGTAGAGTAGAGTAGAGTAGAGTAGAGTAGAGTAGAGTAGAATAGAGTAGTGTCGAGAAGTGTCGAGTCTAGTCGAGTCGAATCGAGTCGAATCGAGTCGAGTCGAGTCGAGTCGAGTCGAGTCGAGTCGAGTCGAGTCGAGTCGAGTCGAGTAGCGTAGCGAGTCGAGTAGAGTAGAGTAGGGGCACTAATAGAGAAGAGAATAGGAGAGTGAGATAGGATAGAGTAAGGCACAGCTACCGTTGTTACATATTTTGGACATTTATATGGAGATCCGTTTTGAGATTTCTGTTTCCTCATTATAAGGAGCCAGCATGATGATCTCAGACTACCCGAAGGCTTACCGATTTTTATTGATGAAATACACTGCGAAAGTTATCTCACTCTGTAAATAAATAAGTGGCCCTCGGGTTTCGCACCAGGTGACTATATCAAATACCTGTCACTAAAATACGCCATGTTACCTAGCAACACTTTTACCGCAAGCTCAGTTATTCTTGGAGATGACTCCAGTCTACATTCTTGCTACCATATTCCCATTGCAAAGAGTACGGGCACAATATACAAAATTACCGCCCTAGTTCACTTTCTTCCGCGTTAAATGGTCTGTGGCTAACTTTTTACCACACTCAAAGAGGGTTTTTTTATACATCGATGGTTGTAATATAGCTCAAATATGGTAAATAAACTATGTTTTACACACTGTTATCACAACCCGTCTTCTGTCTACCGACTGGAAACTGATCTCGTTATAGAAAACATGAGCTGATTTTAATAATCGCGAGTTTTTATTTTTTTTTTAATTTATCCATTAGCCGCAAATCCAGCCGACAAATAGTAGCTTGTATATTACCCTTCAGCGTCACAGGAAGCTCAGAAGCTTGAGGCTGTAAGATATAAACTGCGTGCGAAATTGATAATGACTCTTGCGTTATATTGCCGATATTTTTATAATAGAGTTTTGATCGTCTTGCTTTCATTCCTGCAGTCAAAATAAAGCTGTAAAGTAGCCAGTTTATTGCCATTTATGTGCGGTGTTGTTTCTGCTTATAAAATGTCGTAATGATAGAACAATTTCATGAGTCTAGATCAGTTCATGATATTGCATTACTAAAACACTGTAGATATTGCTGAAAATATTCCACTTTTAATATTTTCTGATCGTTCAAAATCTATCCTGTACGATAGATTTCATTGCTTTAAAAAGCAAAAAAAATTATTACATATTTATTTCGTATCCGATGATTTAGTAAAATGAATTAAATTTCACCATACATCACTTTAATTTCCATATTGGTAATAAAATCACAGCGCCAGTATTATAAATCCCCTTATCTTTTTCATCTTTATTTCGTATTTCTTATTGAATGTTCTCGCTAACCACAAAAGATCTGCTGCATAGATTACTCTCAGCATTATTTAGAAGTTTACTAGAAATATCTCTTTTAGGCTTTGCGAATAAAAAATGATTTTTTTTATCGATAAAACGGGATAAAATGGGATAAAATATCAAGCAGGAAGCAGAAAGCGCGGGAAAAAAGGACTAAACCGGAAATTAAATCAAGTTGTTACCGGAAGCGGCTATCCAATCAAAATTTACATTTTGGGGTCATGTGACAAGAATGGCTTCGACATGGCGGCTGGTGTGAACTTATGTGATGTACGGATTGAAGAAACACTCAAAATACGAATAGGTAAGACTAAAACAACACGAGAATTACCTCAAGAATTGCTATACATTAACTGTGTAATTTTCCAGGGGAAGCGAAAAATCTGCCAGCGAGAAAGGAACCGAGATATTCACGAAACTGCTACTGTGTTGTGACTCTCGACCAAGAACAAGTATTTAGGACCTCGACAGTCGAAAAAAGTTTGTGGTGAGTTCCTCTTATAAATTTTGCATTTCCTCCACGGCCTTATATTTTAATTATTTCACAGACTCGTAGAATGAAGATGTGGTATTTAAATTGTGAGGTTTATAAGCGACTAAATTACTTGACATCAGCAAAGTTTTATTTCGTGTTGTCCTCGCTCTGACGATCAGAAAGATTTTATTTTGTACAACTCTAATTTAACGCACCGCGAATTTTTTGTGCGTTATTCTTGCGCGAGCTTGAAACCTTCATTTGCTTTGTTGTCTTAATATTTGAGCCTTCCAACCGTTGTTTTAGATTTTTATCTTATACGGAAAAAAACGTGAGGTGGTTTTGTGGTTTGCAAAGAAAATGGTGAACGTAAATCTCGTTTAGTCGGCAGTGTTTTATTTAATTTAGGTTTAATAGATTAGCAGCTACTTTCAAAGTGTGTCATACATTGTACCATGGCCAAGCCGTAAAGAAAAGGAATCGTTCGACAGTTGTTTGATCTAACAAATTCGATTAAATGCCGCTTTCTTCTGGTTAATATACCGGCGACCATGCAATACAGGAACTTCCAACATTTTTTTATGTTCCTGTTGTATAACTCACGCTGGGGAATGTTTTGTTTATTGTGTATTTTAAGTAAGTCTAAATGCTTACTCCTAGCTAGTATAATTTATTTTACTCTTCAACCTTGAGTGGAGTATTGTTTTATTTTGGGTTTAAGTGTTCATTAAATTATAAGGTTTGGGGGCATGTCAATTTTGATATTCCAACCTAATTGGTTTAAGTATTTTTCATTAATTTAATTTTGTATCATGCAAATTATTTTTAAGATGAATCTTGTTAAGGTTACTTGAAGAAATATGTTTTCCTTTATTCATTTTTTTCATTTCTACAGAAGTTGAGGTTAACTGAGTTAAATTCTTACAATTCTAAAAATTTAGAAATAGTACAAATTTCTCACATCTATTGTTAATTTAATTTATTTATTTTTGTGTGGTACTTAATAAAGGAAGGTGTTGCAAGGTTATAACATTTTTTTGAAATCCTGAACAATGGCATTTAAAACAAATATAAATAATTAATTCTGCACCTTCTTGAAAGATTGAACATCGTTGTTGATTATTTTTATAAACTTACGTTCTTGGCAAATTGAAAACGTCAGGAGTGTGGATGGAATGTTTGTGTCCCTTGTCAGAATTTCAAAATCCGATACTGTTTGTAGCGAGAAAATTATGATCAGCTGTAAATGCAGGGGATAACAATGGTAATTCTGTAGTATTGGTTCATCTCAATAATTATTGAACTTCCTCAAAACAACTGACAGCCTAAAACAAAAAGCTTATTCAGAATCCTGAGCAATTCTGATAATTCTCAACAACTTTTGCCTTACTAAAAGAATTAAAGAACACTTGTTTGAGTATTGATTTGCCCAATTAAAGATTAGAAATTAGTAAACAGTGAAAGAAAAGTTTCTTTAACTGCTTAAAACTCTGGTTGTTTGTGTTTGCAGCCCATTCTTTGGTGAAGATGTACATTTTGAAGTTCCAAGAGACTTTAGGACATTATGTTTTTACCTCTTTGATACCGACCTTATAGGAAAAGATACAGTATTGGGAAAGGTAAGCCTACAATGTAACTTACTTTCTCTCCGCAGACTTGAAAAATGAGCTAAAGAAATAAATTATCAATCACGACATATCTGAATTTATAAGCTTTGTCTTTTTTGTTTGTTTTGCCTGTTTTGGTTGCATTGTTTTATGCTCTTTACTAGCCTGTATTTTTGTCTAACCCATACCCACTGATGGTATCGGCTCATAGTGCTTGGTTTTTAAGTAGGCTTAAGCAAGTCACAAAGTTCTACATTCACTCTGGCATGTTCCTTGCAGGGAGCTTCAGCTTGTAGTTATGTTTTACTTTTAGTTCGCACAACCTTTTAACCTACCAGATCTTTGTGGGGAGATTCTTGTAAGTAAGGCTCTTGGTCATAGTGGAAGTCGTCTGTCATGCTGATCTGTGGAGAAGTGTCCCCCTATAAGTTGAAAGCTGTGTTATTTGTTTATTGCATTTGTTGATCTGTGAAAAATAGCTAAATGAACTGCAACATAAACTATAATATCTACGTACTTAGAGAAATCTCATTATTGCATGGTTTTAGCGAGGTAATTTGTAGTGTTAAAATGATTGTTTCAAGTATATTTTATAGACTGTATGGATGTTTCAATTGAATTTGTTTTGTTCTGTTAGGTTGCCATAAAGAAAGGTAGTGTGCATAGCTACCCTTCAGACTCATGGTTTCCTTTGGTTCATGTTGAACCTGACACAGAAGTTCAAGGAAGGATACATTTAGAAATCAAACATTACGAATTTATACCTGATAGTTCAGATGAAGATGAATTCTCTAGTACTCCCAAACTTAGTATAAGGTAGGTCTATACAAAATGCAGTAAATATATGAATACTGTCCACCCAAGCTTTGCCTTGAAACTATTGTTTGTGGGTATCCAAGCATAATGCGGGAAGGGTCTATTGTAGAGCTCAATAATTTTTATTAGAAGTTTGGGACATTGACTACTGTGTCATTATTAAAAGGGATTACAAGTCTATATTAATATCTCCTCCACATCCTAGATTAAAAAATATCTCCAGTAATACATGTTTAATGTACCCTTCTCCCTTTCCTCCTAACTGCTGTATGCTTGTGTTGTGTTAGGATTGTAGAGTGTACTGATTTATATGGATGTTATGGAAATGGAACATTTTCTGATCCTTACGTCAGCATTACTGTTCAAGGGCCACTCTCAAGGTCAGTGTTTATTACAGCTACTAGGAACGCCAGTGATGGCAACTCTTACATGAGCATATGAACAGATCTGATCATTAACCCTTTAACCGGCAGATTTCTGTGACTTTCTAAAGGTTTTTTCTGGGCTTATACATTCTGTAGAACTTCGTGATTGCATATAAGAAGTTCAAGTAAAAATGTGTGCTGTTTCGAAACACCGAGGGCTCAGATTTTTATTGTGACGTCAGTAGTCGGCAGTTGCTGTTTTCGTAGGCGAGCTGTTGGGCTTGAATTTGGCTCGTTTTGTGTTTATAAGTGATTTTTCGAGTCATTTTTCACTGCAGAAGCCCCCAGGCTGGCATCATTAAGCTAGAATGGTGGGTAGAGGCCAGCATCTGAAAGAAACCAGAGGTGAGAGATGATTTTGTCTTGATTGGAACGCCAGAAATATTCGAATCGAAAGATGGCGGTTCATGGGTAAAGTTGTCTCTCTGGCCGTTCTGTGGGTGGATTCCAAGACCTGCCAAGGCATTTTGGACGAGTTCTGACTTCCAAAGAATGCAATCGGTGCAACATTTTGCCGGCAGGATTGGGTGGCTCGACACTTATAAAAAATATATGGAATAAAGGTAGGAAGCCTTTCATGCCGCCGCCATGACTGTTTTTCCCAAGCATCCCTTTCGGTCAGCAACGAGGAAATTACAGGTTTGCAAGCATAGCTCTAATCGAATAGTAATTGCTGAGTCTGCTGAATGATTGATGGGAAATTTCCTTGGTGAACGGAAGGGAATAGGGTTGAAGTTTGCTGCAAATGTATATTTTTGAAGTCAGAATTATTTTTTCATTAAAAAAATGGAGGCAAAGATGTGTGTTTTTTGTTGTTGTCCTGTTACGTAGAAAACGGGCATTTTCAGATTTGCTGCTGAACAAACAACCATATGCAACAGAAATCAAGAGTTGTAGTCAGTTAGTTGGCTTTTAAAGCTATGAAAATTATCACTTTGCCATAAAAAGCAGTCATTACTATCATGTGCCCAGATATGTAAAAGCTAGAGATTTTTCAATCACTGCTGGTGTTTATCGTACACATATGTACGATTGCCGGTTAAAGGGTTAATGATTCTATTTTAAGTAATTCTTCCAAGCTGTGTCCAATTGTTTTGGAAGATCCCCCCTTGAACCATGTCTCTATCTGCATAGGAGATAATTTATAACACACTTGCCAAAGGCAACATTCCTAAATTCTTAGAGTCTTACTAATTGATTTTGGATGCTTTCTTTGGAAGTGTTTTCACCTTTCTTTTAATTGTTACTTTTACAGGTCAGAGCCTAAAAAGACCAAAGTCAAAAAAAGAACTTTAAATCCTCAATTTGAGGAATCATTTCTTTTTGAGGTACATGTATACAATTACTGTGACAGGAAATTAAACGTACTACTTCAAAAGCAGGCCGTATAGCTATTGCTGCATTTGAAAGGGTGGATAGGGCTATTCTTTGGATAAACTCCTCCACAGTGGCTTAGTGCAAAGAACTCAACTGTCAGAATAGTTATATATTTATGTGGTTGGTAGCTTTATCCATCCTTTGAACAACTGTGCTAGATCTATACACTTAAAACCATCTCTATCTGCCCATTTGGAGAGAGGCTAACTGCATAACTAAAAGACTATTCATCTGTCTGCTGTGGACATATTGGCTTCAAAGTCTGTTTGTGAGGAGACATGTTTGCATTAAGGATTGTCCACTTTATTAGGTGTTCACTTTGACAAATAAATATTGAGTTTGTTAATATTGTTCAGAGAGAGTTGACAGTAACATTATGTCACTCTATGAATAAACCATCGAATAGTTTTAATAAATAGTCTGGTTAAATTTAAAAAGTTTCCTTTAGTCAGATTCCTTATATTTATGGCTTAAAATTTTTGTTTTTTAGATACCTGATGATGATGTTGAAAGTTTGGTTTTAAGGTGTGTTGTAATTAATTATTACTATTTACCCTTCTTTCTGACTTCTTGGATTGTGGAAATTCATTGTTTTAGTATAAAACAGTTCAACACATTTTCGTTTGGTTAAACATTTTAGGTGCACAGCATGGAGTGCCAGTCTTATTGGGGAAGATATTTTCTTGGGAGAAGTAAGTGGAATGGATGGTTAAGTTAATGCCCCATTAAAAAGTAAAAGATGGCAGTATGGACAGCAGACAATTTGATTTATCATTCTAAGATTAAAGAACAACATCTGTCTTGAATGATATGGTGATATCAAGGATAAGCTGGGATGTAGCTAAGAAAACACTTATGGCCGGCTCATCAACAAGCCCAGCTGGCATTTCTTGCCTTGGCA
The DNA here is from genome assembly GCF_052425735.1 of Oculina patagonica. Classification (NCBI taxonomy): domain Eukaryota; kingdom Metazoa; phylum Cnidaria; class Anthozoa; order Scleractinia; family Oculinidae; genus Oculina; species Oculina patagonica. The sequence goes on along the minus strand of NC_135765.1, from coordinate 719,979 downwards.
GCTCTAAAAGTTTACCTAAGTCTCTGTTTTCATGTGAAATTTCAGACAGTGAAATAAGCCAGCAGCCAGCCCTTAGCAACATCCCTGGCATAAGTACAATTAGTTTGTCAAGTAGGAGATTAGTGTAGTTAACATCTAGTGTGATGCCGTATTATTTGACACCCTTCTTTTTCTGTAGGTCAGAGTTCCCCTTAGTAAATGTGATTTGTCGCCAACACATGAAGGATGGTGAGTCGTGATCATTTAGTAGTGCCATAAAAATTTGTCAAGCAATGACATATGATTAAATTGTAAACCACAGTAGATAAAGCTCTTTCATTCAGGCCTTCAAAAAAACTTGAATTCCTGCTTGCCCTTCAGACAGGCAGCTCTCAAATTTTGCTTGGTCAGGCAGTAATGCATGCTTGTCAAAGTTAACTTTTTTGGAAAATTTACAGTTTTCTTTGTTTAACTCCTTTACCTTGAAGAATTATGGGATTTGTCACCCATTAGACACTGAGTGAGATGCTATGTAGGGCAGGCTTTTAGCCAGGTGGGAGTCCAGGAATCCTATGAACAGCCACTTTTCAGAGAAAATTAAATATGAATAACTGTATACAGAGGGTTTTTTTAGAAAATTTGGAAATCTTTATTAGATACCTTTGCACTCATAGCTGCAGAAAAACACCTTTTTTTTAACATTTTTATTGCAATTACAAAACAGATTATTTACAAACACACTACTAACACTACATACTTTATATAACAACAGACGTATTACCACTAACTAACACTAATTACAAGTAACCTTGCATGCTCCTCAGGCCCTCCTATGGGGACAAAGTCAGGCCTTATAAAAATTTTGGACTCCCACTTTTAAATTCCTGGCTAAAAGCCTGATGTAGGGGATGGCAAGGCCAGGGGTGGATATATCCCATGACTCACAACAACATTGGCAAATAAAGTTAAATGACTTTTTTATTTTCTGGCACTCCTGTAGGTATTGGCTGGGTCCTCGCGAGGAGAAAAATGACCCTCCGAGCAAACAAGAGCTGGGCTCTTTGAGGCTGCGAGTTTGCCACACCCAAGACTATGTCTTCCCTTCAAGATTTTATGATCCTTTGAGGGAAACAATTTTAGGTATCAAGGATGGTCAGGTGGGTGAATAAAGTAACTTGGCTGTTTTGTAAGGCAGCATGAGACTTACAGGAAAGTTAGAGATATGAGCCATGAGATCTTCATGCACAAAATTAAACCTTAGGATTTTGACCAAATCCAACCTTTGCTACATTTGACACTTGTTACGGGCGTGTTACACCCGCTTTCAGTTTTACAAGCGTAGCTATCTTTCTACATTCATCTTTCGTCATAGTCTTTCGACGTGCTGTTTGAAACGAGCCAATCAAAACCATTGCATACCCTTTTTGGTTTCATGTGAGTGAGCCTGCAAGTTCAGAAGGTCATGCTAGTGGGCTATGATTGGTGGATTTCGATCCATCTTGTTTGTTTAGCACGTTGAATAATGGATGTCGATAGAAGCTATGTACGTAACACTGAAAGCGAATGAAAGTTGATTTGTTTCAAAAGGCACTGACTGTTTTTTCATAACATACAATGCCAGAAATCGTATGAAAAAACTGATAGCACTCTACTCCACGCTACTGATATTGTAGTGAAACACTCTTTATGCTAAGCAAAAGGGGAACAGTTTTTCACATATAATTTAATATTAAATGTAATGTTATTATTATTATTAGGATGTCCAGACGACTGCTGCCCATATACTTGGTGACCTTGTGAAAGATAAGGCTTCAGTGGCACGCTCACTTGTCAGAGTCTTCTCTCACCATAACCAGGTTTGCTCATACTATGGTTTGCTGTTCTCATTTGTTTTTTATGATACACCTTGGTAATAGAAAACATTAGCTACCTTGTAATTTATTGTCATCCCAACAAATTTTTTTTAGCAAAATTATTAGAGTGATTAGACAATGAAAAATAGATTTAAGGTCTTTTGGTTGATTAAACCTCAGATGGAGTGTTTCAGGCTCGAACACTGCCAGTCATTGCCCTTGTGTTGTGTTCTTGGGCAACACCCTTATTCTCAGTGCATCTCTCCACCCAAGAGTATAATGGGCCTACCAGCATTTACTATTAGGTCAACCTGGCAAAATGCTGGAGGGTTAACCTACTGTAGCATCCAGGGGGTGGAGCATGTTCAGACCCTTTTGGCCAAGTGCACACTTAACCTGAACAGTTTATTGTGTCTTTAGTAACTTTCCACAATCCCCTGACTTCTTTATAAGTGGATCTTTACTGCTCAAGTGTTTAGCCACCTCACAGTGATCATTTGATTATTCCTTTTGTTGATAATTTCAGGTTGTAGACTTCACTAAGCTAGTTGTAGATCATGAAGTCCATAATACAAAGTGAGTTAAATACCATTGAATAGTAACCTACTTTAATATTCTGTCAAACTGACACATTTCCAGTTCATTTGATTTTGATGAAGATGTGAGGAAAGCAAAACCTTTTCCCTACTTTCCTGCTTTCTTGGATACTTGCAAAAATGTGTCTACACTGATGGAGCGACTGACCGACCGGCCAGCTGGCTGACCAACCGACTGTTTGACCGACCGACATTGACTGACCAACTGTTCAACCAACTGACATTGTCCGACCAACCAACCGACTACTGACTGGCTGACTGACCAACTGATGCACTGTGTGACTGATTTTTCCTTTTCACTATGAAATGAATTGGTAGACCAATGTTGTTTGAAGTGTTTATGTGGCCATTTTTAGCTTGTGATGAGAATTTGTGTGTTCACTAACTCATGATTGACAAAGACATACAGGATTGATGGATTTGCCTACACTAGACAACACTCTCACACCGACAAATGTTGTGTTTTTCTTTCAGAGATTCCAATACACTTTTTAGAGGCAATTCTGTAGCGACCAAGTCAGTTGATGAGTTCATGAAACATGCTGGCATGTATTACCTTCATGATACCATTAAATGCCTTGTAGATGAGGTGAGATGGAGCCACTTGGAAACATGTGTTACCTAGTGACTGACAAAGATGAATGCAGGAAAATACCAAAATTTATTGTCTTCCTTCTTCTGCAGATTTTTGATGACCACAAACGTTGTGAAATTGATCCGGCAAAACTGAGGGAAGGAGAATCATTAGAAGCAAATTTGGTGAGCTTGTGCACCTTACATGAAGTACTCCTTATTTATGGGAGGCACCCTGCATCCTGCAATGTTGACTGTATTCTGATTTGATATTTTGTTTCGTGATTGTGATAGGTCAATCTCAGAGGGTATGTGAACAGATTATTTGCTGCCATCACTTGCTCAGCCATGGCATGCCCAACCGTTATGTGTCAGGTGTTCCACAACATAAGAGAGGCTGCTGTCTGGAAATTTCCACGTAATGACACTTTGAATGTTTGTTTAAACATAGCTTCATACAGGATGGGGCAAAAGTGTCCATTTTAGGGACGTGTTTGTATTTAAACAGTCGCATATATAAAGGTTTTAAAGGACCTTAATGACCATAATAATTTAAGGTTATTTTCAAAGTTAGAGAAACTTATTACATTGTAACATGCCAATAAATTTTTTAACTTAGTGTAATTTTAGAGGTGTTATTATTGTATGTATGGCTTGGAACTCAATTAAGTGTCAGTAATAGGGAAGTAACTGTATCATGTTGTCCATTTATGGAAACGTTTCACTGTAAACACCTTGCATGCCCTTAAAAATCAAAGCTGGCAATGCAAGCAACTTTTTTACTCTTAGCACAGCAATATGTAATTTTCTTTTGTAAATTCCTGAGATATCAATTGAATGTGTGTTTGTGACTTGTTACATTTTGCTCAGTCTTATGATCTATCATTGTTTTGTTTTGATTTAGATGATGACGACGTTTGTTACACATCAGTTAGTGGATTTGTGTTCCTCAGATTTTTTGCTCCTGCTATATTAAACCCTAAATTATTTCAGATGCGAAACGAGCACCCAGTAAGTGATGAGATTAACTGAAATGTTCACATTTTATAGTTATTCATAGTTATCATAATTATTATAACTTAATTACTTCTTTAGGCTAGACAAAGAAAAGAAAGAATTAAAAAATGAGTCAAGCAAAGATGAAAATGGTGTTTATGTTGTGGGTTAATTTTATACTTGGTTTAAAATTTTTCAAACCAGTTTGATTTTTATTTTTCATTATTTTATGTTCATTATCATAATTTGAAACAAAGGGAAATAAAAATCAAACTGGTTTGAAAAATTTGTAACCAAAGATAAAACTAAACCATGACATTTACAATGATTGCTTGCTAAGCTTGTAGCATGATGTCTGTGGTGTGACAGGACATATATTGACTGCAGGGTTGGAAATAAAGGAAAAACAGATTGATGGTGATTTTTTGTGAAGATACAAACGATAAAGATTTGACCACTTTAAAAATATGGTTTTTGACTTGAGTAAATTTTATTTAATTTTTTGCTGGTAAATTTGATCGGTAATTACCAATCACCGGTCGTTATTTCCAACCCTGAACTGGCCATGGTGTCTGCCTGTTAACAATTGTGAACCTGTTTTAGCTGCAGGCAGCTGTGGAAAGCTTTGTGTAGCGGTGCAACATCTTCTTTATTTTGTTCTCTGTTTTTGTGTTAGGATGCACAGACAGCAAGGACTCTTACACTTATATCCAAAGCAATACAAAGTTTAGGGAATGTTGTGAGCTCTGTACTGGTAGGTGGATACCCATTTTTTCTGAAAAATAAGAAGATTTTACGGTAAAATGTTGAAACAGAAAACCTTCTGCAAGATAAAAATTGAATTCTTCTGTGTATTTTGTTTATGAAAATAGTGTGGACAAGTGAAGGAGCCTTACATGGAAACATTGAAGTCATTAATTCTCGACCAGGAACACATTACTGCTGTCAAAAGGGTAGGTCTTGTAGTCATTCCTGGTTTTACATAATCTATGTATCTGAGTCTTTTTACCAGAAAGAAAAAATACACTTAACTGCACAATTTTAATTGTGAACATTCCTTTTAAAACACAAAACACACTGCAGCTCTTCTATGGAAATGTAAGACCTGTCAGTTGAGAAGTCGGGATTGTTTAATTTCTTTTTGAAGGCTTAGTTATAACTTTTTATTGTTTCAGTTTCTGGAAATCATCTCATCACCCAGCAGAGCACAAGGACTACCTGTAGACTCCACCATTGTTCTCAAGGAAGGGTGAGTCACCCACATTAGCAACTTACAATCCTGTGTTTGTTGAAAGTGTATGTATGAAATGAAGCCAAATATGACAGCATCTACAACATTATTCATTTAGAACGTTGATATTTTTGAGCTTACTCTTAAAAGACAGATAAACAGAAGCCTAAAGGTTCTTAGACTTATGAGTAGTTTATTGATTGATATTTTTGTATTACTATTTCATCAGAATGTTAATAAAGAGAGCTCAAGGACGAAGCAGGCTAGGATTCAAAAATTTCAAAAAGAGGTTCTTTGTTTTGACCAACAAAGGACTTTCGTACTCCAAAGACAAAACCAAGTCTACCCTTGGACACATTCCTGTGTGTGACATCTTAGGAGCAGAAAGTCTTGGAGAGGACTCCTTCCATTTAAAACTGGTAAGATTAAAGAACATTCATTGCCCAAAAAAGGTAGATTATTTTGAGTGGGAATACTGAAAGCTCTTTAATTTAATTTCTCAGCCCTTGGCTTAATTCAGGGCAATCCTATCCTTCACTAGCCGTGATGCTCATTAAAGTACGACAAAGACTGCAAGATGGATTAAACTATTGAGGTTCACGATTAACATCTGGTTGCTTTTTTTCACTTCAGATGGTACAAATAATTCAACCTGACAGACATCTCTATGTCCAGGCAAGCAACACTGTTGAAGAAAGAGAATGGTAAGTAAGCAAACAAACAAACAAACAATGTTTAGTGAGGTACATGTATATGGCACCATATTGGTAACAGAGGGTTTTTAAGGTAAACTCTATTAAAACCAGGCCATAGTGTTGTCTTTTTGTGAAGAGAAGAAAAAAAATCTCAACCTAAGGAAAACCATAAAGAAAAGTCAAATGGTGAATGTTAAGTTGATGTTTAATAATTTGTTATATGACTGCACGGGCACGCACTACACATTACAGTTAACTAGAACCATAATCACAATATTACATGTATTATCTGTTCCAACGTCCTTACAACGGTTAGCTATTTTACTTTATTTTTTGTATTTCTTACCTATGGATAAAACACATCAGACATATCAATAATTTAGTTGTTGTGATTTAGGACCCGTGCACTACGTAAAGTGTGTCAGAGCAATCCACACAGAGTTCAGAAATATCACCCAGAAGCGTTTGTATGTGGAAAATGGCTATGGTAAGAACACGAGAAAATTTCCTGTGAAATATATCAGCAGGTATAAAGAAGTAATGAGGTTTAAAGGGACTGTGTCACGGCTGAGTTAAGTTTAGTTTTTGAAGTCTTGCCAAATACTCGCTATGAAACTTAACGTTTCCAAAGAAACTACTCCTAGTCCTATACATCCAAATGACAAAACCATAGCTTTATTGCAACCAAATGTGTCTCCAAGGTGTTATAATTTAAAGATACAAGCAATCGAGGCTAACTTTGAAAACTGTTCAGCCCAACAATATTTCAAAAAACCATATTGCAATCCGTTTCAAGCATCGTCACTTTTGGCCATCCATACCTTCTTTTGCATTTGCTGAGTTATTGAAATGTTCTTTCACTGTTTTAAGAGCTGATTTTTATATTTCACCGAATTTGATGGTCATTTCCGGCGCCTAAAATTGGCTAAAATCCGTGACACAGTCCCTTTTTATGGTAATCGAAAGGACCAAATTCATGGAATTGACACCGTCTGAAAAGAACACTATCAGTATCCAAAAAAGTTAATTATTTTGTTTGGTTGTTGGCGTCAATTAAATTTGCCTTTTATATTAGCAATCTTAAGGGATGCTAAGAATGTACTTATACAGTACCTTCATTGTGGAATGGCCTCGCCTTTATTTTAGAAACGAATGGCCCGAGTATGAATAATGACAATGTCAACAAGGGACTTCCAGGTTAAAAGAAAACTATAACATATTTAGCAATGAACTTTTATTCGTTTGTCTCACGATAGAATCGCCTTGAGATGTTGATCGCGACGTTTTGACTGCAATACTGCTACAGAGACATACGGCTTGCTCATACACAAACCTCCGCAGTTTCGGAGCACGCAAACGAAACGGGGCATATTCCTTTATGGAGTCAAGTCAAGTTTATCGATCGTGACCCTAATCGATACACACGCAGGGTCAAAGAGGCTATCCAAATAAGACTTCATTCTATAACATCAATAGAGACAGCGGAATTGAAATTCCTAAAGCATGGATACCTACCATCAGAAAACACAGCCGTTCAACTACAAAGTGGACCTCTAAGGGAACAACATCTGTTAGTCGGAATAATAATGAGGATCGAAATGCACCAATAGCAGCGAACCAACGTGCATAAAAAGCGACGCGTAAACAATCGACCTCATGGCCTGGTGAAGACTAACAGTATTGCAGTCGAAACGTCGCGGTCAACATCTAAAAGCGATTCTATCGTGAGACAAATGAATAAACGTTCATTCCTATCTTACACCACGATGAACAATATTCACATCCTTAATGACATGAAACATATTTGTTACTTTTGCAGCTGCAAAGAACGGTCAGAAAAAGCCACAGGCTGCACACCTATAACAGAGTAAGAAAATGCTGATGCTTGTATAGAGCAGTTTTCAATTGAGTGTCGTAAAACCAAACCCAACGTAATCACTCTGGCCAATCACAAAGAACACTGACAATCCAGTGAACCAATCAAAACTCGAAGCCAAAACATGGAGCCCACACGAAGCGCGGGAAAACGTGCACGAGCGAGTCATGAATGGTTTTGGTTTTACTTCTGATTGGCTTAGAAAGTGACGCGAGAGTTTTTAACCAATCACCAAACGTAGTAATGCAAAACCAATGCAAATACAAAATACTTCGACGCTCAAGTGAAAACTGCTCTAATAATTGAGTATTACTAGAGACAAGAGTTTGACAGTTAATTGTACTGTTTTGTGTCTTAGCAAATATGACTTTTGTTTTGTTTTTTAGAGTGCCTCAACCTAAATGTGTGAATGTAGCTATAGATTGTGATCGCGAGATTGAGAGAATACACTCATTGTTCCTAATAAACCTCGACAAGTTGGACGAATTACAAAGTAAGTTTCATTTCATATTAATAATTACTTTTTTACTGTTTTGTGTTATACGATATTGATTTTATTCTTCCGAGGTCAAAACTTGAAATTGTGATTTTATTAGGACTGATAAAACTACGTTTTTAACGTTAAAATCAATTATGGCGCGAAATTAATTTCGCTTGAGGCAATCAAGCAACCTTTCATCTTAGAGCTAGCCCGACCTCTTTGTATAACAGGATCAAAATGGGCCAGTAGTGTAGCAGCTCTCGGAAGCTAGTAATTCAATTGGTCCTAGTGTAGCCGTTGCTATTGTTTTTGGGGCTAGGGGCAATGTTCTTGTTGTTTGTTCTATTGTTCTCTAGAAGGGTAGCGAGCCATTCATGTAAGTCCTGGAGAGAGCTGCTACCCGACCCAAATGGGCAACACCGAGTCATAGCCCTGGTCACACACGGACATAATCGTGATTAATAACGTTAACATGCTGTTGCTAAGGCGTTTATCTATTAAGGCTGGTTCTCATATAATCCCCCCGATCGTTTCTATCGCATCGATCGTTTGCAGCTACTCGGAGACGATCTTAGGCGATGGAAGCGAGTGGAAGCGATCGGGGGTTCTCCGATCGCCTGGTATGAGCGAAGACCTACAAAATACAATCATTTTAGCCCTAGATCCAGCACAATGACAGCCCTCAATGAAAGAGCAAAACTTGTGGCCTCCTATCTTCTCAGTTATTGCAGTTTTACGGCGAGGAAGGGAAAGAGAAGCTAGAAGGGTAGAACAAGGGCGATCCAAACGGTCGTGATCGCCCCAATCGCCGCAGACGTTAGCGATCGTCTGTGTGTTGTTTTCGTATAATCGCCCAGTCGAAAGAAATCTTTTTTGAAGTGAGAGGGGAGATAGAAACGATCGGGGCGATTATATGAGAACCGGGCTTTAACCTGCACGCAGCCGTCTCCTATTTGATTTGTTGCACGCAAAAAAAAAAAGGGGGTGGGGGTGTGGGGGATGGGGGTGAAGAAATAGGAGACTGCTGCTCGCAGGCTATCATTTATGGGTGGTTCATGATTCATTGCTTACTATTAATTTGTTTTTACCTCAGCTGAATGCGAAAGTCAATGTGAAAACTGCACGGCGGAAGGAACAACGCAGGAAATCTGGAAACAAAAGTTGACGACAATAAATGATATCCGCTCACACATCATCAGCTTAGAACAAGAGCACAAACAACACCGTAAAATAACACATCGACTCACTAGACATGGGAGCAAGTAAGTAATACTGAGCGTACATCTGAAACGTTTTACTGATAAAAAGGCAAGGTTGTTAAAACGCCTATAGTGGATCCTGATTTCTTTAACCTCCAACGGAAACGAAAATTGCTTCGAGAAATCGGGAGTAAATTTACGGAAAAGTACTATCCAAGGGAAACGAAACTTGGTTCGTGAAATCGGGAGTAAATTTACGGAAAAGTACTATCCAAGGGAAACGAAACTTGGTTCGTGAAATCGGGAGTAAATTTACGGAAAAGTACTATCCAAGGGAAACGAAACTTGGTTCGTGAAATCGGGAGTAAATTTACGGAAAAGTACTATCCAAGGGAAACGAAACTTGGTTCGTGAAATCGGGAGTAAATTTACGGAAAAGTACTATCCAAGGGAAACGAAACTTGGTTCGTGAAATCGGGAGTAAATTTACGGAAAAGTACTATCCAAGGGAAACGAAACTTGGTTCGTGAAATCGGGAGTAAATTTACGGAAAAGTACTATCCAAGGGAAACGAAACTTGGTTCGTGAAATCGGGAGTAAATTTACGGAAAAGTACTATCCAAGGGAAACGAAACTTGGTTCGTGAAATCGGGAGTAAATTTACGGAAAAGTACTATCCAAGGGAAACGAAACTTGGTTCGTGAAATCGGGAGTAAATTTACGGAAAAGTACTATCCAAGGGAAACGAAACTTGGTTCGTGAAATCGGGAGTTACGAGAAACCGAGGATTCGAAAAATTGGGATTCTACTGTTTTGAATTAAAAAAAAAAAGATTATATTCTGAAAGTTGTAGGCAAACATATAAAACAATGTTGCCACCTTACTGTAGCGGCATGTTGTGATACAGGGTAAACGAAAAATTACTCATTGTAAAACACCAGACAATCACTGTGTCTCGCAACGTTGGTCGTGTTACACCAGGCAAGGTTTCGTGCACATTGTCTCGCAACAGACAACAAAATCAAGTTGCACAAAACACTGCCCTGTGTAACAGCGCCAAAAAATGGTGAAGACGTGAACGCAAACTCTAAGAAATCCTGACCCGGTTGGGTTAAATTGCTGAAGAAAAGTTGCGTTTTTACTTGCATTGCATTGATGTCAACTATTGTATGGTGTTTTTGGCTTTTAACAGAATAATGGATGCAATAAAGTTATTAACAATGATTTCGATGTTTTTTTTCCTTCTCCAGAAAATGTCCATGGGGCCCTACTCAAGAATCTCCTGATCCATTTAGACGTCATTTAATCTTACAGTAGTTTATTGTATGTATATATCATGCGTGTTGAGGTGTAACATGAGTTGTCTTTGCTAGAATACTGTTTAAAGGGACTATGTCACGGGGATTGCGCAGGTGTTTGGTCTAAACTGTTCTGAAATAAGTGGTAAAAACTTTACCCATGAAAAACATTATCTTTGAACATTAAACTGAAGATATAATCTTTATTTGTGGTTAAAAATCAAAATTCGGCTATAAATATCGATTTTTTTTTTAAAAGGCGCGCGGAAACAACTTGAAAACGTTGGCTAACGTTTTCAAATTGCAATCCATTTCCATCCGAGCCATCCGCAGCCAAACGCGCTTTAAAACAGTTTCAGTGCTCTAAAATAGCAATTGTAAATAAAAATGGACCATTATTTTTAAGTTTCCTACGACACAAATATAAGTTTTGGCTATTCTAAAATCTGTTAAAATTCGTGACATAGTCCCTTAAACTGTCTCATAAAAAAGGTTCAAAGAACGTAATCCGATAGTACATATACCCATCACTCAAAAACTGCAATCTTCAATCATTGTTAACCATTGTAAGAGCGAGGTTTATCAAGGTGAAGCATAAAATAATGTAGCATTTATTAATTTAATATATATTTGTATTTTAATTTTTAAAGCTGAGGTGTTAAATTGCTATTTTTTTTATGTTGTTTAAGCTTTTAATCTGATTGGTTAACATAAGTTTGTTTTGTGTTAGTTCATTGTAATAATTGTAAAAAAAGAAAATTGTTCAAGGCAGTTTTTACTTAATATTTGAAATTTTGAAATTGGATTATACTGAAGCAGTGTAGATAGAAACTAAATTGGTTTTATCAGTCAATTCCCGGGAATAACATTACAGTCGGGGGAACAAGTGCCAGTTGATGGCGACATCACTTCCCCGAAAAGTGACTGAGCCCGCGGTTTTCATCCCAAGAGTTGCTAAGCAACATAACGTATTTGTACGCGCGATTGCTTTCGGCGTACTCGTGAGTGCTCGCGCAAGTTTTTGATTGGACGAAATAATTCGGAAGTTCTTCGAGTGCTTCAAAGAAGACTTGCCAAGACCGGCACTTATTCCCCCGACTGTGTGTTAGTTAAATATGTAGTTATGACGTGAATGGGTATTTTAAAAAAAGAATAACACACTCATGGTAAAGATTATAATAATATTTTATGATATTTGACTCACCAGGCAAATAATTAACTATATTTTCTTAGACTTTTGAAACATATTGCGTTTAGTTTAAACAAAAAGCATTGTTTTTGGCAAGCGTTTGCAGTGTAAATGCTGTTGCTTGGCTCTCAATTAAACACCTGCACTTTTCGAAAATATTTTGAAGTAACACAAATAATTTTAGTTTTACAAACAATTGTTGATTCCATTTGGAAAGTCTCTAAAAGAAACGTTCATACAACGTAGGCAGTGTTGTACTCTGGTAGTAAAGCATTTGTCATTACAATCCAAGATACCAAAAGTAGCGCCCCCACCCCCACATGAAAGTAGCGGATAGGAGATAGTGTAAAACTCCCATGCAATTATAGAAATTTTGAAGTGAGCCATGCTAGTTTTCATTCTGTTATAGTTATGACATTTGTGGCTTTTTGCCTCGAAGGGCTACTACGGTCAAAATCAGGGGCGTCACTTACGGTAGCCAGAAATCTGTTGGCTGTTTCTTTATTATTCAATCCACTTCAACTACAACAGTTAGCACATAATAGGCTACTAATTTTAGTTACATGTAAGGGGTTTAAAGGCTATTAGAAATAGAAATACAGCACAACTCTGTAAGAACTTTCCTGAAATTTCATGCCATTCCTGAAATTGTGGGATATAAACAGTACTCAGCTGAAACAAATTTTCTTTTCCTTCCGCAAACTGTTTTTGCACTCACTGCCTCTACAAAAAGTAATGGCCTTTTTCCACAAAGATTTTTTTGTTTGATTTGAGCTGTATTTTTGCTGCTTGGCAATGATTCACTATATGCGTTGCTTTATTATTTTTGTAATATAAGTTTTCTCCTCATGCTTAAACCATCTTGATGTATAATTAGTTGAAAATTTTTTGCATTTAAATGTAAATTATTTTATTGGTTAGGTTGAAGATTACTAGTATTTATTAAGGTCAGCTGGTCAGACCAGGCTTCGTTTTATTTAATTACTTGATTGTATACATTACACAGCAGAATCAATCCTTTTCCAATTTGCATTCTCACTATAAAGCTATTTTTACGCCCTGTTCTGCAGTGAATTTTTCGTTACCAAACTTGCGTGTAATGGTGCTGAAGATACAGGTAGTTTTAGAGTGGTTTTCACTTGAGAGTCAAAAGTAATTCGCGTTTGCATTGGTTTTACATTACAACACTCAAGGATTGGTTTAAAACTCTCGCGCCATTTGCTCAACCCGCAGAAGTAAAACCAAAACCAATCGTGACTCGCTCGCGCACGTTTTCCCGCGCTTCGTACCGGCTACGTGTATTTGCTTCGAGTTTTGATTGGTTTACTGGATTGTCTGTGTCCTTTGTGATTGGCTAGAGTGATTACTTTGGTTTTGGTTTCACGACACAATTGACAACTGCTCTATAATGGGACTGGAGTTACACACTGCAGTGGTTACAAGCTGTTGGTTATGGTAATTTTACTTTGTATGGAACTGTCTGATAATGCAAATGTGTATCTCTAGTAGCTGAGCGTGTTATGTAGGGTAATTTTTGGTGTGTTTTGTATCAGTCTCACAGTAGCACCATATAACAACCTTATGCACGTGAAGTTTATTGTATTGCTGAACACTGCATTCAAAGTTCACAAAAAATTACACCGAAGAACAGGGCGTTTAGTTTAAGTCGTAAATAGAAATTAATTGAGCTGGCTTGTTATTTTAAAATAAGAGTATCAAAAAAATGTGAAATCTATCGTAGAAGCCCATGTTGGACAAATAAAATAAAAAAAAAAACAATTACCGTAATGATTCGATTTAGCGCCCTCCTTCCAATAAGCGCCCCCTTCCGAATAAGCGCCCCCCTTCGAATGTGTTTTTGTTAATAAGCGCCCCTATTCCAATAAGCGCCCCCATTCTTAAACGCGCCCCAATTCTAAAAAGCGCTCCTATTGTGGCCAACTGCCGCTACTGAAGTCGTCGACGTCGAAAAGATAAACTCATGAACATTCACCGTACCGTACATGTATAGTTTACTGCTAAAATGAACAATTCTTGTAAAAGTAACTGAACTTTCAACATTTTGTTACTGTTACAGTTTATGTTATTGTTAGTTATTTTAATATATATTAAAGTTTTGTTTTGAACATTTGGTTGTTTTGCAAAAAATTAAATAAGCGCCCTGTCCCGAATAAGCGCCCTGTCTCGAATTAGCGCCCTCCCTTAAGGTGGGAAAAGTAAATAAGCGCCCCGGGCGCTAAATCGAATCATTACGGTAACAACGAAGTGATACGAAGTAATTCTCATGAGTGAAACCATACCTTTAATATTCTCACAACTTGACTCTTAGGTGAGCAATAAGAAAAGAAATTATTCCCAAGCATTGGTTTGTTTTCTCTTTTATGCGCTGGGAAGAGTGCAATCACACTTAAAGTCCCTAGCCCCCCCCCCCCCCCCACAAACAAAAATTGGGGGGGGGGGGCTCAACCCCAAAATTTCAACGAAACATTTTTCCCCAATACGCTACTAGGAGTGCTCCGCAGCCTGTTAAGATTGTCTTTGACATTACCTGTCGCAACGGCGACTTCAGAGCGTACATTTTCTGCCTTTCGACGTCTAAAGAGCAACCCAAAAAGCATCACGAAGCATGATCGTCTGAACTGTTTAGTTATGCATTGACACAAATCGATAACGGACACACCAGACACTGTAAATGACTGTGACATGTGAGTAGGGGGATGCGCCCCCCGGGGGAATGTGCTTGGCTTGGAGTACAATGTCCCCCACCTTCGTTTCAAAACCTAGACTACGAGCAGTCCCTATTTTTTCGCAGAGTTCGTCGAGCTTGAAGCGAAAAAAATTACGCGCTGGGGGAGGAGGCGGGGCGAGGCGAGAAGCGAAAGCTCGACGGACTCTGCGAAAAAATAGGGACTGCTCGTAGTCTATTCAAAACCCTCCGCCGCCCCTGAAGTCTACCTTCCCCTAGCCAAGCCTTGCAAGGCCGACTGTCCCTAAGTTTTCTTTCTTTCTTCCACTGACAAAAACATCCACCGTGATGGTTCAAACAAAGAAAACGAGGTTTCTTGCTCGTCGTCTCGTTTTTCGCCGCTTCACGCCTCAAATTTAATTGAAAAATACAAAAGAGTAAGCCACTGTTACCAGGGTCGGCTTATGTAAAAAAAAAAAATAATAATATGCACCTGTTTCATGGAGATGATAAGTCAGATGTCTGCAGCACAGTACAAGAACACTTTTGATCGCTTCTAGGCCCGAACTTGATGTTCGTTTGTATTTCGAGTGAGTTTACATTAAATAGGGTCGACGGCTCCAGAAAATGTGTTCGTTTGATGTGGAAATTAGTTATGTATAAAAAGTTCTCTATTCTATGAAAAAGTGTGTTTAACGTCGTTAGAAATGGCTGGAACGATAATACTTTTTTTGTTGTATTTTGCCTTTCCTTGACATGGGATATGCTTTTCTCATCAAAATCCAGGGATGTCGCTAAGGGCCGGCTGCCGGCTAATTTAACCGGCTGAAATATAACTAAATCCGGCTAAAGTTTCACATGAAAACAAAGACTTAGGTGAACTTTAAGAGCTTCTAAGGCCAGAAAAGCCAACTGGACTTGTTGATGAGTTGGCTTAGAGTTTTCTTGGCTACATCCCTGATTAAATCCAGTTTTAACATCCAGTAGTTCTGCATTATAAGAACCTGGATACTAGTTCCTAGATCTCTTAGAGGAACGAGGATCCACTCCGGGAATGTTGGAACCTGGATCCAAGTTCTTTGGACTTTTGGATAACGGACTTTTTTTGCCCATCACTCATTCTTGGCAAATTTAAATCTTGGTCCCTGTCAAACGGTCTTCTTTCTACTGGCTTGTCTTTATCTTCCTTCTATCAAATCAAAGAAAAATTTAAGTTAAAATTATGTTTACTGACCACAGACAGGAATAAGGGGGGAATTGAATTACGGCAATACATCTGAGTGTAATAAGTTTTAGCTCTGCACAACCTCATCTCCAGGGCACTTTTTCCTTCAAAGTGCAAAAGCACCCTGGGGATGAGGATGAGTTCTACAAACTGTGCCCTAAAAGTCGACTTTGCCCCCTTCGCATCCTATAATATATATTTTTTCTTTTATTATGGTAATTGCAGAATTATCACAATAAAAGAATAAATCATTTCAATGAGCATTATAGGATGCGAAGGGGGCAAAATCATTACGGCCGCCGTATCCGTAAAACAGCCTATGAAGTACTTTTTTGCTTTTAAGCCTTGACAATGGTAAAATTTGTTCAGTAATTTATAATCAGAAAAGTAGAAAAGGGCAAACACACCTTTTGTTTTTCAAGTTTCTTAGTGTGCTGGTCCATAAGTGATTCTCCTCTGTGTCGCTTCTGAAAGATAATATCAATTAACATAAGAGCTAACAAAATAGCAGTCCAACTGTCTTCATTCCCCCCTCCCCCCAGCACATTTGCAGGGGATTCATTAAGATTTGGAGCAGGTAGGCATCAGTAAGATCCTACCCTCTTTGGTAAACTAAAGTCAGTTCAGATGTTGAAAAGAGACGGGCAAAGTCAGGTTCACAGCCGGTCAACTTGCCTGGTGGCTGGCCCTCAATGAAACCTCTGGTTTGGAAATTCTGCTGAAAAGAGCCCTTAGGTTCTAAAGTTCTGAGGGGCCCTGGGCCTGAAATGAACCCCATAATTGACAAAACAGATGCTACAAATCTGTGTCCAGTTTTTTTTCCTTACATTGTAGTGTTCAACTTGGTTGCTCATCTGTTGATCTCTTGCTAACTCCCACGGAGTCCTGACTGGTTCACTGTCATCAGCGCCTCTTTTAGAGCCTCTGTCACCTTCCTTTGACTGAAAGGAAGACAATCATCATCATCATCATCATCATTATTATTATTATAATCTATAATCGTATCTTTAACAAAATTCTTGATTTTGATTGGTTCTGCGTGCGCCTATTTGTCCCGTAATTGGCACGCAAATTAATAACCTCAATTTTTTTTTATTAATTAGTAATGGGACTTCAAGTCGTACAAGTCAGAGAGCAATCATGCTCGTAATTTTAAACTTTTTTCAAAAGATTTTGAAATTACTCACCCGATTACTTCCTGAATTGTACTTCACTCAGTCCAATAACTATAATTTATTATTAATCATAATTACTACGATTAACTTTATTTTCATGGAGCATCCTAGGCTGAGTACTTATGCACTCGAGACTAATTGCAAGGAAATGTTCCATCAGAGTGTAAAGTAAAACTCATCACAAACTGAAAGGAATCCTGGGGTCAAACTTGAAAACAATAGCCTCTTGTTTTCAAGTTTGTCTACATTGTTATCAATCCATCCTTGCCATTATATGATAGTCAACTTCACTTCCTGTGTAGTACCAGTCATTTGCTGTGTGCTATTCTACAAAATCAAACTGTTGGTGGGTTTGCTATGGGCAAGGCATGTTTTTGAGCTGCTCATATTCCTGCTAAAAATAATAACAGCGAGCTCCTGTAAGAGGTTGACAGTAATGTGTAAAGAAGTAGTATAGAGAGGATTCGACGAATACCACCTCTGAATTAGACGCTTTATCGCAGCTGGAGTTTGTTTTTTGGCAAGTTTTAATGAGTCACGGTAAATTCCCCGACTTTGTTTACCCACGCGAAAAAAAACAAAATTTGCATACCAGGTTTATGGGGGCGCATTTTTTTTTTCGACAACCAATTTTTCGACAACCATTTTTAGAGAAAGGACACATCTTAATTGAGCGATCGGCAGCCAATTCTTCTCGAAGCGAGCGGCGGAATGTTAGCCGTTATGGGGGCGCATTTTTTTTTCGACAACCAATTTTTCGACAACCATTTTTAGAGAAAGGACACATCTTAATTGAGCGATCGGCAGCCAATTCTTCTCGAAGCGAGCGGCGGAATGTTAGCCGTCATGCAAGTGACATCATAAAGTATTTTTAGTGGCGATGAGTCATGATATTACAACGTCTAAAAATATTATTCGGGGAAACCCCCGACACCCACGCACAAATTTGCATGTCAATTGAACATTTGCGGCCATTGGAATATACACAAAGATGGGTCGAGGAAGACGTGGACTTTGTCTTTTAAGTGGAAAAAAAAACTTGAAAAATTTTATCGGTCCACCATCAGAAATCTTTAAACACGAAAAAATCGCAAAGGATGCTTTACAACCAAGGATTTTATTGTCAGAAGAGGCGATCGCGCAGTTGAAAACTTTTGACAAAGGGCTTGTCGCAAACCTCTTGACAGGAAATTGACTCTTTTGTACGTCTTAATATTTACTAGAAATTATTAAATTTAACAAACCTGTTTTTGTATTTATTGCTCCGTTTCTATTTGCAATTGCGGCCAAAATTTTGTCTCCTTTTGATGCTTCTAATGAAACGTCCTGTTTTTGGAAATCAGAAACGGTTTGACTGACTGTGGCTGACCCCCTTCCACCATCTTTTTTTTGAACCTTAATAAACACCTGTACTTCATCATTTACAATATTATCATCTTTTTTACTTTCAATAAAAAACTGCCATTCTTCAATTATTCCATCAACGGGCATAATGAAGTAATTTAAATTAAAATTAAATTTAACCAAATAAAAAACAACAGAACTTGAGCCAAAACCACCTCCAAGAGTAGTTGTACCATCTGTTCCATCATAAAAACCGTTTATGACAAAATTTTTGTCTTTTTTTAGAAAATAGTTTTTTAACTCGTATCCATTCAGATCAAGATTTGTTTCTAACAAAAGGTCTCCACCTGAAAAAGTAAAAGGCTTTTCAAAAACATCGCTTGGCACATCTGACTGATAACCTTTTACACCATAAGCAATTAAATAAGCTTGCTCACTTGCTTTTGACCCAAAGTAACCAGGGTTGGTTATATCAATAAAAAGTTTATCGTCACTGCTTGACGGATCTTTTTGTGAGTGAATAATTGTTCGCGTGTATTTTGGACTGTGATTGTTAAAGCGTTTTGTATGATAATTAACAGTGTTTCCCCCAAAAGGTGACGAAGCACTTAAACTCCAGTTAAGATCACTTTCAGGAAAGAAAAATTCAACGCAAAGAGTGTAATCACCAGGGAACAAGCCAGTGAGGCCGATTTTAAATCTTGAATTAAAACTGTCTCTGGATTTTAGTAAATTAAAACGAAAAGCGTTTCTGTTAACTAAGTGAACACCAGAGTTAAAATTGTTAACAGTTGTTAATGAGTCAAAATTTGTAACTCCTGTAAAAGAAGATGCTGAAAAAAACAAATGAGAAAACAGATTTTCTTTTGTTCCTGAAGAAATTGTGTGTGTTCCAACATATTTTTTCATTGATGTTAAGTTTACAGCGTCTTGGTCACCAACAGGATTTGCAAGCTGTTTGATTGAATGGTCGTTCATTACCAAATTTTGATTAACAACACCCATTTGTCCAGGGTCGCCTTTTGCCCCAGCGGGACCTTGTGGACCAGCAGGGCCAGTTGGTCCAGCATCTCCTTTTGGCCCTTTTGTTCCAGCAGGGCCAGTATGCCCAGCAGGCCCTGTGGCACCAGCGGGGCCAGTTGGACCTGTTTCTCCTTTTGGACCAGCAGGGCCAGCAGGACCAGTCGCACCTACGGGGCCAGAAGAGCCAGTTGCACCTTGGGGCCCTTGAGGACCAGCAGGGCCAGTAGAGCCAGTTGGACCGCTGTCACCTTTATCTCCTTTTTGACCAACGAAACCTCTTGAGCCAGTTGGGCCTTGGGGGCCTTGTGGACCAGTGTCGCCTTTTGGGCCAGCGGGCCCAGTAGGACCACGAGAGCCTTGAGGACCAGCAGGACCAGTTGGACCTTGTGGACCTTGGGGACCAGTGTCGCCTTTATGACCAGCGGGGCCGGGCGAACCTCTTGGACCAGGGGGGCCGGGAGGGCCAGTTGTTGATGAGTTGTCTGAAGGATGACCTGTATCTCCGTTGAAAGCACCCATTATATATATTCGTCAAAATTTTTTTTTGTTATTTTTTTTGGTCTGTCATGATACAAGAAAGAGAATTTTGTTTTTGTTGCAAGATCAAGCAGATTTCTGTTTATTCCAAGCTCATCCGCTATACGGTTATTTTCTCTTGGGAGAAAGGAAAAAATGCAAAAATGGCTGCAATTATCACGAATATTTTTGGGTACTTTGAAAAAACATTGAGAAAGATAAATGACGCTGCATTGCCTATGCCTTCCGTTTATGAAGTAATTGATGATTTCGTTTTGATTGCTTTCGCAAACCATGTCGTCAAATATGACGATTTTTTGGTTATCGTCTGTAAGTTCGTCAAGCGGAATGACGTTGTCGGAAGCTTCGATAACTTCATAACCAGTTTCAGGATTAACTCTTTTTTCAAAATCGTCAAGAATCAACTGGTACTTTTCTTGATGAAGGTTTTTTGCGCAAAGATAAATTTTGTCGTAAACTAAAAGCTCATAAAGCATGTGTAAAAGAATGTTTGTTTTTCCAGAGTTGCTCGGGCCACAAATAAGCATGCGAAAGGTGTCAGAGGGCATGCTTGGATGCCCTTGTTTGAAAGCACTTTGCGAATAAAACTCAGGATCGTAATTTGGAATCTTCATTTTTTAGATGTTATATATATATACGCGAAAAGATGTCGATGAAAAAATGGCAAACACTTGCTGAAAAAAAGGCCGCTGTTGAGCAGCAAAATGACAAAATACTTGCCGCAATGAAAAACAAAGCGATTGAAAAAGAATTCGGACAGCTTTCAGGTGAGGAGGTATTTAAACCGCTGACACGAAGGCTAGACCGCTCTTTTGCCACGCAAAAGAAAACCGATGCTGAAGAAGGCCCAAACTATAACCTGGATGATTTCGATCTTAACAACTCATTTGGTGAAGATTTCAGGCCAGATGTGGAAACACCCCCACCAACTCCGCCGCCGTCACCAGAAGTACCTGACTATTCGATGGTTGAATCTGACCAAGATTTCGAAGAGGAAACTCCAACATCATCACCACCATTAACATCATCACCAGTCCCACCTCTTGCGGAAAAGGAAGATGATGATGATGATGATGATGATGCAGAAGGGGGTGATGCAGCAAAAGGTGATGATGGCGCAACGCTGTCACACGACTTGTCTCAGTCAGTTGAACGGGCCAAATGGGGAACACCACAAAAACCAGGAATCGAGGGATCAGAATCAACAGACCTGCAGGTGCTAAACAGCATGTTGACAAAAAATGTAAACAATCCCAACTATGTCGTGAAAAGTCCGAAATCAAAATTTTACGGTTACACTCTTTCAGACATAAAAAAAGCGCGAGACGAAATTTTAGAAAGAAGGGGAGAAAAGAAAGCAAAATCTTCTTTATTTTTTGAAAAAGAACCACCAGATCAAGAGGGGAGCGGTGTTGTTGATGAAAATGCTCTTGTTGACAGACTTTATATAAGCATCGGTTCCATTAAGGCAGGAAACACTTCAAAAAAGTTGCAAAGACAAGTAGCGATATTGTTACAAATGTTAACAAAACAGAAAGTGCTGTCAACAGAAGAAGCAAAAAAAATTTCACATAAGTATAATATACGATGAAACATCTTAACCTTTTGCTCAACTCCTCGATTGCAAAAAAGAAAGATGCAAGAAATGAACCTCACGACTTTCAAATCTACTTTGAGCCCCCAATTAATTTAGACTCTTCAAAAAGGTACAAAGCTGCTCTGAACGAGCTTGTAACAATGAGCTATTCTTGGTATAATGTTTCAGAAAAATATAACAACAACAAATTTAAATGGAAGAAGAAAAGTGACTCAGAGTGGATCACTGTCACCATTCCTGACGGAATGTATGATTACAAAGACCTAAACGACACTTTCCAATCTCATACAGGAAAAACGGATGATTCGAAAGACATTTTCAAACTTTATTTTCACACTACGACATACAGGGTCATAATTCTTATTGCAAACGATTACGAGCTTGATTTGAGCGAAGGCAATTTGTCAGAGCTTATTGGATTTAACAAAAAAATCTTAAACGACATGAACAACGTTGGTGATCGTGTTCCGAACTTGACAAGAGGGGTAGACTGGATTTATATTCATTGCGACCTTATTTCAAGAGCTGTTGACAATATTGCAGACGATGTTTTGTACACGCTGTCAACATCGACTCTTGAAATCTCTTACCCATTTTCGAAAGAGCCTCGCCGACTCTTGTGGCATCCGGTTAACAAATATCGAATTAACTCGATAAGAATCAGAATTAGTGATGGACAAGGAAATGACCTTTTTCTGAACGATCAACCGGTCGCTTTGAGCATTTTTATCGAAGAGGAAGAATAATTTTTGAGAAAAGTATATAGGATGAATCACCCAAGCGAGTGGACGAGGTTTTACGACAGAGGTCGATACAGATATCGGCACAAAGGAACAGGGGTCGTCAGAGATACTTTAATGGCAATCGGAAAACGATTCGCAAAAAGTGGAAAAAAAAGGGCAGAAGAGGCTGCCAAAAAAGCAGCTGAAAAAGCAGCTGAAAAAGCTCTTGAAAAAACGGTCGAAACCACAAAAAAAGTTGTTGAGCGTGGCGCGGAAAAAATTCAGCAAGTTCTAAAAAGAAAAAAAAGTCTCTTACCTGAGTCACAAAAAAAGCTTGAAGAGTTGATGGGAAAAAAAGGACTCAACCAAACGTCGAGACAAAAGCTTAAAAACATTTTAAGAAAAAAAGAAGCAAGGTTGAAGGTAAACCAAATCGTTTCAGAAAATTAAATTTTTTTTGCAGTTATATATACCCTGCTTTGGGAGCGATGTTCAGAAGCGGAAAGTTTTTGGAAAAAACTGAGTTTGTGCGGTTTGGTCTTTCCACGCCAATAAGCCTTCCTGGAAATAATCAGCACCAGACAAAAACTGGCTACAAATTTTCTGTAACCGACAGAAACAACTGGTACGACTGGTACAACGCTTACCTTCGAGCAGATTTTACTTTTGAAGCGACCGCAGATGGGGCTGCGGTTGCAGGAGACACTCGTTCCGCTCCTATCAATGGATCTTTTTCTTTGTTAAACAAACTTGTGGTAAAATCTGCAGGAAAACCTCTCTATAACGTTGACAACATTCACAAGCTGATATTTATCAAAAACTTGTTGGATTATTCTGATGACTTCTCCAGAAGTGTGGCAAAAAGCCAGTTTTGGTATCTTGACACGGATGACAGTAATGTTACAGCAGCGCAAGCAACAAACCTCGGAATCCGGCAAAGGGGGTTGTTGGCCCACGCGGGTGCAACGGTCAACACTATTATTCCTCTGAACAGGTACTCTTTTTTCGAAGAGCTCAGTGACAAGCTATTGCCACCAATGCAGCTTGAGCTTGAAATAGAACTTCAGTCTGACGCAGAAATGATTTGGCAGAACGACGGTACAAACAGGCGAATTGTTGTAAGAACCCTTGAGCTGTGGGTTCCAAAGCTTCGGTTCACGAGCGAAGGGCAAGTGCTTGCGAATGAAGACTTTTTAAAACCAAGAAAGTGGACTTACATGAGAGAAATGGTGCAGCCCAGCAGCAGCCGACGTGCCGCTTTCGGAACTTGGCAGATAAATCCTGGAATTAAAGACGCAAAGCACGTTTTCATCTTCATCCAGCAGACCCGAAAAGTAAACGCTCTCACCCAGAACCCGTACTTTTTTGACACTTTTGACATTGACGGAGATGACTCAGCAAAGCTCGCCACTTGCAGGCTGGAGTACGGTGCTTCCAACTTTTATCCTGAACTGGAGTATGACGAAAATTTCAAGCTGCGAATCCTCAACGACGTAATGAATTACCGTTACCGAAAGAATGATTACAATACAGGAGTTCAGCTGCAGACAAGCAACTTTAGCACACTTTACCCTTTTCTTTACTTCGACCTTCGAGAAAACAAAGATAACTTGACAAACGATCCAAAGCAGATGGTTTTTCACTACAGGCTTAATGAAGCGGCAAATGCCCAGGATTACACGATATTCGCAGCCATTCTGTACGAAAGCGAAATGGTTTTGAGGGAGGTGGGTAACGAACTGGTTGTGGTCTAAATTTTTTCACAAAATATATACACGATGACTTCTTACCACTCACGTAAGGTCGTGCTTTCTGAGGGACAAAAAGAAAGCCTCGCCAAGGCGTTTTCGAACAAAACAGCAATTACACTAAGGCTGAAGTACGAAGACATTGCAAAAGGAGATGGAAACACTTTGCATCTAACAGCGCGTCAAATCAAAAAAATAAAGCAAGCCGTTAGCGACAAAAGGGGAGTCGATCTAAAAATGAGCGAAACACAGATCAGAAACTCACTCAAGCTTGTCAAGGCCGCGGTTTTTGGTAAAGGGTTGCAGGTAAAACCAAAAGGTGGCAATGGCATGAGGGTCCGTCCTGCAGACGTGATGCGGCGGCCGCCCCCATTTATTGGAACTTGGGGAGAAAAAAAATGAATTTTGAGGACGTTCCTTTAACTGATTTTGACCTGCTTGCCTGGTGCGATTATCTAAAAATACCGATAAAAGGCATTTTTTCAAGAAACGAATTTTTACCAAAAAATCACTCCCCTTGCATAATTAACATGGACGACTTGGGCGGTCCCGGCACCCATTGGGTATGCTGCTTTAAAGAAAGAGAAAGATACGAGTACTTTGACTCTTTCGGCTTGCCGCCTCCCGCGGAATGGGAAAATGATCTTGTTCTTAAGGGAAAAAAAGAGCTTTTTGCGAAACGACAACCAGCTTCAGTGGGAACTTAGCGTCCGGTGCGGCTACTACTGTTTGCTTTTTTTGAATGAACGAAACAAAGGGCGGTCGTTTAATAAAATTCTTGAAATGTTTTCTGACGATTTGTTGAAAAACGAGGCTGTGGTCAAAAGGTATTTTTTGCATCAAGTATAGAATGGAGGTGTATTGCGTAAAGGAAAGGCAGTTCACTCCCAATGTGCCGGGAAGCGAAAGGGTGAAAACCACAAAAAACGGCCGAAAAATGTTAAAAGTCAAATGCGCCAGTTGCGGTATCACAAAGACGAGGTTTCTTGCAAAAAGCCAGAGCCAAGGAGGCGCTTTAGCGAGACACAAGCCACGCTTGGTTGACAAAATCGCCGAGGGCGCAAGCATGTTTTTGTCTGGCCCCTCGCCCACGTTTGCGACAGCGGCCGCCAAACTTGCGGGGCAAGCATTCAAAGGAGTAAGCGACAATGTTGCATATTTTCGAAGCACATAATTGAACAAAAAAATAAAAACTTAAATGGAAAGTCAAAAAGTTTACTGCGTGAAAGAAAGGCGTTGCACTTACAACGAGCCTGACAGCAAAAAAACCTCGATAAACATCGATGGCCAAAAAATACTTGAAGCCAAATGTAACAGTTGCGGTATAACAAAGATCGTTGTTTTCGATCCGGTAAAAGGTTTTTGGACTGCCAAAGACGCTTGGAAAGCCAAACAAAAAACAAAAATTTTTTAAACAGGTATAGGATGGAGGTCTATTGCGTAAAAGAAAGGAAGTTTACTCCCAATGTGCCTGAAACAGAAAGGGTGGAAACAACAAAAAACGGCCGAAAAATGTTAAAAGTTACCTGCGCAAGTTGCGGTATTACTAAAACTCGATTTGTTTCCAATAAAAACGGTGCAGGCCTTGACATCCACAAAGCCATTGGCAAGCTACCGAAACCGAAAAAAGGGTGGACGCTGCCGGGGCACAACTACACCGGGCCTTACAATCCTCTTGAAAAGCAGCTGACTTACGACCCCAAAACCGGAAAGATTTTGAAAATCAAACAGCAACCGACGGGGGCGACAGACGCGGTCGCAATGCAACACGACGTCGATTACGCTGTTTGTGCTGGTAAAAAGGATGAAAAAAGTTGTAAACACGCTGCAGACAAAAAAATGGTAAAAGCGCTTGACGCAGTTCCCAAAAACAAGCGCCAGTGGGGGCACACTTTGGCAAGAAACGTAATTGCATCAAAGCAGAAGGTTGGCTTAGGGGTTGGAGAAACCGTAAACAAAAAAATCGGAGAAAAAATTCCTGGTTTTCAGCAGGCGCAAGATCTTGCTATGATGATTACAGGAGCCGTTGGCGGAGATAAAAAGCTTCTTGAAAAATATTGGTCAGGAGACATAGCCAAGGGCGCTTTTAACACCAAAACAGGTTTGTTCAGCAAAAAGTTTTGGACTCACCCTTCAGAAAACCAAGACCCTTCTTGCTCAGCCACAGTTTATAACAAAAAAACAGGAAAATGGGTTAACCATTATTGCGATTAAATCTGAAAATTTTTGCCCTAAGTATAATGGCAACCGCTACCCAATACAGACGAGCCGAAATCAAGGCAATGAAACTGACCTTGGAAAAGCAACGGGACCACTACGAAAAAACATCTGCTAAATTTAAGCGTTGGCATACTCGCTGTCAGACAGCTTGCGCTTTAAAGGGCGGTGCCGCGACGATTCTTACTGGCTCCGGTCTCGCGGCTTCTCTTTCCGCTGTTGGCATTGTCGTTGGAGGGCCTTTGATTGCGACAGCAACCGTTCTTTCTCTCGCGGCAACTTCTTTGAGCGTAACTGTCAAGTTTTTCTTGCAAAAAGCAAAAAAACACAAAAAAATACTTTTACTTGCTGAAGAAACTCTATTAGCAATCAACTCTCTCACGTCAGCCGCCTTGGAAGACGGCAAAATTTCTGACGACGAATATCAAGAGATCGTCGGAAAGTACAGTGCCTTCTCTACGAAAAAAACGAAACTGCGTTACTCAAATCACACTGACGGAGTTTCTCCTGCTGTCGTTGCTCCGAATGGGAAGAATTAAAAAATTAAAACGAATACCACCATTCGCTAAAATTGCGCTTTGATTTTATTTTTGTTGCATTTCGCATCTTTGGTCTTTTTTGCGCAAGCTGAAAAATTATTTCTTTTTTTCCTGGCCAATTTTTTTCTGAAACTTCGTTAAAAAAATCATATAAAAAACAAGCGTAGTTAACGTTTTTTGCATGCCTTTTGTATTCTTTTAACACATTTGCCAAAGAACGCAGCCTTGCCGGCTCAAAATCCTGCCAAGAAATGCCGTTTTTTTTCAAAACTGTTTTCAAATATGACAAGTTCGCCACCGGCGGAATCGATCTTTTTTCTGTCTCTTCCTGTTCTTTGAAATCTTGGCATTCTTGAAAAACAATTGGTTCGAAAGGTCTTTTTTCCGCAACAAAAAAGAAATCTTGGATATCTTTTTTTGTTAATTTAACGCCCAGACCATAAGGGTCATCGCCAAATTTTTTTTTGTCTTTTAGCCACTTGAGTCTTAAAGACTCAACAAAGTTATAATAAATCGTGATCATATTATCACTAAAGCCTGCAAGGAAACAAGTGTCATCGCCAAAATATTTTTTTTCTTCCACGTCCGCAAGGAAAACAGGGTCATCGCCAAAATATTTTTTTTCTTCCATGTTATATTAAGTCTTAAAAGTTCAAATGGAAAATAATAAATTGGAGTCACGTTACTACAGCCCGCAAGGATACTGGAAAGGAATTTCTGCAATAAAAAAATTAGCCAAAGCCGCAAAGGTTTCCGAAGATACTGCAAAAAGGTGGCTCGGAAAACAAGCTTTTTGGCAAATCTACCTTCCCGCACCACGATACGTTCCTCGTCCAAAGTTTGATGTATCTTCTCCTAACGCGGTCCACCAGGCGGACCTTCTTTTTCTTCCTCATGACAGATTGCCGCGAGGGCGAAAAGTTTACAAATACGCGTTGACTGTTGTTGACGTTGCCAGCCGTTACAAAGAGGCCGAGCCTTTGACCTCCAAAGATTCAACTGAGGTTGCAAAAGGTTTTCAGGCAATTTACAGGCGTAGTGCACTGAAATGGCCACAGATGCTGCAAGTTGACCCCGGGCGCGAATTCATGGGCGCTGTTACCAAAGAAATGGAAAATCGAAAAACAGCTATTCGACGCGGGCGTTATAACATTCACAGAGATCAGGCCATTGTTGAACGTTTCAACCGCACACTGGCAGAGCGCCTGTTTGGTTATCAGTACAGTGTCGAGTTGACCCTGCCATCTGGCCAGCGGTCGACAGCGTGGGTTAAGAGGCTACCCGAAGTTATTGCCGCTCTGAACAACGAAGTTACACGGCTGACTGGCAAAAAACCCTCAGAAGCTATTAAATTAAAAGCCGTTGCTGCCAAGCCGTCGACTCCTTATTTGAGGCCTGTTGGTAAGAGCGAAAAAAAGCTCCCCTCCTCCGTGAATGTTAGATATTTGTACCAGCCGGGTGAGTTAGAAGGTGGCGGAAAACGTGCCACCGATCCAATCTGGTCTTTAAAAGTCTTTTCGCTTGAAAGAGCTGTAATGAACCCGAACGAACCTGTTTTGTATTACTTGCAAGACGGCCCCAAGCGTGGCTTTGTGCGCGAGGAGCTGCTCGTAGTACCTCCTGATACCGCCCTTCCGCCAGTCAATGCCAGCTAAACGTGATATTCAATCGGTTCGGTATGTATTCCATCTTCAAGCACCCAACGTTTGTCGTAATAGGCGCTCAAACCCAGTTTTTCCTGCTCGTAAGTTACCATTTTTCCTTCCTTCATACGGAAGCCTCTGTTTGTTGTCATGTCCTTATGACCATTCAGAGCGGCCTTAAATCCTTGCCATCTTATTTCGTTTTGCGTCTTAGATACCCCCTTGGTGCTAAACTTCTTTTTTTCACCTTCTGGTTCCTCGATAAAATAACACTTTGAGCAAAGCGCAATCATCCGGCTGCCCGTACACTCAAGCTTAAAGAGACCAGGGGTGCGGCCGCTCCACTTGTCCCAAGCCAGCCATTGTTTTTTTTGGGCCTCGAATTCTTGTTTTAGCTCAGGTTTTACGATGTCCTCAAGCTTCGAAGCAGAAATGGCCATGTAACAGCTGTCCGTGTCCATCTGAATGAGCTCAAAGTCTTTTCGATCAAAATACTTGTCTAAAAAGTCATAGTAAAACTTGAGCATGCGCAGCTTTGCTAACTGGTAAACCGCGATCCCAACTTGAAAAGGCCTGCTAATAGTTATCCGGGGCTTGCGGCTTTCCAACTCGTACGCTTGCCCGATTTCATCTAAGTCGCTGAAATACGCGCTTCGCAGGGCTCGGTCAACCACTTTTTCGTCTTTTGTATAAATTACGTTTGTTTGCCTTTCTAGAGCCTCGATCAGCTTCCCGTAAGCACTGTTTCCTAACAGCTTAAACACGTCAGCCAGCAAGGCCTTGCTCTTATCAACATCGCCTGTTCTCCGCGCCTCTGTCACTTGTTCCACAAACCATGGGAAGATCTTTTTCGGTTGGTAGTTAATCCTCCGGTAAACAGCTTTTATCACTGCTCCATGTTTTACATACCAGCGCAAAAGTGGTGCATACAAAAGAATCATTTTGGCAGAAAGAGCACCGACTAACTTTTTTCCGTCACCTCGATTTCTTTTTGTTTTTTGCAAGTATTCAAGCATGTGGTTTGGAACGGCTTCACCTGGTACCTCTTTGTTATAAAAGAAAGGCGGCATCTCTTCAAACTTTTTCCATAATTTTTCTGGAATCTCAATATCCACTTCAGCAAAGCCAAACCAGCTCCGAGCGCCTTTCAGGTCTCTTGTAAGTAAAACAGCCTCTTCTTCTTCATGTCCAAAAAAGTGGCGGACTTCTTCATTTCCGCAAGGCATTTCTTCTAACATTGTTGATAAATAAAGAGCGTTTGCGTCGTAACCAACTATGTTTTTACAAAGCTTCGGGTTTTCAATCTGGTGGTCTCTTATCTTTGAAACAAAAGCTTCGTGGTATCTTGTAAAAACAATGCTTGGCCCTCCAACGACCGCCCCTTTCAACATATCATAAGCCTCTTTACTCGGAGAATACAAATCTGCTCCTCTCTCGATCGATCCTCGCATCAGGTAATGCAAGCTAACACCTGGAATGCTTACGGCATCTTTAAAAATGTCGATACCCTTTTCTGTATAAAAGGCTTTCATCTTTTCTAACGCTTCCAGGCCTGGTGCAACATCAAGGTTGTTGTAATAGCAAAGCCAATCTGCGAAGGTGCGCATACCCTTTTCTCGGAACAGCTTCTTGCAGGTTCGCCATTCTGAAAGTTTAAGCACAAAGGAGTTTTTCAACCTTGAATACCAAGCAAGATAATCCGGCAACCCTGGGTAGTCAAGCTTCTCGGGGGAGTCAAACCACTCATAAGGAAACCACGATTTCGTAGCCTCGCATCCGTATGCCTTAACCCACTTTTCATAGCTTGTTCCTGGCCCAAGGTAGTTGATAATGTCAAGGAAACGGAAGCCCTGAGTGAGCAAGAACATGATTTTGTTACAGTTTTTTGCCACTCTGACTTTGCCCGTTGTGGCAGCAAGGCGGTCCGCGAAGTTATTTTTGATCAGATTCAGATCGTAACTGCCAGAGTTGAACCCAACAACAGGAACCTGGTTGCACCATTCCTCAATTTTTTGTCGCTGCGCTTTTAGAAGCAGGCCAACGTCTTTTGGCATAAATTTCGCTCTTACTTGAACCCGGATGTTTTTTCCGCGTCTCTCCAGCTCTTCCATAAACTTGCGGACCAGCACCGCGGGGTCTCTTTCACAGATGTGGGTGGGCTCTCTTTCAAGGGTGTCACCGATGCTTACCGAGATTGGCACGTGTGCGTTTTCGATCGTGAGTGTTGGCGTCGGTTCCTTTCGCTGATTATTGTCGCCATACGCCTCGAAATCGTACAAGATCGCGTGCGGGTAGCTTTTTGTTTGCGCCCGCGGTGGATCAACAACGATTTCCCTTACTTCGCACGCCCAAGCCTCGATCACGCGGTAGCCGGCCTTTCGTAGCAATCTTGTACGCTTCATTGTGGCTTTAAACCTGTCTTCGCGTGTTTGGTCGTTGCGGTCAATGATTTTGTTACGATCTTGCGGGTAACATTTTCGACACCCGTGCCAGTGGCAGCCGTGGTATTGAAATACAGTTTTTGAAATAGGCTCGTACCCGTCGACAGGTGCGCGCTCAACCCAACGCTCGCCACCATGCCCGCACATCGCGTGGTGTATGTGAATTTTCCGCCGCTTGGCTTCTCGTTCAAGCCACCGAAGCGATTCTTTGGAAGCTTGATTGCTTGGATAGAAAGCCTTCTCAAAGCTTGTCTGCGGTTCTTCAACCTTTTTGCCCGGGCAATCAATTATTGTTTTTCCTTGGCTGCAAGTTTGATAATGGCGTTTAAGGTGGCAAGCTTGTGTAAATCTCGCGTTGCAATGGGTGCAAGAAAAGATTTTTGCCAACTTTTCAATATCCTTAATGACAAACGCGTGCCCTTCGAAAGTGCCGATTGTCAGAATGTTCTTCAGCATAGCTGGAGGGTTTCTTTTTAGGTGCCATACTAATTCTCTTTTTTCTTTCATCTCATTGTCAATTCCACTTATATTTACAGGCACATATGTACAGATAACCTCTGGCTCATAAACTCGGATGCCGAGCCAATCAGAAAAAGCGGCACCCTGATTCAGATGCCTTTCAACTTTATCTAATTCATCAAGAGATGTTTTTGGACAGTCGATCGGCGCAGTTTCGAGTTTGAAGAAACTCTTTGCGAGACCTCGAGCTGCTGCTGTGCTTCGATCAATACGCGCTCCTTGGTGCACAGCAATACAACGCCATAGACACAAATTATCAAGATAGGTATCTAGCGCAACCATCGACCGGCCACGCGCGAGGTTGCGAAGCCAGTCTGGTAAGGGGCCTGTGCCTAACAGCGGTTGTCGGTCAAGCACAACCTTTACATCAACATTAAAAAAGCTTTCAAACTTCCACTTTGTAGAAGGTCTTTTAATATTGTCAGGCGCTAGGCGTTTTGTCTCCTGTTCGGTCAACCATTTTTCCGCTGCAGAAAGCTTATTAATCCGAGGTGAGCCTTTGTTAATGTAGTAAACAATGACCGTATCATCATCAATGTTGCGCAACCGATACGAGTAAGTATGCCTGATATAAAACGCTGTGTTTACATTTTCTCGAATTTTTTCCATAAAGTTTGGTGTAAGGTCTTTTTCCAAACCTCTAATAAAGCGCCATCGAATAAAACGCCGGCCACTATTTTCCTCCCCCTCGTATTCCGCGACATCAAGAAGGTTTAAAATCTCATTCTGATAATTTGTTACCACCCGATTTTCGTGTGGTACAAAAGGATCAAATTCATTTTGAATGTTCTTCCTTTTTTGCTCCTTCTTTTCCTTGCGACGAAGTCGCTGAGGGGGTTTTGGGTG
Source organism: Oculina patagonica (assembly GCF_052425735.1). NCBI lineage: Eukaryota > Metazoa > Cnidaria > Anthozoa > Scleractinia > Oculinidae > Oculina > Oculina patagonica. The sequence continues at coordinate 687,751 of NC_135765.1, read as the reverse complement.
ATACTTTTGTGCAAGCAACGGTTTTAGCAAACGCTTTTGCACTTCAAGCGGGATCGGTTCATCCAGTATATTACGGACAACTTCACGAAGTGGGCCCGATATTTGAGGCATTCGCTCAATTTGTTGCTCAACAAACTCGTCAAATTGACTTGCTTTGTTCGCGGTCAACAAGGTCTTGCTGAAAGCCATGTAACTAAAAAGCACAAATGTTCAATTGACATGAAGCCACAGCGGCATGCAAATTTGTGCGTGGGTGTCGGGGGTTTCCCCGAATAATATTTTTAGACGTTGTAATATCATGACTCATCGCCACTAAAAATACTTTATGATGTCACTTGCATGACGGCTAACATTCCGCCGCTCGCTTCGAGAAGAATTGGCTGCCGATCGCTCAATTAAGATGTGTCCTTTCTCTAAAAATGGTTGTCGAAAAATTGGTTGTCGAAAAAAAAAATGCGCCCCCATAACGGCTAACATTCCGCCGCTCGCTTCGAGAAGAATTGGCTGCCGATCGCTCAATTAAGATGTGTCCTTTCTCTAAAAATGGTTGTCGAAAAATTGGTTGTCGAAAAAAAAAATGCGCCCCCATAACGGCTAACATTCCGCCGCTCGCTTCGAGAAGAATTGGCTGCCGATCGCTCAATTAAGATGTGTCCTTTCTCTAAAAATGGTTGTCGAAAAATTGGTTGTCGAAAAAAAAAATGCGCCCCCATAAACCTGGTATGCAAATTTTGTTTTTTTTCGCGTGGGTAAACAAAGTCGGGGAATTTACCGTGACTCATTAAAACTTGCCAAAAAACAAACTCCAGCTGCGATAAAGCGTCTAATTCAGAGGTGGTATTCGTCGAATCCTCTCTATACTACTAAAGAACATGTGCATACCTTTCTAGCCTTGTCTGCAGGGGTGTCTGTCCACACTGACTGATCTCCTACTTCAACAGCACGAGCACGAAACTTGCGTGGACCAAGACCTATCAAGTTGCAAATCTACTATAAACTTTGAGGGTATTAACAAACAACAACAACAACAACCGCCCACTAAATATATATGCACTGCCTCATGTATTCACCCCGTTTTAGGAAAAAATATTGAAGACTAACCAAAGTTTTTACTCAAATCTGGGGGAAGCTCTGTCATCCAAGTTTCTCTCGTGGGTTTAACATCTTTCTATGAAATTGAGTGATTAAAAATTGTTAGTTTATTTGTGAAAAGTAACCAATTTAAGCAGACAAAGTGACTGTTTTCTTCAGACATACCTTGCCGGTCATTTGATCTTTCTTTGCATTACTGCGAGCCTCTATGTCCAACTTGGTCCTTTCAAATCCGACATTAACATCCTGGAAATTTTCAAAATATTCAAAGCTTTTGACCAAAAAGCTGGGGTATGGGGTAAGGGGAGGGGTGGTGTTAGTTTTGTCCTTTTTATCATTCTATTTTAAATGGGTGGGAAAAATTTTATATACTTTTAATAGCATATACTTTAGTGTATTTTAATTTTAAGTCCTACGTTTTATACATGAGCCTCTGGCTCGGACATTGAGGGAGACCTCGTCCCACGTATGGACATTAAAATTGTATTGTATTGTATTGTATAAAGTCTATGTCCACTGAAACTAGAAAATTCACTTATAAATAAATAAATTTTGATTTTTACAGTACTTACTGCTGCAGCTGGTGGGGCTGGCCCAATTATATCCTCTTCCTCATCACTGCTAACATTATTAGCACCAGCTATTAAAAAATATATAAAATTGATTTTAAAAATACTGTTAAAGCAATAATAATATTAATGTGTTTTGAATGATATTAATATTAATTGACTAATATTAAATTAAATAAAATTTATTACCGGTAATGTGTTTTGAATGATATTAATATTAATTGACTAAAATTAAATTGAAGGGCTAGGTGCAAAAAGGGCGGGAGTGATTTTGGCCGAAAACGAACATGGACAAAACGACTCCAAATTTCGCATGTGAGTTTGTTTACATGTACTAAACACTGTCCTGTGTTTCATTTCGCTGGTCTTTTCTTCATTTTCGAAAAATAACAAATGCAAAAGACAAGGTTTTGGCTGGCGGCGTCTTTAGGACTTTTCTTTCTCAAACGATAAACAAAGGAAACCTTTTCTTCCTCAAAACAATGAAACCAGCTAAAGTTTTGGGATTACAGGCCTAGCCCTAACGCAAAAGCTTCTAACACAAAAGCTTAACCCTAGCGAAAAAGCTTAAGGTTTGACGCTAGGGTTTCATTTCAAATCTAGGGTTAAGGGCTTAACCCTAACGAAAAAGCTAAACCCCAAGAATAAGGGTTAGGGTTAGCGTTTCAAGTTAAATTTAGGATCAGAGTCAGCCTTAACACTTAGATCGCGCTTTTTGTGTAGTAAGCTTTCATGCCAGTTTGCTTGTGGCTAGCTTTCACTGCAGTCTGCTTGCGGTTAGCTGCTTTTTGTTGTTTCAGGCAATACTATTTTAATTTGTTACCGTTAGCTGTAATATGAGGTAAAAGTGAAATAAAGATTGATTGTTGTGATAGACTGATTGATTGAATATGTTCGCTGGTGTTTTCACTTTATACTAGTTTTGCTTTCAGTTAAGTGCCGCCGGCTTGCTCTCACTTCTATCTCCACTCCTTACATCATCACACATCTACAAAATCCGCGAAAACAAGATAAACTTCTGAGGTTTTCGTTCGCACGAATCTATTGATTGATTGATGAATATTTAATGAGGCACAGAAAAAAATTTTGCAAGGGAAGGTGCCCTGTGAAACATCTAAAGAATTTTTTTAAGTCTAAAACCAGCTCGCTTCTCAGCAACTTTGTCGCTGCAGCACCCAAGGGGACACTGCAAAACTCAGGCTGACATAGTTCCCGACAAGAGATCTGTGTTTTTAGACTTTATTACCACTTGGCTCTGCCGGCCTTTGTCAGACAACTATCACTCCTCGAGCGCTAAAAAGCACTATTGTACAAAACAAAGGCCGAACATCTCTCATTTCTTCGAGAAATGCTGTGGGACTTACGGCTTTTCAGACTTAATGATGTCCTTCAACCGCCAAGCAGACGCACTAGTGCTCAAACGAACCAGTAGTTTATTTTCCCAAGCAAAGTGCCATTTTTGTTCTCTGTTCTTAAACCGCTAACATGTGACTTAAGACGTCACAATAGAATAACAAGTCCCAGTCCCTTGCTGCCACCACCTGAGAGCAAATTAAATATGAGAAACTTGGCGGTCAGCAAAGTTGGTTTCTGAAAAGCTGTTTTTAAATCCCGGACAACTGTAATAAAGTTCCTCAAGGCAAGATTTGCACACGCGATGTGTAGAAATATGTCTAGTGCTGGATTACTGTGGACAATGTAAGCTACAAAAATCTTTTTTTTTTTTTTGCATATGTTATTTTTTCGAAAATGAAGGAAAGACCAGCGAAATGAAACACAGGACAGTGTTAAGCACACGTAAACAAACCTGCATGCGAAATTTGGAGCTGTTTCGATAATGTTCATTTCAAGGGAAAATTACTCTCGCCCTTTTTGCACCGAGCCCTTCAATTATTTCTTTTCAACATATTTTCGTTGGAGGCACAAAGGAGGACAAGGGTGGTGAGGCCGAATAGAGACAGGGCATAAAGAATTTTTATAGAGAATAGAGAAAGCTGAACAGGGACAGGACATAAACTTAAGAACTTTATTACTTTTATAGCCTGCATCGTTAAACATATATTGAGAACACTAGGTAACATAAACCCCGTGACTCCAGTCACATCAACTTGCAAAAGAAAACTAATTGGGACACACCTAACTTTGAGCATGTTGTTACTAGACCAAACTAATTGTTATTAATATTATTTGCAAAATAACTATGAAGTAACTTGTAATCAAATCCACATTGAGTTTATACAACAAATTATGTGATAAGTTAGATAATGAATAAAGTTGCAATAACTTTCACTAGCATTTTCTATCCTGATCTACAGGTATTAGCCCATGCCAATCTTAACCCCACATGCCATTTTAGTTAATTCCAGTGCATATGTTGTGGTTTAAAGCTATCAAACCAGTTTAATTTCTATTTTCCATTGTCTCATATTCGATATGATAAACTGGTTTTTGAAAAATTTTCAACCAAAAGATTGAACCACAACAGCACATACATACCACTTGATGTCAGTGTACTTGGATGATTGAGCTGTGGCGGTCTCATGGGTCCGATGACTCTGGCGCTAGAAACATTTCCTTCTTTCTTCTGAAATCCAGGCGGTAAAGCTGGTCCATAACTCTCGCATTCATCACTGCTGTCTGAATTGTCTTCAGGTTCATTCTCTCTCTGTTTTGTGCGACTTTGTTTATCTTCATTTTCACTCTTTTCTTTGTTATCTGCATTCAGTTTTTTGGCCAGATGTGGTGGCAGAGCTGGACCAATCTCCATGGCCAAGTTGTGTGTTTTCCTTCAATTCTCGGGACTGTTTTCCGTTCATACAACACGCAAAACAAACACTTTGGCCGCCATATTTTTGAGAGTAGCTTGAAAGGATAGTATGTTTCCTCCTACATGAAGAAACATTTGTTTACTTTACAACCGCTGACAAGAAAAATGCTCAAATTTGTTTCCAGTTCCTCTCTTGTCCACATATTCCAAGATGGCGGCCTGACTGACCCATTGATCTTCTTCGAACAAAGGATAAGAGCACTGAAACAGTCGATCGTATCTCAAAATCAGCTGTAAAATGCCGCCTAAAAAAGGAAAGAGTGGTGGAAAACAAGAGAAAGGAAAAGGAGCAGCAAAAGGCAAGTCTGTGTTATCGCTGGAGCTGGAGCAAAAGCCCCAAACAGTAAACAGAGTACACCCAGAAGAAAGTGGACTCAAAACAAGAAACAGATAAATAGCTGTCCATCTTTTCCAGTGGCCACTCAAATGCTGTTACAAATATTCCGCTGAGCTGCGTTTATTTTGAATTTCAGGGGGAGGGGGTGGTGAGGATGAGGGTGCCAGTGGAGGGAAGGCAAAGAAAGGTGGAACTGCAGTAAAGGTATGGCAACTGACCCCCTCACCCCCGGTGTGATCAGTATATTATTTCTCTTTTAATACCATATCAATATATTGTCAGGCAAAATTTAAGAAATTTATCAAGTAATGGAGCCAGGAGCCCATTTGAGCATTGTAAGGCCTGGTTCACCCTAGCAACATAACGGCAAGGTCACGCAAATGCTAAAAACACCTCACGCTGATGTTTTATGTCCCCAGTGTGAACAACATGACATAATGACATAGTTGGAACATAATGGCATAAGCATAACAACATAAGGAAAGAACTGAACTTTTCTTTATGTCATTATGTCCATGTCGTTATGTCGCTAGTATGAACCAGGCCTAAGTTCTCATCATTAACAAGAAACAGTACCTCCAAATGAGAAACTAAGAAAAAAAAACTAACAAGCCAACAATGAGCAATGTACCTTGAGCTTGGAAATTTAAAGTGTAAGGGTACATGATTATATGATCATCCATTAGTTTACAAAGTTTTCAAAATGTTCAGGTTGTAGTTAAAAATGTATATTTTCTTTCCTGAGCTGCTTTTCATTGACACACAGGTGCGACATATTTTATGTGAAAAACACTCCAAAGTAATGGAAGCCATGGCCAAGATAAAGGATGGTCAGAAGTTTAATGAAGTTGCCTCAGCATACAGTGAAGATAAAGCAAGGCAAGGGGTATGTACAAGAGTGTTGTGTAATCCATTTCCATTTTCACCATTCCAAGCACAGGGGACGCAAACAAGTGGTTTGACTGTTTGTATATTCGAAATGGATGGGAATATCGAAAGGGTCTTTTTACTGCCAAAGTATTGCAAGTTAAGTCTCTGTTAAGCCTAAAATAAATTTAAATGTGCATCAGTTGTTGTGTTTTGTCATCTCTGTGGCTCTAAATGGCAAATTTGTGCGATTTGAAAAGTCTTGGATTGGCTGCTGGGAGGTGTAGTGGCCTAATGGTTAGTGCGCCGGACTCCAGATCGAGCGGTCCGGGTTCGAGCCCTGCCAGAGTCCTTGTGTTGTGTTCTTGGGCAAAACACTTTACTCTCACAGTGCCTCTCTCTACCCAGGTGTATAAATGGGTACCGGCAAAATTAATGCAGGGGGTAACTCTGCAATGGACTAGCATCTCATCCAGGGGGAATAGAAATACTTTAATTCGCTTCATGTTACCAAAACAGGGATAACCTCTGCCTGATGGGTCACTAGGCTCCTATGCAGACTTTACCTACCTGCCTGGATTGGCTGCTACTGCACTAAGACCCTTTAAATATTCTCATATATTTCTTCATATTTCAAACATACAGTCACACTGCTTTTGTGGGCTCCCTGTGTTCCCACTTCCTCATACACTGTAGGTTCCTGTCACTTGTTGAGTTCAACCATTATTGTTTGGTCTCTCCTTCTGTAATATCTTCCCCTTCTGAAAATATTGCTAAAAATGAAAACATTGCCCGTTGATTGTATGTATTTTGTGGTTGATTTTTAATTCTTATAAGATTAAATTTAGAAATACAGTTAACAATAAATACAAGCGAAAATAATGAACGACGTTTCGGTGACATCCTGGCACCATTTTCAAGTTAAAATTCATATGCGAAAGAAAGTTATTTATACTAAGATAAAGGTGTGATAATGAATAAATTAAGATAAAAATAAATGTTCAATGTTCATGTTCATTAATGAGAACAATGTCCGTTCAAGTCTAAACAAATACCTTCGCGCGAATTGAGTCCGACTGAGTGTTAAGGCTCGGTTTCTTCATGCGAATCCACAACATTTCGTGTATTAAGCAATCGAACTTTCCCTGACATTTCTTTAAGATCTTAAAATTGTTGGTCAGGTCGCCAACTTTATCAATTCGGTGTTCATTTTGAAGGTGTTTTCCAATGGCTGAAAATCGGTGTTCCTCAATGCGCTTATAAAGGTGACGGCTGGTGTAACCGACGTATTCTGCATCGCACAGATCACATACATAGTTATAAACAACGCACTGTTGATTTATTACAGGTGGTTTTGACTCCTGTAATTTGAGATCATCGCCAACTTTTCGGCTTCTAAAAACTGGTTGCAGTTTGTGGTCAAGTTTGTTACTCAAGTCCGAGAGGTGTTTCTTTACTATGTCCGCTGATTTCTGGTCCTTGAACGGCAGGACAATGCGGTAGATATTCTCTGTTTGAGGCGTCGATCGTGTGTCTTGTGACATCACTGAATTAACGAAATGGGTGATGGTGGAGTTGACAAGAGAATCTGGGTACTTGAGATTAGAAAACATCAGTTTAAGGCGTTCGCATTCTGTTGTGAATAGTTCCCATGTTGATGACAGGCGGTAAGCACGGTTTAGCATGGTTTTAACTAAAGATCTTTTGTAGCGGTTGTCGACGTGACTTTGGTAGTGTAAGAGCAGACCAGTGTTTGTTGGTTTACGGTAAACACTTGTTATCAGCTTGCAGCCCTTCTTGCATATCTCAATGCCCACAAATGGCAGCTTACCATTTGACGCGATCTCCATGGTGAAGGATATAGATGGATGACAGTTGTTCAAAGTCTTCAGAAAGGCTTCTGCGGTTGGTATGTCTTTCACTGTGGCTAGTGTATCATCTACGTAGCGTCTGTAGAAGTCTGGCAACTTGTTCTCGTTCTGTAGCTTTTCTTCGATGGAACAAAGAAAAGTATTGGCCATAAGGGGACCCAGAGGAGACCCCATCGCTACTCCGTCAATTTGTTGGTAGAGTTGACCGTTAAATTGGAATAACTGTTCCTTTGTTGCTACTGACAACAGTTCAATTAAATCCCACTTGCTGATGTTTAGGTTGTGTGTGTTGTTGAACCAGTTATCAACAAAAGCTTTTTCAGCAAGGATCTCGATGGTTTCTTGTAGTGGGACGTTCGTAAATAGAGAAGAGACATCATAAGATACAAGGATGTCAGTTTCATTGAAGCTCAGATTGCGAATCTCGTCAGCGAAGGAAAATGTGTCAGATATTGTGTAGCTGTTGATTGACAGGGGCTTGAGTTTATCGTCGAGCCATCTCGCGAGGGCGAAGTTGTAAGTACTTGTGGCTGATAGAATGGGCCTCATCGCTAGCTTTTCTTTATGGGTCTTGGGAAGACCATAGAGATGGGCGAGTCGTGATCCTTTCGGGCAAACTGAATCGGCAATCTGTTTTGGGAGAATTTTTCTAACGACGGATTCGAGGTGTTTCTCTTTCTGTAGTAAAGGGTGGTAGTTTTTGGGCTTTCGTCCACGCGTCTTGGGTCTCTCCAAACTAACGGTGGTAAATTTAGCTGTATCATTGATGGAAGATTCACTCAAAAGGCGAACATACTCTGCCTTATCCATAACAACCACTCCTGTACCTTTATCTGGTTTCGTGATTACAATGTCATCTCTTCGTTTTAGTTGTTCAATAGCTCTTTGTAGCGCTTTCGGTGGTTTTGGGGCTTTACACTCGATGTAGTTGAGCGCGATCGATCGAAGGGTCGCCGCAGCTAATTCCTTCTTATCATCAGATAATGAGGGCTCCAGTTGCCAAAAAGCTTTCTCGAAGCTAGCTTGGATGTCCATTGGAGAGATACGTTGCGGTAAGGAGAACTTCAAACCTCGACACAGAACGAGCTTTTGAAAGAATGAAAGCTTGTAGGAGGAAATGTTCTGGATGTGCTTGTCTACATCTTGATCGTTGTGTAGCAGTTTCATAACTTTGTTGATCAACAAAGTTATGAAACTGCTACACAACGATCAAGATGTAGACAAGCACATCCAGAACATTTCCTCCTACAAGCTTTCATTCTTTCAAAAGCTCGTTCTGTGTCGAGGTTTGAAGTTCTCCTTACCGCAACGTATCTCTCCAATGGACATCCAAGCTAGCTTCGAGAAAGCTTTTTGGCAACTGGAGCCCTCATTATCTGATGATAAGAAGGAATTAGCTGCGGCGACCCTTCGATCGATCGCGCTCAACTACATCGAGTGTAAAGCCCCAAAACCACCGAAAGCGCTACAAAGAGCTATTGAACAACTAAAACGAAGAGATGACATTGTAATCACGAAACCAGATAACGGTACAGGAGTGGTTGTTATGGATAAGGCAGAGTATGTTCGCCTTTTGAGTGAATCTTCCATCAATGATACAGCTAAATTTACCACCGTTAGTTTGGAGAGACCCAAGACGCGTGGACGAAAGCCCAAAAACTACCACCCTTTACTACAGAAAGAGAAACACCTCGAATCCGTCGTTAGAAAAATTCTCCCAAAACAGATTGCCGATTCAGTTTGCCCGAAAGGATCACGACTCGCCCATCTCTATGGTCTTCCCAAGACCCATAAAGAAAAGCTAGCGATGAGGCCCATTCTATCAGCCACAAGTACTTACAACTTCGCCCTCGCGAGATGGCTCGACGATAAACTCAAGCCCCTGTCAATCAACAGCTACACAATATCTGACACATTTTCCTTCGCTGACGAGATTCGCAATCTGAGCTTCAATGAAACTGACATCCTTGTATCTTATGATGTCTCTTCTCTATTTACGAACGTCCCACTACAAGAAACCATCGAGATCCTTGCTGAAAAAGCTTTTGTTGATAACTGGTTCAACAACACACACAACCTAAACATCAGCAAGTGGGATTTAATTGAACTGTTGTCAGTAGCAACAAAGGAACAGTTATTCCAATTTAACGGTCAACTCTACCAACAAATTGACGGAGTAGCGATGGGGTCTCCTCTGGGTCCCCTTATGGCCAATACTTTTCTTTGTTCCATCGAAGAAAAGCTACAGAACGAGAACAAGTTGCCAGACTTCTACAGACGCTACGTAGATGATACACTAGCCACAGTGAAAGACATACCAACCGCAGAAGCCTTTCTGAAGACTTTGAACAACTGTCATCCATCTATATCCTTCACCATGGAGATCGCGTCAAATGGTAAGCTGCCATTTGTGGGCATTGAGATATGCAAGAAGGGCTGCAAGCTGATAACAAGTGTTTACCGTAAACCAACAAACACTGGTCTGCTCTTACACTACCAAAGTCACGTCGACAACCGCTACAAAAGATCTTTAGTTAAAACCATGCTAAACCGTGCTTACCGCCTGTCATCAACATGGGAACTATTCACAACAGAATGCGAACGCCTTAAACTGATGTTTTCTAATCTCAAGTACCCAGATTCTCTTGTCAACTCCACCATCACCCATTTCGTTAATTCAGTGATGTCACAAGACACACGATCGACGCCTCAAACAGAGAATATCTACCGCATTGTCCTGCCGTTCAAGGACCAGAAATCAGCGGACATAGTAAAGAAACACCTCTCGGACTTGAGTAACAAACTTGACCACAAACTGCAACCAGTTTTTAGAAGCCGAAAAGTTGGCGATGATCTCAAATTACAGGAGTCAAAACCACCTGTAATAAATCAACAGTGCGTTGTTTATAACTATGTATGTGATCTGTGCGATGCAGAATACGTCGGTTACACCAGCCGTCACCTTTATAAGCGCATTGAGGAACACCGATTTTCAGCCATTGGAAAACACCTTCAAAATGAACACCGAATTGATAAAGTTGGCGACCTGACCAACAATTTTAAGATCTTAAAGAAATGTCAGGGAAAGTTCGATTGCTTAATACACGAAATGTTGTGGATTCGCATGAAGAAACCGAGCCTTAACACTCAGTCGGACTCAATTCGCGCGAAGGTATTTGTTTAGACTTGAACGGACATTGTTCTCATTAATGAACATGAACATTGAACATTTATTTTTATCTTAATTTATTCATTATCACACCTTTAATAACTTTCTTTCGCATATGAATTTTAACTTGAAAATGGTGCCAGGATGTCACCGAAACGTCGTTCATTATTTTCGCTTGTTTTTATTGTTAACTGATTTTTAATTCATCTCCTTTTGATTGGCTATCAGGGTGATCTGGGATGGATGACAAGAGGATCAATGGTAAGCAACAAATTGAATTAAAAGCAATGATCCTTTACCTTCTGTCACTGTCATCTCACTGTCACTGTGATCTGTTACCGGTCACTGTCACTGTCCCTGTCACTGTCACCTTTGATGGTCTCTGTAACTGTAACTGTGGTTCTCATGTGACAGTTGATTTCCCAAGGGAAGGTGGGCATTGCCTTGGGGAAAATTGGGGGGGGAAAAAGAAAAGGCCGAAAAAAAAGAAAAAAAAAAGAAAGGGGGGATTAATTTACGAAAAAAATTTTCACGGGACCAAAACCGAGAGCGGACCAAAAGGCCACTAAGGAAAAAATAAACTTGGAGGGTCGATTGCAGCATTTTTCAGGGCATTTCATCTGGGATCAGTTACAGGCAGCTCATTTTCTTTTCCCACTCCCACTCCCACCCCCTCCCCTCTTCTCCACATTTTTTCGCTCATTCGCTCGCATGTTCGTTCGTTTCCTCTGCATGCTTGGAAAGAAATTGACTGCTACGCAAGTGAGCACAAGCTTAGCCCTTTCATTCCTGTCCAAAACTTAATTTTGTGAAATAAATTTCTCCATATACAGGTTGGTGCATTTCAAGATGCCGCTTTTGCTCTTTCCCCCAGCACAGTGGATAAACCAGTATACACCGACCCACCAGTCAAAACAAAGTTTGGTTATCACATTATCATGATCGAAGGAAAGAAATAACAACTGGACTCTTAGATTAGGCAGAATGTTCTCTTTGCACAGAAAAGTCAGAACGTCTTTAAATTCTTATTAACGGCAGAGGCTCTCTCTCTTCTGGAGGGTGTTCCCATTTCTGGCGTGCTAATCTTCCCTCGTGTGTACAGCTCTCGTAAGCTTGTAGTTCTACTGGTCCTCTAGTGTAGCAGTTGATACTGTATTGTTTTGGGGGCTAGGGGCATTGTTCTTGTTGTTTGTTCTATTGTTCTCTCGAAGGTGAACAAGCCATTCATGTGCAAGCCATTCATGTTCGACCTAGCGAGAACTGCTACCTCACTCTCTGTTTTGGCAAATTTTCCAGGAAACACTCTGTTTGTTTTTCAATCTTATAAGCCAATCTGGAAAGCTCTACACATATCCCAAACCTTTCGTTGCCAGTAAAACACGTTACCCTTTTTCTTTTCTCTTTTTTGTTTGCAAAAATTGGTCTACTATGCAATAAACAATAATAACCCAGCTCTTTAAGCCAATCAGAACTCCTTATGAGCAGAGGCGGTTCTGGTAAGCGCGGAAAAATAGCGTGAGCCAAATCGCGCTTGGGTTTTGCTTTTACACCTCATTGGCTGATTAGACCCTGGCCGTTGTGGGAGGTTAACAAACTATAGGAGTAAAATGTGTGTATGGATGGGCGCACGGTTGGGACGAGAATGTCCTGGCCGTCGACTGCAATTCAGTGATTGCATACAGAGAGTAATCCTTCCTAAAGTTTCACCATTGATCAGGTTTAACGCGCTGTAACCTGTAGTCGTAACAAGTAAGCTGTTTTAGTTTAATACGTATTATCTCGGAAAATAAATTTAAACCGTTTCAGATGCGATGTCTTTTCAGTCTTTTAATAAATCTGACGCTATTCAACTGTACCCCTCCCCACTTCTTAATTGGCACGCACGACTCGAATTTTCGATTGAAAAGCAAGACAAACAATAGAGCAACACTTCTAGGAAGCTGGCAAGTTTTTCTGGTTATACCACCTGTTTTTCGCCAAAAACCGGCTTATATCTCTTGTTAATACCTCGAGGCTTCGTGGAGATAAAATCATCCGCGTCAACCAATTTCACCAGAAAAAGGTCAGCTTTTGAAACTAAGATCGACTTTATTGTGTTTCTTTGACATCGTACATAGGTGTAAGCCGTAAGTTTCCAGTGAGAAACCGAGTATGTACAATAAATGATTGGAATCGAATCGTGTATGATCTTTGATCTGATTTTAACAAATTCGCAGCTTAGCCCCCACAGGAATAAGAAAAGCCGATTATGTCCTTGGGATGAATTCAGTTATAACTTGTTCCATCATTCATTCCGGATACTACGTGATCAAGAGCCGACGTAATCCCGCAATTAAAGAAATATTACGAAACTTGGTTTTGGATAATTTAAAATCCCTTCTTGATATTAGGAAACTAAACAATATTCTTTTAAATGTTCTCTTTTTTTTTCATTTTTAAGTTACCATCCTACAGAACGGAACATGACTTCTCTTTTTTTTTCTGAAAAAAGAACCAGCGTCGCCCACTGTTTGATATAAACGTAAGTATAACTTTAAAGTCCGGCCCTATCCCCCACCCGGGGGCAAGGAACAAAGCACAACTTTAAAGTAGATCACGGCCTTGGCAAGGATTTACGATGCATGCGAGGAGTACGCGCGAGGATCCACTGTCAAACCATGGCACGTATTTTTCTCGCGCGTGCCACCTGCAACTCTCTCCAGGACTGGCTAATGCGAAATTTAATTTTTATTTTTCACTTCTTCAATGTGGATCCAGAATGACCTTTTAACAGTGCAAGTGCCCAATTTATAGTGCTAAAAAGGCTATGGAAGCCTTTTCTGGTTGTGTTCCTTTCTGACAAGTTTGGTCGAGTTTATGTTCCAGGATACTACAAACATTCTCTTCGAGTACATAAAGATGGCAAAAAAACATAAGGGACAAAACCTTTGTTCCAATCCTGTTATGATACATTAATCACAATGACAACAATTTGCAACTAATGTATCAAACATGATGTTTTGGATAATTACCTTTCATGATTTTTAGGGGTCAAAAATAACCCGACCTTATCCATTTTAGTGGAACAACATCTCCCCACACACACGCGAAGGATAAAGTTTCAACGAAATATAGATCTCTTGAGATTGTTCTGCAACCGACATAAAATTGACTGTGCTCGATTTAAATCAGTGCCCTAGTGTTGTTTATGTTGTGTTTCTGGGAAAGATACTCTAATCTTACAATGCCTCTTTTGCCCCTGAAGTATTATGACCGATGCGGGAAGTAACCGAATATTTTTGGTGCTTCTTGGTTTGATTAAGGCCCATATTCAGACTTACACACAACTAAACTATCCATTAAAGAAGTTACTTTGACAAGCAAGTCATACTAACTTTCCTATGACAGGGACAACGGATAATGAAGAATTTCAATTTGCGATAGACAGTTAAGAAAAACTTTATAAATTTTTAATCAGGCGTCTTGTCATGTCCCTTGCATAGGTCGCTATCTATTCAGTTTTCTTATTCAAAGGACGTGATATGTTTTACAATGAACAGAAAAAAATCATCGCCATGTATTTCCTGCTGCACTTCAATTAATTTTATTACAAACAAAATAAATAAATAATATATCGTTTTAATTACATTGCCTGCAGGAAGCAATTAAGTCAGTGCACGAATACTGTTTGAATATTTATCCCCCAAGAGCTCATCAGTCGGAGCGTCCTGCCATATGAGCTGTATTTTTGGGTCAACTTTTCCGAATATTGTATTGTTTGAACAGTGTTTTGCGCTATTTTTTTTTTATTAGTGCATTGTCATCTTGGCCTTTCTGTATTTTGATTGGGAGTTTCAGAGTGGGGGTGGGAAGGGGGGAGGGGGGCTAAAAACTCCCGAGAGCCGAGATGAAGACCCGTTTTTAGCCTGCTACGCAGGCTAAGATGAAGAACAGATTCTAAAATAAAAAATACAGGACAAGAAAATGTTGACTTCAAAGCTTAGTATGGAAGATTTATTTCTTCGATTGATAAAAAATTCCCGAGGTAACATATGAACAGGATAGCGTTGTTTATTCGAGATTTTTCGAGATCGAGATCATTTTTTCCGTGCTCGTAAAGGGAATGTGAGAGCGCGAAAAAATTACCCTTATTGCAGGTCACACTCCAAACAATGATGCGCATGGGCAGTAGTTAGATTCTCGTATATAGGATATGTTAGAAAAAGTAGTAAAGCCTTGTTTAACCGAAAATTCGTAGCAAGTCATTGAGCTCTAAGTAATCTGGTAGGGAGTGAGAATTAGGTTGCATATATAACCTTCCTTGTGAAAAAGCCCTAAAGTAACTTTATGCCGGAGGAATCAAAATAACAAACTAATCACGAAAAACAATAACTTTCCACACTTCAAAGCTACGTGATCCGCAGCTCACCCGCAGGCACTAATCTTCACTTCAGTTCGTTATATTTACGTTTTTGCTTATATCAGTACCCGGATGACATTAATTAAATATCATTTTGGTATTCACTTGACTAGGATTGACTTCGATTTCAGTCAAAAAATTGTGTTCTGCATGGCTTCGATAAGTAACAAGGTTGCCAATTACACCTGCAATCCATTTCTTAGTAATTTCTAAGTTTCATTTCTTCTTTAGAGAATTTGTGCTTTGCTGAGATTATTTCTTTTCCAAGCTTATCACTCCATGAGTAGCTTTTGCCTCCCTTCACGAGTTGAATAGAAACAGATGCCGATTGTGCTACTTGCTTCTAACACTGCTCCACAGTTACAAGCAGGATAAAGTATTCTCGTCACGTATCAGTCAATATATCCATTTCGCAACAAAGGGACCGAACACGCCTACTCTTAACTCTATACCGTGAAATTCCACATTACTTTTACCATTACCAGCTAATTAAAGCGTGTTGAAATAAAAGAAATAAAAACAAAACCTTGCAATTAAAGCCGCTAAATAGATACGTCTCGATGTTTCCATTCATCCCTTTTCCTCTGTGCTCAGGCCTGCTCTGTGCTGGAGTTAGCTACAGTTTTAGTTATACATACTCAGTTTTAAATTTCACCAAGATAACACGGATTTTTTGAAAAAAATTATTTTTATTTTATTTATTTTATTTCATCACAAAAACCGTCAAACATCTGTATAATGATCGTTACTAGGTCACTAAAGGTCCTTTACTGGCTCAGGAATCGGCGATTTCGTTCATGCAGATTTATTTTATAAAGTCAATTCAACCGGGCTTTACATGATTTATCCGCACAGTAGAAAAACTGTGAGTGTGCTTCAATGGGATCAAATGAAGAATCAATCCTGAAAATGGCATGCAATCGGGACCAGTAAAATACGTTTGTCAGCTAATCATGTCGGTCCATATATATCAGTTCAAAAACAAAGGATATAGGCAAACAAGAGAGAGATTAACACACACAGAATCCAGAATCCAGACGGTTTTATTTACAAGTTGATTTTCGTGTCTCTTTCATTTGAACTCAAAACGTTTTTTCCTGAAATTGACATCTTCAAAGCCAAAATAATGAGATTTTAATTTTAAGAACGTTGTCAAACTATCACAGATTATCATTTCGTAAGCTTATTGCTTGTTCTTGTCAGCCCTTAGAAATGTCACTTTAGAGCATATGCTACCTTAATCCCTATTTATAAATGTCAAAATATTCGAAAGCTACGTCAAACTACTGTAGTGTTGGCTTTGAAAAAAGCTTGTTAAGATTCGATGCAAAAATGATAGAACTGAATTTAAATTTTGAATTAACCCTGAAACCCTAAGCTTTTTTTGTAAAATAAAATAAACAACTCTATTCAGGAGCATAACACACGGAACAGTGATAAAAACTGGTCAAGGAAAATACTAAATATATCTTTTTTACCTTTTTGTAACAAGCTTCAAGAAGGCAGATCTAAGATCTAGGATGAAAGACCTTATCATCTCACAAAAGAACGTCCACTCAAAAAAGAATGGAAAACAGTCATTAAATTTTAAGGCTTGTCACTCTAAACTCAAGGCGAGGTCCTGGTAAATTGTTTGTTCAGGAAAAAAATAACATCTAGAACTTAACCTTTTCCATGGTTCAGCTAAAAGCTTTACTTTGCCTTAAAAGAATTTAGTGTATTATTTAATCTCAGTGACAGTTCTGCCTAAGTCAGGTTAACTTTTGGATTCGTTGAAACTCGTTTCTCGTAGATTCTATTAATCGCTCAGCTGAAGTATGTCAAGGAAATAGTTCCTTATCCGGTAATTATTTTCCCTTTATAATCTGAATTTTTTTGTCATTTTGTCATAAATTTGACGCGCCAACTGCGAGTTAATCACTAAAAGGAAATTGACTTCTTTTCTAGTTTAAATCTGCCAGATATTGGTTTATGCCGACATGACTGCGAAAAAAGATTACGTTCTCAAAATAAATTATAAGTTTTCTTTTATTTCCAAAAAGCCTATTCCTTCCGGATACAAATAATGAACAATTTACGAAAGCAAAATATCAAAAAACCTTCACTTCGATGATCTGATCTACCTTCAAGAAATTTCTTTAAAAACCTTTAATTTCGTTTTGGAACCAATTCTGTAGTTTCTATATCGCTTAGGAGATATTAAACTGAACGAACACCGTAAATTCGTTATAGAGCAACGTTTTAATTTCCTTGTATTCTTTTAGCCCAATGTTGCATTTTAATGAGCTTTTAACAGTGTTCAATTTAAACATATCGAGCAAAGCTCGAGCAAGTCATTTCTCATCCTCTGTTTTTTGGTAGGTTTTCGTGCTGAACGTAAATTGTTACTCTTTAGTGTAAGAGTTTAATTGTCTTGGCTTTGAAAAATTGTAGCTATGGGCACATCAACAGAGAAAGGGACAAAAATTGTGTTGAAGTACTGTTGCAATATTGAACAATAAAAAAGACAATAACCTACAACTAATGCATCAAACATTATGAAGCTTTTGAATAATTACCGTTCGGGATATTTTGAAGGCCTCGAAAATAACCTTATTCATAAGATTCCACTTACTGATTTTTACCGTAAGCCTAAAATAACTAATTGGAATTCTATTACTTGACCTGACCTATCGCAATAAAACACAACAAAACCCCACACGCACGCGAAGTTGAAATCTAGAGATCCTTGTATCATGACAATTTGCACGCTCATAAATTTATTTCGTGCGTATGCGTCAAGGCAACTTGGTTCAACAAATCGTCTCTGACAAGAAAAACAATATGGAAAAGCGAGAAAATCAAAATTAACTTTGTCCCTGACAGTTCACAAAAGCTTTGTAAATTTTAATAAGTGGGCTGTCGGGTTGTTTGACTAAATCACTAGAATAGCTCTTTTTCAGAATATTATATTTTCTGTTGTGAAAGTTCGTGCTATTATATAACTCTTCAGGAAAAAAATGTTTTGCCTTCCTCCCGCATTTCAGCATGTATCTATTCTAATTACCTTGCTTTTATGTGCACGTAACCAGTTCTGCAATGGAAAGTGAACAAATTGTGTGTTTTACGGAGGCGTATGTTTCCGGGGAAATTTTAAATCACTTTATAAAATTCATAACCCAACAATCTCCATCCTTGTTTTCGACGAATTAAAATAAACAGAAAGAAAGCTCTTCTCGGGAACAAAACGAAATATGAAGAGGAAAGTATTGTTTATTATTTCACACGTGCTCGAAAGCAATTCACACATTTGAAACAATTGTGTATTCTTTTATTTGAAACTTTGTCAAATGCAAATTCGCGTGCCCTATAAAGAGTAAATTTTAAAACTTTTTGCTTCATTTTTCCAAAATATACGCGCGAGACCAATTAAGAATGAAACAGAATAAACAAAAATTTTAGAACACGAGATGTTCGCCACGTTCCCTAAAAAACAAAGATCAAACTTTGCCGGCACGTGTATTTTTTAGTGGAATTTTTTTCGTCGCCGCAACCATTTCCCGGGAAAGTATCGCTGTCACTGTTGCTATGGTTATCGCGGAAAGCTGCTGCATTAAAAGGGTTTCCCACTAGACATGTTCATAAGACCAACTTTCCGGTGATCAAAAACACGTCACAATAAGTCGGGACTAACCAAACAACCCCAGTGATGCTTGTTTACACTAGAAGCACTCATTTCTGAAGCGCCAATCCCCTTTTTACACTTTCATTGCTTAAATAATGCAAGTCCAGCAGGGTTAATTAGCGCGTTTAGTTTTTGATTTTCCTAAAGCAAGTCCGAACCCTGGAGAGCGCTGAACGGGAAATGAACGAGAAGCAAATGGCTTATCTGTTGAAACCATTATAAACTCGTTGTCAAACAGCTGTACTTCAAACATTTCACCGACGAATCACAATGGTAACACGATAATATACACAATTGGTACAAAAAGACGGTTTCTTTGTTTGATCAGCCAGAAAAAAAAGTGAATGCTTCGAGGATATTAGCAGCTCATTTGCGAGGACAAATTTTTTATATTCAGGGGATTGTACGCCCTTGTGAGGTCAAATCAACTCAATTTACACATAAAAAAACCCACAAGTTTCCTTTGGAGTTAATAAACAAGTCACAGGCATTGGCCGACCTTCGCCGATTTCAGCACCTTACGATGGCTTCTTCCCAGAATGCGTGGGAGAGTTGTTTTTAAGAGGTACCTCGCTAATGAATGCCTAAAACAGCAAGCACTTTGGAGCTAAAACTCTTCAAGTTTGCTTTAATCTCGCCGCTGGGTTTTTACTTTCAACGGCACCACCAGACGAAAAAAACTTAAGGTAGCACCATTGTTCATTTTGAAGGATTGCAACGAGTGTTTATTTTTGTTTTAGTGGCTGATGTAGGCGTTTTACGCCAAGCTCTGTTGGAGGTGAAACAAAATAACGTTTTGTCTACCTTGCATTAGTCAAATCTCGTTTTTTTAATTCACTTAATTGCGACACTAAACGAGAGAAGGAACCGCAATTTAGCCGAGAGGCTAAAAGCCAGCGCACAAGGTTACGAGCACACTAGCAAGAGGTTGAACTAGTGAAAGGAAAGCCTTCCCGTCAACAGATGCTTAAAAAGTACTTCGTGAAAGAATTTAGTATTCTGTCACTGAGCGGATCAAGTTCCTGTTTTCTTGAGTATACTAAGTCATCTGGAAACCAGCACAAGTGTCACACAAGAAATTGAACTTTTCCAATTATTCGGCGCCGCTAAACCAGCGCTGGTTTAAAACAACTCATTTCTGAAACTGAAACGGTTTTTGCGACGTCAAAAGTGAAAGTTTTGCTTGAACTGCTTGGTAAATCGGAAGCAAATCATCGTCTTTAGCAGTTTCAAACATTGTATCGTGAACACAGGCGGCTCAGTTGATGTGAGGTGAGTTATCATTGGAGTCAAGATAACTAAAATCAACGGAAAAACTGCGATCGCAATCGCTCTAATCGAAGCCGCAGTTAAAAGACACTTTATTCAAATCACGTTGCAGTACGCCGCGACAAAATAACGATGAGCTTGGAATTGGAAAACAACGCAACTTACTTCCCTAACACAACAGCTACCCCTCCGTCCGCGTCTGATAGCAGTGGTGGAGATTTATCGTATTTCAACCCTGTATTTGATGGACTGTTGATTGTGCTTAGCCTGTTGGTGGTCGGAGTCAATCTACTAGTGATTTCACTTTTCTTTTACCGAGAATATCTGCAGACAAAAACCAACAGTCTGCTGATCAGTTTGGCCGTGTCCGATCTCATGGTTGGATTGCTGGGGATTCCACTAAACATCGCCTGCAACGCTGTTCTTGAGCAAGGAGTATGTATCGCAGCGGCTCTCATCTACCGCTTCATTGCAGTGTCCACAATGTACCACATTCTTGTAGTGACTCTGG
This sequence comes from Oculina patagonica, assembly GCF_052425735.1. NCBI lineage: Eukaryota > Metazoa > Cnidaria > Anthozoa > Scleractinia > Oculinidae > Oculina > Oculina patagonica. The sequence continues at coordinate 667,176 of NC_135765.1, read as the reverse complement.
AGAGGTACATCTATGTTATGTACCCAATGAAGTACATTAACATCGTGACGGGGCCTCGGTTATTTAAAGCTATAGCTGGTCTATGGCTCTTCTCACTTTTCGTCTCGCTTATCCAACTCGCGTGGGAAGATACCACGAGATTCTTCCAACAACGCGACGATGCCTCGCGCATCTTCGCGCTTGGATACCAAATCTTCGGTATTGTATTCTGCTTCTTCCTTCCAGCCGTCTTCATGGCCATCAGCTACGTTCGAATGTTTATGGTGATCCACCGACAAGTTAAAGAGATCCGAGGTCTTTACAACAATCGCGGGGGAACGGCCACCTCGAATCAGCGAGCTCCGATCGCAACAGAAGCGCGCGCGCTGTTCATCTTCGCTCTGATGCTGGCGATCTTCATCATTTGTTGGCTGTCGTTTTACGTGACCAGCTTTACTTTACTCTTCCCAGTGGACATGTCGTCATTTCCACACGAAGCGTTTATGTCATTTGATTTTATTCGCTTTGCTGTGGCGTTTGTGAATCCGATTTTGTACGCGTTTCTCAAGCGCGATTTTTCCAGAGCGCTCAGATCTTTCTTCAGAAGAGATGGCGTACAGCCCGGCGAGATGTCTACATCGATTTCTAATGTCTCGCGCTTTCGCACAATCACCATGAACTTCTCACTGTCGAGATCTTCAGAGATGTACAGAGATTAGAAGCACTGCCATGGGGTGTTGTTAGCTAGCGTAGTCTCGACTCTCGCGGGCTGCCATCAATTGGGTGGTCGCCAACGAGCAAACAAGACGATTTCAAAAGAGATTTGTTGAAAGATTTCTATCCAGAAGATTAATAACATGCACAACACCAACTGTAAGACGAGTTGGGAAATAAAAGTGGAGACAGACGAGAGATGGGAGAAGATAGAAAACAACTGAACACGAGCAAAACTGAGCAAAGTCACCTTGAGAAACCTTCAGAGAAGAAAGGGATTGTTTTGCAAAGTGTAACAAACAAGTTTTGGCTTTGTGGTTTATTGTGGGCGGACGGGCGACGAGTAAAGGTTTAGAAAAACATGCGGAAATTAATCGGCTCGCTTTGGCTTGCAATGCCAGCTCACGTACAGAAAACTAAAACCACCGAAAAGACAAACGGTTGATAGCGTAACCTCAAAAACATGGCCATGTCGTTTAGTTTGGACTAATGAAATGCAATCGGTTTGACGACTAGCTCAATTGGAAAGCGCAATCCAGCTTTTTTGCCGCCCAAAATGGACAGAAAAAAAAGAAACCATAGTCATTTAATATAACGGAGTGTTTTTTTATCACAGCGACAAAACATTCATCCTCAAGAATAGTAGGATGTCTGCTTCACGCCGAGTGTTTTTGTTTTCACTCAGTGAAGGTACATTTGAGCAAAATATAAAAACCTACACAATCCGCAGGTGTAAATTTCTATCCGCTTTCAGTGTTGAAAAGTAAAATCACCAAGAAATCAACATTTATTAAAATTCTTTAAATTATATGAGGTTATGGGTATGAAGAACTGTTTGGATGTTTACGATTTTTTTTGGAGTCGAATACAAGAGTTATATCAGATAGAGTCGTAAAAACTGAAGTAAATTCATTTCGCAAAGTTTACAATCGCTACGGTAGTTAATTCCGGTGTCATTGTACAAAGATAAAACATGTTTTCCCTTTGGGTGATGAAAAATGGCTTGTTTACGCTGTAAAGGTGTGATTATGTTACGGATCTAATGTTAATTTTATGTGTTTTCCGGCCGTTTGCCGGAACCCCAGTGGCGAAACATACAAAACAGAGCTAGAGGGAGCTAGTGTTATGCCATTATCAAAATTGACAACTCGTAGAACAGTACCAATTTTGCCGCTAATTTCTTCCTTGAACTACTTTTTTAATTAATAAAGAAGTTCTTCAAAATAAAAGATCGCTTTTCTTTTCCCTTGTTAATTGAAAAAGAACGTGTACAATAGCAAACACAAGAGAAAGCACTAAGAAAATATTTAATTCTTCTGAATTTTCCACGGCAAGTTTGTTTTATTGTGACGCTTGTTTGCGAAATGTCTCCACGTTTTGTTCTGTGCTGTTTGCATCGTGTCTAAAGCAAATAGTCATTTTTAAAAGCTTATAGTTAATAAAGATAAAAAGCTTGAAGAGGCGCTTACTTTACAGCGAATAAACCTTGCCTGATTGAATTTTTCTTGTTAATGCTTTGTTTTAATAGACAGCTCAATTCGCTTTCCTTCGAGGGAGATTTTTCATGATAAAAAATCTTTATCTTTCTTGTCAATTAATGGAAATTTCTGACACTTCCGCTGGCACCGTGGCATCTTACATAATTTTTTAAGGCAAACAAGAACGACACAAAATGTTAACCAAGTTGTAAAAGAAAAAAAAAACACTATATAAAAGGGACTCTTTATTGAAACAAAACTATTCCTAGGTGTCGAAAAAGAGTGTCCGTAAATGTAGAACTTGGAATGTTACCGTTAAGTGTCGCCTTTCAACGCCTCGAAATGGCTAGATCGATGGACTCAGTTTTAGAGGGCATTTATAATGTAAATATATATTCTTAGTTAAGACAGAGCTCTCTTTGAGAATATAATGTAAAAATGCAATGCATGTTGCAAAAGCAGTTGCCTGTAAATTAAATGGCGATGTTATCTTAGCGGGGAAAGCAATCTTTTCCTCTGCATAAACTCATGACATAGCAGAATATTATCGCAGCTCACCAATATAACTTTTCGCTCGAGGAGAATTAATGTAAATAGTCCAGAACTTTATCAGATAGATAATGTAGTGAATTTGACGGTAAAAAGCGTTTTCAATGTCTGGGCAAGAGGGTATTTTCATGGTTGTTTTAAAATGTTTTTTCGCAAGATTGTACAGAGAATAAAAGTATTTACACCGATGTCGAGTCATGTCAAGTTTTTTTTTCCTTACAACAGCTGTATCAATAGGCCAAACCGACATATAAAGCAGCTTTTACTTTATGAATTCGAAGATGAAAAATAAAATAACGACGAAAAACAATACTGACTCAATATTTACACAATTGCCGGGGAATTTTTGGACAAGGAAAAAATATATATATAAAAAGAACTATCCGTGAAATTGTTATTTGTTTTCACGCCTAAAAGGGTTTTTAAAACTCATAAAGGGTTTATCTTAAAAATAAAAGGAAATGGGAAAGAATGTCGAACGATTGAAAGTGTAACCTGATTCTAAATTCAAACCCAATGTGATCCGCTCAAGCGTCATTCTTGTCCCCAGGTCGCTCGATTCTTAATACCGACAGGGCCTCAGCACGAGAAATCGAGCTCACCCCACTCCTCCCCCCGCCAGCACCACCAAAACTCGGAGAGATGATGGCATTAGCCAAGTACTTTCACACAAAACGGAATTCTGAAGAAATGTTATCGACTCGTGGACTGATTTTTGTACATGAACCAAAAAGAAATTACCTTCAGTACACACGCAGCCATTTTGTGCAACAACGCTTTTATTGAGAATGCGGATAACAAAGCCAATATTATGATATGTAAATTATAATTTAACAAGTTTCAGATTTATGAGCGATATCGTTACTAACTAACAATCTTATACAACTCTTCAGTTTACAATTTCAAAATCTCTGAAGTTTAAATACAATAATTGTGCAATACAATAATTATGAAGCTACCCACAAACATCTGCCGTTTTCAGTTTAGGATACACCCCTGTCCAAGATTGTTCGTCCTTGAGCAATGATGTATTTCTTTCTTGTGAACACTATTAACAGTACAAGAGGGCAACCACATATCTAATGGAGAGCTCTCAGTAATTCAAACAGCACAACGCTTGTACGACGGTCAGCGGAACTCCGTCAGTTTCGTCATGCGCTCGGCTTGCTATTGTCAGCCATCTTGTTTCCTGGTTTACTCGTTTATTTACCCATTAATTACTACTGGCACAAAACCAGCTTCCCGATATAGCGAACAAATCATATGTGAAACGAATTTTACATCTGCATGAGTCGTTGAGAATAAACATAAGTGAAATTGAACCAGGACCCGTTTTGAGGCTGACTAAAATTAAATTGTAAAAGACCTCTAACATAAATTTAGCGCACGACAATTTCATTAAATTCTGAGATCTAACATGATCACGATCTGTGCACGTATGAACGACGTTGGTGCTGTGAAACGTATTTTAACATGGCATTTAAATGGAATAATGCGTATAATATAGTCAATATTTTTCACGAATTTGTAACGAAAATTACGTGATATCAAGATTTGCGCGATTTACCAACCCAATGTGAGCACAGATTCTTGTAAAAGTCTTTTTCATTGCAACACAGCCTCACGTTCACCTCCGTCGCGTCACGGCGTTCCCCTCTCAAACAACTGTCAAGCAACTCCTGTATAAATTACCGTCACGAACTGTAACTCATTTCCCGCCAAAGGCAACTCTTCAGATATGCTGTGATTGTATTATGACCTCATCACATTGTTGTCGTCATGAGCAAGGGACCCTCTGGGTCTCCCTGGTCCTCTTCACTTTGTAATCCTGATTTTGAGGCCTTGCCACTCTCTTTGTTCTGTTCGCTTTCAACCTGTATCAAAAAGAAAAGGAAGATTCTAAGTAATAAAAATCTTCCCCTAACGGTGTCAATACTTGGGGAGCAAGGATGGCGCAGACCAATCTGACTCGGGTTCAATTCCAGCCGGTGCCATATGTGTGGGTTGAGGGTTTTTCTCCGGGTTCTCCAGTTTTTCCTCCGTCCACAAAAAACAACTTTGTCAAATTCCAAAACGATCTGGATAGATAACTTGCACAAACACCAGCTAGCGCTGATGTGGCTTCCTCTCTAACTATTGCAATTTACGCCGGGTTAACTTCGTATAGCAGATAGGCATGTCATAGGCGATGAGAACAAAGAAAATCATCAATTAAAGGATATAGTCTTGATGGACCAACAAGTTCTCAAAACTGACATCAAAACAAGGGTATATACCGATCGATAAAGAGAATTGATATTTGCATCTGTGACTCACATTGTCAAGCTGTTGCTCTTCGTCGTGTTCTTCTTGAGAACTTTTCAGCGCACAATCTGGTAAACAGTAGCCCAGTTTGAACAGCAGCCGTGAGTCCACCTTAGCACCCTCATGATCACCTTGAACACAAGCAACACTAGTCAATCAATGGTAAAACGTCCTTGTTTGACCAATAACATGATTCAGCAACGATGGTCAAACGCCTTTGGACAACACCAGTAGGAAGTGTTTGAGCAAAACTCGCTTGAACAATAGCGACAATCGTCCTTCTTGTTTAAACAACACCACAAGTACAGTTATTAGAAACGAGAATAGAAGTTTAAAAATAAGCAAAAACTACAAATCACGGATAGGCCTTCTCGCTGATGGCTGACAAGGCATATCCGGGACTTTATTAAATTGCTAAATTTAATGGTGTCCCGGATATGCCTCGTCAGCAACCAGTGACAAGGCATATGTTAGATTTAAGTGGTGTCCTAGAAATGCCTTGATCTTCGTCCACGATCGCCAAGCCTTGATGTCACCTGGGAAAAACTTACCACATATCAATTTTCATTTTTGCAATTCATTTCATACAATCTTGCACAATTTTCACTACCCATACTCTTCTATGACCTCATCTATGTCTTCAAGTGTTATACCAATTCACAAAATAAACTTATTATGCTTGCTTCTTCCGATTTTACACGCAAGCCTGTTCACAAGTAAGGGAAGTAACAGACTGAGTATGGCATGACTTACCAGGCCATAAGACGCTAACAACAAGTCCTGTAAAATACGTCACTGTAAAGCACACGAAGCTGTACCATAACCAGGATATTCTGTACAATACAAGACCTTCATACTCCTTTGGTGGCGGGGCGCTACTGAGGAAAACAAATAACAATAAAACACGTATGAGTGATGCACTGTCTGGGACGGCAAACATTTGACGTTAAAGGGACTGTGTCAAGGCTTAGTTAATTTTATGTTATTAAATTTTGTCCTATATTCGCTATGAAACTAAATATTTGCAAAGAAATTAAATCTATGTTTCTTAATGACAAAACCATAGCATCATTGCAGCCAAATGTCTCCTTGGCGTTATAATTTAAAGTTACAAGCAGACAAGATTAACTTTGAAAACGGTTCCGCCGGACCATATTTCAAAAATCCATAACGCAATCCGTTTCAATCTGGACACTTTTCGCCATCTGTACCTTCTTTTGCATTTGGTGTGTTATTTAAATATTCTTTCACTGTTTTAATAAGTTATTTTATATATTTAAACAAATTTGACGGTCATTTCCTATGCGTAAGTTTGGCTAAAATCAGGGCCGTAACTAGCAAGAGGCAAGACGAGGCACTTGCCTCGTCTAGATTTTTACCCAAAATTAAAACCAAAATATGTTTTGTTAGGAAAATAGTCCCCAGTTGAACAAGACTGATTTTTCTTAAGAAATACCTTAATGATTCGATTTAGCGCCCTCCTTCCAATAAGCGCCCCCTTTCGAATAAGCGCCCCCTTTCAAATGTGTTTTTGTCAATAAGCGCCCCTATTCCAATAAGCGCCCCCATTCTAATAAGCGCCCCCATTCTTAGAAGCTCCCCTATTCTAATAAGCGCCCCTATTGAGGATAACTGCCCCTACTGAAGTCATCGACGTCGAATAGATAAACTCATGAACATTCACCGTACCGTACATGTATATATTTACTGCTAAAATGAACAATTCTTTTAAAAGTAACTGAACTTTCAACAATTTGTTACTGTTACAGTTTCTGTTATGGTTAGTAATTTTAATATTTATTAAAGTTTTGTTTTGAACATTTGGTTGTTTCTCAAAAAATTAAATAAGCGCCCTGTCCCGAATAAGCGCCCTGTCTCGAATAAGCGCCCTCCCTTGAAGTGCCAAAAGAAAATAAGCGCCCCGGGCGCTAAATCGAATCATTATGGTACGTCATGAAAAATGTCTCTGAGAGTTTCAGAGCGTCTAGAATTCAAAATTTTCTGGAAGCATGCCCCTAGAACCCCCTATAAAAGATCTTGCCTCGTCTATGGCAAAGGTCTGGTTACGGCCCTGCTAAAATCCGTGACACGGTCCCTTTAAGATTTCCCAAGCTCAATCGTTTAGTTGGGTCTGAGCAGTATGAAGGATGGCGAGTCAAAAAAAAAGCGAGGCATGAGGCGCGTACCTCTGACTAACACTGGTCTTTTTTCTATGTCGCCGTTTTGTCGTGCTGCTCTCCAACCATTTGAACGCCTGGAACAGGTTAAGCGCTTCTAGTTGATGATAGTTGACGGGTCATTTTTTTTGGCTTAAACTTTGTAAAAGCATTTCCAGTTCTTATTCTACTTAATTACTGTCATATCTTTCTGAGAATAGAAAATACTCCCTGGCTGATAATTGTAATGTCTTTAACCTCATCGCCAGTATGCTTGTCAATGTGCATTGCACGTGACATTGTATACCATTGTAAAGGGAAAATAAATGCTGACTACGTACTCTTGTGAGAATACCTTGTTGAATTAATTGTGCTGTTTCTGAACGGAACATCAGCTTTACACCCCTCGGTCGAGACAGGGGCTTTTGTAACTGGTGGAGGGTATACTTTGGCACCAACACCTATCCACAGACCTATGGCAAAGCCAAGCAACAGCCCAATGTAGACACCCTGATGAAATGAATACAAAACAGTCGTTTTAATTAATACTCTGCAGTAATTGCTGGTTATGATAGCAAAAGAGCAACAAAGAAATCAAAAGGCAAATCTTAATTCATTACCCTTGAATGAGCTCGTCGAGTGAACATTCCAAGACAAAATGCCCCAACGACAGGTCCTCCCACCACACCAAACACACTGTAAAATGTCTGAAAAACAAAACAACTAAGTTATCAAATGTTTTGATACCCCATTTTATACCATGCCATAAAAAAACAGCGAATCAGGATACAGCAAAGCCGTTTTATATTCCATGGTATTCAACCCAACCTTCCCATCGTGCGCTCCAATCTATTTTCGACGAAATTTAGTAGGCGTATTTTCTACGGTATGGTATAAAATAGTTACACAACACTTTCTATAGTATACCACTGGAACACATTGCATAACTAGTGTTTAACTCCAAGACACCACAGTTAAATGAGCTGCAATACAGTAAGAAGAACCAGGTACAGTTGGGAAGTGAAAGAAGTGGACAAGATGTCGGAGTAACATTGGTAATGCAGTCATTTATATCAGTTTTGTAGGGTGTAAGACTGTCATTTAGACTTTTAGGACTAGTGTGGTTGCAGTTCTTTCTGTTGCTTGTAAGAAACAAGGAGTGTCCAAACAAAACAAAAACAGATTGGACATTCCACAGGAACCTTCAGAAATAACTACCAAATGAACCAAGACCTAAGTTCATGCAATCATATTTTATGCGAGCGTGATCCACAGCTCACATGAGAGACAAACCTGTAGAATGGCACCCAGCTTGGTGGCAAGAAAGGACAGGCCAATAGTTAAAGCTCCAAATCCCAGAGCTGTAAACAAAATATGACCAAGGTAAATTAGTCACAGCATACACCCAGATTGATTATTATCTAGAGGGAATTTCTTATCCTTGGAAAAGAAAGAAACTCACAAAAAAGGAGGAATCGAGATACTGTCGTATCATTCCAAGATTATTTTGCAGAACTACCATACGGCAATGAAGAGATTGGGACTGACTAGTGTGCTCAAAGACACTTAAGGCTAAAGGGCATAGATGAGGAAACACTGTTGCTAACACATTCTTTCCCAAGATATTTCCCCATTTGTGTGCACACACAAACTTCATTTCTGAGAAACACAAAAAAATGAAAATGTTTCTGAATTATTTTAAAAACATTTTGCTTTCCCAAATGTTTGTATGCCAAGGAAACAACATTGGGAATCATAAATGATTATCTTTTTAATCCTGTGAAGTTCTCAGTGAACATAAATTTACTCACCAAGAAGTTTGGAGTACAACGTAGCACGCATCTCTGTGAGTTGCATTTGTCTGCTTCTGCAAAAAGGCTTGATGAAGTCTTCCAAAACAACAGCTGCTAATGAATTCAGTCCTGAAGACACAGTACTGGAACAAAAAACAAAGGTACAGGTAAATTATATTAGACTGAGAATATTGAACACAAGCAACACCAATGTTAGTGCATTGCCAAGTAAACAGTGGATAAGGATAATGTACCTGAGCGTTCCACTGAAAAGACATGCCATAAATAAACCTGGTACTCCGTACAATGATCCTAACACATGCATCACAAAATATGGCAGGATCTGTGGAACAACAATTAACCATGTTATGTCTGTGTTCAGCGAGGAGCAGAATTATTGTCTGATAGTCCAGAACTACTAAAGAAGTTGGTTTCACTGCTGGACTACTACAGTTGTACACTGTTTTACTGGACAGATGTAGATTTAGTACAAATAAGTAGAAAAAGCAATTTGTTTTCAGAATTAAATATTTTACCTGATCGCCCTTTTTGATGCGTTTATCTGATATGGGATCACAGTCAGCGTAAAATGCATAAATCACACATCCACACAGAGCACAAAGGGAAACAGCAAAAATACTTAAAGGCAAGTTGATCCAAACAGCACTGTGGAAAGAACAAGAATGAGAAGATTAAATTCCCATGAGTAATAAATATATACATTAAAGAGAACTTTTGCAGTGTGGCTACATGTATGGGTTTATTAACAGGTACCAAAAGCTAAGAGATAAATTATAAAATGTCAAGAGAATTTGAAATCAACTCTTTTACTTTTTTGAATCCAGGCTAGATTCAGATTAGTGAGGACTCACCGTTTTGCTTCTTTGTTTGACCTCACTGACAAGAAGCGCTGAACAGCGGTTTGATTGACAGCCCAAAGAGGAAACAAACCAAATGCTCCACCGATGACCAGACTCCATATGGACAGTCGCTGGGTAGGATCTGGGTTAAAACTGAATGTACAAAACAGCTTGTCTCAGTTACAAAGCACCTGTAAATCCTCTGTTAATATTAGTTATTATTAATTACACACCCAACATTTTAGGTTATTAAGACAGTCTACTTTGTGTGACCCTACTCAAAGTTCACACACATTCATGCTGGCGAGGAGGGTCCTGTTTTATTTGTGGGGTGGGTGTGGTGGCAATTAGAAACCTTACACTTGTAGTGCTGCTCTCTTTAGTCCCAGGAGTATATAAGGCCCTATTCTCCCAGAGGAGATTTAGGATTCAGATGACGATGATATAAAATGGATACCAGTGAACAAACACAACAACAAAATAATGTCAAGGCCAGGTGGTGGTGGGGGGAGGGGGGGGGGGTGGAGAATAAAATACAGCAGCACTGATACTCTTAAAGTTTCATGGAACAGTAACTGGAGTTACACTGTAAGTGCTGTTACTGTTGAGGCATCAAGCTCCTAAACTTTCATTATTTAATTGTTCCATTAACTTACTCAAAAAACTTCAGTCTTTGTCCTTTCTCTAGACGATCAAACACTTTTCCAAACCCTCCAACTTTGTATGTGCCGACAATGAGCACTGCCACCAGGCCTCCAAGCATGACTATGGCTTGAAATACATCATTCCAAATAACAGCTTTCATACCTCCCTGGAAAGTAGCCAAAGACAATAGAAATATATTGAATGGTTGTACAGGTCTCATAAACTTTTACAGGTCACTGGATGGAAGGTTAGACAAGCCTGATTAAACAAGTTTCAACCAAGTAACATGTGAAATTTCCCTGTATTGTTAACAATACTTTCGGCACTGAAATGTGGGGGGGGGGGCCCTCAAATTTTTCTGCCACCTATGTTTATGCTCTTCCCTTTTTTGCAAGAATGACAATTCATCTAAGAATATTTTAAGATATTCCATGACAAAACTTGGACCAAAAAGAAAGAAATCTGTAATAGGTAATGGCTTCTGATGCTTTACTTACAATGGTGGTATAAAATGTACAGACAACACCAATGGAAGTAATGGAGGCCCACACTGGAAATCCAGTCACTGTGTTAAAACAAGAAACAAGTTCACGTCAACTAGATGCATAGGATGACCTATGACCTTAGATATATAGATAGATATACTTTAGATACTTTATTTCCGTGAAATATGCATAGCTTTACGGCTAATTTACAGATATTTCATGACCTCAGTTTACAGATATTCCGCTAAATTACAGTTGAATGAGTCTATTCAAATTAAATAAAGGTCCTCGTAAAAATGTTACACAACTTACCTGCTTCCAAAGCTATGGCTGGGCCGTAAACCACAATGGCCATATACAGAGACTACAAAAAAGAAAATCATACTAAATCAAAATTGAAATATGTCATTTATTTATTAAAGTAATTAATATGTATAGGTAGATTGGTATTTTTACTTGACAGAAAATTCAAAATAACAAATGCATGTGAAACCCACCGTCTGGATTAAAAAACACACACTTCCAATGTTACGAACTCCAGTAGAAAACCTCTTTTCTAAATACTAAAACAGAAAACTTGTTAGTATGACTTCTACAACCTGGGGATGTTGCCTTGTTGTGGCACTGGTGAAACCTGCATCTCTTGCATGTCTTAAAGACCCCAAGAGCTAGTCTGGCCGGTATCTTAGCCCAGGGAGGGTGGGTTAAGCCATGCTGGATTGGATAATGGAAAAGAGGAAGGGGGGTAGTCCTACAAAGGACCACCCCATGGCTCTCCAGGTTGGGGGTGCAACTTGGGACCAATCATCTCTGCCCACAAAAACAAACCTGTATGTTATGTGAAAGTATGTCTTAACTGTTATCTCTGCCTGTGGGTAGGTGGAAATTTTAGTTAAAGGTTTTTGGCAGCTATAACAGGGTCTGGAAGGGGATGTGCATGGTTCATGAATAATTTTTATATCAGCTGTGACACATACAATCTGCTTTTTTCTGTGGGCCATGGTCTGCTATTCTGACAGATTAATTTGTAAGATTTTAACATTTGGAATGGCAGTTGCTAGGATATTACAGGAAAAATGACACTAGTATGGTGGCCCAGCATTATCATAGTAAAATATGTTAGGTCTTGCAAAGAAAAGCGTAAGAAATGTGAAAAAACGAAAAATAAAAGCAATCAAAATAGAAAAAAAAATGAAAAAAAGTATAATTAATATAAGTATAATTGATATGATTAAAAAAAATTAAAAAAATAATTTAAGCACAAAAAATATTTTAAAAAAAATTGATTACAAAAAATAAAATAAAAATAATTTAAGCACAAAAAATATTTTAAAAAAATTTACAATCGAAAAAAAAAGAAAAAGAGGAAAAAAACATTTAAAATCATTGTTAAAAACAACATTGAAAATCAACATTAAAAATCGACATTGGAAATCAACATTAAAAATAGACATTGAAAATACAACATTGAAAATCAACATTGGAAATCAACATAGGAATTGAAAAAACGTTATTTCCACGTGGCCCATCGTTATCATAGACCAGGATGCTTTGCATGCATATAAAACATATTTCATCCATAAGAGAGCCCCAGAAGTCATTAGAAGCTCCTGATACACCAGGGTTTTCTGGACGGTACTTGATATGTGCAGTAGGTGATAACTAAAGTGTACATATTGTGAGCACCAGAGAGGAAAACGCAAAGGAAACAATTCATTGTTCATAAGCCAAAGCAGTGGCCCATCGTTCTTGTAGCCCGTGATGACTTTAATCAGCGGACTTCAGCCAGCCCGCTTCAGCGGAGCTTGAGATCCTTGAGACCTGCCATATCGAAGAGAAATCGCCTGAGAAATCCAAAGACTACGTGCGGCGTCCAAAATGAGTAGAATTCGACACCAGCACATCGCACGAGCTTACCGGATAGTCAAAGTGTTCCGCGCAAAACCGTACAAAAACGAAACGTACGTACAAAACCGAAGCATGTCAACGAAGCTGTTGAAAAAAAAATAGAAAGGCCTGAAAAGTTACTGGTTTCACAAGAAAAAGAAAGAAAGAAAATGAAAAGCCCACAACAAGGGGTATTTTCAGTTGGTCACCCATCCAAGTACTAACCCCGTCCAACGGGGCTTAACTTCGGCGATCGGACAAGAACCGTTGCCTTCCATGTGGTATCAGTAAGATGTAAATCAGCTCATAAAAGTTAAGACCAGTTTTAGTAGGAAAGTACCGAATTTTCCAAAAGATCCATTTAAACCAGGTATTTCTTTTTCTCTATTTGCATGACTCTTATAACCCTTTGTCTCGTTTGACACTGATACCACAAGGAAAGCATTGGTTTTCGTCTGATCGCTGAAGTTAAGCCCTGTTGGGCAGGGTTAGTACTTGGATCGGTGACCAACTGAAATACCCCTTGTTGTGGGCTTGTCATTTTCTTTCTTTCTTTTTCTTACGAAACCAGTAACTTTTCAGGCCCTTCTATTTTTTTTTTCAACAGCTTTGTTGACATGCTTCGGTTTTGTACGTTTCATTATCTTGATTGGGGCGAGGAAGTCCGAAGGGCAGTCGCCGGCTTCTCCTTGAAATTCTCACTCGAAATAAACTCGAAATCCTGGCTCTAGATCGACCTCAAAGGAGTAAGAAAATGTGGGTGCCCTTTTTTGTGGGATACTATTTACTGTTGGTTTGCTTCTTTGTTTCTTTGCCTAGTTTTACGTAATTAAGTCTAGAGATCAAATAAGCCATTTACCGACATTGCGGCCTATTGTGTGTGAAAAAAGAAAAAAAATGGGTCCAGGTACTGCTGTCTGCAGGTCTGCAAAGTGAGAATTTATTAATTTAATTTTCTTCATAGCAACAAATTAATTAAGTTATGTAAAAGAAAAAAAATTCGTTACGCCGATTCTCGTTACGCCGTTCCGCCGTTCCGTGTTCCGCCGTTACTCCGATTACTAACAACCCTAAAGGGTTACGGCACCAAGCGACATCATTGTGCAAAGGTTGACAGCAGAACCTGAAAACAAGCAAACATTTCGCCCGGTACAACCGAGAGAATTCGTCAAGTTTTCCAGGGATGATTTAACCCTTGAAAACCTGAAGATTGCTTGCGTGGAACACTTTGGCTATCCGGTAAGCTCGTGTGATGTGCTGGTGTCGAATTCTACTCATTTTGGACGCCGCACGTAGTCTTTGGATTTCTCAGGCGATTTCTCTTCGATATGGCAGGTCTCAAGGATCTCAAGCTCCGCTGAAGCGGGCTGGCTGAAGTCCGCTGATTAAAGTCATCACGGGCTACGAGAACGATGGGCCACTGCTTTGGTTTATGAACAATGAATTGTTTCCTTTGCGTTTTCCTCTCTGGTGCTCACAATATGTACACTTTAGTTATCACCTACTGCACATATCAAGTACCGTCCAGAAAACCCTGGTGTATCAGGAGCTTCTAATGACTTCTGGGGCTCTCTTATGGATGAAATATGTTTTATATGCATGCAAAGCATCCTGGTCTATGATAACGATGGGCCACGTGGAAATAACGTTTTTTCAATTCCTATGTTGATTTCCAATGTTGATTTTCAATGTTGTATTTTCAATGTCTATTTTTAATGTTGATTTCCAATGTCAATTTTTAATGTTGATTTTCAATGTTGTTTTTAACAATGATTTTAAATGTTTTTTTCCTCTTTTTCTTTTTTTTTCGATTGTAAATTTTTTTAAAATATTTTTTGTGCTTAAATTATTTTTATTTTATTTTTTGTAATCAATTTTTTTTAAAATATTTTTTGTGCTTAAATTATTTTTTTTATTTTTTTTTAATCATATTAATTATACTTATATTAATTATACTTTTTTCATTTTTTTTTCTATTTTGATTGCTTTTATTTTTCGTTTTTTCACATTTCTTACGCTTTTGTTTGCAAGACCTAACATATTTTACTATGATAATGCTGGGCCACCATACACTAGGCCTAGGAATTGAGAATCCCCTACAGTCACAGCAGGGGGCCGGGGGAGAGGGGAGTGGAAACCACTTGATATGCATGCATGTATAAAATAAATCTACATGTAACTATCCCAATAAACTAGCCATCAAGTAATATATATTGTTTCTATGAAAGAAATTAATCTCTTCAACAAGCCCAGGAAGGCTTCCTATTAATAAATATTATTATTAATAAGGATAAATTGTGATCTCTTTGCCACATTTATATTATATTAGATTGGACTACGAGTACCAGATTGAGTATGAGTATGAGTTTTCAAACCCAATTCGTGTGCCTCCTCTAATCACTTATTACGCCAATCTTATCCCTAATGTTTATTTATGTGTAAGTCAGCCACAAGAAAGAGTTATAGTTTGGGGGATACAATTGTCTCGAAAATATTATCATTCCAAAGTCGTACTAGTACTCGATCTCGTACTTGTAGTCAAATCTTAAGGTCGCTATTATATATTTTAAATTTTTACTTGGAAATATTGATTGTAAATATCAACAATAATTTTTAACATATTTCTAGATTTTTAAATAGAACTTCTTTTTTCTATTTTTAATAGATTTTTTAACTTATAGACACAGGTGCACGTTCAAACAAAAACTTTTTGTACTCCTAGGTTACGTATAAAAATTAAAATAAAATAAAATGTGCATAAAAAATATTTGATCAGGGTTGTCAGTGGGTTTTTGAGTAGCAGGTTCCATCCAAAAAGTAGGGGGCTACAAAACACTCAGAACTTGATAACACACACTCAGAACTGACCTACTAATATTCCGAGTAGCCGACGCAGTATTCGGAATAGCCGGTGAAATGGGGTTGTCCTTGTTGCTTGTTGTCCGAACAAGCAGAACGGCAATAACAACCTTCTGATCAATGTTCTGACTGATAGTGAGTAGAAGCATTACATTCATATACCGTCATGAACATGTCCTTTCAAAAATGGGTATCAATCAAACGCTGTCGATATATATTCGTCGCTTGATGATGGAAGCGATAATTCAGTTGAAGTGTCAGACAACGTTTCACACCAGCGATCACGCAAGTAATTTGACGATAAATGAATTTTATGCAGGCAGAAATTTGGTCAAATTTTCCTTTTTGTAAAAAATTTTTTTTTTTACGCTTTGTGTGAGGTATAATCTTAATTTTCAAGTCTTTTGCGTTTGTAAGCCGGATGAAACTGGATACATGGTTTACCCATCAGGATCTTTACATAAAGTTGATTTTAATCGAAGCCGAAGCGAGGCGACAGGGAAGACATATTTGTCACACCAACATGTTTATGGCTCGCTGAACATTAATTTAAAGTTTGTGAGCCTTTTATACTTTTTTATGGCTTTTTCCCAACGATTAAGCGTAGCAAAGCCCTTGTTGATAACATAACTACAGAAGGTTTTAATCTGCACAAGTTAACACAATGTAAGGTTTTTATTGACGTCGACTATTTGGTCAAACAAATGTTTTGCAACTTGAGCCGCAATAATCGCTGGAATATTCCCGCCGTAACTTGTTTCCTTTAAAATCATTGAGTTCAGATATCGCCATGACTTTGAAACAACATGTTTTGTTTCTCCTCAACTAGCTAAATTGCGAAGTTCAGTCAGGCCGAAGTTGGAAACTTTGTATCGAAATTGACAATTTGATTCGCTAACTCGCAACGTAATTGGAAACTCGTAACAAACTTCCAAATCCCCCCCCCCCAAAAAAAAAAATAAAATAAGATATTTCCACGTATTTTATTGAAAAAGGCGTACACAAAAAAGGTCATTCCGGGTTTTAGGATTCCGGGCTTTCTTATCCGGATTTCCGGCATTCCGGGTTTTAGGACAACCCGGTGAAATGCGCCGATTGCCGGCTTATTTTGAACAACCTTGTTGATATATTTTTGATATATATTTTACGTGCATAAAAATATTTGATTTGATTTGATTTGATTTTGTGATGATTCTTGACATTGCACAAACAATAATAAAAAAATTACAAGGAAGAATTTTAAATTGAAAGTTGTTTAAAATTTTTGCTTTTGTAACTTGATCATAGTTCTCTGCCGATATATGACTTTGCTAACTCAAAGTGGACTTTGGTCAATGATTAATACACCACGTGGATTAATAAATTAGCGAGTAAAACAGATAAAGCAAGCTGTCAAAATCATTAAAAACATCACGATGTTTACAAAATGTAAGGTGTATGTGTCGATCAAATAGAGAAAAACATACCGATTGAGTTGCAAGGATCGTTCATAACACTATTGATATAAACAAAAATCACGAGTTTTTTTGTTTTGAATTTAAGCTTTGTACTTACCTCATACGAACTCGAAATATCCACTGCACGAAACACAGGGACAAATATCAGTGCCACCGATGGGAAAAGAATCACATAAGACGCAATAATAAGCCAGTACTGTGTTCCAAAAATGTAAATCTCTGAAGGTACACCAAGAATTGTAATTGCTGACATGAATGATGCAAGCAAAGACAAGGCCACAGGTATAGCCATCATCCCGCGGTTAGCAAACAGAAATTCCTTCGTTGTTCGCTGTTTTCCTCCAGTAAAGGCATGGTATATTCCAATGAAAGTAGATAGGAGCAACATAACTCCAAACACGGCAAAATCTACCGTTCCAAACTGCACTTTTCCCTCCATATTGCAAGTCCCTACAAGCGCTCACTATCTGCTGACCTCGGCTGGATGGTCCAAATCGCTTGGACGATTTTCTCTTAGCGGTTTATACGTCATGTACAACACTCCGAATAGTCCTGTTTTAACAGGACCGCGCGCGCCTGCCAAGGGGAAGGGAAGGGTGCTAGGGCGAGTTAAAAGAATCGAAAAGAAGTCTAAGATGTGTTTCGAAAATGAAGTAATTTGCCGAGACCAATGTTGTGTCTTTGATTGCTTGTTATTTGTGCGCGAAAGTTCAAACCAAGCCCCTGCCGAGCATCACCCAATCAGAGAAACCATACAGATGTCTGCAGACATCATCATCATCATCATCATCATTATCAGTTTTTCTGGTCAAATCTCAGATTTTTGTCGAGTGAGAGACATCTTGAGCACCAAGCAGCGTAAAGCTCCTGGGCATCGTATTATGTACTTGCTCCAGACGTGTTTTCCCGTGCTTGGCACTGGCCAGCGGTATGTTTTTGCTTCGAGCTCTGATTGGTTCATTCCCTTGCGTTTGTTGTGATTGGCTAGTTCCTTTAAGTGACATAATGATCACTGAAAATCATAACCTCGAACATAAGGCCGTTATTACGCAGGGTGGTTTAATATGCCGCTTATGTCTTATAACTCTGGTTTTCACTAGCGACGCAAGCACAAGCGCAAGCACAAGCGCAAGCACAAGCGCAAGCACAAACGCAAGCACGCAAAAAGGACAAATTTTGATCCTGAGTGCCTGTGTTTGCGGCAAGCACAAGCATCAAAATGCAATGCGCTTGTGCTTTTGTTTGAGTCAAAGCTGTTTTCACGGTGAAATAAGAGCTGTTATCCTTGTGCTTGTGCTTGCGTTGCTAGTGAAAACCAGGCTATAGTGGGCCGTGACGTCTAGAAATATAATCATAAGCACTCTTATGATCCACATGATCATAATCATCTGACTATGATTATGTCGCTCTTTATTCAAAAACTGCTACTCAGTACCACTAACCTTTCATGTCATACTGTCAACTTGAGGACCCCATATCGACGTTTTGTCTCTATTCTACAAAAAAACATGCAGCTTGTTTGGTGCTAAAACATCTGTTGGTTGTGTTAGATAAGCGACGAGAGTATTAACAGCTTTATCGTACAATGGCATAAAAATTTATGCTGATACTGTTGTTGGCGTTAAATTATCCTAAAAGTTATCAATTTTTGAAGGAAGACGGAAACTTTTACATAGAAATGTCGTTCCAGGCTTTTCGACTTCTCTTTATAATTTTAAACGTCGATGTCGTTTGTCCTTTGGAAAATTGCGTGAAGCTAAGTTGGAAACACGAGTTCAATTTTAGTTTTTTCCCGAGCGACAGTCCTTATTTCAGGAAGTTGAAAGGTGAAGTTGTTAATTTTACAAACTATTGCCTTCAAAATTATCATTTGGCAAATGGGACAAGAAGATGCAAGAGTCCGGTCGTAGATGTTACTTTTCCCTTGATCTCTGGAGAGCCAAATATAACATTGAAAATGCTACACAGGCCTGTCTTAGCTGCGAAAGATGCATCTGCTGGTACTGCCGGGCAGATTTTGCGCGCATTGGAGGAGATATGGCAACTGTTTGTTCTTTGCCTAATGGCGGCTATCTTATCAGGAATTCTGATCTGGTTTTTTGTAAGTAGTTTATTGAAAAGATTACTCGGAAATGTTCCGTCAACTTGTCTCACAATGTTGTTGTGCCGTTGCGAAAAAAAGTTGCAGGAATCGTGGCTAGTGTAACAGCCCTAGGCAACGCGTAAAATTTTTTGTTGCAGCGTTACCGTGTAGAACTCGTTTCTACTTCGTGCAACGCACGCTTGCTGCAGCGAGAACGTCACGAGGCATGTTTTCTTCACGGTGTGCTGTTGAAATATAAAAATGTTTCTCGTGCGGTTTGCAATGCAACACAAAGAATTGCCAAGCTAGTGTAACGGCGCCCTAACTTAACATATGAGCATAGATAAAATACATGTAGCAAACAAGGTGCTTATAGAAAAAACGTGACTTAATGGACTTCCTTGGGTTGAATATGAAAACAAAGAAATTACGCGTTCGATGGGTAAATATCCGTTATGTTTCTGGCAGCGTATTGACCATGTGTTTCACACATCTCAAATTTATAAAGCTCTTTTCAATTGTTTTCCGAACCAGTGAACGAGTAAGACAACGGGACGTAGAACAAATCGCCATTGTAGCTAGTGAAACTATAGAACTACTCGTAAGCCATTGTAAAGGTGCATTCGCAATTCATGTAAAAAAAAAAGAAAACAAAAACAGATGAAGGTTTGTCAGTGAAAGCTATGTATAATATTAAAAGAAATTCCATTTAAAGAGAAACAAAAATAGACGGAAACTCTAAGTTTTTTGACAAAAAAAGTTTTAAATAAATTCTAAAAACCTTATAGCTGAAAAATTATTTTAAATTCATACTCTTATACTTAAGACCATTTTCATCGCCACCTGGCGCTAAAAACAACACACTTCAGTGACACTTGAACAAGAGCCAAAAAAACCGGATGCTCTCGTGGGCCAATAAGCTGAATAATAAGAAAGCTTAATAGTCTGGCTGTACGCGTTTTTCAACAGGATCACAAAGCAAACTCCGGACATTTTCCAAACTCATTTTGGAGTGGCATACGTGAAGGTTTGTGGTGGGCCATCGTTACCATGACAACTGTAGGGTAAGCGTGACGTCACGTGACGTATATTAGTTAGAAATTTATTGCATCTGTCAAAAAATTGAAAAGGTAGTTTTAATTATAGCAAGAATAGTCAAGTAGAGCGTTTTATTCTCCTTTTGGCAGTAGTATTTTTCCTTGTGTATCCCAGAATTTATTTTCTTGTCTATGAAACCGACAAGAACATTATTTCACTGGCGAAAAGTGTTTTACCACAAAAGGTTTTTCACTATTTTGCATTTTGCTGTCGAAATGGCTACAGCTGGCAAACTTACCCACGAATATTGTAATTAGATTTGTCCGACTTGTTGATTTGTTTGAAGATGCTCCAATTTCTACATTTTCCGCTTTAAAATTTGCATATTTGTTTAACTGGTTTTGTAGCTATGGCGACAAGACGCCAAGATCATTCCTGGGGCGAGCGTACGCGTCACTGTGGATGATCATCGGAATGTTGTTAATGTCAACATTCACGGCCCAGATCTCCTCTTCCATTACGGCCGATGGACTGAGCCCGTTGAATGAAATATTTGGAAGCAGGGTATGAGATGTTATCTTGATTTAGTATATACCACACAAGAGAATAGTGCTTTACGCGCGCGCTGATTGGTTAACTCGCAGGTGATTAGCAAAGTACTATTATCACATGGTACACATTGAGCAATAACAGCTTCAGCATAGAGGCTTATGAACGCCGTTTTCCCGAAGAACTAGCACGACAACAACAACAACGGTTTCTTTTTACTGTGAATTTCTATATTTATTTACAATATTCAGAACTAAAAAATGCAAAATTATCAAAACTGCTAACTGGTGATCGAAAATACTTTTAGGTGTTCTGAACTAAATAAAAAACCAAAAAAGTATTCATTTGAAAAATTAATTAACAGATAATGAGAAATTTTCGACATACAAAGTAAACTATTTTGAATGACAATGTCCTTCCTAATAAGTTCACTGGCGACCATGGGTTCGAATCTCGATGAAGTAAAGCCAAAAATTTTCAGGCGCTTGTCGCAACTGCTCTCGTGCTGTAGAAAAAAATCTTACAAAGTTATACACAATATTTGTCAACTCATAGATGTTCCGTGAATTTATTGCAGATTGGTGTTCCTTTGGGAAGCAGAAATTACTTTATGAAATACTGTTATGGAGCCGAATCAGTCACAGGTATATTTTTGCTTATAAACGGTGTTTTGTTTAGATGAATGACGGTAATGTTCTTCACTTAATTCATAAAAAGCAAACAAAAATGAGGATAAATTTGAATCATTAACAGCACGACATTATGATAAGGTAGGAGGTGTATCACATGTTCAATCTTCTGAAAATGGAAAGGAAAGGCCTTTTTTCAAACAAAACAGCTTTGTCACGGCACTTAGCTTGATGTCACATACGACGGAAAACTCAAATATTTCAAATGCTCTGTTTTAAAAGCGAAAAACACTTTCGATCTGGAAATTTGCAAAAAGATATATTTTTAGTTTATCTTATGCCTAATGACAACGAAAATTTAGCAGGCCTATAGCTAGTGAATTTTGATTTCAGAATTTTATGACGTAACATGTAACACGTATCATTTGAAAAAATAGACCAGCCTGTTGAGACCCCGTGATACGAATACGATACGCCAGTCGCTTCAGATAATAGACGTTATAGGCTCCTAAATTTGTTGTTTGCAGAAAATTCTACAGAGCATGAACTGCTTGACAGCCTGCAGAAGGGGACTGTGAACAAAATATGGCTGTTTGACTGCAAGGCCAAGGCACACTTTGATTTCATGATTGTCGACGTTCTTGAAGAATACTCCTGGCTACCCAACATCGGAGTCGGAATTCAGTTGACTAACAAGAGCAGCACGTATGACAACTTTACAAAGTGTATGGAAGATTGGATGGATGAAATGGAATCGGAATGGTTGAACAGGGATTCGGGATTGGGAATGGATGAACCGGATGTAAGAAACCATTTGTCATTTTCATCCATAGCACTCTGCAGTTTGTTTTCTAACTTTACAATTCACACGCACGCATTTACACATAGAAACAAGGAAAAACAAACAGATAAACAGACAAACAAATAAAAAAGGCTTTTGTGGGAAACTCGGTGGCCTAATGGTTTGCGTGCTGGACGCCGGATCTTGTGGCCTGGATTCGAGCTCAAAATCACGCACGTGATTGTGTTGCTCTCTTATATTGTGGCTCTCCCTACCCGGCAGTAAAAATGGGTATCTGCGATCTTACAAAATGCTGATTAACTTGTGATGAACAAGCAACCCATTCAGGGGGAGTAGAAATACCCCAAGTCGCTTCACGGAACGGCAACTGGGATAGGCTCCAGCAGTGTCCATTGAAATTCGTTAGTTGTTAGCTGTTTACCTGTCTTTGTTCCACACAAATTTCCACTCCCAAAACACACACGCTACTTGTCATGGGTCCATTGTGATATGTGAAAAAGGACCACGAACTCCGAACAACTGGTAACAATAAAAAAGAATTTTTGAACTGCACCGTAAGCACTTTTCTGCTTGGTTAGCCTGTACTGGATAGAACTATTAAAAATATTTTAAATTTCTTGTTTTTCTTTTTCTTAATTTCAGGAAAACTGTTTTAAAAAATACAGTCGTGGGAAGAACCGCCAGTATATAAAGCCGGCTTCATCAGAGACACATCTGACATTTATGGATTACATTCTGCTGGCCTGTGGTTGTCTCATTATCATTCTCTTGACGATAGGAACCCTGTGGAATATTAGCGCAAGAGTCAGACACATGGAAAAAAGAGCTGGTTCGTACAGTTATCTTGATAATCTCCGATATATTTAACTGCTTTTGCTGTCATCCTGCACGGCTCGATGCCACACAAATCTCCTCCTATGTTCCTAGATCAAGACATTTCCCGTATAAATAATTGACTGTCATTACTTGTAAACAAGGCACAAGGCACTTTCGTGGACAAGAAAATGACCGAAGCCATTTTGTAGCCAAATTTTGAAGCCATTTTGTAGCCAGATTGAACTCGTTTATCTGTAGGCTTCTCTTACAATTAACAGTTAAGATTTTTGTCATCAGATCGCTGATGAACACTGCAAAATATATTTAAAATTGGCGGCGTTCTTTTATAAAAAAAAAACTGAATATGGCCTAGAGGCTGATATTATACAACCATTCGCTACTACAGTACATCTACATGGAAAATCATAAAGTTGTTATCTTTATTTTTCAGGTAACAATGTTGATATCGAGATGGGAGTATTGGACATCGGACTTGGAGCAATAGGAGTGAAAACCAAGGAACTGACTCCAGTTTCCGCGGGTTTGACCTAACACAGAACATATGCATGTAAAAGTAGATGCGCTAGCCACTTACATACTTTGTAACTTGCATGTTACTCGTTGAGTATATCAGTAGTACACATACATCTCTGCGAGGTTATCTGACCAAGCCCACGGTACGCCCGCAGTATTCCTTAGGAACGTTGGTAAAGGGAACAGCTCGCTCTCGGCCGAGCCCAATTGCAAGGGGCTTGGGGCTAAATAACATGACATTATATCGAGACATGAAAATCTTTTTTCAGTGCCGGCGCGATTTCCTTTGGTCGATGTCGCTTACCTAGTAAAGAAAAGATAACTTCTCGCAGTCTGATTAATCCTTGTGCGCACGATAATAAACTAAGCACTTTATCGGCACTTTAACTGATGAATTGCTTTATAAATAACTTGCCTTTTTGATTAGCCAAGAGATGGAAAACCAACAAAATGACGTCACCTAAAGAATGTGGACCTGCGGTTAATTAAAATTTACAAAATAGAAATGAGAAAAAAAAATCTTTAAAAATCTTAAACCTAATAAGCCTAATAGTGACAAAAAAACGTATAAACGTATATTTCACTTGTATATTTCCTTACTCAATTCTACCCTATTTGTTATTGTTTTTTTTAAGGTACGAAGTTAAGGTCAGCTCGTGCATGAGGGTGGCATAGGGACGTACACGCGTACGTAGTTACGTTCGGAGACTTCGGAATCCGGGAATCATGGTTGTTGTATTCAGCGTTGCCAAGTCAATGACATGTTTTGTTGAATACAACTACCATGATTCCCTGCAGGCGCGTCTCACAGAAGTTTATTGAGCATTACGTGACAATCTTCAGCTCGATGGGTTCATCAAATTTTCTTAGGTATGGCGTGCGCCTTCGGCGCGCGAGAAACCATTGCTGTTGGGATGTAAAAGAAAAGCGGAGGTACACCACGACCGTGGTGACTCAACATTCGGCGCCCTGGAACTGCTGGGGATGCAAACGATGTAAATAAAGAGAAGGGTAGTATAGCTAAACGCACGAGAATCCACGGATTATTCCACAAACGAAATAATCGTTTTATTGCACAGTACAGACGGAATGTCTATTCTCAAACAATTTGAGATATATTGTTATTCCCAAATAGGGTCAAACGAACACACCCTTGGTTTTCGTGATTCGGCCATTAAATTTTTGCCAAAACATCCTCAAACTTCCTAAAGTACGTCACTGAGGTTTTTATTTAATGTTACATACGACTCATGACTACCAAAGATTAGAATTTTTTTTAGGCACTGCTGATTTTGAAAAGTACATATGTTTTTAAACTGCCGTCCCTTTATCCGTGTAAAAAGAGGATCATAGTTATTGTTTCAGCTTTCAACAAATGTAAACAAAAAACTCAAAGAGAAACTTCAGCTTAGGTAATCAGTTCGTGCTGTTGGAAGGATAGTCTGAAATATCAATTATCTCCTTGTACGACTGACATTTCAGGGTTTTGTAAGAAATCTTTGTGATTACACAGGTCTAAATTAAAGTGGTTGTCGGTCGGTTTGAAGTGTTTGTGAAAGATAGTAAAGTTGAACACGCACATGCTCACACATGCCGACAGGGATGTGGTAGTGAGTCCCATAAGCAAGTGCCTGTTTGTAGCTATTTAGTATCCGTACACTTCAAGTCTCAATGCAATACACGAAGCCCAACTTTCTGGATAGATGCTGATCCATTCGGCATTACGAGGAGAAGGGAACTTGTTTGTCACCACTGTATTCTTGTCTGAGTTCGCCTGGTACGCCTGCACAAATAATTAAAGTACAGTCAAACACCAAAGGGGCAGAACTGAGTGTCTATAAATTGGAGGTGTCCGTATCATGGAGGTATAGTTTAGATGCATTTTGTTGTTTTTTTCTGGGAGCAGGTGAACTGTTCACAACATTCCACTAGGCCATTGTATTACACATGATGAAGGTGTCTTACAGGAGAGGTTAAACCTGCTGAAAAAATGTTCATTTCTGAAAAGAAGAGCTCTTCTCGACCTTTATTTCAAAGTCATGCTGCCGTCTGTTACGTATGGCATCATTGTCGGGGGGGGGGGTGTAACAACTCTGACCACATACAAGCACTTGAAACATTGCATCGCAGGGCAGCGAGAATTATCTTCAACTTGTCATGGGACACACCATCGGATACGTTGATGGAAATCACTAAGTGGGACTCAATACTCTATTTATACAAACTTAGTCTTATTAAGCTGTTTTACAATATTGTAATCGAAAAGATTCCTAAAACGATTTCAGATTTAGTAACGTGGAGACACGGACCCTACAACCTAAGAGGACACAAAAAAGCGGTTGTCCCACGATTTTCAACGTCCTTTTTAAAGAACTCAATCCAACACAGAGGTGCAGTCTTATGAAATTTTGTGTCAAGCTACTTTAATAACGCTACCTACCACAAGCAGTTTTGCAAAAAAAGCGAGAATGGACCCCATATTTAAAAAACTTAACTTTGGCAGTTTGTCGATCCAGACAACTCCAAAACACTTGTGTGATTTTCAATTTTAAATATTAATTTTATTAAAATATAATATCGTTTATTTTAGTTTTTTACAATGTAATATTAATTTTTCTTAGGTAGGTAGTTAGTCACACGTACACACGACCCCTCAAGCATGTATTTGCTTTAAAACAGATCGTGGTTAAATAAAGGTTTATTATTATTATTATTATTATTATTATTATTATTATTATTATTATTATTATTATTATTATTATTATTATTATTATTATTATTATTATTATTATGTGATTTTGCTACTATGAAGACGCAAAAAAAATGATTTGGCTCCCCTAAAATGACGGGGATGCTCGTCATATCTTTTACGGGGTAAAATTTGTGGACTGGTACCACTTAGTGCTAAAACCACCGCTAGAGTTCTCATGGTACCTAGGGTCTTACAGGTTATTAATCTGAAAAATGACGGGACCGGAACGGTAACTGTATTTGTTACGCAAATAACTTTTATTTTTGAATTATTTATTTGAAAACAGTCATCCAGTCATGAAATTTCCAATCAAAGGGGTGAAAATGAATTTGGTCAACGTCCATGAAATAAGATTCCGGTGCCCTTTTAGTGGTGTCTCACGCGAGCACCCCTGTCTTTTTTATAGGGGATAGTCCGTCCTGTCAAGTACCCTACTACTTGCCCTGGATGGGATGTAAGTTCATCGTTAGTTTCCTCCAACAATTGTTCGAAAATTGATGGATTTTGTTCCCGGAATGTCCAAGAATATTTAAGAAAGTTCAGTGTTTGATGTAAAATTACCTGGACGACATCTGCTATGAAATTTCCATGGCCATATTTAATTTTGTAAGTCTTCACCCAGCAGCCGTCCACTGGGGCGCCTTGCGTAGCTATGGCAACGATGGTTACCCTGGTTACAAAGGTCACCTTGATGTACTCGGTATTGTCATTTTGTGCAGGCATCCAACAGGATTGTCCATTCAGGCGACCCTTCCATGCATCGTACCCAGGCTTTGTCGAGGAAGCTTGAATGCTTCCATCAGGAATCGCTCCACTTTCCATACCAAAGGCTTGAAGATCTGAAAGAAAAACATTGTCACTAGTTCACGAATTACTTTTGCTGCTTCGAGTTATATATTCGTGGGGACACTGTCGCAATTTCTTTATAGCTATTAGCAGATTTCAGGTTCCAAATTGTGGAGGCTCCAAATTGTGGAGAAAACAAGGGAATTGAGGGCACACAAAAATGATGAAATTATTTAAAAAAACAGGTAAGTTCCCTCACCATATGGGAACCTGGAGCTGGGCAACTAAGTCGTAAGCAACATAAACGTACACGCATGCGTTTAACAAAATTATTACTATTAAAGAATTTTTCGGCAAAGTAGCTGCAACCTTTTGTTTATACGACGTTTATAAAAGGTAGTACAAGATAAAAATATCCTTACTCTCACAGTGAAGTCCAGTGAATCCATCAACACATTTGCACTCAGTCAAGCTAGGACTGCTGACACACGTGCCTCCGTTTTCACAGCGCATGCTCTCACAGGGATTATAACTGCGAACCACCATACCCATGTAAAATGTTCCCTTCTGTTGCACCAAGTCACCAGGAAAGTATTCCTTGGTTGCATTGTTCAGTTGGCACGTTTTGTGCAACGAAATGTAGTTGACACTGAAGCATTGCGGCTCCAGTTCACAGGAAAATGTGCAGCTCTCAAAAGTCTTGTGATTTAGAGTCCGCATCACGTGACCAGTGAGGACATGATCTGTAAATCTTACACTGGTGCGGCAGTCGCTATAGCCAGCGGAGTTCTTAACATAAAGGCTGAGAAACTGGAGTAAAATGAATTCCAAATACGATAACATCTCCGGTGTCTCATTCAAGCAATAGGAATGACCACATGACCTGCAGTGCACACAATATACTAGCCACTGGAAACTATCAAAGTTAACCAGAATTTACAACATTTAAATCATACCTTAAGCCTCGATCAAACGGTCATGATAGTTGATGATAGTTCGCTGCTTCCAACTATCATTCACTATCATATTGACTATCACGTTTGCGATCAAACGCTCCATGATAGTTGACGATAGTTTGTCGAAATCACGAAATGTGCTCGCGCATTTAATTTTTTGCTTTTCCGGTTCTCAACTCCACTATCACTCGGTGCAAAATGTTTTCATGTTTTTTCCTTGTTTTCGATACTTTCACATTATCTCTTGCTTCTGGCAGTGATATTTTCAGTGCTTTCTCGACGTTGTTTTTACTCTTCTTCTTCCCACTCACTTGCTCGCTTTCAGCTTCACTATAGTCCAAATATTAATCTAAATTTCGGTTATCTTCTTCACCGAACGATAGAATTTCCTTTGCGGCAGCCATGAATCTTGGATTGAGCCCGTCTTTGACTGAACCACTGACCGATAAACTATCATGCACTATCATCCCCGCGATCAAACGGTAAAAACTATCATCAACTATCATGTCGAATTTGAACACGTCCAAACTGCATGATAGTTGGTGATAGTTGATGATAGTGCATGATAGTTCGTGTTCAAACGCGCGTGATAGTTGGAACTCTCATCAACTATCATCAACTATCATGACCGTTTGATCGGGGCTTTACATGTTCCGGAAATGCGGAAAGGCGAGCAACGTTTGGATGTTTATCGATGTCTCGCAAATAGTATATGAGTTATGCGTGAGTACCCTAATTTTATTCGCATTGTCAATTAACCTGAAGGAAATACCGTGTAAACGCTATTTTAATCTTACCAAAACTTTCTTTCAATCCTATGTAGCACCTCCCCTCCCCCCATGGGATGAGCGGTGGCTTAATGGTTAGTGCGCTGGACTCTGAATTGCGCGGTGGCCACAATGCTTCTCTCCACCCAGGTGTAGAAATGGGTACTGGCGAATTTAATGCTGGGGGTAACCTTGCGATGGACTAGCATCCCATCCAGGGAGGAGTATTAATGGTCCTAGTCGCTTCTCGCCACGAAAACCGCGATGGATAAGCTCCGGCCTGATCAGGGGGGCCACAAGGCCCGAACGCAAGACTTCACTTTTTTTTACTTGCCATCTAGGATCAATGTGCCGTTTATTGCTTAATTACTTGATTCGCATTGACGAATTAACTCAGTGTGGTGAAGGTCACTAATGTCTGGCAAGAGTGACTTTCCAACCTTCAAACAGGCATCAGTATTAGGATGACAGGTTTAAACGCCGCTCCACTCATGCGCTGAAAAACGTATAATTTAGTTCGACAGTCGCAACT
Source organism: Oculina patagonica (assembly GCF_052425735.1). Classification (NCBI taxonomy): domain Eukaryota; kingdom Metazoa; phylum Cnidaria; class Anthozoa; order Scleractinia; family Oculinidae; genus Oculina; species Oculina patagonica. Next base: position 637,766 of record NC_135765.1, on the reverse strand, counting down.
GTTCATTCAACGAGGGCTGTCGGTGAAACGTTAAAACTGCGATTGGTTTATACGAGAAGATTCCAATGTGCCGAACTGAAATTTAACACGAATCAAGTACGCCGTGGAATCAGCCGTCGTTCTGGGCAAATTTAAACTTAAGTATACAAGGTTTGTACATAGAAGCGGCGTTCAAAGGGAACCTAAGCTAAAGAAAGAAAAAGTTACCTTTTGTAAAGTTTTCATATCCTGTAGTTTCCGCATGGTGATTCCTCTGGGATTCTTGCTTAACCTCTATTTTTTCACTCAAAAATAATTTCGTCCACGTTCTCATTGTGTATTCAATTTAACAGCGAGAATGCATTGCAAATCGTATAAGTTTCCGGTAATAGGAGTGCCTACATCCTTTCCAGGGTAAATTTTCGTAAAACCAATCAAGACATTTTGTCAAATCACAGACACTGCTCAAACAACATTCACTTTTGTTTTGGCGGTGCTTGGTATATTTGTTGAACCTTGTAGAACCACACAAAAGAAATCAGTGACGGTTTGTTCAAATATTCACTTGTCTGAAAGGAATCTTGTTACAATTTTAACATCAACACAAAACATTTCTGTTTTCTTCTTCTCGAGTTTATTGACACAAATAAATCATTCCAATTCCGGATTTATTCAATTGAAACTGAAATTTTAGGGGACGGGGTAATATAAAACAAACAATGTTCTAAGTCACAAAACAGGTGCCCGTGGACATATAATTACTTAATTTTCAGGGATTTTCTCAATGTTATGAAAACCTTTAACATAATATTTACTGAAAAGTTCTGAAAAAAAGAATACCATATATAGTAAATTTCCCTAAACCCTGATAACAAATATGAAACTCAAAGCAAGTCCTACAGCCGCCTTCAGCATTCTCTAACAATGTAAAATACAAAACAATAAGTATAACAGGGAATTAGGGATGGACCATTATTTTCTTGAAGGAGGGGCGGGGTATGTCAAATTCTCCTCTGCAAACTTTTTTTTTTTGTTTATGCACCTCTGCAAACATTTTTTTCGAAATGCAAACTATTTTTTTATATGCTTATCGTGTTAATTCCACCAAGTTTACAAACTGCAGAAGATACTTTATTCAAAGGGAAAAATCAACAGCAACTGTTCAAAGGAAATGGAAAAGTTTATCTGCTACACACAGTTTACACCATGCTATCCAAACCGGCCAAGTGTGAAATATATACCCTGCAAATCACCCTGCGATACAATCAACAAGAAATAGTGATAATAATAATAATAATAATAATAATAATAATAATAATAATAATAATAATAATTTATTTCTAGCGCATTATATTAAAAAATCTCAATGCTCTTACAACTAATATATCTATATTAACGAAAACAATATTAATTAAAGGAAGTAAATAAAATATTTAAAATTACAATAGGATGATAAAATACTAAATTCATTATAATACTAAAATTCATTATAAAATACTAAAGTTCATAAAAAAATTAAATTTCTTTATAAAATACTTAAGTTCATAAAAAACTAAATTTCTTTATTAAATACTAAAATTCATTTTAAAAAAATGCTGGAAACAGTTCATAGATTCTGATCTACCATTTCCGCACTGTGATTATGTTTATCCCAGAGATGATAATGCAACAGGCCTCTGTGAAGTGAAACAGTGGCCTGCTTCGTGGCCTAAGGAATTCAGACTACCCCCAGGCGTGTTTTCCCGCGCTTGGCACTGGCCAGCGGTATGTTTTTGCTCCGAGCTCTTGTGTTCGTTGTGATTGGCTAGTTCCCACAAGCGACATAATGATCACTGACAATCATAAGCTCGAACATAACGCCGTTATCTTACTTATGCCATAGTGGGCCGGAACGTCTAGAAACATAACCATAAGCACTCTTATGATTGACATGTGACAAAATTCTTTATTTATTTTAAAGTTCTAAGAAACTGCTATTTAATTAACTACCACTAGCCTTCTGTGTCAAACTGTCAGCATGAGGACCCCATATCGACGTTTTGTCTCCATTCTACAAAATTACATGCAGCTTGTTTGGCGCTAAAACATCTGTTGGTTGTGTTAAATAAGCGACGAGAGTATTAACAGCTTTATCGTACATTGGCTTAAAATTTAATACTGATATTATTGTTGGCTGTAAATGGTCCTTAAAGTTATCAATACTTGTAGGAAGACGGAAATTGCGGCATAGAAATGCCGTTCAAGGCTTTTCGATTCCTCTTTATAATTTTAAACGTCGATGTCGTTTGTCCTTTGGAAAATTGCGTGAAGCTTGATTGGAATCATACGTTCAATTTTCATTTTTTCCCGAACGACAGTCCTAGTTTAAGGAAGTTGGAAGGCGACGTTGTTAATTTTACAAACTATTGCCTTCAAAATTATCATTTGGCAAATGAGACAAGAAGATGCAAGAGTCCGGTCGTAGATATTACTTTTCCCTTGATCTCTGGAAAGCCAAATATAACATTGGAAATGCTACACAGGCCTGTCTTAGCTGCGAAAGATGCATCTGCTGGTACTGCCGCGCAGATTATGCGCGCATTGGAGGAGATATGGCAATTGTGTGTTCTTTGCCTAATGGCGGCGATCTTATCAGGAATTCTGATCTGGTTTTTTGTAAGTAAATTGTAAAGATTACTTGGAAATGTTCCGTGCAACTTGTCGCGCAATTTTGCTGTGCCTTTGTTAATTGCGAAAAAAAGTTACAGGAATCGTGGCTTAGTGTAACAGGCCTAAACAACGCGTAAAATTTTTGTTGCAGCGTTACCGTGATCGTTGCGAAAAGTAGAACTCGTTTCCACTTCGTGCAACGCGCGCTTGCTGCAACGAAAGCGTCACGAGCCATGTTTACTTCAAGGTGTGCTGTTGAAACAACACCGGGAAGTTTTGTGTGCGGCTTGCAATGCAACACAAAGAATTATTGCCTAGTTTTTGTAACATATAAGCATGAATAAAATACAGGTAGCAATATGCAATGGGAAAAACAAAGGTGCTTATACGAGAAAAGAAATGACTACATGGACTTCCTTGGGTTGAATATAAAAACAAAGAAAATACGTGATCGATGAGTAAATATCCGTTATGTTCTTGGGGCGTATTGACCATATGTTTCACAGTTGACAAATTTATTAAGTCTTTTATGACTGTTTTCTGACCCAGTGAACAGTTAAGACAACAGGACGTAGAACGAACCGCCATTGTAGCTAGTGAAAATATAGAACTGCTCGCGATCGTAAGCCATTGTAGGGGTGCATTCGCAATTCATGTAAAAAAAAAGAAAAACAAAAACAGATGAAGGTTAGCCAGTGAAAACTACAAAACTACACGGAAACTCTAAGTTTTTAGACAAAAAAAGTTTTAAATAAATACTAAAAACCTAATAGGTGAAAAGTTTTATTTTAATGTCATACTCTTATACTTGAGACTATTTTCATCGCCACCTGCCTCTGAAAACAACACACTTCAGTGACACTTAAACAAGAGCCGAAAAATCCGGATGCTCTCGCGGGCTAATCGTTATGTTATTGACCGTAAAGTGTCTTTTTCGTCCTTGAATGCTAAATAGTCTGTCTGTACGCGTTTTTAAACAGGATCACAAAGCAAACTCTGGGCACTTTCCAAACTCATTTTGGAGTGGCATACGAGAAGGTTTGTGGTGGGCAATCGTTACCATGACAACAGTAGGGTAAGTGTGACGTCGTGTGACGTATATTAGTTAGACTTTTTATTGCATCTGTCAAAAGGAAAAAAATTGAATAGGTGGTTTTAATAATCAAGCAGGGTGTTTTATCTTCCTTGCGGAAGTAGTATTTTTCCTTCTGAGTACCCAAGAATTTTTCTTTCTCGTCTAAGACAAGAACATTATTCGACTGACGAAAAGTGTTTACGGCAACGCTAAACGTTTTTTCATTATTTGCATTTTGTTGTCGAAATGGCTTCAGCTGGCAAACTTACTCACGTATATTATAATTAGAGTTGTCTGACTTGTTGAATTGTTTGAAGATGCTCCAATTTCTACATTTTCCGCTTTAAAATTTGCATATTTGTTTAACTGGTTTTTGTAGCTATGGTGACAAGACACCGAAATCGTTCCTGGGGCGAGCGTACGCGTCACTGTGGATGATCATTGGAATGTTGTTGATGTCAACCTTTACGGCCCAGATCTCCTCTTCCATCACGGCCGATGGACTGAGCCCTTTGAATGAAATATTTGGAAGCAAGGTATGGCATGTTTTCGTGATGTATTAATGTTTATATCACGTGGTACACATTGAGCATTACTATATAAATTGCAGTGGTATAGCGAGTGGTAGCAAATTGATAAAAAATGGTATCACACATGTGTGGATACAAATGATATCCACACGTGTGTGATATCATTTTTGACCAATCAGCTCGCAGCGTTTGCCATGTTTCAATGCTCAATGAGCCAAAGTTTATCGATATTAAGTCGAAACATCTTCAGATCTTCCTCTGCAATCTGCGGTAATCTTCGGAAATGTTCGGAAATACTCGTACGACCTTCGGACAACAACATTCTGGTCATCCAAATTAATTTCAGGAGCGCTTAACCAGTTGAAAGATAAAAAAGTATTCATTAAAAAAATTAATTAACAGATAATGAAAATTTTCGACAGACAAAAAACTATTTTGACAATGTTCTAATCAATTAATTGAAGATCATGGGTTCGAATGTTGACGAAGCCTAATATTTTTCAGTCACTCGTTACAACTTCTCTTGTGCTGTACTAAAAAATGTTACAAAGCTATACAGGGTATTTGTCACTTTATTTATGTACCATGAATTTGTTGCAGATTGGTGTTCCTTTGGGAAGCAGAAATTTCTTTATGAGATACTGTTATGGAGCCGAATCAGTCAAAGGTATCTTCTTGTTTTTAAACGGTGTCCTGTTTCCCCCTTCCCCTGTAGCCTAATTTTTGTAGCCTTTGTTAGCCTTTCATTAACCGAAGCGAGCATCTCCCATATACTACGTCAAAGTCAAGGCATTTTCACAGACTAGGTTTTTTTAGGCTCCCATTCTCCCGAAAAATTTTGTTCTCCGGTCCGCATGTGTCCAATCTAAAATGGACCTGCAGCATGTACTACATATATGATACACGGAATGAAAAATAACTAAGGATGTTGGTGTCAAGGTGTTATCCCATGAGACACCCTTATTCAGGCCCTTTTCCAATTCCCGTATTCCTCAATTTCAATCGCACAGTTTTTCCGAATCAGTACGGGAAGTGCCAATCCAAAAATAGACCTGCACAGGGCTGTAACTAGCAAGAGGCAAGACGAGGCACTTGCCTCGTCTAGATTTTTACCCAAAATTAAAAACATTTTTTTTGGGGGGGGGGGGGGGATAATCCCCAGTTGAACAAGATTGATTTTGCTCAAGAAATACCTCATGAAAAATGTCTCTGAAAGAGTTTCAGAGCTTCTAGATTTCAAAATTTTCTGGAGGGCATGCCCCCAGAACCCCCTAGCAAGATCTTGCCTCGTCTATTGCAAAGGTCTGGTTACGGCCCTGCTGCAACATGTAGAATAAAAGTATAAACACTGTGATACGAATACGTCTTTTATTGCTCCGCATTTTAATTACTGCGCAGAGACATGGCACTTCTGCAGCAAAACCTCTGCAACAAAGCTAGAGAAGGTTAACGAAAGGGCCATTCGCTTTGTTTTCAAGGACAAGAACACCCCTTACAGGGACCTTCTACAAGCCCTTGGCCTGCCAACCTTGGCCGAACAACGAGTATACAAAATTGCTAGCTCGATTTTCAAAACAATAAACGGTCCTAGCCCTCTCTGCTTGCGTGAGCTGATACAACCTAGAAACTCTTCCTACAACTTAAGAGGACAAAATATTCTCAATCTACCTAAAGTGCAAACTACCAAGCACGGACTCAAATCTTGGCGATATTTCGCCCCCAAATTATGGAATAGCCTCTCAGACACTGCCAGAACTTCAATATGCTATAAAACCTTTAGAAAGGCGTTAAATGCTGTAGGTATTAGTCGTCATTTTTAATTTTTAATTAAATAATTGTATATATTTTATAACTTTTAGCTCACTCTTTTTTTTTTAACTAATTTTTAAGCTAGAAATTTTTAATCAGGAAATGCGTCGCACATATTTAAAGCTTTAAAGCTTTGAAGAATTTTATTCACTTTATTTTATTTTTGTTTTATTTTCATTGTGGCTTACCTGTAAACTAGCTGGTGCGTTCCCGCAGATTTTGCTAACCATATCTGCGGGACGCATCGAAACCATAGCTAAGTGTAATGACCACATTAAACATTGTATTGTATTGTATTGTATTGTTAGTCACTCCAGGTAATGGGCTCCTGGTCATTTGTTGTTTGCAGCGTATTCTACAGAACATGAACTCCTTGACGGCCTGCAGAATGGGACCCTGGACAAAATATGGCTGTTTGACTGCAAGGCTAAGAGCCACTTCGATTTCATGATTGTCGACGTTCTTGAAGAATACTCCTCGTCACCTAGCATCGGAGTCGGAATTCAGTTGACTAACAGGAGCAAAACAGATGAAAACTTTACCTATTGTATGGAATATTGGAGGCAGAAAATACAGTTGAAATGGGAAATGAACTGGTATTCGGGATCGGGAATGACAGACGATGGATTGACATCAGGAATGGCAGACGATGGATTGAAATCGGGAGTAGAAGACGATGGATTAGAAGATATCAATGAAACGGACATGCCGGATGTAAGAAAAGCAGTATAGTAGGCACAGAATAAGCCGCTCTTTTTGGGTAGGAATCTCATTAGTATGGGCAGGAATAAATTAACGTGAATAACGTCATAGTCCCATGAATAAAATGCGTTGGATTTAATTAACCTCTGGGTGTTCTATTTTTATCCTGGTTGGTGTAACCCGACTACCGCCACCACCACCGCCGCCACAATTCTATTGTTTAACTCCACCACTGCCGCCACAATTCTATTGTTTAACTCCACCACCGCCGCCACAATTCTATTGTTTAACTCCACCACCACCACAATTCTATTGTTTAACTCCACCACCGCCACAATTCTATTGTTTAACTCCACCACCACCACCACCACCACCACAATTCTATTGTTTAACTCCACCACCACCACAATTCTATTGTTTAACTCCGCCACCGCCGCCACAACTCTATTGTTTAACTCCACCACCGCCACCACAATCTATTGTTTAACTTCACCACCGGTGGTGTTGGTGATTGAGTTAAACAATAGAATTGTGGTGGCGGTGGTGGTGGTGGTGGCGGTAGTCTGGTTATACCAACCAGGATAAAAATAGAACACCCACAGGTTAATTAAATCCAACGCATTTTATTCATGAGTCTATGACGTCATTCACGTTAATGTATTTCTGCCCACACTAATGAGATTCCTGCCCAAAAAACAGGGGTAACCGGTGCCTACTACACTACTATGAAAACATTTGTCATTTTCATCAGTTAGACTTACAATGTCATACTCTAATAGTGTACTTATCTTACTGGATCAGACTATAATTGGATCGCCACCCAATGCTTCCCCCCAGTATCGAAGTCTAAGGCTTGGAAGGTCACAAGTAAAACAAGTAACTTAAATAATTTGTTATCGTTCAAAAACTCGGCAGTTTGTTTTTCAGCTTTACTGTGCATACAGTTCACACGCACGCATTTTCCCATAAAAACAAATAAAAAACAAACAAACAAACAACAAAACAAAACAAAGCCTCTGTGCGAGGGGCGGACGCGCGGTGGCCTCATGGTCAGCGCTGGATCGAGAGGCCGGCCTGGACTCGAGCTCCAAATCTGGCCGGGGTCATAATCCCACTGTGTTGTTCTCTTTTGTTTCTCCCTACCCGTGAGTAAAAATGGTTATCTGCAATCTGACTAAAGGTTGAGAGCTAACTTGGGGTGGACAAGCACCTCAACTAGGGGGAGTAGCAATACTTCTGAAAGTGAGATAAGCACCAGCAGTGCCCATAAAAAATCGTTAGTTGTTAGGTATTTGCCTGTCTTTGTTTCAGTTGGTCCTCACAAATTTAAACTCTCAAAAAACACTCGTTGATGTCATGATTCATTGTGCTATGCAAACACGGACCGCGAACCCCGAACAACTGGTTACAATGAACAAGTATTTTAAAACTGCACCGTCATTGAGCACTTTTTCTGCGTCACCAGCACTGGATACAAATTATCAAAAATAATTGAAGGCTTTTTCTCAATTTTTAGGTAAGCTGCTTTAAACAATACAGTCGTGGAAAGCAACGCCAGCGTATAAAGCCGGCTTCATCAGAGACGCATCTGACATTTATGGATTACATTCTGCTGGCCTGTGGTTGTCTCACAATCATTCTCATGACGATAGGAACCCTGTGGAATATTAGCGCAAGAGTCAGACACATGGAAAAAACAGCTGGTTTGTACAGTTATCTTGTTTATCTCCGATATATTTTACTGCTTTTGCTGTCATCCGGCTCGATGTATACCACACAAATCTCCTATGTTCTTAGATCCAGAATTTCCCGTATAAATAATTGACTGTCAGTTACTAGAACCTTACTAGTATTCAAGGCACAAGGCACTCGGCTTTTGTGGAGAAGAAGATGGCCGAAGTCATTGCGTAGCCACATTTTCTTCGTCTAAGCCAGATTGAACTCGTTTATCTGTGGCTCTTACCTTACAATTAACAGTCAAGATTTTTATCATCAGATCGCTTTTATAATGAACACTGCAAAATGTATTTAAAATTGGCGGCGTTCTTTTATAATAAAACTGAATATGACCTAGAGGCTGATGTTAAATAACCATTCGCTACTACAGTACATCTACATGGGAAATAATAAAGTTGTCATCTTTATTTTTCAGGTAACAATGTTGATATCGAGATGGGAGTATTGGACATCGGACTAGGAACAGTAGGAGTGAAAACCAAGGAACTGACTCCAGTTTCCGCGGGTTTGACCTAACACAGAACATATGCATGTAAAAGTAGATGCGTTAGCTAATAATAATAATAATAATAATAATAATAATAATAATCTTTTATTAGGAAGCCTTCATTCACTATACAGTGGTTTTCAGAAAGGTCCTAACTAAGATTAAAAATACTGAATAAGACTATATACAATAAAACGAAAAATACCTAAGAATTAAAAACTATTATTAAAAACTAACTTGAATACAAAAGAAAGAATTAACTAAAAAACCTACTTAGAACGCTACGCTTAAAATTTACAAAATCAAGTGCATTTCTGGTGTCTCTGTCTAGGTTATTCCAGTCTTTCAGAGAGTGATAACACACTCTCTGCTTTCCCCAATTTTTGGTTACATGAGGTAGCCTAAGCATGTCTTTATTCCTTGTGTTATAGCTATGAATGTCCCTGTTAGCTAGTAACTCCATAGAGTGATCCATCAGTCCATTTATACACTCCGTTCATACTCCATAGCTACTTACATACTTCGTAACTCGCACGTTGAGTAGTATCAGTAGTACTTATGCATATCTGCGGGGTTATCTGACCAAGCCCACGGAACACCTGCGGTATTCCCCCCCGGTATTCCTTAGGAACGTTGGTAAGGGAACAGCTCGCTCTCGGCCGAGCCCAATTGCAAGGGGCTTGGGGCTAGATAACATGACATTATATCGAGACATGAAAATCTTTTTTAGTGTCGGCGCGATTTCCTTTGGTTGATGATCGCCTACCTAGTAAAGAAAAGATAACTTCTCGCAGTCTGATTAATCCCTGTCGCACGATAATAAACTAAGCACTTTATTGGCACTTTAACTGATGAACTGCTTTATTATAAATAACTTGCCTTTTTGATTAGCCAAGGCCGGAAAACCAACAAAATGACGTCACCTAAAGAAATGATCCCAGCTGTTGTTTGCAATGTCAAAAGTAGTTGTAAATACGTCTTAAATTTACACTCATTTACCTGCAGTTCGTGATAAAAAATATAATCCGTTCATACTTCATTCGTCAAAGATGTTATACTAAAATAGTCTTGTGTAAATATTGAATCAATCAAATAAAGTGGAATCCCAATTTTTCGAACCTTCAATGGAAACGAAAATTGGTTTGAGACCTTATTCTTACTAATTTTCGCGATTTCAAAATAATCGCGAAATTTAGCACGCGCGAAAAAAAAAATGCGCGAAATTTAAACACGCGAAAATTAATACCATAATTATATATCAAAACAGTAGAAATTTTTAATGTTTGGAACCGCAACTATCTACCTTTAAAAATATCTTTCCGTCTTGGTTTTGACTAGCACCCTTCCTCTGACTACTGTTTCGAGCCTGTAAATTGGTTCAAAATCTCTTTAGTACAGTCACTAAAGTTTCCATTTGCTGGCTCCTTGTAGTTACATTGAGCTAGAACTTTGGTGGTTCCTGTCCTTGATGACTGATCCATAAAACACTGACAAAATCGCGAGATTTAATACACTTTTTCTCAAATTGTTCTTGCAATCGCGAAATTCGCCTCTCGAATTTTCGCGAAATTAAGTACGCGCGAAAATTAGTAAGAATAAGGTAATTCGTGGGTAATTTCAGTGGAAAGTGGGAAGGGAAAAGACATTTGGTTCGAGTTATCGGGAGGTTCGACAACTCGAGGGTTTGAGAAATTGGGATTTCACCGTATAAAACTTGTACAACTAAATGACAACTAAGAAACATTGCTGTTTAAAAACTTTTAATTCCAATAGCCTACAGCAGGATCACTCGGTTCATTTCATACATTCACAAAAACTCAAGCGAGCGACGCCGACCTGCAGAAATTCATTGTTAAATATATTATTAAACTGTCCACTGTATTCAGTATTGCAGTTTGTGACTACCTTAATATTTTTTAATAATTAATCCTCTTTAGAATTTTAGCTGGAATTTTAAATAATGTTGCCAACTCTATAATCGATTCTGTGAATTCTCCTGGAAAAGATTAACCGTCCACCTAAAGATTTTCCCGCCGAATTACTCGGTCGAGCAGACAAAATTTAAATTTTCATTGCAAATTTCAGGACAATAGAAAACCTCACCACAGCTAACACGAGGCACTTTTGCACTCTAAAACACTAGTCACGGCTTTGCGGCATTTTTACACTTCCCTGCACATACAAAATCCTTTAACATTCCTATGATTATTCAACTGAACGCTGGCCTACATGTAGAAGTTTGAGGAAATATCTCCGTTCTGTACCTACATCACTAGTATAGTCTTTATGCACCTGACTCGTCCCAAGTCGTCTCTTATGCGTCCGTCCCTGTTTAGTTTCATCCAGTCTTCCTAAACTCACGAAGGACGGACTCAAAGTCACTCAAAAGACGACTGAAGACGAGTCAGTTTCTGTACCCTCTAAACCTCTAACAGTCCTTAGCTCGAGGTATTACAGTAAGGCGCCCAAAAGTGTGACCACTTTTAATTTATTCACATTCTTTCGTGCAGATTTAATCCAATCAAAAGCCGTGGATAGCTTGCAGTTGACTTGTGATTGGATTAAATCTGCACGAAAGAATGTGAATAAATTAAAAGTGGTCACACTTTTGGGCGCCTTGCTGTAATCCTCCTTATTTGTCACCATACAAAACTAACTTCCCTTGAAGTTAGTTTTGAGAATTTGGTGGTATACTAATACAACGTCTCTAAGTTTACGTTTTTTTTTGCTTTCAGCTCAGTAAATGAATAAACAAGACCTATCAGCATCATATTTTATAACAGATTGTGTTATGCTTGTTCTACAAAGCGTTCTAACACTTTTAAATGAAGTAGATCCCAGTGGTTCTGTATTGCGTCAAGCCACGCAGCTGTATTGAAGATCTTTACCGCGTAACAGTTAAATATCGATCCCAGTTCTGGAGTGGCTGTTTAATCCAAGATGGCGGCTGGTTGGATGCGATTCCTCTGCAAGAGTTGCCATGGTGATGCCAATCAGACATGCGCGTGTCATCTGTTGACGAATAACTTAATGGCGCCGCTCCAGTCAGCGGTTACCAGTACCTCGGTAGTGAATGGCTGACAGCTCGTGTCTGGCGGAATAATTAACCAGGGGACTGGGGCGAACATTGCTGCCGTCACCACAACCGCGTGGGCTTGGGAGAGAAGAAAAGCATTTCGATTCAATCCAGGTCTGACTAAGAACTAACGCTCGAAACTAAAGCGGTGGCTAATTTAATTATTTCATCGCGTTGACAAAGTAGTTTAAAATTTCCTCTTAATAATTATAATATGCGTTTGCTGTCGAGCGCTGTAACTGTCTAATAGAGCCAACAAACGTTTTTTGGCTAACCAATTGGAAGCCAAAAAGAAACCAACTGTCAACTCAGGCGAATCTTTGCTGCGCGTACTTTTCCCGCGGTTGGTAACAGCAGCGTCTTGTTTTAAGTTCTGACTGGTTCATTGTTTTTGTTTTTGCGCTTATTGCGCCTGGCTGGATGATAAATATGTGAAGATGCATTATAAATTAGACATTCTCTCCCTGAACGGTCTTTACACATTTCTTATGACAAGAAATTACTCCAGTTTCTTGTTTTACCTGAAAAGCTCTCGTAAAACTCGTTCTTGTCTCTCCTTGAGGAAGGAAATCCGTGTTGAGTTCTCCAAATGTACACAAAATGATCCTCTGAGCCACAGATAACATATTGACCGTCATGGCTGTAAAAACAACACATTAACTTAGCGCTGGCTCTGCATTTGTAAGAACTGGCCGGCCAGACCGGTATACTTGAGAACAGAATTCCATTGTTAGTCAGATTTGCCCTGCCAAATCAGTCAATACATAAATATTATATGGTGGATTTGTGGGAAAATCTCGTGGAAAAGGCCCATTTACTGAACATTCAAAACCACCGGACCGGCCGGCCAGTTCTGACAAATGGAAAGAGCCCTTGGTATGTTAGATTTCTGTCCCCAACATGCTTGGAAATGTTAACTATCCTTACTGATCAGGCTACACATCCCTTGTTATACTAGCAAGTGATTTTGCTTTATTCTGTTGACCAAAAGTCTACTCTTACATTTGCCTCGAAACGGCTTACGTCCGGAAAGGCAGAAGCCGTAGTTTTGGTGTTACTCACCTAAAGCCGGCTTTGATTTGACTGCTGGTGTTAACACAACCCTTGTACTTGCAGTTAAGTGAATTGTCCTTTAGGTCATAAAGTCTTATTCGAGAGTCGTTTGATGTGATAAGAACCTAAACAGGAAACAAAGAAAACACGGCATGTTACTTTGTAAAAATATCCAAAAGAAAAAGCTAACCCAAGGAAGAGGCAAACAGAACTAAGATATCGAAAATTAACTGAAGGCAGAACTCAATCTCACAGAAACAAAATTCAACTCAAGTAACCTTATCTTCTCCAGGCATTGGCTCAATACCGCTGATCTTGCGACCGCGGGCCTTCTTATTTCTTCCAGCCCGCACTTGCCATTGGGTATGATACTTGAGTCGCTAACAAAGCAAAACAGAAATAATCATTTAATAAGGTGTACACAGAAATATGTCATCCAGGCTTATTTTATGAATTCTGATATGCAAGAAACACTGGTCTCACCTCTGTCTCGTAAAAGATGCACCGCCCATCATAAGTGCCAACTACAGCAAACTTGCCATTCAAACAGAAATTAGCTGCAGTAATGAGGTTACTTCCTATTAATAAAAATAAGAAAAGTAAAAGAACATGAGACAACTAAAGAGTGCGTTACCAGAGGATAGACATTGCAACTGGATTCCTACATGCACCTTGCAGTTTCTCAGAAATCATGAAGACTCGCCAAAATGACAATTGCTAGCTAATCGTTACTGCTTGTGAAAAATGTAATCATACACCCCAGAAAGGAAACAACCAGTACATATCGAACATATTTACCAGTTCCTTCAACTTCATTCCACAGTGCTACCTTCTTGTCTGGTATGTTCCACAAACGGATTTTACCATCCAGTGAGCCACTTAAGAAGTAACGATCATCCTGCAGAGCAAACGACAAGATATTGTTGAAAATGGGTTGAAACAGCTGGACTTTTAATGAGCGGTAAATGTCACTTCCTTATAGCATTGTGACAAAGAATAACAAACTTAAACTGATGTAAGGTGTAAGAAAATTGCACTGAATGCGTAATTCTCTCTTTTGCCTCATTGTAACAACTGTAAGTTCAAGCAATCTCTTACCCTGGGGTGGAAACAAATAGCTGTAACAAAGTCTATATGCTGAAAACAGCACAGACATTCAGATCTGGAGATGTGCCATAACCTGCAGCAAAAGTAAATATTTATAAATCCAAAATTTCCAACATAAACTTCACCAAAGAAAGAGTTTTTTAAAAAATTAAAATTCGAGTAGAATACCTGACAGTCTTATCCATTGAGGAAGACAAAAGGAAGTAATTCTGCAAAAAAAAAAATAATAATAAAAATAAAATAAAAAATAATGAGAATTTTGTATCTGTTCACCAATTATAACTACAGACAAATTTTTGTCTTCATACCTTGGACCAAGACAAGTCGAGCACGTCCCCAGTGTGCCCACAGTACGTACACAGAGGTGTTTTCATGTAAGGGCCTAAATCCTCCTCAGCAGGGGCCTCTGCAGCAGGCTCCTAAAACACAAGTACATGTGACAAGGTCAAAAATTCTCAACGTTTATCTAAAGGTCACATTTGGTGGTCCACTTCCACAGACCATATGTAGCAAGCAAGCAATTAAGCACCACAACTGACCTCGCTTTCTTCACTGTTTTCTGTTTTTCCTTCAACTGTATCTCCAGTGCTTTCTTCATTTGATTTTAATGTTTCTTCCATTTCTGTATATTCATCTGATTTTTCCTCATGCTCTGATGATGAATTGTCACCTTAAAAGAAACACTGTTAATTTCATTTAAAAAAAAAAAGCCACTGTATTAGGGGTGCTGAATTGTAAATGCAAGACTTTGCGAGACTGATATCTTTTTTTAGCCTTGCAAAAGAAATCGGGACTTCGAGAAGGCAACAAAGAAAAATTTGAGACGATGGGACCATTCACCACCCCTTGTATTTGAGAGTTCTATTGGACAAAAACAAGCATGTGTACATGTTGAATACATGTAACTAGAAATAGAAATAATAACGAACTAAAAGAGATAGTCTGTAACAGAGAGCACAACAAAATTATAAGTCCTAGTCCTTTTGGTCCCATATCAATGCCCCATTCAGAAAGTGTATTTATCTAAACTATCAACTACCATTCTCAAGGTGCTTTCTAACAATAACTAACTGTATCATGGCATTGGTATCTCACCTGTTTTAGAATATTTTGCTCTCATTTCTTCAAAATAACCCTGGGATTCTTTGAGAACCCAAACTCTCTGCAAATCAACACAATTTAACAGAGAACATATTTATTAGTAGGGCTTGCAAGTAGATACAAGCATTCTGCTGAGAGGTTGCAAATGCATGCATTTCACTTATCATAAAGAATGTGTTCAACATTTGTTTAATTTTAAGTCAAGCAAAATATATATAACAGTGTAACAGCTGAAAGCATTCACTGTTTGTAGTCTGGCAGACTGGCACAGGTGTGAAATTCAAAATGTATACACATTGCATTTAACATTGTCTTACATTATACTCTGTGACCACAATACAGTATAGTTTGACATGAAATTAACTTATTTCAAGTCATTTGTTACAAGAAATCTTGATGATAAACAAAACTCCATTCCACCTACCACCATGTGATCCTGACCAGCTGTAGCCTGCAGGGAAAGGAAGAAAATTCAACAAAAGTTGAAAAGAAGAGAAATACACAAAAAGTTCAAAGATAGAAAGATACAACTTAACTAATGGAGTAGTACACTCACCATGAGCCTGCCACAAAGGGTAAATTTTATTGTCCAAACAGCTCCCTAAGCAAAAACAGAAAAAAAAGATTACAAAAGATCTAGATTCACCTTGTTAGTGAGGGAACTGTTTTGGGCAGCTGTGCCTGGACTTCCTGGGTTGGATGGTGAATTCAGTGCTGGCCAAGTTGGGGTGTGGGGATGTGGTAAGCAAAGTCAATTCTTTTTAAACAAGACTTAGAAAAGAAGTGACTCCTAGCTGCTTGAAACAGGTTCTCAATTGCCAAATATTGCAGATGAACTTGGCGTATCTGGGGCCAGTGTTAAGTTTGTTTTAATCAGGACTCTGCAGGCTTTCTATTAGACTGTTGTGCTACCTATAACCCAAAAGTGGAAGAGAGGCTAACTGCCACTTATTGCTAGGATCTGGTTTCTTGTTAAGTTTACATGTTTTTCTGAATCTTGCCAAATGTACATACCACATGTTCTCCACTAAGATCCTGTAATATTCTCAGCTTCTCAAACTCAGCTGGACCTTTTCCGTGACCAGACTTAATCTGAGAACAAACAAGATGAAAACAATAAATGTATGAAGAAGAACAAAAAAAGGAATACATCAAGAAGTGCTAATCTAGATGAGGCCCTGGAAGGAGACCCAAGACTTAATGGTCAGTATTAAATAGGCATTTCTTGTGGACTGCAGTACAGGTAAGTGAAACTTTCAATAAGGAGACACCATGATTTATAATAAACAAGGAGATCAAACGAGGAGATTAGAGCAAGAGCAGGAATGGAGACAATAAGCAAGCAAGTGGCAAGGAGGAGATGGACGTGGCTGGGTCACGTCCTCAGAATGGATCACCACTCACATCCACGAATTGCTCTCACATGGGTACCTGAAGGCAAACGGAAACAGGGTCGACCACGCGAGACTTAGAGAAGAACTGTCGAAAGGGAGCTGGAAAAGAAAGGTTTAAGAACATGGGCAGCAGCAGCATCGGCTGCGGAGGACAGAACAGCCTGAGGCAGAGAGCTTACGGCCCAATTCTCCACTTGGAGAACGGAAAAATGATGATGATTTATAATACAGTGTATGCCACCAAAATTCACAGTGCTAATGTCTAAACAAGTGAGTGTACATGACTGTATGGTAGCTCATTAATGAGAGACATTGGGACTGACCTTGATAAGAGGAGTAGGAGAGTCTTGAGGAGCTTCTTCATCACTTGAAGAACTGTCATCTTTACGCACTGAAATAAATTTGGTAAAACCCATCAAGCATGAATAAAAATCTTTTCCAGAGAGGTTTGAATACATTCTTCTTATAGTCAATTTCACACCTGCCTGTAAAAAACTAGTTACCTTGCTTGCAAATACATGTAGGATCTATACCCTAGAAACAAAGCCATTATTCAAAGATGTATGATGTTGAGTTGTCCCCGAATACATGCGGAAATACCAAAATACATGCATGCCTTTGCTCCTTCTTGTTTAGACCTTGAGCTCTATGTGCCTCTCAACATGAAAAGACTTAGTTCACAAGTGCTCTAAAAACGGTATTTTTACACTAGGTATAAAATGTACATTTATGCTAAAAAATGTTTTAAAAACCAACCTTTTACAGATTTTTCTGGCTTCTTTACTTTTTTGCCAAAGAATTTCTTGAGCTTCTTCCTTTAAACAGGTAAAGAGAATGTGAACACAGTCTTAGGACAGAAAATAAATAAAATTCAAAGCATTACATTAAGTAATAATTAAATTAATCAACAGTGATTACAGTACTGTAACAGAAACATTTAACAGGGTTTACGTTTTCTTTGAAACTCTTCGTTCAAGCCCATCTTCATGATCTTGGTTTGCAAGGTCTGGATTGCTAAAAAGAAATCGAATAAAGAAATTTCAATACAATTTTTCTTAAATCCTTCTAGCTTGTGGAAAATAGTGAATGTTTTCAAAGTAAAAATAATGCTGTTACATTTCGCAAAAAATGGGAGGCATGGTGGCCTAATGGTTAGTGCACAGGACTCCAGATAAAGCAGTTTGGGTTCGAGCCCTGGCTGGGGCACTGTGTTGTGTTCTTGGGAAAGATGCTTTACTTTCATAGTAAGATTAAGATTGTGTTGATTTACCTTGAATACTCAGATGTTAATCTCATGATCTGTAAAGCCAGTGGATTTGTGCATTTTGGTAATTTTTCCTCTGCCACACTAAGTGGGACAGCTTCTCCTGTGTCAAGGTTCTTTACCATAACTTGCTCTAAAATTTCCTGCACAAATAAAATATAAATTAATGATTGAACAACAAAACAACATCAAGCTCATTAATCCTGCCTGGACACTAGCTACACCATGCTGACAACAACTTGGACAGCAGTCAACACAGCTGTTCACGGCTACTAGTTGTTCAGGTATTTTTTTATATCTTTGTTATGCTGGCCAGCCACCAACTTTACAGAGGTCTAATATTAAAATAATCAAATTGTGGGACTGCTGGAAGAGCTTTAGTCTGTGTACTGCCGTCCTGCTCCCCGATTTTTTTGAGGGGAGCGGGACGGCTGTACACAGGCTAGAAGAGCTTTTAATCCACATAATATTATATGTTCAAACCTGAAACAGTTGCAAGAAATTCCAGGACAAATACTGAATTTTCAGTGTGATTCTAACACAGCATCCCTCTCATGTGATATATAAGTAATGGTCTGTCAGCCATGCAGGAACTCTCTATTCTCTGTCAACAGTTTATCTAACAATATTTAGGTATATGATATGCTGATCAAGTACTTACAATGTCAGACAGTGGTCTTCCAGAAGCAGACCTGTATCGTACCAATCCATGATGAGATCCATGTGGCTGATGCTGTGAAAATGAGCTAGCAACTGACGTAAATGAACCTGCTTTCTCAAAAAATCCATTTGATACATTGCTCGCCACACTTCCATAGCTACCGGACCTTGTGCTACCAAGGGAGGCCACACTGCCTGACTTGAGTCTAGAATCTAAATTTAGTGCCTCAATGACTTCTGTAGAGCTTGCTTTTTCTAATACAGTCTTCATCTCCTTGTTTTTTTCATCAACATGAATGCTCGGATCATCTTGATGAATTTCATTTGTTTGTGATGATTCAAGTTCTTTTACTGGTTTGTCCTGTTCATTGGGAAGAGCTGCACGAGCAAAGGCTTCCACAGGACTAGCTGTCTCCTGTCCAGTTGGTGTTGTTACAGCAGAGTCTGGTCCAGGACTTTCTGAAGGTGTAGGTGATCCAGGTGTCTAAAAGGGAATGCAACATGGTTTCATAAGTTTAATAAATGTTCAAGTTAGGATTATCTCCTTCTAGGAAGAAGCCTTTTCAAGATGTAGCCTCCTATACAAACTTCCTTTGGGCTTATCACACATAATTTGGATGATGAGCCCAAAGACTGTGTGTCTACAGGAGGCTACCGTAAAAACTCGAGTATAAGCCACTCCTTTTTGCTGAAATTTTGGTCTCAAAATCGTGGGTGCGGCTTATCTACGAGACCAGTGCTTTTAAGGGGTGTAAATTGCCTAGTCTGGGGTCAGAAAAAGCACTAAAACATTGAATAAATAAACATTTAACTTATTCAAAGCTGCTGTTGATGTCGTTGCTTTTGGTAAAAAGGTCTGGCCTCTAAAGCAGCAAATTTTCTCAGTCACGAATTGTTTGCCAGTAGTTCTTTCAAACGATTTCTTTGCACCTCGCTTGAGCAGCTAAACTTGAGCTGACATGGAATCTCCATTCCTCCACAAAGCTGCCTATTTGTTTAACTCCTATTGAGCAACAAGTTTTTATCAACACACAGCTGATATGATTAGAAATCGAACTTCCAGTGACAGCTTTTCCATGTTGTCTACCGATTACTGATCGAATGTGACTCGGCCCAGACTTCTCTCTTTAAATGACTGTGTGGTTACTAAGCAATCGTTTTGTATCGTTCTCAATCTGTCGTGCTCGTACTATTTCCATTCAAATTTCATCCTTTTCCACATTGGACTTCAGCAATAAAGACAATATCTTGTCAAAAGAGCATCCTTATTGACAGGTATTGGGATTTTAATTGAAGAGAAGCCTGTAAAAGGTATTTTAAGAGTTGATTAATGTATTCAGATCGCAGCAAATACATGGCATTATCGATGACCAAGCTTATAACCAACAAGCAACTACTTTTTTACCTCAGCGATTTTTTTTAAGTTTTTATTTTTTCTCAAAATCAAGCTTCAAAGTTGGGGGTGCGGCTTATCTATGAGTGCAGCTTATACACGAGTCTTTACGGTACTCAAGATGGTGATTTGAGTTTATGGAAGGATACATGTGTTCTGTTGTGAGAACCACCTTTAACCTAAACATGGTTTGGTTGATTTTGTGTCCCAGTACATCATCACCAACTTTGTTCCAAGGATGTCTCTTCTTCCTGCCCCAGGGAGGGAGGGGGAAGGGAGGTGGGAAGAAAAAAGACCTTGGAAACTATGTTGCGCATCATTTTGTGGCTGAAATGGTCAGCAACTGTGTATAATAAACCAAGTTTGGAATAAAAAATATTGGACAATATCAAAATAAACCTAGATCCGCTCCATTGCCCAATTCCCTCTATGGTGCTAGTAGAGTACTAACCTGTGCTTCTCCTTCAGCTTTCTTTTTCTTTTTCCGTCTTCTAGGAGGAGCCACAGGTGGAGCGCTTTCCTGTTCTATGCTCTCAACAACATCAGCAATAATTTGACTAGCATCTGTTTTGCTTCTTGACAAGTCTGTCTTTTTCTCATCACTGAGATGAGGCACTAATTCATCTTCTCCTTCAAGTTTCAAATTTGTCTTCTCTGGTAAAGTCTTTTCACTTTTTAATTCACTTTCTCCTGAACAAGTCTGAGACTTGTCGCTATAGTCTGTAGTATGATTATCATGAACAGATCTGGAACAAAATTGTTGAGTGTCATTGGAGAAAGATAATTCCTCTGATTCTCGTCTCCCTTGCAAATCATCCGTTGTCTTAGTCAAAGCTGTACTTTCACCATGAGTCTTAACAATGCCTGCCTCACTGATTTGATTGACGTCAGAAGTTGATTGTTTTAATTCTTCACTTGGAAGCCCAAGCTGCTCTCCGGAAGAACTTTCCTTTGAAGGACTCTTAGGCACCCCATCCACAATGTCCTACAATGAGTCAATCAAATGTCACTGAAAGAGGTTTACCTTTTCACAGTAAAGGTGGACAAAAATAAAACTTTTATTGATAAAAGATTAAAATAAAACAATCAAAAATGGTTTGTTCAGTCCCTTAAAACAACATAACTTTGGTTTCAAAAAATGGTCCATAACTCTTTATCAGGTCAATAACTCTTTATCAGGTACTGAGGAAATGTGATGTAAAAACATGTACACTTCTGCAAAGATACTTGTACTGGGTTCTTAATTCCACATTTTACTTGCACATTCTTGCAAATGTTCTTACATCACATCCCTGAATATCCATAAACTGGCCCAGAACAGTGGTTACACACTTGATGCAATCAATTTACGAGTGCTGCATATTGCAGTAAAAAAATTCTGTCAAATGTCACTGACAGTCAAAAAAATAAAATATTAAAATAAAGTTAAATTGGAGAAAAACTCTAGCTTCTTGTAGGAGCTCAAATTAAAGATGTTAGGAACTTTTATAAAATAATTTTAATGAATTATTTTGACTCACTGACAGCAGGTGTTTCTAATTCGATGAAATTGTAAAAGCAAGTTGTACATTAAAATGTCAAATGCTGACTGTGCGAATACAAAAAAGCATCAAAACAAAACTAATTTTAACTACCTTTTGTACAGTCTTTACATCCTTTTGTGCGCTGCAAGACAAAAAACGTTTTAAAACAATAAACCACAAGCTTTTCTACAAAACATGAAACAATTTCATAAGCCTATTAGAAAATGAAAATTCCTTGAAGCGGGCTGCAGGATTAATCGTGCTTTTGGAAGCAACAGAAATTGCTCAACATATATTAAACTGGCAGCAAATTCTAACGTCGGGCAGGAATTCGGGAAGCTCTACAGATAGAATAACTATATTAAGGAGAGACAAAATGAAAACGTTTAGCTTATGCCGAAATAAGCTCGTACGAAGCACTTTTTTGTACGTCAGAAAAAATAGGTAAGCTTACGTACCTTGGATCTGATGTAAAAGAACCTGACAAAGACAACTTCTCTGGGGCATCGAAGAATTCGTTGTCAGAATCACTTTCACTCTGCATCTTTCCGTTATTGCGGAGGCAAACGAGTCGAACTATCGAATTTTAATAAATTTGTCAGGTCATTGCAAAAGAATACAGAGAAACATCGCAGCCATATTTGAACCTCGCCTCTATGCTACCCAGAACTCCCTGCTCCAATCCCGAGATCAACAACATTAGAACACGTAATTTGATTGGTCGATGTTGGCAGTGTAAGGAAAAAAAATCAGAAGTTCGCGAAAGTATCTTTTTACATCAGAAAAAACGGAGGAATGTCATTAGCCCAAGAAAAAAATAAACACAGAAAAATATTACTGAGCCATATTAGAAAGGAATGAGAGGCAGACCGAATTGAGTGAGGAGCTCATATAAAACGTCTCTTGATTGGACATAACAGAGACAGCCAATCAGCAGCACTGATAGAACATCGGCACCGGCATCCACCTGGATATTTTTGGGCTGTCGTCCTGTTTGAAGTGAATGACACGACGCATCAGGGAAATCACCTCGCAAATGCATAGTTTACATCGTTTTCTCCAACACAGAGGCCATTAAGAATGCCCTGAGATAAAATAGAGCAGACATGTCCACGATTCAAAGGTATTTCCATGATAACTTGCTATTATAAGCAGACAATTTGCTCGATTTCTTGCGGAAATTCAAGCGGAACAAACTGCTTGCAATTGAACACAATCTCAAATAAAATTAATTAATAAATTTAGAGTGAAGGGTTAAGAGGTATTATCATAGCCTTACTCATGTTTGATATGACATGAAAAACGATGATACTTTGAAGCAAACGTAACGAACCAATTTAGAATTACTTTTCGTTGCTGCATTGCTTGCTACATTGCAGTCCATTTTACTCTCAAAATTAAGTATTATATTCGTTTTGCGAGTTCGATCGCTCGTCGGATACGAGAAGAATCGTAAGCAGTCTATTATAGGTCATATTAAACGTCATATTTATTGTGATTTACCAGCACTCTTCTAATTTAATATTTCATACAGTGTAAATACAGTACCAATAATTAGTTAATCATTAATTCAATTCCATAAATTAAGAGGCTACTTAATGGAAGATGCAGGAGGCAAGTTATTTATATTACAATTTAATGGCAGATTATTAAAAGCCACAGTACAAATTTTACTTGGAAAATTTCTGGATGTTCATTTCTCTTCATATTTTTGGACACAACTAGCTAGATAAAGCTCAAAAAATTTAAACATCTTAACAAACAATGCAAGAATTAAAGAATTAAAGTGCCTCCAACTTTTTAATGTTAGCTGATGTTTGCTTTGAGATTTTTTTTAATCTATGAGGTCTCTATGTAGCTTTCATGTTTCATATATTTATTAGCATAACCTACTGGCCGTCTATTAGGTAATCACACAATCTGATTTGCTACAATGTATAATTCAGTTGTCAGTGAATTTTATCAATTAAAACCTTCAATAAATCAATTCTAGGGATATATTCCATGTTATTAGATTGGTCAGTGACTCGGGGCTTGGCCCCTAACCAGCTATCAGCCGATAGAAACGAGCTTGCCATCTTATATTGTTAAATAGTTTTAAGAATTATTAAAGACATAATTATGTGGAATCCTATATAAAGAGGCTAAGCGACTCAACCTGTCAATCAGAAATTTCAATGAGATGATCTCATTGCTTGGTGAACTGAATGTTTCATAACCATAACTCTAACATCTGATTTAAGAGAGATCCATATTTTACTTGAAAGGCATATCCATATGATTTTAATGCCCGATTTCATCATTAACATGACATGTAATTTGACTGTTCACTAACTGTAGCCATGAAGACCCAGTCCAGTAGTGAAATGCTTTATATTTAAAGGGACTATGTCACAGATTTTATCAGATTTTTGAACAGCCCAAATTTATATTTTTGTCGCATGAAACCTAGAAATAATAGTCCATTTTTATTAGTGCAGAATGCACTTTTGTGATGGTTTGGTGGGCTGTCGTCTGCTAAACCACTAAACCACTAAACTACTAAACCTCTAACGCGCTAAGGTGCTATAGTGTAAACTTTTAATCGCCAATTAATTAATATCAATTAATTAATAATTTCGGTGAAGGGGGTAGGGGGCACTGGGGAGCACCTGACCGTACCCCCAGGTAAAACCTGCAGCATATCTACGTCACTTTCATATGAAGATCTCAAAGGTATATATTTGTTTCAGAAAACCCTTGGCTCTCCTTGTGGTACTACTCTTTCTAGGGCAAAGTACTTTGCGCCAAACGCATGCGCAGTTTAGTCAACGTTTTTTCTGGAACTCTCAGCGGAACGCCGCTTGCATTGTGTGTTTGCGGTAGGATTCCTGCAGACTCTGTGGCACCAAGTGAAAACCGCAAATTAATTAAATTAGATTTTGAGACTTTCGCAGCCCTTTCGTAATTAGGAATGCAAAAACTTGCACCGGGGTTTTCGGCTTGAAACTCCTGATAACCAGGAAACAAATATCCTAGCTGTACTGCGTTTTAAAAAACCTCTCGAAAGAGATGATTTTTGATTATATTTGTTCCTTACCTTTTGAGAAACGTCTTTCGTGCAGTTTAAACCGTAAATTAATTAAATTAAAGTGAAATAATTTGCTTTATTATTGAAAGGAGACAAATGCTATCGATGTCGCCGTAAAACAAAACAAAAACGAACAAATGTATCATGTTACGGCATTTTCAAGGAAAACAAAAGTATCTTGTTACAAAGGAACAAAAGTGTTGTGTTACGTTTGCAAAGATTAGCGTAAGAAAAACCCGGGAAGGAATACAAGTGGTGTTTCAACGTCTAATTGAAAGTAAGATAAAGCAAAAAAAAAAACAACAAAAACATGAACATAAAACATAATACTTTCAATTGTCGGCTCCATTGCATTCTGCACTGTCCTTTGAGTCTCTGAGTTAGAAATTGCTATAATTTGTTAGAGTACTGAAACTGTTAACTAGCATTATTGACTGCAGATGGTGCAGATGAAAACTGATTGCAATTTGAAAACATTAGGCAAACATTTTCAAATTGTTTCTGTGCGTCCTCAAAGAAATCGATATTTACAGCCGTAGCTTGATTTTTGTCCACAGATTAAGGTTATATCTTCCTTTAGATGTTCAAAGATATTGCTTTATGGGTTAAGTTGCTTTCCACTAATTTCAGAACAGTTTAGACCAAGAATCTGCGAAATCTCCGTGACATAGTCCCTTTTTTATAATGTTTACCCCATAGCCCAGTAGATGAATATGGCTTCCATCGGCCTGATGATTTTGATTACTCAAGCTATCAAGAATTTATGTCAAGTTACCTCAGGATCCTGGCAAGACGAGCTTCAAGGTGGGATGGCTTCATGAGGGGTGTGAACAAAGTGAGAAAGTCAAGACGAGGTATCAGAACATTAAAATGTTCAAACATGGTGCAAAAACGTGATTATTTATACCAATACTTCACTCTTGAGAAAATGCATTTATTAATGAAAATTTCTATACAATAAATGCTCACTGGCATATTTGACTTTTGGCATGCTTGAACGCTGACCTGTTAAAACTTTAATTAGGAGCCTTTTAATCAGGTGTTATGGTTATTTTTTAGCTTAACTTTTTTTTTCTTATGTGACCTCTTTCAGTTAAAAGATTTGTCAGAAAGGGAGTTCCATCTGAGCTCAGAGCCCAGGTAATTTGAATAATAAATTGATAAATTTGCAGGTTTTGCTAACCATTCTAGTGGTTACATTTGTGATGTTTTTGGAGACCCATTAAGGAAGCAGCCATGACAACAGATCAAATACTCCATCATTGTCTGTACTCAGTGATATTTTTCTATGGGGGAGGGGGGGGTTCTATGCCAGCTTCTAGTTTGGATTGGGGACTTGCCCCACCCCACCTTTTGAAAAATGGGCCATGCGATTTCCAGCATTGTCTATTGGATATTTTCTAAAAATAGATTGCTACATTGTATGTATCTTTTTATTAGCAAGGAAGTAGAAAATTGTCACAATGATGAATATTTTACAATCATGGGAAGAGGGGTGAAAGGCCCCCTAGGACTCCCCTAATTATTATTTTGTACAAGAAAAATCAAAAAGCCTAAAAAATAAATGCTTGATCACTTAACATATAGTTTAGGTAAAAAAATCATTTATTTAACCTGCACAATTCAACCAGCAGGCATAAGCCCACATCTGTGTACATAAATATTAAATTTTGTACATTAAATTTATAATTTTAATTAATTAATAATGTTCATTTATCTGTCCTCAAGGTATGGGTGGACATCAGTGGAGCAAGAAAGAAAATGAAGTTAAACCGTGGTCGATATCAACAATTATCAGGAGAAAGTTCACTGGATGAACAAACCCTGCATGGTATACAGACAGGTATTGACTCCACAGTCAGTTGATATATGCTTAAATCAGTGAACCCTAAAAGTGTGATAATCTACTCAGAGGTATGTTTTGATTAATATCATGATATTTTATTTTATAATTGATTTTTATTTTTCATGTTTGATCTTATTCTCTAGATATTGACCGTACCTTCCCTGATAACATACATTTTTCCAACAATCAAGCTGACATGAGGCCTGCTTTGTACAATGTTTTAGTTGCATATGCCAAACACAACCCAAGAATAGGGTATTGTCAAGTAAGTGAGCGTACTTAACATACATTTTAATGGAGAATTTAGTTGCCCTGTTGCTTTTGAGCAATGTAGAAATAAAACATGTTATCATAAAGTGAATAATGACAAGCCCCTTGGCACACTGACATTAGTCTATACCTAACACAGATTGAATATCCAGCAAAAGCTCACTAGCACAGAGTAGATTCACAAAACAGAAGATTCCAGTCACAAGTAAACAAGTTAAGGTCATTGCCCCGAAATAGAACCAAACATAAATTTTCAACCAATCCTTGCCTACTTGTTAATTACCTTGAGGGAACTTAAATTTTGAAATAAAAAAGTGGAGTCCCCATATTCGTTTAGGAGCAGGAAGACCTTTTATATACCACATAATTCCTTAATAATTCACTTGTGAGTACTGGCAAAGTACACATTTCCAGTGATAATTTATTTTTCAAAGATAGGAATTGATCTGTTTTCGTTTTACAGAAAGAACCTGATTGCTACACCCAAAACCTGAGAAAAAATTGATAGGTCACCATACTCGTTTAAGAGAAAGAGATGATTCATTTTTCTGACGGAAAAGCCGCATAGGAAAAAGCCGACCGATTTTGTTTATGTGCGTTCACTTATTACGCGTAAAATTATGCGCAGTAAGGACGTGCAATGCAATACAGGGCAATGACCTTAACTCTAAGGTGCTATCCCTGTGGTATTACATGTATATAATTAAGGTTTTCACAAGTAATAAAATTAAAGGTCTGATTACTTATTATTTTACATATTTTTATTGTTTACTCTTTCAGGGTCTGAACTATATAGCTGGATTGATGCTTCTTATCGTTAGGAAAGAGGAAGTGGCATTCTGGCTCTTGGATGTTATTGTTGGAAATCTTTTACCAGGTATTCATCTTTTCATAGTACACCACAGCTACAATCCTTACTCGGGTTTTCAAAACAAGCCGGCACCCGCCGGAGTTCCACCGGCTACTTGATTTTATGTCTTCTTCTACTTTGGCGATAGCAATCGGCTTGTGAGAAACAAGCATGGCTTGTCACAGCCGCCTTCTCTTCGAGTTGCTGACTCCAACTTCAAAACATTTTGAAATCCCTGCTTACTAAGCCATTCAATTCTTAGCCTATAGCAACTTGAAAAATTTTAACCTCTGAACTTTGTTTTGCAAAGCTAATATTAGTACCAGCTGACAAACCAGGTTTCCATCCAAAAACTTAAGAACTTCTTAATAGTAACATCAATTGAAGTTAAGCTTAAAAGGTGTAAACTGAGCATTTGATTGTTGTTGTCAGTGATGTGAGTGGCTGTCTTTTGCAGATTATTATGGTAAGGATATGTTTGGTCTTCAAGTTGAGCAGGAGGCTCTACGTGAAGTAGTCAGGTATGGTGTATAATGGTTTGGTTTACTTTTACAACAGAACTGTTCTGTTCTTGATGTTTGAACTGACTGCTTACTTGTAATCATTTTTAAAAAAATAATTTACAATAAAAGATCTTTATTTGTTTATTTCTAGGTTGTGTTTATTAAATATTTATTATTTAATATAACCTAATATTTATTATTTTGACACAGTTGTTAATTACCTTTTTACTTCTAAACACAGAGCCAAGCAACCTGATTTGTTTGAGCATATAGATAAACTTGGTGTGTCATATACCATCTTCTCTACTAAATGGTTCATTTGCCTTTACATTGATGTACTTCCAATTGAGGTAACTGTAGCAAATGAATTATCATCAAATAATCATAACAGAATGTAGAAACATGTTATGTACATCATCAATCATCATCATCATCATTATTATCCTAAAAATAAGGCAGTGCAAGAGTTATTATAAGTGTCTTGACTTATCATGTTTATCTATCAATCAATAAAAACTATTAAAAAACGATAAGTGTCTTGCCCAAGAACACAGCACATTACCCTGGCCATGATTTGAACCCAGACTTCTCTATCCAGAGCCTCCCAAAAATTTAAAATATTGATGTTTTGTTTATTATTTAATATTGTTTACACTTATCATCTTTGAGGTTATTGAGCCTTGCAGTAAATGAGCAGGCCATGTGTCACACAGGAACCTAGTTGTATGAATTTGTTCCCATGATCCCAAAGCTGTGTGGTTAGAGCATCTAACTGGTATCTAAAATGTCATTGGTTGGACTACCATTTGGAGCTCAGAAATTGTTCTTTTAATTAGTAATCTGACTTTACTTTGCTTTTTTGAACTTACTAAACCAACACTTAATTAAATGTTTGTTTGCAGACAGTACTTCGCATCTGGGACTGCCTGTTCTATGAAGGGTCAAAAGTGATTCTCAGAGTGGCGCTGACATTGATGAGTCTCCACAAAGAAAAACTGCTGGCTTGTCGTGACTTTGCTCAACTCTGTACAGCTATGAAGGTCAGAGCATAAACTGTAATAATTTCAGATTAAAGATTTGTTAATGCATTTCTGGAATAGCATCAAACCTAAACTTTGCCACACAGCCACTAAACACTACATCACAAGTTTTGTACAACATTCAGAAAGGGAACACCTTATTGTAGCCATTGCGGCCCTATCAGAGCACTAACTATTTTGTTTTTATTTTAACTGTTAGGAAATAACACAGGGACCTTCAACAATGGACTGTCATAGTTTCATGGAGGTAATTATATACTTTATAATATTTTGAACTTATAACTTCCATAAAATGTAAGGAGAACACATAAAAAACCTTCACCTGCCAAAAATGATGTGCAGTTCATGTGCGTGTTAATTCGTGTTCGTGTTCCTCATGCTTAAAACGGAGTTGCAGGTCAAGGCAGAGTTTTTTACTTGTTTTTCCACAGGGGAAAATCTGTTTGGGTCTGTATGCAATCCCTTACCATACAAACATAACTTCAGATCTGTATGCATTTTCAAGAATAAAAGGCCCTTATTCTTGAAAATGCATACAGATCTGAAGTTATGTTTGTTAGAATCCACTGTTTAAGATGAGGATTGTACAAAAACCAACCACGTTCCTTGCAGCTTTTTGCAGTACCATATTAGGAAACAAGCAAACAGACGCTTATCAACTATAGGTTGTAAAGATCCCGAGTTAGTTATTTTGTTGATCTTCTTTTCACAGCATGCTTTTGAGATGCCAGGTTCATTTTCAAGAAGATGGATAAAGGATTTACGTAAAGCTGCAGCAGAGAAAATAACAGCAGAGCAAAAAGCAAGACAGCCACGCACATAATACTATTCAAACACGCATACCATAGAATTCTGATATACCCCCTCCTCTGGCACTAAAATAAGCTCATTATAAAGTAAGCCCCCCCCCCCCCAGTAAGATTTAACCGTTAAAGTTCCTGCTAAACAACTGAGAACTGTTTTTTTTTTTTTAATGAACGTGTTTAGAGCTTTGTGATGTGTATTCTTGTGCACACCCGAAATTGTTGAGATGCAACATAACTTCCAAATATAAACTCAAATATTTTTGACTGAAATGCAACATTCCTTCTTTGAAAAGCCCCTCACCCCCACATCATAATTACTAAGTAAGCTCCCCACCCATCCCTGGAAAAGATGTAAGATCACTAGCCAAAAAGCCTTTTCAACTAATCCCGGGGCTTCTTATCAAAATTTTATGGTATGCTTTAATTCTTATGTTTTATCAAACGACTTCCTAGATTTCCAGTAGAATTCGAATATTATTTTGCATTTCTTCAGAAATTTGCAAACATGGGAAAAATCACCTTAAAAATTTGTAAATAGGATTAAATTAAAGTGGAAAAGTTGGTCATGAAACCTTTTTCCAAGTTTGTGCAATTTTCAGTTATTACCCACACCAAATGAATAAAAAAAATTTCATGACTGGCATTTTTACAGGTGTAAGAATAATATAATCATAATATAGGAATAATATAATTTAATCACATTCTGAGTTGATTTTAAATATGACAGGAATTTTTTTTTACGTTAGACAAAATTTTTACCAGAGTATTAATCTGATTAGTGGAACAGTTTTGTATCAGTCTTTTGCTCTTGTGAATATAGCACAGTTATAATAAGCCAGTCTGGATGTTTCCAGAAAACTAAAATTAAAGATCACTTATTGCTGAAATAAAACCCACTAAATACACAGATACATGTGTGATGCGACACGGTTTAGGCCGTCTCACTAACCATATCCTTTTTAATGAAGAACTGATTGAAATACTTATTTTTTTAATAAATCACTACTGCACTTGGAGACTCGTGAAACTTACTTCAATTTTTTACTCTAAAAGTACTTTAAGTCATGACTTGTTTAAAAGAAAATAGACTTAAAACAACACTAACTTTTATTGACGTTTGGTCTTTCCTAACAATTTTTTCTCTCTTTTCTTTGTATAAAATTAACATTAATAGGTTTCATACTGGTTGTGATGTTGAATTGAATAAAATATATGCAGAAATGTGCTTGATTGAGCTGTGCTTCTGTGGGTTGTACATGTTAGGTTCTAGTACTGTGTAATATTGTTTGCTTTCTAGATGGGATAGATCTGTGTGCGGTTTTCCACTATGTCTGATTGAGGTGCAAAGAAGGCGCGATAAAAAACGCACTAACAACTTCTCCCCTCCCCCCACGTAATTTACTGTGTGTTTGCGTACATAACATGGCCCGTTGGTGTTTTACTCTAGTACGTA
The DNA here is from genome assembly GCF_052425735.1 of Oculina patagonica. Taxonomy (NCBI): domain Eukaryota; kingdom Metazoa; phylum Cnidaria; class Anthozoa; order Scleractinia; family Oculinidae; genus Oculina; species Oculina patagonica. Next base: position 606,389 of record NC_135765.1, on the reverse strand, counting down.
TAACATGCGAGTGCATTCTCCCCTCCCTATTATAATAGAATCGCGTGCAGTGGCTAAATTCAGTGCTGTACCAGAACTGTTATCAGATTTAGAGTCTGCTAAATATCACCTTGCAAAACACGGAGAGCTCCAAATGTGATTCATTTGAAGAGAGCTTGCAACATCGAAACTTCCATAAACAAAACATCGACAGGAAGATTTTTTATACAAATAGATAATGGGAATAAATAAGCTTACCAAAACTAGCCTGCGAACAGGCTCCCGAGTGGGGTTCCCGCGAGCGAAGCGAGTGGGGTTACGCGAGAATCGGCCCCCACTCGCTTCGCTCGCACTGAGGAACCCCACTCGGGGGCCTGTTCGCAGGCTAACCAAAACAAACTTTAAACGTAACTGGGAAATAACTAAACCGAAGTTTAATCCCCTTAACGATCAATCTGGGGTGGACATTTTTATGCCTCTTTGGTCTGAACCGATAACAGATTATGACAGCGTTTTTATTTGTTCACGTGCAGTCATAAACGATCTGAACGAGACATTGCTGTAAGTCTGCTTTCGATGATTTAGAAAATAATAAGTTATTCCAGTCCCTTCTTCTTACTCTTCCGTTGAACGTAAAGGATCTAGAGGGTTCCTTCTAGTCAGTAGACTGTGGAGCTGAAGGTGAAATTGACTATGAGAAGGTCGTCTCTTTTTATCCTTTTCGGTTTTGTCGTAAAAGCAGTAAAATTGTTCAGTAGTGCAATTCTGTGCTACTAAAACTATATGAACCAAAATGCGCCCAAATTACACTTAATTGATTATACCAATTAGTTAATGTTGTTACAATATAATCCATCGCATTGGAAAATAGCAGAACACCACTACGATTTATGACCTTACATGTGTCAGTGTAACTTTTTATATGTAGCGCTGAACGCTTTGATTGAGCCGAGTATCATTGTATCATATATCTCAATCAGAAGAGAAAACAACGAAATAACAACAAAAATCAACACACCTTTTAGTACCTTCTTTTTCATTCTCTTCTCTCCAAGCAATTTCGTTTTCATTCCAATTTGAACAGTTAAGCAAATTTTGTGACTGAAATCTTTCCTTTGTGACGTAACAGAGGAAGAAAAACGCGCGAGCAAAAATCAGCCAATAAGATTTGTCGTAGTCACTGATCTAAGCACGTGCGCGCGCGCAATAAAGTGCCATGATCATATACATGACTACAGTAGCTTCAGAAGCTTTGGCTTTGTTTACACGGGACTGGTTCCAAACGGATCCGGTCCGAAAATCGGATCGGATAGGCCTTCTGTTTACACGGGAACGTTCTGGAACCGGTCCGGGACGGATCCAAAACTGGACCTGTTGTTTAGCAGGTCCAGTATTGGATCCGTTCCGGACCGGTTCCAGAACGGTTCCATGTAAACAGAAGCCGATCTGGTCCGGTCGGTAAAAACGTAGCCTTAAACAGTGGTAAACAATTGGCCGTTTTCACACTAAAAAACGGACAAATCGTCTAGACTGACAAGTCGTGTGACGATTTGCTCGTCTAGTGTGAATTAAAGACGACTTTTAGACGACTTGTCCGTCTAGACGACCAAGTCGTCCTCGAAAAATCGTCTTCCTAGGCGGCTAAATCGACGGACAAATTCAGACGACTTGTACGTCCAAAATCGTGTCCGTCCCGTTTTCACACTAAGACGATTTGTCCGTCTCAGACGATTTGTCCGTCCCTAGTGTGAAAACGGCCAATGCCTGCGCGGAGTTGCGTTTGGTGGCCAAACCGTTGAAAAACTTGTGTTGCTTGCGTGAAAATTTGATCCCAAAGTGAACGCAAGTCAACGGAAGTGCACGTAAGTCCTGGCCAAACAGAGTCCCAAGAAGGCGCAATTTGAAAACTTGCGTCTACTTGCCATCCAGCTAGTGACGAATAGCCATGGGTCAAAAGACGTTGTTTTCACTAACAAAGCCATATCTTTCAAATCTACTTTGAATCTAATTGAAAAGTATTTGTTGTTGATGAACTTTGTTGGGAGCAACAGATTTCTGTTTAAATTTTAAGTCTTGCTTTGGATCACAGTACCTTTGCTATAATTCGAGTCGTGTGAGAATCATGTCTGGGTTTTCAATTGTACATGTGTTCTCTCCCTCTACGTTGTTTCCCCTCATTTGCATAATTCAACTCTTCCGGTCGCGCATAGCATTTCAGGGACAAAAACCGACTGCTCACAGTCTATAGAGACCCCTAACAAAACAAACAAACAAAAAAATGCCGCAAGTATTTAATTACTTGGCGCCATTTTGTTGTAAGCACAAGTTATGTGAGATTTTTTCACACTTTCATATATTACGATAAACTAAATGTAAGGCTGATCGGACAGCTAAACCTGGAAAGGCTAAATAAGTGGAACATTTTAAAATTAAAGTTTCTACTAGCTATTTTGTTAAGTGCACTACCGAATGTGTGAAGAAGTGTTCAGTTTAAGGTGGCTGAATACAGTTTTTACGTGGCTCAAAGGCGCGCGCTAAGATTTTCTGCTTGACGTCATTATTGCGCGCGCGGGCTAAAATGGCGCTAGCAACTCTAAACAGAAACGAAAAAGAGTTCCATCTGTTTTACCGCGCTTTACCACATTTATATACAAAAGAAAACTTCAAAATACTTTCAGATAGGTCATGAAACCAGGGACGGAAAACAATACGACAAAAAAGGTGGATAAACATTCGACAGAGAAGTTCTAATTCTGTCTTTCATTATCGCTCGCAACGCATGGCGTCATATTAGCGCGCGCTCGTACGCGCAATTTGATTCCCTTCGGAGGTCGTAAAAGCCTGATTTTGATTCAGATTTTCTCGAAAACCTATCGTACAACCTATTATGAAACTTTCACAATTAAATTTAAGGGGTGAACCACGTCCACAGCGAAAATTTTGAAAAAATCTGTAAGACAGATTTTGAGCTATTTTAAAAATCGGCAAAATATCACATTTTCCTAGTTGGCGAAAAATCTGTCTTACAGATTTTTATATTATTTTGCATGAATGATAAATAAAAGCCAATTTCTTATTTCTGAAATTTTGAGGTAGGGTCGTACGGGTAGATTTTGAGAAAAACGCCGTTTAAACTACTAGTGCCAGTCCCCTCTTAAGCACTCGGCCGTTCATTTTAGCTGTTTATTAGCATTTTTATTTTCCAAATATCGCATTAGATGGTTTTAAGATGTAACAAACAGTGATAAGAGAAAGACAAAACTTTTCTGGAGATTGTAAAAGAGAGTTAAAAGTTGGACTGATTTCCCCTCTCAAAACTGTATTAAGCCACCTTAACCAAAAACATCGCAGAGAAGACTGTCGGGATGGTCGTCGGGATGAGGTTGGCCACGCTCGGGGACGCTCGGGTGGGTAGAACGACTCAAGGAATGTAGTCCCCAGTTCCCATAAAAGTTTTTGCGGTCGGCAAACTGGCAACGCCTGTAACATTTCATAACAGGTACAAGTAGATGTCAATGGCGGGTAGCTAGTTGTTTCAGCGTTTTTCCGTCATGCTCCTCACACCTGCTCAGAATTAACATTGGCTCCGTATTTCACTAATAACCTGCAGCTTCTGACGAGCACGTTGTCACCATCTTTGTTGGCGGACCCCGCGCACAAGGAGGAAATACTTCTGTGGAGTTTTATAGTGTGTTGAGAAAAATGCGAGTTTTTACCTTCCGGTTACCTCCGATAAGCAAACAACAACTGCTTCTACTGATCATCGCTATCATATGTTTGGTCGGTTACTTGCTTCTTCAAAGGACAAATAGGCCAAAAGATTTCTCAAACTTTGCTCCAGAGCAGGCCACCTCGGATAGTACAAATACTGGCAAAGAGACCGCGGAGGGAGGGCCAAGCTTAACTTTTGGAGAGAAGGAATTTTTACTTGAAGGCAAGCCCTTTCGAATCCTTAGTGGAGCAATACATTACTTTAGAGTCGTTCCAGAGTATTGGAAAGATAGATTGGTGAAACTCCAAGCCATGGGATTGAACACCGTTGAAACGTGAGTATGTCTAAATTTGCTTATAGTTAGTTTTTGTGTGGACTTTAAAGTCTACACATTGTTGTGATGCAGTTTTTTCCGATTGGGGGGTCACTTTCCGTGATAACTCGGGTTAGTGCTTTCGGAAGTTTTCGACAGTGATCGGAGAATCCGAAGTTTCGGTGAGATGGGCAGCCAAGGCAGTAAACCCAGAAATTCGATCAGTATCGAGTAAGTCGCACTTTATTCTTGAATCTTTATATAAGCTTACTATGACACCAACCTGTTGAATTTGTACACAGCTGGGTGAGTTTCCCGGGGGGGGGGGGGGTACTCCCAGAAATTTCGGATAGGGGTGTGCCGCCAAGGTTCTTAAACCCTGACCCTATTTAAGGATAACAAAAGCGAAAATTGATACCCTTTTTAAGGCCCAAAACCGAAAAATGACACCCTATTCAAGTAGCCTGTTCCAGGCGTTCGGTCAGTTGGGAAGCGGCGCAAGAAACGGCGAGCGAAAAAATGGGGAGGGGACTAAGGCGAGGGGGCGAGAGAACGCCTGTGAGAATTTTTAACAAAAGCTAGTTCCGGTATACCAGATTCTGGTATACCCTCTGATTGGTCAATTTTGACACCTTTTGTCAACACTCAAGCGTCCTTCATCTTGACGTGAAATGAGATATGGCTGCGGTGAGTGACGGTCACGCAGAGTTCAACTCAGCAGTAAACAACGTTCTGAAGGATTTTCTGGTTGAAAGTCTTCGCAAAGAACAGGAAGACTGTTTAAGGAATTTGGTCTACGAAGGAGAAGTTTTTCGGTATACTTCCAACCGGTTTTGGAAAGAGTCTGATATTTCAACTGTTTCCGCGTGTTATGTCGACGCTAAATCAAAGTGACACAGTTTCAACGATAATTGCTCTTCGGTAAATACAATAACCTGAGCTTCGCTAAAATAAATATACATGCGATAAAGCACTTTCTAGTTTTAAAATAAATATTAAAACAACACGTTACAAGTGAAGTCGAATGCGGTCCGTCAAAAAGATAAATTTGTAAATGCTTGTATTATTGACAAATTGCTATTTATTCCTCGAAACTCTCAGCCAGGAATTCAAACAGGCTTCAGCCAGCAGACAATCAAAACAACATAAGCTAAAACATTCAGTAACTGAAAAGCGTAAAACAGCAACGAGAAAATTCTGGGCGAATTCAAACGGCCTCGAGAGTATTTGTAAACAGTAGCGGTAAAACTCACCTTGATAACAGTTTGTTCCGCGCCGTCAATATTCATTGCTGAATCAATCTGGTCCAAAATAGCTTTCACCCAGAGCCAAGCAGCGCCGCGATCTACTTTGCGTGGTTGTATTTGTAGATTCATTTTCTGAAGTGTGTGAACGCTTCGCGGAGGGAGTTTCTCCTGTCGGCGATCTTGCATTCACTTGCCGCTTTTAAGACGTTTCTCTTTCGATAATCCCCGAGAATAATTTTTGAACGCTGGCATGAGTTCTTGCAAGTGTTCTTGCGCAGGTTAAACAGCTAATTTCAGAAAAACGTGGGTCGGGATTCAGTTCATGTCCAAAAGAACTTGCGAGATCGGCCAACACCAGACTCTCGGCTCCAGAAAACCCAACTAAATCTTTGTTTGAAACCGAATTAAATAAAGAAACTCTCGGTACCTTGTTCCCCTGGCACTTCACATTTTTTTGACAAAACCTGCAACACGTTGAAGAGCGGACTGACAATTCGACGACATTTAAACGCAGACGATAAAATGCATTTCCCAACGTGGAAAAACTTGAGAAATCATATTTACCGGGAAATCTGTCAGAAATCTGATTGAAACTGACAACTGAAAACCACAAGCTTCAAATGTCTGCGCTCATGTTACCCGGGCCCTGTCGGAGGTCTAGAAGTGGGCGGAAAGACCTTTTGTTATGAATGCTCACAAGCGTTCCCTCGCTCGCTCTCCTCCCCGCCCCCCTCCCCTTATTTTTTTTTTTCGCTCGCCGTTTTTCGCGCTTCCCAACTAACCGAACGCCTGGAACAGGCTATATTCAAGAGGAGGAGAAGCTTTCCGCGACGACCCAAATAACGGCTAACCGCGCACTGCAAGGCACAAATCTTTATAAAATCGCTTTACTAATACCTGTGTCCGAAATCGTAATTTATGCAAATTGTAATTATGCAAAAATCACGTGATCAAAAAAGTACGGACCTCGTGAAGAAAAACCTTCGGTTCTTGAAGTTTTGTAAGCGGACGGGTCGATTAAGGATTTACATATTAAACAAGGACGAGTCTAGTGACTGTGAGCGTGTTTCTTTATTTGGTGTACCGGGAGCAACCTTTTCCCACACCAAAAGTGGCGACCCTGCCAGGACATAATCTGAACAAAACGATAAACAAGTATCGAGCGATCGAGTGGAAAACATAAACATGGTGGACGTCGCTGAACAGCGCTACGCGAAGGACCTAAAAAAGGCAACCTACTACGTCAACGAGATTAAGGAAATGGTCGATTTGAGTGTGAAAGAGGATTTGTTGTCTGCTTACGAGAAGATATGTGACATAAGCAAGACCCTGGAGGCTTCGGCAAATCTTGTCAAGGACGCCATGTTGGAGGCTGAAAAATCATTTGAAGAAGTAAAAGGCTGGTCACAAGCTCGCAAGGTAGATTTCGTACCTATTCATGAGTTGAGAAGCAGACTTGCGAATGAGTTAAGCGAACTGGAGAAACGGGAGTTGCACAAACGGGAGGAAGATTGGTTCGCAAAGAAGGTTGAGCTCGAAATGGAATTGGAGAAGAAGAAGGTCGAGCAAGCAATGGCCAAACCCCAAGCAGTGAAGTTGCAGAAGTACACAATAACACCATTCCATGGGGACTGTAAGGATTGGCTTCGCTTTTGGAACCAGTTTGTTGTGGAAGTGGACAGCTCGAAGATTTCTGAGATAAGTAAATTCAATTATTTACTAGAATTAGTTGAGGGGGAACCGAGAGAACACATTTTGGGGCTGCCACACACCCCTGAAGGCTATAACGAAGCAAAGAAGATTCTTGAAATGACTTTTGGAAAGGACATTAAGGTCCACAAGGCCTTAATTAATGATTTAGAAGCCTTGCCAAAAATAACCAGTGTACACAAAATCAGAGAGGTGCACGAGTTTTACAAACAGTTGTCTAAGACAGTCCGAACCTTAGCTACTATGAAGAAACTAGAGGGTGCCCAGAGTTATGTGTACAGTATAATGGACAAACTGGGTCCTGTGAGAGAGGCTATGGCCCAAAAAGATGATGACTGGGAAGAATGGGGACTCATGGAGCTAGTTGATAATTTAAGGAAGTACACAGACCGAAATCCCCTACCCTTAGTGGAATCCAGCCCACCAGCTTCAAGTGATACTGTACCTGAGAAACAATACAGTCATCCAAAAAGGGAAGACAAATTGCTGATGTCCGGGGGAACCTCACGGCAGCCACAATGGCCTCCACCCTGTGTCTACTGTAGCTTGAAAAATCATCGTAGCAGTGATTGTACGAAAGTCTTAGATATTGCTAGTAGAAGAGAGCATTTGGCCAGAAATAAGTTGTGTTACAATTGTGCCAAGCCTGGGCATCTGGTTTCCAAATGCGAAAAGCGAGGGTGTGGGAAGTGCAAGGGGAGACACCATACCTCTATATGTGACAGGATGAAGACAACGCTTTCACCCCACCCCACCCCTGTGACATCGGGCAGGTCTGAGAGGTTTTATGGTGTAGTAGATGCTCAAACTACATTGCATGCAACCGTCATTGCTAAGATCAGTGGAATACAGGCTCGAATCATGTTGGATAGTGGAGCCCGAAGCTCTTACATAAGCTCAAATCTGCTTACCAAGTTGAACCTTAAGCCATACCAAACTGAAAGGAGGGTCATTGAGCAAATGTATGGGACAGTCGACAGACAAGTGGAGATATACAAAGTCACTGTCGAGTCAAATGTTATTGAGGGCTTTGGATTTGAACTAGAGTGCATAAATGCAGAAAAGCCAGTCCTGACTCACCTTCCCAACCCAAGAATTTCAGAGTTGAAGAAAGCTAATCACCGGATAAGGAGACTAAACTTCAGTGAGGAAGCGGCAACAGAAGATAACCTACAGGTGCATGTGATCCTGGGGGCTGCAGATATACAGCGAATTAAAACAACCGAGCCTGCTGTTCTGGGTACAAATCCTGATGCTGATCCAGGAGCAGAGTTCACTATGCTGGGTTGGACTATCACAGGAAAGTCAATGTTGTCAGGTACTGAGACTGAGAAGGGTTTCCTTTTGAAATCAAGCCAAGATGAATTCAAACAGATGTGTTCGCAGGAAGTCTTGGGACTTTCAGATGAACCTGATGAGCAAGGGTTGTTCCATGAAGATTTCAAGAATCAGCTACAACGTTTAGAAGATGGAACTTACTCAACAAGGTTACCATGGAAGTCACATCAGCTCTCTTTGCCATCTAACAGAGAACTGACCTTAGGAAGGTTGCAGAGTACTACCCGAAAGCTAGAGAGGATGCAGAAACTTGAAGAGTATCACACAGTTATGGAACAACAACTGGAAGAGGGAATTTTGGAGCTGGTGCCAGAAGTCCAAACAGGGGAAGTGATTCATTACATCCCACATCAAGCTGTGATTAGAGAGGAGGCAGAGTCTACAAAGATGAGAATTGTGTATGATTGCTCAGCCAAACGAAACCCACAGTCTCCATCATTGAATGACTGTCTGGAGGTTGGCCCTCCATTACAGCCAGCAATCTTTGACATCTTGCTCAGAAACAGGATGAAACCTTTCTGCATTACTGGAGACATACAAAAAGCCTTTCTTCAAATTAAAATCAGTCCAGAGGACAGAGATGCCCTTCGCCTGTTGTGGTACGATGATTTAAAGGAAAGGAACATTGTACAATACCGCTTTACAAGAGTTATTTTTGGGTCCGGTCCAAGCCCATACATCCTTGGTGCTACGCTTGAGAAACACATTAGTCAGTATGAAGAAAAATACCCTGAAACTGTGAATGAGTTGCTTCTGAATACCTATGTAGATGATGTGCAGTCTGGTGGTGATGGCAAGGAGGAATTACTGAAATTCAAGGAGGAAGCAACAGAGATTATGGGCGAAGGTGGATTTCAGCTGCACAAGTGGCACAGTAATGTTCCGGAAATCGAGAAACTGAGTAAGAATGAACTGGAACCACCTCAAGTAGATTCAACCTATGCCAAGGTGACTGTTGGAACTCAGCCACATGAATCAAAGATCTTAGGAGTCCCATGGAACAAGGAAGAAGACACGTTTTCCATAAACTTTGCAAAAGCTTTGAATGGTGTTGAGAAGGGACCATTGACAAAGAGAAAGATGTTGTCTGCTATCAATAGTATCTTTGACCTGCTTGGAATTGCCGCACCCGTTGTCATCGTAGGAAAGATACTGTATAGCGAAGTTTGCCTTAGAAAGCTCAATTGGGATGAAGAGGTACCAGAGGACATACGCAAACCATGGGCTAAGTGGCTAAATGATATGAAGAAGTGTCCTTATGTGAGCCTTTCCCGCAGTGTTGTTGGTGCAGGCCTGACCAAAATTATCTTGCATGGATTTGCTGATGCCAGCAAGTTGGCTGTGTCAGTAGCTGTGTACGCCTTAGCAATTCACACCTCTGCACCAGTGCAGCAGACTCTGCTTGTGGGAAAGTCGAGGATAGCACCAAGAGACCAAACAATTCCCCGCTTGGAACTTGTTGCAGCACATACCCTGAGCAAACTGATGCACCATTTGAAGAAAGTCTTGAAAGATCAACGCATTGAAGAATATCACTGTTGGGTTGACAGTACGACAGTGCTTTACTGGATCAAGGGCCAAGGGACATGGTCCCAATTCGTACGTAACAGAACCAAAGCTATCCAAGACAAGGAGTACTTACAGTGGCATTACGTACCAACCGGCGACAACCCTAGTGATCAAGGAAGCCGTGGCGTCGCGCCTAGTAAAATGGGGGAGTTGTGGTTTCGAGGACCAGAGTGGCTTAGTACTCAAGACAAATGGCCAGATCAACCTGAAGTGTCTGGGAGCCCAGAGAATGACAAGGAAAGAGTGAAACCTAAGCATGAAAAACAGTTCCTAGTGAAAGAAATGGAAGAAGCAAATGAGACAAGGGACACTCTTCTGGGCAGGTACACGTCGTATTGGAAGCTCCTACGAGTAACTGCATTCGTAATGCAATTCATAAACAATTGCAGAAAGCATAAGAAGCAGAAAGGGCCACTAATGACTGAAGAACTCCAGGCAGCAGAGAATTTCTGGATCATTCAGGCACAGGCAGCACAAGAGCTAAAGTCAGATGTGAAGTTAAGGGCGGACGAAGAAGGAATATTGAGATGTGTCGGCAGAGTTCCCAATTATCATCCAGTTTTCCTACCACGAAACAGCAAGTTGGCTGCCTTGATCGTTCAGCAAGTTCACGAGCAGATGCTGCATGGGGGAGTTTCGACAACCATGTGCCATGTGAGAGAAAACTATTGGGTACCAAAACTGAGGTCACTAGCAAAAACAGTGATCCATAATTGTAACCTTTGCAACGGTACTGGAAGAAACCAATTTCAACCTCACACAGCCCAGATTCTATTTTGCCAAGTTTCAGAACTGAACTGTCAAACCCTTTCACCGCCACAGGAGTGGATTTTGCCGGACCTGTCTACTACAAGATTACGAAGTCCACAACCTCAAAGGCATACATTGCACTATTCACCTGTGCCAGTACTAGAGCAGTGCATCTTAAGTTGTGTCGTGACCTGTCCGCTGAAGAGTTCCAGAGAGCACTAAAGGAATTTGTTGCCAGGAGAGGCTGCCCTCTGACCATTGTGAGTGACAATGGAAAAACGTTTGTTGCCACTGGGAAATGGTTATCTAAGCTGAAGAAAGACCAGAGTTTGGCAGACTATTTGGGGACTTTGGAGATAAAATGGAGATTTAACTTGGCCAGGGCACCATGGTGGGGAGGATTCTTTGAACGCCTTATTGGCATCATGAAGAGAAGTCTTTCAAAGGTGGTCGGCAAGAGCCTACTGACCTTCCAGGAACTAGAAGAAGTCTTGCTCGATGTTGAAATGACCATGAACAACAGGCCACTCCTCTATCAAGGAGAAGAATTTGAGAAACCGGTGCTTACCCCAAATACCCTACTCAGAGGAGAGCCCATCCCTATCCTGGAGGAAGACCTGGAGAAGATAGGGGAAGAGAATGTCACTAAGCGGATGAGGTTTTTGGAGAAAAGCAAACAGCAGCTTCGAAAGAGATTCATGAAGGAGTATGTTCATGCTCTTGAAGAAAGGCAGCAGAAGTCTGAAGGGAACACTGAGAAGATACCAGACATTGGGGCAGTGGTGATGCTAAAGGGTGAAGCGAAGGATAAGGCAATGTGGAAGCTGGGACGAGTCGTGAGCAAGATTACCGGCAAGGATGGAACAGTTCGTGGATTGAAGCTGAAGCAGAGCAATGGATACATCGTAGAGCGCCCCTTGCAACTTGTGTGCAACTTGGAGATTGGAGGGGAAGACCCTAAGTGGAAACCAAACCCTGAAGCCGAAGTTTTCGTCCCAAGAGTGGGACCAAGCCGAAGAGCCAAACAGATTGCTAATGATCAAATCAGGAACATTGTTGAACAGGAACTTAAGGACGATTAGAGTGACATTTAAGGTGTTAAGTTAGAACACTTAAATGGGGGGAGAGTGTCCGAAATCGTAATTTATGCAAATTGTAATTATGCAAAAATCACGTGATCAAAAAAGTACGGACCTCGTGAAGAAAAACCTTCGGTTCTTGAAGTTTTGTAAGCGGACGGGTCGATTAAGGATTTACATATTAAACAAGGACGAGTCTAGTGACTGTGAGCGTGTTTCTTTATTTGGTGTACCGGGAGCAACCTTTTCCCACACCTGAACAGAAAATTCAGTTTTAAGATACCGTTTAGCTGGGCGTTTATTTTAGCTAATAGAATATAGGTACCCTATCTAAGGATCACACCGAGAACAAATTGCCAAAAGGAGCAAAAATGATACCCTATTCAACAGATACTCAGTGACAGAGTGTATTTGTTGCATTTTATAAGAGATTATGGCTCTCATGTTACTTGAAGTGCATATTAATTTATTATGGGAGGCCGGTGGCCTAACGGTTAGATCGTCTAAGTTCGAGCCCCGGCCCGCGTCACAGTGTTGTGTTCTTGGGCAAGACACTTTTCTCTCATAGTGCCTCTCTCCACCCGGGTGTATAATGGAAACCGGCGACATAATGCTGGGTGGGGGACCCTGTGATGGACTAGCATCCCATTCAGGGGGGTGTAGAAATATTCCTAGCCCCTCAAAGCTATGGAATCCAGGATAAGCTCTGGCAGTGTGGGCTGCATGGCTCCGGGCTTCCCCTTTTGACAAACTAAAAATAATTATTAATAACTGCAGAATACCCAGCCACTTCAAAATGCTGTTTGAAATGGTGACCATCTGGCTACATGACTACACCGCTACAAAGATGCCTCTTTAAAACAGTGGCTAGACAATGTTGTAATAGATTATGTATCAGTGCGTGGCAGTCCTAACTTGTGATGTTGCCTTACAGGTATATTGCCTGGAACCTACATGAAGAAATAAAGGGTCAATTCAAGTTTGATGGAAACTTGGATATAGAGTGAGTGTTACTGTGAAGTTTATTGCAGTGAAGGTTTGAAACCTTTATAATTAATTTCTAACATTCTGTACAAATTTTTTTTGGTCCTTTTACCCACTGAGGAGCCTGTTCGCAGGCTAACAATCACAAGCAAAGTTAATTTCTCACTCAAACTGACCTAAACTTGACTTTCCAGTCTCCCAGACATCAAGTTATTGAAAATAACTGTTGTTTGTACAACAAACTCCAGTATTGTCCTGTTTCGAAATGTCTAGAGTACATTTTAATGATTTACAAGTATTTCTTTTGCTACCATTTCAAACCAGTTCATTTACATCAAGATCATGACTTAATATAATAATAACTTAATGGTCTCTTTTTGTTTTGCTTTTTAGGGCTTTCATCAAGGTAGCACAAGAATTGGGTCTATATGTCATTTTGAGGCCAGGACCGTACATTTGTTCTGAGTGGGATTTTGGAGGACTTCCAAGGTGAGAAGACAAGAAATGGGTGGCACAAGGAAATTTTCATACCCACCCTGACAACAGTCATTAGAAATTCCAAGGGGTAGGGAGTTTTTAACAGCTAAACGCCTTAAGGAAGGAGTAGAGGTAACCTAGAATTTACAGAGGGGTAGAGAATTCAAACTGATTTTCAACCAGTCATATATTTTAAAACTAATTTTAAACCTACTGACAATAGAATCCTGATTTCTCAAAAAGAAAATTGCTTCAAAAAATTGAGAGCTTTGAGAAAACAGGGGTAAAACGACAGAGAATGACTATCCAGGGGAAACGAAAAGTGGTTTGAGAAATGGGAGTTTTGAGAAACCAAGGGTTCAAGAAATCGGTATTCTACTTCTTTTACAAGATCTAGTTCAAGGTTTTTCCCACATTGGTAGGCAGACAGCTTCTACACTAAGTAGCCTTCCTACTGTCCATTCATCTGGCAATTCTCTCACACCAGCCATGAGCCCCTATCAAAAATGACAGGAAAAGGAATGGGAACAAAGGGGGTCTGAAGTTACCGGTTGGTGATTAGCTAGTATAGGATATGAGACAGATTTGTATACACTCATACACATTTTTTCTTTCTGTTTAAAGCTGGCTGTTAAATGATCCCAATATGCAACCAAGGTCAATGTATCCTCCTTTTGTCGAAGCTGGTGATCGGTTTTTCAAAAAACTTCTGCCAATTGTTGCTCCATTACAGGTAAACAGCTTGTCTTCCAACCCCTTTAACAACTCCTAAGAATAAAGAGTGAACTTACTCTTTATATGATGAATAGATTGCCGTGAAGATTGGTGACGAGAATAGAAACAAGAATAATTTTATAATAATTAGACGTGTCTATTGTTAAAAAATATTGAAGGACCATAGCCAGGGTTAAGCATAATAAAAATTTGAAAAACGATCTCTGACTAAAAACTTTAAAAGACAATAGCTTTCGACTGTTTGCTCTACAGTCTTCGACGGGAAATAGTGTCTATTGTCTGCCTGACAATGTAAGAAAGAAAGAGTGTACAAAGTACATTGACTTTTATTTTATTTTAACCACCTGTTGCAGTATTCCAAAGGTGGTCCAATCATAGCATTTCAAATAGAGAATGAGTATGGAAGCTATCCTGGTGCAGATGTCAAATACTTGGAACACCTCAAAACGGTTGGTATTTATTACAAGGTGTAGCTTTTTGTGTGGAAACGGGTTGGAAACGCGTGCAAACAGTTTTCCCCCTGGGGGAAAGACGAACAATTAAATAAAAGTTGTAAAATTATGTCTGCTGCAAACTAAGTCTCCTTTAAGAAGAATTCAATAAAACCTATGAGCACAAAAAATTGGCCTGATTGCAGTGTTGTATTTTAATAACTTCATGACAAGGGTCTAATGTTGCATTTGCTTAAAACTCTGTTGCCTATAAGTAATTTTAATTTTTTATTACAGATAATGATCAATGAAGGTATAACAGAATTACTTTTTACGTCAGATAACTATTTGGGACTGGAAAAAGAACTTCTTTCAATGCCAAATGGTATGTTACATTAATTTTGTAAAATAATATTACATTATCTCAGCGAATTTGACTGCTGGGCCTAGCTAAGCCCCTTTGAGCAAGTTTGTGTGAATTTTGAATGCCCTGTGTAGTCTGTGAATATTTTGAATGACACCAGACAAGGGTTCCCTGTATAAAAGGCACCCTGCCGGTCTGGCAGCTGTCAGATGGGCTCCTGACGTGATAACCTTCTAGCCTTGGGGGAGGGCAAGGGACTTGTAGTGACCTGGGCTGTTTTGTGTGGTGGGTGCCAGGTTCTTGTAAAATCGATCAGATATAGATAGTGTGTTTCATTCAATGTAAACTTAGAATTAAAATATTTATAATTTACTAACAATAATTCTTAATATTTTTAAATTACTGACAGTGCTTAAAACAATCAACTTTGGAGTCCAAAAAGATGCAAAACTACAGCTAGTACAGTTGAAGGAAAAACAGGTACCTGTAGACACAATAATTATTGTAATTTTAATCTTTTACTGATTCTGATGATAATGACCCCTCTTACTAAATTGTAAGTCTGCATCAAGCCAAGTGGCCCATACTGCTGGAGCTTATCCCGGTTTCTGTAGCAGTAAGTGACTAGGAGTACCGGTATTTCTACTCCCCCTAGATGGGATGCTAGTCCATCGTAGAGTTACCCCCAGCATTATTTCGCCAGCACCTGTTTATACAGTCTCCTGGTTGGAAAGAGGCACTATGAGAGTTAAGTGTCTTGCCCACGGCCATGCATCGAACCAGGACATATTGATCTGGAGTCCAGCATGCTAACCATTAGGCCACCAAGCTCCCAAAGATAAGCCAAAATCTCCATGTTTTCTTTTTTTGTTTAATTTGTAAAGCCAGATAAACCTGTGATGGTTACAGAATACTGGCTAGGATGGTTTGATCAGTGGGGTCGTCAACATCGTGTCAGGGATGCCAAAGCAGCGGGTGATATCATGGAGGAAATTCTCAAGTTTGGAGCCTCTGTTAATCTCTACATGTTCCATGGTTTGTTATTAGCAGCTGTTTTAATTACATTTATCTTATTAAGCAAGTGTGAGGGCTGTACTGGGAGCGGAAAATAAGAGATTAATAAGAGATTGGTTAATAAGAGATTTACAGGGAATTTTATTAATGTTTGGAGCTGGTGGGCATCAGGGTTTGGTACTCGAACAAAGCATCAGTAAGGCCCTACCCTCTTTGGTAAACTGAAGTCGGTTTAGATGTTGAAAACAGCTGGGCAAAGTCCATATCACAGCTGGTCAATTTGCCCTGTGCCTGGCCCCTGGATTTAATGTAAATTCTCAATATATTTTTTTTTATTTTTTTTTAGGGGGAACAAACTTTGGCTTTATGAATGGTGCAAATGACCTTGTCCCAGTGACCACATCATATGGTACAGCATAGTAAAAGTAACTGTTAGTGTCTGTATATTGATACGATGGTATCAATACTTAGTTAACAAATAATATTCATTTGATAATTCACACATTCACATGTACTTTACAAATTTGTTTAATTGCAATGTTCGCCGTATTTATTTAAGGTAGTCAACATACATTTCATCATTACCTCACAACACCATTTGAAAGTACCAAATTATCAAACAAAACTTGGCAGCCTTGTCACCAGCAGAAAACTAACCAGTCAAAACAAACACACAAACAAAATCTCTGACCCACTGCCATAATAATTTTATTTATTTGTATATTTATTTATTTTTTATCTAATATTTGTGTACATTTTGATTAAATATTATATTTAGACTATGATGGGCCTTTGTCAGAAGCTGGAGATACAACACCAAAATATCACACCATCAAAGCCATCATAGAACAGTATGCTCCAGAACATTCCAGTGAGTTATTAAACAAGTTAATATTGATTGATTTTGTTGTTTCATAAAACAATGTTTTTCTCTTAAAACAAAAGTATTAATTGTTATTTGATAAAATGCAGTGTTTTTCATTCATTTTTTCACCAGTTCCTGAGAAGCGTCCTCGTGTGCCAGTAAATTCTCAAAAAATGGATTATGGTAAGTAACAGTCAATAACTATGCATGTGGATGGAATAACAAAATGTGACAGACCACATGGTGTACCTTACCCTCATTGAACATGTATCCCTCTCGAACCAGAAACCTTCCTCAAGTTGGATACTTGTGATACCATTAGCTAATTGACTGAATGGAAAGTTCCCTCCCTGGCTCAACAATTACTTCAGTCATTAAATACTTTATCATATGATGCAATTGAACTTTATTTGTATTTTAACTTTTAAAAAAATTACCCCCAAGTCTACATGCTTTTTTTTACTTCAAGACTAAATATTAAATATTACTCTTTTTCCTTTGCCACTCAATAGGAAAAGTTAAAATCCAGCAGATTATGTCACTTACTCAACTGCTTCAATATCATGTAAGTGGAAATCATTTGGAGTGAATACATAGATTTAATTAGCCAATTGCCTAATTTAATTTAAGTTTCTGATAAACCATCAGCACTGACTCCAGCTTTCTGTTCTTATAGCGGTGTCTGTCTTAAAGGGAGTGTAGTTTTGGTAAAATGACTAAAAAATGGCTCGGACAGCGTCAACACCAGGTGTCTGTCTTATAGAGGTGTCTGAGAAGAGACTGTTGACTGTATGCTGTTATTACATAATATTATCTGACAGTCCCTTTTTCTCAATTAAGACCCCTGTTGAAAGCGATGATGTCATGCCCATGGAACAACTGCCAATCAACAATAATGGTGGACAGGGCTATGGCTTCATCCTCTATCAGACAGAATTACCTCATTTGCCCAAAGAAATTGTAATTGAGCAAGTTTTAGACAGAGCACAGGTATGGTTCATTTTGTCACTTTATCAGCTTTTAATCAAAATTGTTTTTATCAGTTTTTAGTTAAATCATTGCAGCTGAAGTAGTCAGCTTAACACCACAAAATTTCGATAATAAATACTAGGCTTGATTATGTTCAAAAGCTTCTTTGGTGGGCTCTAATTAAGGTTGGATTATTTTAGAGGGGCTTATGCTGGTTACAACAACAATAACAATCTTTATTGATCGGAACTATTTTTTTTGCATTAAAACAATGGCCAGGCTCACACTGGATGGGAACAAAGGATGGGACTTAAAATCAAAAAATGTTGTTAGGCCCACAGAAGAAATAACCGGTTAAAGCTCTCCCAACAAAAAAAAACCATAAGTTCTATAGTCATCAGATGAATGTCATTTCACCTCCTAACATCAAGACATGATTATGGCGTCTCAATATTTGGACGATTTTTTATTGACCCAAAAGTTTAGTTTGTCCAGATATTGTTACTTTTTCAATGTATGTTCCTTGTCAGGTTCTTTTAGATAATCTGCTGATTTATACATATGATGCAAGTGTGGAATACAAAAGTCCAGTTCGTGTAGCAGTGAATAAGCATCTGACCCAGCCAGTAATTGACAGGCTTCTTGAGTCCAAGAATGTCAAGTTGGAGATCTTGGTGGAAAACATGGGTCGAACAAACATTGGCTGGGACATAAAAAAACTACGAAAAGGTAACACTCCAATAAGTGGCTGAAAAAATTTGTGCTGTGAGTAATACCTGGGTAAACTCTCGATTTGATCTGGCACAGAGATACAGTGACATCGATTCATGATCCTGGTAAGCCAGGTGGCAGCAGGCCTAGTGATTATCTTGTGTTACTTATAATGTTATTTTCACGGGAACTTGATTTTGCGAGAATGTAAGAGGCTTCAGAGTTAGCACAAAACATTGCAAATGTCTCATGGTGACGCAGTGGTTATTCAGTTGTGAATCAGTTTGCTTATTTAAGTTGTAATTTTTCAGGAATCAATGGTAAAGTGAAAATTGATGATCAAAGTCAAACCAAATGGCGAGTATATCCACTTGAATTTAAGCAAGATGCTCTATCAAGGTAATGCCTTAACAAAATCATTACTTACAGGCATATTTGAGAGAACACGAGAAGTATTTTTCTCCTTTTTACAGTTGTTTACTGTCTCTCAAACGAAACAAATAAGATGACGTGTCGGTGGTGAAAATTAATGAAGAAACTGGATGCTTTTTTTAAGAAATTCATTTTTAAACAAATGTTTACTTTCTTGCAAATTCGTATCTTGTGGTATCTAGGACGTCGTATAGTGTTCGTATAGTGGACTTAGAATATTTAACAACCATTGCTCTAATTCGCAAATATCCCATATGTGATGTCTGTTTTGCAGAATCAAGGAACAAGGAAAATGGAATGATATGGGTCAAGACAAAGTAACACAAGGTCCAACATTGTACAAGGGGACCTTTGAAATCAATGACAAACCTAAGGACACATTTCTGAACATGGAAAACTGGACCAAAGGCGTGTGTTTCATTAATGGTCATAACCTGGGAAGGTACTGGATAAAAGGTCCTCAACAGACCCTGTATGTTCCAGCGCCATGGTTGCAGAAAGGAGAAAATGAAGTAAGTATGCTGACAATTATTTGAAGGTAATAACGGCTATCAGCTGCATTAGTGTGTTTTACTGAAATTCAATTTGTTGATTGCGTGGACCGAATATTTGAAAGGAACAATTTTCAGCTCCTGAAATGTTGTAGGTTAAAAAAGTTAAAAACGCGAAATGGAAAGATGAATTTAAATTAAGGTTTAAAATTAGTTAAAATGTATTAAAAACGTTTACAGTTTAGCTTTGAAAATAGATAAAACATTCGTCTCAGTTTGGAGGTTGTTTCAGTCTTTTGCAGCCTGATAAAAGAATGTTTGTTTGCCCCAGGCCGTTTGGTTCGGGATAGAGGCAAACGAAGATCGTTGGAGCGCCTTGTGTTGTGTGATAATAGCAATAATAGCATTCCTGCAACCTCCTCGTTATTATAAATTCGTGTTTTGTTTCATGTTTTTGTTTTTTCTTGTTTTCAGCTGATAATTTTTGAGGTTCACAATTACAAGAGTGCAGAGGTGTCCTTTACAACATCGCCAATTTATGAACTAAAAGAATAAAAACTTTGTTGAGGAATGCTGGAACATACATACTCCTGTCTGTCCAATTAAATCAAACAGCCTCTCTCTTGTGAATCAATGGCATTAAGGTGACAAGAAGATATTGTGCATGATTGCGGTTTTTCATAAAATTGCACATGGTTTCCAACTTATCGTAAAATATTAAAGACGATAGCAAGCTCTTTGTCATTGTAAGATAAGATAAGAAACTTTATTTAAGTGTCAAAAACCTAATAACCTAATATTATAAATACAATAAAAATATATATAAGTCATATAAAAAATGTTATTATAATCTATGATAAAACCTTTAACTAATTGTTAAAAAAACAATGACTTGACTTGAGAGGCATTATGTGCAGCATAGGATGCAGCCTTTACAGCCGGTGTCCATTAAGCGAGTTATATCCCTTTTGCGAATACAGTTTGTAAAAGCCTGCAGTGTCTTGGCTGATCTGTCAGCCGTAGAAAGTTTGCCCCATAGTTTGGGTCCTACATAACGCAAAGAGTGCTTTCCATAAGTAACAGTGTTGTATGGGTTCCAAGCACAGAGGAACTGACGAAAGTGCAATGTCGTTTAGGAGTATATGTATTGCCTCAAGTTTGCTACGTGCAAAGTTCTTTCTCGTTTCAATAAGCAGTTAAAAACTGAACTAGGAGAAGGATGGAAACATTACAGTAAGCTAACAGTGGTAAATTTTTAATTCGTGTAGCTTTACAATATTTGCAAGCCGATACAACATTTTACAGGATAGCTGCCTTAATTTTATTGGTGACAGCAAGGAAGGCCTGAATATTTTTTAATAGAGGGCATTTTTCAGACTCAATGGCCTAAAACTTTACGATTTTATGGTTTCAAGTAGACAGTCAGTTAAAGTTAAATTTTCAACGTGATACCTACGCGTTAACCGTTGTAAAACATGATTCCTTATAAATTGTAAATAACACAAAGTTAAGGGTAAATATACGTTGCACTGTATTTAATGTAATTTATTTAATTCCCTTATTTTAAGGGAACGTTTTTAAAACAACTTATTTATGGCGAGGTAAAAAGCACTGTAGCCATACGCTAGCAAATCTGTGTTTTTCCTAAAAATCAATTTTTACATTTTTGATATTTATACGAAATAAATAATCAGGCGGGAAAACAAGTGCTGTTTTGGCCAAATCTTCGCTAGTCTCCGATCTTTTTTTACAAATTAAAGAATTGCGCAAACGCTCGAGAGTACTCCGAAAGATCGCGTCATCACGACGCGATCAGTTTCTTAGCAACATCGAGAAGAAAACTACGGGCTCAGTCCGGTCTTGCAGACCGGAATTCGTCATCAAATGACACTTGTTTTTGTTCCCCGACTGAAATACCACACGAATGTAATAAAATACGTCGTCAGCATTGGTTAAGAACTTTTAAGTAGTTACAAGCTCAAGAAGTAAAGTTGTAACATGAAAAACGTGTTCTAATAAAATCACAAAAGGAACCTGTTTAGGTAAATGACAAACGTACATGACAAACTGGACTTCGTGGACTTGATCATAGCCTCCCACGCAGTCGATCGTTCTTAGGGGCGATCGTGTTACACTCCTCCCTTCTAGTGATACTAATATTTCCCTCGTGGGGAGGAGTGTAACTCGATCGCCCCTAAGAACGACTTCGTGGGAGGCTGACTTGATCACTGTATGTAATGCTAATAGTAGCAGGAGCGATGAGAGGCGGCTGTATCCGCAGGCTAACGTGCAGGCTTATTTTCCCGAACAGCGGCTTGTAATCAAACATAGCACTGAAGTCGACTAATCTCGAAACCCACAGACGTTAGTAGTATAGTAGGCACCGGTTACTCCTGTTTTTTGAGCAGCAATCTCATTAGCGTGGGCAGAAGTTCATTAACCTGAATGACGTCATAGTCCCATGATTAAAATGCGGTGGATTTAATTAACCTGTCGGTGTTCTAATTTTATCCTGGTTGGTATAACCGGTTTGTCAAGCTTCAGTTTATTTTTGGATCACAGTTGTGGTTTAACGTATTGGCAATTTTTTTTCATTTTATCCGGATTCACTATCACTGAACAGACTGCAATTATACCAAGCCTCTTTTCGCATAAATTAAAATCTAGCCGACATTTTTGTTTTCCAACAATGGTTCTATACACGATACGCTTGTCATGAGTGAACTCGGTGATAAAAAAGCGCTTAAAAATAAGTCCTAAGCAAAAACGTTTGTAAAATTTTATCTCATCAACCACCTCCACCACCACAATTCTGTTGTTTGCCGCCTCCACCACCAAGAAGGGGTACAGAAAAGGTATAGAGGTGGTACAGAAGGGGTACAGGAGGGGAACAGAGGGAGTACAGGAAGGGTACAGAAGGGGATCAGAGGGGTACAGAAGGGGTGACCAAGCACAAGTAGGGAAAAATAAAATGAAGCCTGTCAAACCGGTTAAACCAACCAGGATAGAACACCCACAGGTTAATTAAATCCACCGCATTTTATTCATGGGACTATGATGTCATTCACGTTAATGTATTCCTGCCAAAAAACAGGAGTAACCGGTGCCTACTATACTACAAATGTTTCGGAATTCACGGGGGAGCGGACGAGTCAGCGAGTAGATGTCTGGGGCGGAAACACCAGAAACGGTAGAAGCTTCGTTCGCTAACTTGTTCTCGCGGCTTCACCACCCGCGCGTATATCTCGCAAGCTACTTTTAAACCTGGGTTTATAGTGATAGTGATATTCCCCTTTCGAACAACCCAGCCCTGATTGCAAGGCAGGCACTACAGTAACAGGGTAGATCAACATTGAACATTTTGCGCAATTTACCTGAATCTCCGGGAAAAGATCTTCGCTTCAACAGTAGCTGAACTTATTTATTGGCAGCCAATCTCCGCGCTATTATAGCTGTATTCACAGGTTTGAAATCGCGTGAAAAACAACCGCCAGCTCTGCAGACAGCGGGTTTGATAACCTTCTTAGTCAGGTCTCATTTTAAAAGCAATAAAGAGAATTTGGCGAATAAAATCGATACATGAGTAAAATGCCTTTTAACACTAGGCAAATGGCACTATAAATATTTTTTTTAATTATATTATTATTATTATTATAATTATTATTATTATTATTTATGATTTTCATTATCATTATAATCATTAATACGATCTTTAATTTCAAAACATTACAAACTTTTACCATTGATTTGATTAAGAAATTGGAAAATAGTGTCTATGACTCTAGATTATTTCTGACTGAACTAACGTTACTATACCACTGACATTTTTTTTGTTTTACAGTTGAAGCTCGATTACACAAACCCCCGCTAACTCGAAACCTTTTCTGATTCCCCTCCAGGTCAGTTTCTTATTAATTTTACCCTCGCTAACGCGAACTCCCGATAACTCGAACCTTTTTTTATTTCCCTTGATGGATCAAGTTATCGGGATTTAACTGTATATTTGAACAACTGTTTAAAAAATGCTACCCTTTCATATTCTGTATAAAAATTGATAGTCTGAGTCCACCTAAACAAAAACGCCTAACAGAGGTCTTATTAAGGTTTAGTTTTAGGCAAGTTATATAAAAACCCCATAAAAATAGGAAATTAATGAATAATTTATGTATCATATTATAATGTTATCAGTAATTTTCTCTACAAGTTGGCATTTGCAAGTCTTTGAAACGGGTAATAATGGGGAAAATGGAAGGTACTCCGGTGCGTATATGTTCTCTTTTCTCATATAATATGCGTTTAATTTATAAACACTGAGATAATTCTGTTGTGCTCTTTTAAGTTCTGAAGACAGGCTCCCCTTTGATCTTTGGTTCTGTGAGAAATGCAACATCAGGAACTTCGCATTTCTCCAGTTCAAACACCAGCAGCTGAAAAAGAAAGAAAAACAAAGTATAGATCTTAACATGAATCATCTTTTATTCATCGAAATTTGCTTTAAATAATTTGCAAGTCGTTTCCATTTAACGTTTTTCAACGTTTTGAGCGTCAACATTTCACTGGAAGTGGGGCGTGGCCTCACATTTTATCTTGTTGAGCAATTATGTTTGAATGAATGAGTGAAAGACTTTATTAAAGTGTCAATGTGCCGAAAATGTGACGCCATGTTAGCTTTAAACTGTGTAAAAGTTTCACCCAGAAACTGAACCTTTAAGATCATTGTATTTTTTGCCAATTCCTGCGAGAGTTGACTTTTATTTTAAGGTAATTTTACCGTCTGTTATGTACGGTATGATAGTCTGGGGGTCGTGTGGCTCAACACTTTTTAGTGAGTTAGAAAAAATCCATGTGCGTGCCGCCAAGTTAATTTTCGGCTTGGACTGGTTCACCCCATCAGAGGACGTACTGCGTCAAGCAAAGTGGATACCATTGAGGCAAATGAACATCCGTAGGGTTCTTTGTTTTGTCTTCAAATGTGTATCTGGAGGTGCTCCAATCCAATTACAACACTTGTGGATGGAGCAGAAGACCAATTACAATCTTAGAAGGAAAAATTGCTTGGCAGTACCAAGACCAAAGACTGACTTCCTTAAAAAGTCGATT
The DNA here is from genome assembly GCF_052425735.1 of Oculina patagonica. Taxonomy (NCBI): domain Eukaryota; kingdom Metazoa; phylum Cnidaria; class Anthozoa; order Scleractinia; family Oculinidae; genus Oculina; species Oculina patagonica. The sequence continues at coordinate 582,119 of NC_135765.1, read as the reverse complement.
ACTTATTATTTAAGCTTGAAGTACATGAAATGGTTCACATTTGAAGGGGGAGGGGCAAGAAAATACAACCGTTACTTAAGGGGTGGGATGGTATATTGATCTATAACATTCAGAAAAAAATTCTGCTCAAAATGTAGGTGCGATGTCATCAGTCAATGAATATTTCATGTTTAAGTTTAAAACACAATAGCACATACCTCGTTATCTCCTTTGTTTAACCAAGGTGCTGGGAGATACAGCGTCTCCTGTGGCCCTATGTTCCAGTACCTTCCTAGGTTATGGCCATTAATGAAACACACGCCTTTGGTCCAGCTTTTCATGTGCAAGAATGTGTCCTTAGGTTCCTCAGTCAACTCAAACGTTCCTCGGTAAAGCGATGGCACGGATGGTAACTCTCCTTCTTTTATTTTCCTCCATTCTGATTCTCTGCCTAACCTGAAAACAAATAAATGAAACCAACATGATATAACAATATGGCTAGTTACAGTGTAACATTTTACCAATGGCGCGATTTTACGCGACTACGCAAAAAAAAAAAACGCGCCCAACTGCATTGTTAAGTTATATAAGCACTTGGGAATTTTTTCTTAAAAATTCACAACTTATTTCTTTTATAAATGTTAATAAATTTACACGCGCTCAAACTCGGGACGTAAGCCGCGTGTATTTTAATTCGATAAAGCAAGCGCGTGACGTAAGCCGCGTGCTTTATGGAGCTTTAATGAAGTTGATCTGACCAATCATAGCGCGCACAATTCCTCGAACATTTTATAAATACATACTAATGCTCTAAGCAGTTAAAAGCTGTAACAACAAGAACAAGTTAAGACTGACAAAAAGTTTTTGTTTGCTGAATTTTTAACCTGTTAAAAAAATTTGCCTTGAAGTCCATTGGGTAGATTTTCCAGCCTGTTTGTTTTTTGCCATCAATCACAACATCACCAAGTATGCCTAGAAAAGAAGTAAAGATTGAAACAGTTAGCTGCGTCAGAAACTGAGCGCAGACCATAAAAAATGTTCTTAAATTCAGAATGAAATGTGCGGTTGGATGGTCAAGAGCCAGTGAGGGGTAGCCTCCTCCGCAGACGTTCTTTGGGTAGAAACGCGTGATGAGCCCAAAGAACGTCTGTGAAGGACGCTAAGTGAGGGGACACGCGAGAAATGTTACAGATATTGTAGAAAATGCACCCTTTTCTTGGTAGAGATAATCAGACTTCAAAAGAGCGAAATAATAAAAATGTCCAAACCTTTCCGTTGTCTGTTCATTTCTTTCAAAAAATTCACTCGTCCCATGTTTTCAACAAGAATATCAAGCTGAACTTTAGAACCCTGGAGAGAAAAGAAACAAATCTTCGTCTGTATTCTTTCGATGGGAACGGACCACAAACTAACCTTTCCCATTCCACAAGAACATTTCTGATTAACCGACGGATAAACTGTAAAGAAGGCACTAATGACAAGAATAAGATGAAATAGGAAAATAAATTAAGAACCTCACCTTTTCAATACCTATTTGGCTTTCTTCAAGTTTTATTGTCACTTTCCAAAGCTCTTTTTCATCAATGTAATGTTTGTCTAGTTTCATTGCATCAATTGTGTGGATTGGCTTGAAGTCAAGAAAAACCTAAAACGAAAATGAAAATAACATATTTGGATATTGGAACAATACTGCATTTGTAAAATTCCAGGAACTTTTAATTTCAAGAATTATTTTCTCATCTTTCTTACTGACTAAACAGTGACGTTGTAGCATCAACCTACACCGGAGCAAAATGTTCCATCACGGGGTATCTGAATGTTTCTAAGTGTCCCTTTTATATAGGAGGTGCAATTTTACTTACTGGACAATACAAACTAGTGTAGTGTATGGCCAGAACACTGACTCAGTGCCCCTCATTTGGGCTGTCCCCCAACAAGAGGTGATGAATTTGTGACTCTGATGAAAAAGTATTGTTTATAATAAGTAGAGACCAGACCCAGTGAATCTTGTAGTACATGTCACCTAACAGATTAAAATAGGGTTCTCGTCCGTTCCATTCTTAGTTGCACTCTGAATTCAGATTTTCCTAGCCACGTACCTGTGCTCTGTCGCTAACGTTGTGGATTGTAATTTCTTCAGGAACACTATCCAGTTCTTTTTGATACAGAGTGAAGCCATATCCCTGTCCACCTTTGTTGTTAATAGGTAGCTGTTCCATGGACATCACATTCTCTGTCTCCACTGGCGTCTTAAATGAACAAACACATTCAGTTTTTTTCTGAAACTTTTTCCAAGGTTATCATATTTGCGTTTATTGTGGCGATATTTCTACAAGCGTTCACTGAAACAGTTTTTGTTCTTAAGTTTTACAGGAGGATGTACTATTGTTTTAAATCGTAACGTCTTTAGATGAGTGTTGTAAGTGGGGAGGGGTCTGGTAAAACTGCTCGAAACCATAAGCGCTAATAACGTGGCTAAAGAACTGGGGCGAAAAATGGACAAGGGAGCAGTAGTCAGGCTAAAAGAAAAAAATCTCAGGAATAAACAAAAACAGTTTTAAGGCATGAAAAATGACCGGACTATGGCTATGCACATGTGTTTACCACTTTTAGGAAGGAGCAGCAGATTAACTCTCTGAAAAGCTGCTCATGACAGCTATAACCATAAGGGCTGCAAAGCATGCAGATAGCTTGGTAATATTCATTGTTACTTACAAAAAAAGGTAGCATGTCTGCAAGCTCCAAAACATGCTGCATCTCAATATCCTCTGCAAAACAAAACAGTCAGCTGTGGCATGATTCCAATCGTAATCCATTAATTTTTGTAGTATTAGATCCAATTCATGCATTATTTAAGAGAACTTATAACTACCAAGGTTACAATGTTACTCAGTGCCCTAGTTCTAAGATTGTAATTCAGTAAAAGATATTAATCATCAATCTTCTCACCATATGTTGTCCTCTTGTGACGGTCATTAAGTACAACTGAAAATATCAAGTGAATGAATGAATGAATGAAACTTTATTTACCCTTGGTATTGTGAAGCAATTAACTAGTCTTCTAGCCAGTAATGCTAATAAAACCATGTATGATTGCCACATTTTTCGTTTATGTGTTCATGGATACGATTTTCAATAAATAAAGTCTTAATGCACAGCCAACCGTATTTTCCCATCAATATGGCTCTCCAGGCCAATGTTTTGTCAAATGTTTACAAGCCTTGTGTCAGATTATATTCTATCTGGCCTAAACAAGAAGTAAAGAGACAAACAATATGACAGACTTTTGTACACTTAGTTTAATTACTTTGTTTGTTGGCATCAGGATTGTATTTTTGAATAACTTCTTTCAATGCCCGGAACTTCTCAGTGATGTCACCAGCTTCTGACAATGGAGCATCGTAATCTATAGAAAAATAACAGTGAAGTGACAAGCCTGCATTAAGCCGTAGGCCTATAAAATTAGGTTATAATAATTTTTATTTCCAGCAAATGGCAAGAATTTTTAATAATATTTCATCCATGGTAGTACCAAAAGGAGTGCATGTATTAGTTACTTCCAGGTTGATAAGCAACAAGAAAACTAAAAAAAAACTTTGTCGACCCATGTTAGCTAGTACGTGGACTACCAGATGTGCGTGAGAAAAATATTTTTGACTCCATTTGTACCTCAGCCAGTGGAAAACAACACTTTAATAATAAATTGTTCACTTACCATATGAAGTGACTGTTGGCTTGTACTTGAACTCATTTTTAACAGCATTTCCACCATTCATGAAGCCAAAATTTGTTCCTCCTTCAAAGCAATATTAAAATAAATATTAATTTACTATAAATAATATTTTTTTTATAACGTTCACACTGTCACAGTTTATATCCATAGTACTTGGAGCTCAGTTTTCACACAAATTTAAACAGGTCTATAGTTGAGATTCTTGAAATAGTACTAGTGCACCTAGTGCCACCAGGCTAAAAAAATAATGTATAGTTCCAGAAAATATCCATACTCCCCCCACAAAAGGGATTGGAATTCCTGGGGGGGGGGGGGGGTCTCAAAGACCACAAATTTAAAAGAAATGTATGAAATTTAACTGGAATTTCCAGAGGGGTGGGGGGTTCTTTTAAAAAATCCCTTCCGTGGGGGGAGGTAAAGATATTTTATGGAACTACACAATGCAAGATTCTGGGTGATGCAGTGTCCAGCTTACCATGAAACATGTAGAAGTTGATAGAAGCTCCCATTCTCAGTATGTTTGATACTCTTTGTGCCACCTTCTTGACTTCCATCTTGTGATGCTGTTCACCCCAGTGATCAAACCAGCCTGGCCAAAATTCTGCCACCATTAGTGGCTTATCAGGCTATGTTACATAAAACAACAGCAAATATTAACAATAATATTAATTACTTTATTTGTTTATAAGCACACTAAACTGCATGCTCTAGGATTACTGAATATTTATTGGGGGGGGGTGGGGGGGGTGTTTTATATATATATATATATATATATTTTTTTTTGGTTTTTGGTTGGGGGGGTGGCGCGGGCGCGGCGGGGGGGGGGGGGGGGGGGGGGAATGGGGGGGGGGGGGGGGGGGTCGCTGTTTTTTTTTTTTTTTTTTTTTTTTTTTTTTTTTTTTTTTTGGTTTGGTTCTTTTGCCTTTTTTTTTTTTTTTTTTTTTTTTCGGATTAAAATAAAACTGATTTCCACAACTCTTGGGTCTGTAATCGTGGTTGTTTGTTTTTATTTTCTGTTTTTATTTTTTCTTTTTTATTTTGTCCGTTACTAGGCAAAATAACCCAGAGCTTCGCGAGCCCTGCGAGTCACTTATTACTAGTTAGATTATATGTTAGACCTCTTGCTCTTGCTGTTTTTGATTAGTAATTTTTATTCTATACCTGCCAACTCTCATGCCTTAGGCGTGAGTCTCACACCTGCGAGTTGAAACTTTGATCTCATGCTAACTCACGCTTAGGAACCAATTTCTCACGCCTAGTCATAAAAAGAGAGTTTTTACAACCATAACAGACACACTTTCCCAAAATATTTAAACTCAAACCAATGTGAGAAACGAAAACTCAATGTAAAATGAGTAAATGACCATACTTTTCCCGAAATCTCTGAGTTTTGATAAGAAAAGCATTGGGAACGAGGTTGTGTTAAGCAAAACGCGTCTATGGACTAGGATCGGGATATGTTTGGAAAATCCTTGGAATACTTCGGACATGGTCCTATCGTCTTCAGAAATCCTGGCACTAGGATAAAAATCTATGTTATTGATAACACTAACCTGAAGCTGTCTAAGCCTGTTAAGATAAACAGTCTCATTGCTCTGGAAGTTGGCAGTCTTCAACACTATACAAACAGGAAAAAGTCTATATAAAATGTAGTCACTAACAACATAACATAGAAACAGGAACAGGGTCAGTTTTAAGTTATTCTCCCTCTTCCACATCACATATGTATGGCTTCCTTTCTTAGTTGACAGGACCATACATTTTCACGATATTTGGCGACCAGTTGTTAGTTCTATGCTTTTTGAATCTGAAATTTCCTATGGCTTGTATTCAAGATATTCACCCAGATATGAGATATTTGACAGTTTAGATTTTTTTATCTTCTTACCTCCAGGTAACTCAGGATAGTACGTTGCCTCCATTTGTTGTATGCCATCTGATGTAAACAACAGCTCTGAGATGCCTTCATTTATCATAAGCTGAAAAGATTTCAATATAGTTTTATTAATATATACACTTGTGGTAAGGAAAATAGTTCACTAACCCCTTTATAGAAAGCTAGGAAAAAGTTAAAGGTAACCTGCAGTAGGGCTGTAACTTAATTAGATGCCCTATAAGTCCACTTCTAGCACTAATTTACATGTGTAAATGAGCTTTATGATTGAGGTTTTAAAGGGAGGAGGAGGAACAGGAACAGTTCCTGTAATTTATGTTATAAGAAATCACTTATGGAAAATGCTTCCTTGTCAAAAGTTAATTGCAGTTTAAATTAAAACTTTCTTACTGTTTTGAGGAAAGCCATGTATTCTTTGCTGAGTTCATGTTCTCCAAAGCTACCATATTCATTTTCTACTTGGAAAGCTATAATTGGACCAGCTTGAGAATACTGAAAAAAAAAATCAGATTGAAGTAAGTGGTGCAGATAAAGAGAAAGTGGCAAGGTTTGTACAGTTCAAATAAATGTTTTATGTTAAGATGGTCACTTCAGTCTACAGACAGCGCTAAGTCTGATGTTCAAAGCATCCTGAAGTCAGGGCAAAGTCTGACAAAGCATTTTTTTATTTAACCCATTGACTCCCGGAGATTTTGGGAAAAAGCGTATTTTTTTAGACGTTTTTGACATTTTCTGGTCAGTTATGAGCTAATATAATTAAATTTCAACCTACTCAAAATGTCACTTGCAACATGAAAGCATGCCTTTCTTTGCACTAGCATATGATATTTCTGCTTGGGCATGCGCAAAAGGTAAAGATTGGAGATAGTTTTTGGGTTAGAAAGCGCCCAACCACTTTAGGCTTTTCGTTTTTCGTTTTTTTTCCTCGCCTTTCATTTTCTTTTTTTCTTATCTATTTTCCTGTAGTTGTAAACCCTCCACGGGGCTTGCAGTTCAATAATTTCCGAGAAAGCACCATCTAAGCAGGAAATATTCGCCATTGAGGAGCCTGGGGTGGTTGAGGCAAATTCTCCCACAAGTTTTTCACTCAAATAATTTCTAAGCATTTTTGTTGGTATTTCAAGCTCAAATGACCCAATCACTCTTATCTGGACATTATTGGAAAGACCTTTTCCTCTCGCGGAGATTGGGTATAAATGATGCCTTTTTTATCAAAGATGATGACGTCACAAGTGGAACAAAGAGCAACGTTTGTCACGGCTGGTTTAGGCCGGCACTGGAGCCAATGGGTTAACAGGGCCTGCATTGATAAGCAGTTTTTTTTTCTTAAAACTGAAGCTGCAACCTGTATAAATATGTTTTAATCATCATCATCATCATCATCATCATCATCATCATCATCATCATCATCATCACTCTTACCTGAAGAGGAACAAGTATTGGAAGAAGCTTCTTGAAATATTTCTCTACAGCATGAAGGTAAGGACGATACATAGATCTCAAGTTCATGTTAGGATCATGTAACAGCCAGCTATCAGGAGAACAAAGCACTCAGTATAATTATTTCAAAAAGAAGAACTAGAGACGCGAGACGTGGAGAGGGGGGTACTCGGGATTTCAAGTGATGGGGATGATCGAAAGGGTGCAAAATTGAAGACCTAAAGAAATCCCTAGGTCTTCCAACAAAACCCAAAAAAATCCCTGAACTAAAAATCAACCCCCCAAAAAATCCCATGCTGAATTTCTGACCCATTAAATTTCAGAAAGGGAGAATGATCTGAAGATATAACAAACATTAGAAACACATTCGGTGTTTGTACTTTATTTCAGAACTATGCAGTCAAGGCACTACCACAAATCTTTAGATTGTTTTTAATACCCAAAAAAATCCCTACTTAAAACAAGCCACGCAAAAAAAATACTTGCCAAAATTTCCTACCCAAAAAAATCCCGGAATCCAAAATATCAAACCCAAAAAAATTCCTTCTATCATCCCCATCACTTGAAATCCTGAGTACTCCCCCTGGGGAGAGACACTTAGCCTATGAGAAAACCCAGATAATGAAAACCATGGACCTTTTCATCTATATCCAGTCCATAAAGACTGTCCATCATTGTGCCACTTCATTCTTCATCTACCAGTAGATCTCTACTAACTATCCTTCTTATACATTTCTAGTTCTATATCCAACACTCTTCTACACTGACAGTTACCAGTTAGTGGTTAACTTTCATTTCGTTGCCAAATGCATACTGATACAGGAGCCTTTCAAGACCAACGGCATTTCTGTCATAAAGGATGACTTGTTTGATGTTTAAAATATTTTCATCTTTACTGTCTTACTCATCTTTAGCATTATTCCTAACCTTGGCAGTCCTCCCAGATCCCACTCTGCACAGATGTATGGTCCAGGACGAACAATCACATATAAACCAACTGACTGGGCTTCCTTGATAAAACCACTACAAAACAATACAGAAATATTGATTCATCACTGATTTGTCACTGTTTAGATGCAAATTATGGGAGGCAGAGTGGTCTAATGGTTAGTGTCACTGGACTCCAGATTGAGCGGTCTGGGTTCAAGCCCTGGCTAGAGCACTGCATTGTGTTCTTGGGCAAGACACTTTACTCTCATAATACCTCTCTTCACCCAGATGTTTGAATGGGTACTAGCAAATTTAATGCTGGGGGTAACCCTGTGATGGATTAGCATCCCATCCACAGAGAAGAAGAAATACTCCCAGTTGCTTCATGCTATGGAAACTGGGATAAGCTTGGCCTGATGGGCCTCTAGGCTCCTGAGCAGACTTTACCTTTTACCTTTACCTAGATGTATTTATAGTATTTTGGCCCTGTATTGAATGTTGCAAGAAAACATTACCGTAAAAACTCGTGTATAAGCTGCACCTTTTTGCCGAAATTTTGGGCTCAAAATCGTGGGTGCGGCTTATCTATGAGACCATTGCTTTTGAGGGGTGTAAATTGCCTAGTCTGGGGTCAGAAAAAGCATGGCATTTAATTTATAGCTTTCAATGGCCAAGCTTATCACTAACAACAAAGTGCTATACCGGTACTTCTTTACCTCAACGCTTTTTTTAAGTTTTTATTTTTCTCAAAATCAAGCTTCAAAGTTGGGGGTGCAGCTTATCTACGAGTGGGGCTTATACACAAGTCTTTACGGCATTCTGATCTCTGTCAGTAACAAGACTAGCAGAAATTTGTCACTGTCATGCAACCAATTGTTACAAATGGCCTATTGCCTCTCGGTTCTACACAAAATCTCAGTATGACATCAGACTCACGCTATATCCAAGATTCCTTTAAAGTTGAACTGCCCTTTAATTTCTTCGTGAAGATTCCAAGGAACATAACTGTGGAGAAAAGTTTTGTTGATGAGCATACATGATTTAATTCTGCAGTACACATGTGTATTAAATTTAATATAAGTTCAAGGCTTTGGACCATTTCATGGGAGGCGTGGTGGCCTAATAGTTAGTGCGCCAGACTCCGGATTAAGTGGTTATAAAGAATAAATCTTTGTTGCATGGCACTAGTGATTGTAAAGATAAAGAATTAACGTTATTGATAAGTTCATTGCAAACCAAACGTTTCGGGCTTAGCCCTTCATCAGTGGTAAGATGATCGTTAATAAAATGAGCGTTAAAAATATTCGTGAATATAGCACGAATATTTTTAATGATCATTTTATTAACAATCATCTTACCACTGATGAAGGACTACGTAAGCCCAAAGCGTTTGGTTTGCAATGAACTTATTTTGGCACTTTGAATGGTCCAGGTTTGAGGCCTAGCTGGGTCATTGTGTTGTGTTCTTGGGCAAGACACTTTACTCTCATAGTGCCTCTCTCCACCCAGGTGTATAAATGGGTATCGGCAACATAATGCTGGGGGGGGGGGGGGGTACCCTGCGATGGACTAGCATCCCATTCAGGGAGGAGTAGAAATATACCTAGCCGCTTAATGCTACAGAAACTGGGATAAGCTCTGACAAGTGTGGGCCACTTAGCCCCAGGCTTCCCTTTTTGGACCATTTCATTTTTTACATGTTGTGATGTAAATTTACCTTTGGTTTAAATTGTTTCAAACCAGTTTTAATTTTTATTGTTCACTGTCTCACGGCTTGTGTAAATTATCATAATCTTAAACAAAGGAAAGTAAAAATCAAACTGGTTTTAAAAATATTAACCCCCCCCCCCCCCCAAACCCCAAAAAAAAAAAAAAAAAAAACCACAACATACCCCCCCCCCCACCCCCCTGTAGATGAGTTAAGTCAAAATTTCCCTGGTAAGAAAAAACATCAAAGTGTTAAAAGAGCCAACTTTTTCAGGGGGAAGGGGGGGGGGGGTAGCCATCTAATTGTGATAACTAATAAAATAAACTACAAAACAGAATATTACAATAACACTTACGTTTCTACGGTGTTTAATCCCATGGCTTTTAATTTCAATAGCCGATCTTTCCAATATTCTGGCACAACTCTAAAGTAATGTATTGCACCACTCAGAATTCGAAAAGGCTTTTCTTCGAGCATAAATTGCCGCTTCTCTGTTCTTAAAACTCTCCTTTCCATTGGTACAGCACTGTTGTAATGTTGAACCGCCATCCAAAGAATAAGACATCCTGAAAGCCCAACAACTATCAGCATGGGCTTCTTGCGAAAATAAATGGTTTTCATCATTGTTCCACAAGCGTTCTGACAGACTAGAGCTTCAAGGTACAAATTGCGCTACAACATCAAGGCGCTGAAGATTGCGCTTCAAGATCACGGTAATAAACAACTTGACTAAGTGTTGAGGCAAAAACAGATCAGGAAAATCGATGCCAGTACAAAGAAAGTATAAAAACTGTTTCAAATGAGGTCCACATATACTCTCTTTCCTTTGTATTCAGGTTCTTTTCAGCCGGAGAACTGGAGAAGGCGCCACAAGTCACAAACAACAAGTGCAAAATTTCAAGTTAGTCAGCGGTGTAAACGCAAAAAAACAATTTAGCAGGGGTAGGGTCAGTACAATAACGTACAAGGCTGGTACAAGAAGACTTTTTCGAAAAAATTTAGTGAAAATTCCGTGAAATTTACTGAATTCACATGTAATAATCTTAAGAAAGAAAATAGTTTAGTTTCGTTCCATATAGTAGAATTCTAAATGTTTGGTTGATGAGCCCAATATGCTTACCTTTAACCCTCCCCTACTAAGTATCGTTATTCTCTCCAGCCGTCCCATATCGAGTTGCACAGGCCAATTAACCCAATTAACCCTGTGGGAGGGGTACTCGGGTTCAATAAATTGTCGTCAAGATACCCGCTTCGCGTTCCAGAGATGGCCATACTATATTACTGGGGAGGCAAAAAGTTGACGAATATTCGCGCAAATCAGCTGAAAATTACGGCATGAAGTTCCAGGTTCAGTGGCAGATCTAGGGGAGGCCCCCGCCTTATTTTAAGGCCAAATAGAGGCCCGCAGGGCTGAGAAAAATTCTTTTCGAGAGCGGCCCCCCTCTTATTCCAGGGTCTGGATGATCGGGGCCCCCACTTATCTGAAGGTCTGGATCCGCCACTGAGGTTGACTAGTCGAACGTGTATTCTCAAAATTGGGTCGCCCTACATTGAGACGATTTCCCACCCAGAACAAACAAGCCTTTTAAAATATTGCCAGATGACTGGCTGCAAACACAGGCCAGCATGATCACGTGGTGGTGCTGAAGGATTCTTTAAGGCTAGTAAAACGACTACGGCTAGGACTGAGAGGTAAATATGCTTGGGTTGCCCCACTTCTTTAAAGATCACAGATCAGTATTGCATAAAACCCAGGTCATGTAGACATAAGCTGGAACGAGGTAGCTGATCACTTGCCTGCCGCTCCTAGACATCATTACCAGGCTCAAGAACTGAACAGAAATTAACAAGACCCTCAACCCAATAACATATAACAGCCTGGTGGTCATTTGCAAAGGCTCTAACAATAAGAAATCAGATTAAAAAGAGGTCAAGAAACGATTGAGATGAATATAGTGAGTTTATTTACACATCATATATATAATACACTGTATATTCTAGAGAAGATTGGTGTCCTATCAAAGGAGGAATATGTTCAGACTTCTCGTATTATCACAAAGCTTTAGAAGTTAGATTTGCCGCGTAAGAGGTTAATCAACACGACAGATCAAAAGTATACCTTTAATTCAGACCAAAAATATAAACGCACTTCATTACTGGTGCAACTAAGCCTATACAATTCAAACTAAATAATTCCAAAGTAAACTCTGCAGACGCGTTACGAAGCCTCATCGGCACCGGCATTTGATGGCTCCGCCGAGGGCCGAGACGATGACGAATCTGGCCGAGACTTAGCCGAACTTGTCCGAGAGGAACGCGTCTTTGCCGACCCAGCTCTCGAGGACTGTGCGGACTTCGGGCTAGCTGTTCTTGATTGCTGTTTAGGGCTACCAACTTCCGATTTCTGTGACTTTCCGGACGCAGGCCTTGAAGAGGAAGATTTAACCGAGGCTGGTCGGGACGACGGGTTTTGTCCCGAGGGCGGTCGGGATGAGGCTCTTTGTTCCGAGGGTGGTCTTTCGGATTCTTGAGGTTCGTCCGGTTGTTTGTCGGGCAGTTTGTCTTGCTTCGCAGGTTCTGGTTTTGGGTGTTGTGTCATTATAGATTCCCCTTCACCGTGGATGATCCTATGGGCTGCTAAAAGATGTTTCCGTTGGCTTCGCTTCACTGCGAAACAAAAATAATAACATTTTAGGTTGGGTATCTTTTCAAAAATTCTAATAAGCCGAGACAAATTCATCTTCGTTTTGACTAGGGATTTTGGATGATGACTTTCTAAAGAGGAAAATGTCCGCCCTTACCGTTCTCTCTCATGGTAATCTTCTGCACCTCAGGTAACAGGAACGATGTCACCAGCTCGGCAACAATTTCTTCAGATTGTAGTCTGGTTCGCCTACAGAAAAAGAAAAAAAAGGTTTTTCAAAAAAAATATTATCACAATTCTCTTTCTAACAGTCTTAAACAAAGTGGATCAAAGCCTCGAACGGCTAACCATTTTGGAAAGCACCAGCTAACATTCAGTCGAAAGAAATGACTTGTTGTTGTTGTTGTTCAGCGTAAAATACGATTTATGTACAGAGTCCATCATTATCAGCTCTCGTGAAATTCGGAAGCGAGGAGAAAATTTTCCAACATCGAAGCAAGAGCGAAGGCCTTTTTTCTCTCTCGTGTCTTTTTTGACTGTCCATAAGATTGTTGGAGTTTCACAAAATGCAAAGGTTCCAAATATTTTTCTTTACTCTCATTTACAGTGTAACAATTAATCTGCATCACTTACGTTTTCTCCATGTCGTAGGCGATTTGGTTGATCTTTTCTGCTTGCTCTTGGATTTCTTTACGGGCCTGATTAGAAGGAAAAAGTAAACGATAAAAACGTATTTTGGCTAGGCAAGTAATCTTTCTTCGCTAAGATTGCGTGACGATCTGGGGTGGAGGAGGCCAATGAAAATGCAAAGATAAGTACTATTGAATTGTGGAGTTACCTGTTCCTCGGCTGTCCTCTCGATGGCTCCCATGATTATATCTTCAAGGTACGTGTCAACAGTTGATTGGTGAACCTTGACAACCTGAACACAATTCAACCAATCACAGTGTAAATATATGGCGTGACGCGTGACAATAAGATACGATAAATTTGAAATTTTGTTGAAATTTATTTGAACAATCCGTACAGTTCTACTCTTCAACTTCCAAGTACTTCGTTTTCATTTTTCTGTCTTTCCAAAGTCTCCAATAGGGCAAGATTTTCTAAGGAAAAAATGTTTATTATACTATGTTGAAGGCAAAATACTAAAATGACTACAACTTTAATTTCAAAACGTTTTTCAGGAAGCAATAAATCCTACCAGTCTGTAATTTACATCTTTCAGCTGTGAACGGTGACATCAAAAGAAGTATTTTACTTTTTCTATTTTTTATTGCTTCTCAACGCGAGTTTAAACTTGTTTGTTGTTGAAATAAAACTAAAGCTTCTAAATAATTAAAACCATTTTTTCAATGAAAGCAAAGGGACAATGGAAAAAAGTGCAAAATTGCGATACAAGAGAGCTTCTTTTAGATTCAAGGCTAAACAACGGTGTTTTATAGATATTTAAAGTGTTAAAAAAATCCTTTAAACGACAAGGATAATAAAAAATTTGAACATCTGCAGGTACTTAATTCTCAGCTTCCTGTTTTTTGTAGCGACGTTTAAGTTTTACGAGTCGTTTTTTTTTTAAATAAAAATTAATTCAAAATTTTCTACGACGCATTAGTGTTTTACAACACAAGCAAGCAACACAAGCGCGCGAGTTTGAAATAAACATGTCAGCAAAAAACAACGTAAAACACAGTCGTTTAAAGGAAAAGAAGTTGTAACAAATTGTTGAAATAGTGTTCTGAAGAAACCTTGTTTTCATAATACCAAGTGATTGTATAGTCATGTATAACGCACCTGTTTGAAAATCTCGTCCTCCTCTCTCCTTCTCCTTTCCTCAAGCTGTCGCCTTCCGCTTTCCTCTGCTTCACGAATTCTTCGCTGACGTTCCGCCAACATGGCAAAAGCATGGATTCGTCTCTCCTCCTAAAATACATTAATAAAACAATAACACTCAGTTTTTAGTTCTGCGGTTAAATATAAACTAAGACAGGCGTGCTTTTTTGAAAAGGATAAGAATGTAAGAAAACCCAAGAGCTTGGTGTTTAGCGGTCTGATCGCTTTGTTGTGATTCGTTGAGCCACTTTGACCACAAACTGCTAAATTATGACGATACATGTGTTTTATGGAGTGATAATTGGAAAAGTTACCACAAACTTTCGCTTGTTGATCAATATTACTTAAAAGTAATATGGAGAAAACAGTGTTTAAGAAAATACACCACGGTCAGAAGTAAATTCCAGTTTGATGTTAGTCAAAATAATTGCCATATGCTCCAGCCTGCTGTTTCCTTTGTTTTGCCAATAAAAATGTCTTCAGTAAGTTTTACTACCTATTATGCCAACACCCACATAAAACCCTCAAGGAACGCTACTGTTATAAAAAATTGATCAGAATGTGATTTACACTATCAATCAATACACTGTAAAGATAGACTGTGAGCATAAAGAAATCCTCAACTAGTGGATACTGTCTTTATGTAACACAAAATTCTCTGAACTAACGTACAAAAAAATGTATTATAACCAGAAAGGAGAATTTGCATTTTAAGCTTAAGCCGCAACGGGAGAAGTTGCACCAACATAACATCGACAAGAACAACACTGGACGAGATGCTTTTGAATAACAAAACAACTTTCCACACCAATTCTCCCGCCAAACAATTATAATAATTTGAATTTTCAGCCCTCGTTTAAGTGTCTTAGCGATTTGAATGACATTGATAAGATATAAGGAAGGAATTCTTTACACCGCATTAAAATACGGTAAGCATTCGCGTAAGTTACGTTCCGTGCAGAAAACCTGTAGGAACGTGTCTCTAACCTGAAGTCTGATGAGCTCTTTACTCAAAAAGTCAAACATGTCGGCAAGAGTAGAGCCCTCCATCTGAGCAAGCGCTTCCTCCACAAAAGATTCCTGTTAAACGGAACAGGTCGTAAAAGTTTAGAGTGGCCTCATTTAGAAAATGATGTCCGTTTAAGCGTAGGAGGAAAGTAGGAGAAATTTATCAAAGATGAAAGGCTTGTTACGGGTAGAAAGAATGGTTTTATTGGATTGTAAAAAGTACACGTTTTGGACGCAAAATTCTGCTTGTTTTTATCTGAATTCGTAATATCGATGAAGCTTCTTATATCGGAAGGTTCATTATATAGGAGATTTGTTATATGGAGAGTTCGTTATATCGAAAAGGTCGTTATGTGTGTGTGTGTGTGTGCGAGGGGGAGGGGGTCGTTATATTAGGAGATTCGTTGGAAAGGGAGATTCGTTGTAAAGGGGTTCGTTTCACAACGTTCCGCTGTATTATCAGAAGGTTCGTTATATTCTGTGAGTTCGTTACACGGGTATTTGGTTTGTGAAAAGAAACCCGATATCTCTATCAAAGTTTCATTTGTAGGTTTGCCTTGTACCTTGTTAGTATCCAGTCTTCTTTGTCTCTGCAAGCTCAGCACGGCCTGTCGTTCATTTCTCTTTTCCAGCTGTCCAGCTTCTTGAAGCGCATGCGTGCTACGCAGCTCCTGAATCAGCTCCAAGCGCTTTTCCTTTCCTTCAAACATCTAGAAAAAACAAAAACAAAAAAAAGTTATTTCTCAAAAAATATAGTAAATAAACTAAAGTAATCTATATACCGTATTTTCTCGATTAAACGCCGGACCCTGTTTAAACACCGGTTCAAAACTGCTAATTTTTAAATAAACGCCGGGGGCGTTTGATCGAGGTCCCGGCGTTTATTCGAGGTCCAGGCGTTGCCGTTTATGGACTTAAAACTTTATATCCGCAACATTTACTTGTTCCCATGTTGTTCATATAGTGTTTCGGTTCTGTTTGTCACAAATCTTGATTGCAACGTGCCGTATGCAGCACTGTAACCCTCGGTAATAATCATCTTCGGAGACCCAGGGACAGCATTGTCCGGGCGGGAAAAAGGGAAAAATTGTTCCGCTTTGACAAACTGGCCCTAGGTATCGGAAGATGGGTAATATCAAATCAACTTGAAAATAAGAGAAAGTTTCACTTTGTTAATAAACGCTGGGCCCCGATTAAACGCTGGCTTCAAATAAACGCCGGGTCCACCAGACCAAGTTTGAAATAAACGCCGCGGGCGTTTAGTTGAGAAAATACGGTATGCAGTTTGCGGATTAGCGTTGCATGACGACCCGGCCAAGTAGTCATAAAAGTAGTAACAGAGAGATTAAGCATGATCTTTATTTTTCCTGCAAACGGCAAAAATTCAACTTCTGCCGTCTGCCGTTTGGCGTTTGTACGCGGAAATGAGTAGTTTTGTGTTTGTCGTAAATGTGGGATTTCCCCCCTATTTTTATAAGGGATTAATTTTAGAATTCCATAAAAAGGTAACAAAATGAAAGGCAAGCTCGCCTTTGCCGTTTGCCGTAAAACGCCATGCGTAATCTCTCTAATTTCTTAACTTTTTGAGATACAACCACAACTAATGTGAAGCACTACTCGCATAAAAACTCACCATATTTTGTATAGCACGGCCACGGATAACTTTCTGTAAGAAAATTAAGGCCAGCTCTTCTTCCTCTTCAAACTGAAAAACAAGAGAAGGAAACCTTGTAAGATCAAACGACACTCTAAATCAGTGTAATGATAGTGCATTTATATTGCACATTTCACATATGCAAAATTATGTTAAAACGCGCTGTACACATACTGTAATAAGGTTCGTAAAGGGTAATTATTTTTTGTGTGCCTTTTTCGTCAAGAAGACCAGTAAAGTGTATGTGCATACAAAAAAAAAACACGGAGGGTTAAAACAAGTTACAGAAAGAAATGCTTTCTTTACCTGTGATGGTACCTCCACAGATGGGGTTGGAGGGCGTGGTATTGGCTTCTCCACTTTCACCAAAAACTTCAGTGGCTTCTCAGGCTCTGGAGGCCTCTTAGCTAACTCAATCGCATTTGCCACTTCCTCCAACTCTCTCTGACGTCGCTGCTTCCTCTTCACAAAACCTCCCTTCCCACTTGACTTTGGCTTTGGAGCTTGAATCCTGGGCTGTGTCACAAAGTCTGGTAGAGACGCCTCCAGCTCTAGCAGGCCCTGGTAGGTGTTGAGGTGGTAACTCTTCACATTGTATTGTTCAGAGCCGCGGTCAAGGAACACACCCACTCGGGACATGGGAGCATATGTCTGGGAGTTATAGTTAGAGTAGTCTTTCACTATTTCCCTGCGCTCCAGTTTGCCTTCCACTGTGCGTCGTTTTTCCTTCAATTTTCTTACAGCTGTAAATTATGGAAACAATCATTGTCATGCAAAGACTTGAAATTCAGTTCTCAAACTCATTAAATAGTTCAACAAGTTAAAACAAAGAAAATCATAACCGTGAAGGAGGTATTAATAAGGTACCTGATCTTAATCCCCCCCAAAAAAACGGGAAAAATAGAGGAAAAAAAAAAAAAAGCCCGCGGGAAAAAAAAAGAAAAAAAAAAAAAAAAAAAAAAAAAATTTGGTAAAAAAATTTACACAAAACAAAAATGAAAATTGGGGGCCAAAAGGCCACTAAAGAAAAAAATAAACTTGGAGGGTTGTAATACCATAGATTTTTACGATTTTATTTCTCCGTTTACTATGTAGTTTTTGTGTTGTTTGAGAAGATATATCAAACACTCGAGACAGTGTTTCACTGGCTATCCAAACACCTCAAATTTCATTAAAAATACTTAACTGCACGTTGTATTTTCAACTCTCTTCTCGGTGTTTGGATATCCAGATGAAACACTGTCTCAGATTGTGTTTGATATATTACCTCAATCTCGATACAATGAATAAAGGTTTCTGAACCAGTGTACCTCGATCACTTTCACTGTAGATGCTAGAGTAAATTCCACCCAGAACAGCTACTTACTTTTGATATGCTCAGTTTGAATTCTCTCAAACCTCTTTTCTTTTTCTTGTTGCTTGTTTGACCTGTGCAAAGACAGCACAAAAATAAAGTTCTTTCATCTTCAAGTTTAGAATGATATACCGTAAAATTCCGGTTAAAAGCCCTGGGCTTATACAACTTTGTAAGGGGTTTTGTGTGGACTTACAAGTGGAGGGGCTTATACCCGGGAGGGCTTATAAGCAGAATAATTAGAAACGTTTAGAAACGAGCCAGGGGAGTATTGATCGAAATACGCTTTTAGGTTAAAAATGCACAATGAAGCAACATTAAGCCCTGTTCAGTACTGTCATCCAGCAGAGGGGGGGGGCTTATATACGGGGGGCATAACCGGATGTATTTTTTTTTGTTTCCAGGTAGATGGGCCTATAACCGGGGGGGGGGGGGGGGGGGGCTTATAACCAGAATTTTATGGTATCTTACAAAATAAAGTCACTTGCTGCTACTACAACAATCAATTGGAAATACAAATAAAAGAGAAAATTGCACTTAAATCCCACGATAAATCACTTAAAGGGGCTACGCCACAGAATTTTAGGTAATTCTGTTTATTTTTGTTAATTAAGAGCTCTAAATTTCAAAATTGGCTGAGCAAAACTCTTTTATTGGCAAAATCACGGCCACATAACAAACAAGGATGATTTTCAAGCCTTGTAAATGACACTTTCATACAAATTAAGATAAACATGAAAAACGTTGGGCCAACATTTTTCAACTTTACCCCAGCGCAATCCGTTTTAATTGTCTAGAATTTTGCCCATCCATGCCCCTTTTTGGCCCTTCTGTGTTTCTTTTGAGTTCTTCTACAGTTTTAAGCCGTTATTGTGACATTTCAGTTAATTTTATGACCAGTTGGTCAGTGCCATAATTGCTTAAAATTGCTTAACATAGCTCCTTTAATGGACAATCTTTATTTACATGTAGCGTAAGACACAAACTGACCATAATCTGTCCAGTCTCTTGGTGTTGAGTTCAGCATGATCTTCCTCTCTTTGTTCAAGAATTCTCTTCAAAACCTCAAGTCTTGCCTCCTGTAATCTTAAAGAAAATTCAAGCAAAAATTAATTTTACAGTAATCATTTTTTCAGTGTCCTGGCTTTTACAGGTTAACATCTCTCATAATTTTGTTATTCTAAGCTTGTTATAATCTTCTGCTACATCAAATCTATACTGTATCTTCTGCTTACTTTTCAATTTCTTCTTCTCTGAATGACCACTCTCTTCTCTCTTGCTCATCCATCATCCTCTTTCTCTTTTCAAGATTCTCTGTATCATTCAAAGCTGGCAGTGTAGCCTCCCTACAGTAATAACCTAAAGCTGTTATGTCTTGCTACATGCATCTTAGAACTTAACATGTACACAGCAAAAATGTAGGACCATACGAGGGATTTTTTTTGTTCCACTTCAGATTTATGTGTACCTTCAAGGTTGTCTACACTCTAAAAAATAAAGTCATCTCTACAGAACCCATCCACTAACATTTTCTTTAAAAGTGAAACATTCTTACCAAGCTCGTTTAGCTCTAGCTCTCTCAATCATCTCAACTTCAGCTAATCCTGCTGGAAGACCATGACCTATGAAAACCAAAACAGAAACTCCCTAAGTTGTAAGAAAACCATAACTGAGTCTTCAACAATATAAAGACTGACAATAAACTACTGTGCCTGGAATGATTTATTTATTCATTTATAATATCAATGATGCTTTACCATAAGAAAGAGTCGCTAGTGTCAGCAGCTCAGGTTGTGAGCCTGGTCGCACCACATATTCTGGAGTATATGGGTCTGTTTGTGTCTCGCTGTCCCTGTAGTCAGTTTGTATCTCTACTGTGCGTGTTGCTGGAGTGGGAGGCCTGTCAGCTTCCATTTCAGGAGCAGCTAATGGGTCCAATCTAACATACATGGACAACTTATTTAGAAACTAAACATGCATTATGATATGTTATAATGATTGTATACTGTGGCATTTTAGATGACAACTGTTGGTCATCAGGTATTGTAATCACATGGTTAGACTTACTATAATATTTTGAAAAGCACTGCCCCCAAAATAGGGAGGAGCGGTGGCCTAATGGTTAGTGCGCCGGACTCCGGATCAAGCGGTCCGAGTTCAAGCCCTGGTCGGGGTCACTTGTGTTGTGTTCTTGGGCAAGACACTTTACTCTCATAGTGCCCCTCTTCACCCAGGTGTATAAATGGGTACCGGTGACATAATGCTGGGGGGGGGGGAACCCTGCGATGGACTAGAATCGAATTCAGGGGGGAGTAGAAATATTCCTAGCCACTTTTATAAATGCTACAAACCGGGATAAGCTCCAGCAGTGTGGGCCGCATGGATTGTGGCTTCCTTTCTCCCCCAGAATAGTGGTAAATACATCTTTATAGCACAAGGGTCAAACAGGGAGAATATCAGTACTTAAAGAGTGAAGGCAGGTCCATACAGAAAAGACACGGGGCTGATATTCTCCAAGTACAGTCCCCAGCAAACTTGGTTAATAAGCGATTTATTACATGGTCAACTGAAAAAAGATTTTTATAGATAAGCAGAAAGGATAAAAAGAAGCAGATTTTGACAGAGCAGGAGCCACCAGGTGTTCCGGTTGGAAAAGAATTCCCTAATGTTGTTTTAAAACCAATAAAAAGTAGGAAAGGGTTTTTCTTGTAAGTCAAGTCTCTACATATTGGACTGGCACAGGATCATTCAGGACAGTACCAGTCCAAATACTTAGAAAATAATGAACCAGCAATGGAGCAATCTGATTGGTCAATTTAAGTGATTTGCCCTCTAACTATCTTAGTGGTATAATAAAATGCTAGAGTATGTTATTGCGAAGGGCTATAAAAAAATATCTTCCGTTGGCTGTAGGTACACTGAGTCATCTCATGCAAAAATTCAGTTTTCTTACTTGGATGACTGTAGGAGGACATCTGGAGGAACTTGCTGTAAAAATGGAATGATTGGCCTGCGAAAGAATTTATATCTGTCTTGTCCTGAAACATGGACTTTGTCATACTGTTTGCCAGGAACTTGGACAGTTGGATCATAGTTAAACCTAACAGAGAAGAAAAAATACAGTTAAAAATATACAAATTAATAACAATAATAATAAAACTATGGTGCAATTTTCCATAGGTTCAGTAGCACTTTACAAAAAATAGATATAAAAATTTATATGTAAAAAACTAGCTAACTAACTTACTAACTAACCTACTATATTAAAATTTTAAAAAAAAACATATTATTTAAAAAAAAAAAAAAAAAATTAAGAACTTTACTTAAAAATGCTTGTTTAAAAAGTCAAGTTTTCAGTTTGCTTTTAAAAATGTTTGTTGAAGACGAGTTTTTGATACCATTCACAGAATATACATCTTGCATATGCTATTACTATTTTGTATGTGTATGTGTAGCTGTTTTATTAAAAATCTTTTGTATAAAGAAATATGGAGCTGGCTGGCTGTGGGCCAGGACCTTGTCACTCAAATGATGGATAAACTATGAGTAACCATCTTTAAATCACAGTGTTATCCATTGTTTGAACAAGACAAGTGTGGAGTTCAATCTCACAGCTTTTACATTTGTTTAAATTATTTGACAAAGTACAACAATATTCTTGTCCCTGGATTAATTTTTATCTTACGTGGTGTATCTGATGAGAGCCTGTCTGTCTTGTTCAGCGTATCCTCTCCACTGTCGAGGAATAAACTTAGGCACTGGATCTGTTGCCTCTAAGTGAATACCATATCTAGGATAGTGGCGCAAGTCACTAAACATTGTCTGGAAGTGTGGAACCCGTTTCTGAAGTAAAAAAAGTTGAAAGTATAATATTCTGAATTTGATGGCATTCACTATAGCCAGAGTGAGAAAGAGATTAGTTTTGAAGCTTGGACTTCCTTTAGGTACATGTACATACATGTAACTTGATAATTTAGTAAATAAACCCCTTCAGGTGGCTGGTATATTGGAGGGTAATGCCCAAGGCTGAAAGATTGCCGAAAATTGAACATTTGGCCAAGAAGTGAAGCTTTGAGGGCAACTGTGAAATTTTGAGGACAATCTTTCAGCGAAGGACATTATCCTCCAATATACCAGCAAGCCAGAATGGGGTTTATTTATTCTATAACCCTCCAATTAATTTCTACAAGGTGCTTTATCAGCCGTACAGTACCGCTCAAATGTAAGTTACCACCGTCTCGCGAGAAACGAGACGCGTCTCTCGAGACGCGTCTCGTTTCTCTCGAGACGAGTCTCGTTTCTCGCGAGACGAGTCTCGTTTCTCGCGAGTGCACTGCAAGTACCAAAGTTTCGCCTTCTGTTGCATTTGTTTAACTGTCAAGTGAGACTTCACCGACACTACTTTTTTGTGTGGATAAAGCAGGATAAAATTTCGCGCGTGAATCGGTGGCGGCACGCTTGTCTTTACATGTTTATAGTTTTTACTTCTTCATGGCTATAACTTCGTCGTATACTTAACTAGAAAGTATTTTTCTTTAACCTAAATGTATCTATACATGGATACATGTAATTACAGCAAAACGTCTTGACTGGGTGCAACCAAAAACGTATTTCCAAGCGAAACTGAATATTTGTTTTCGCCGATCAATCGATCGGCGGCGCTCGCTCCGAGCGCTTAACATTTGTCTGAATCGTTGGCGGCACGCACGTCTTGAAATGTTTTAAAGATCTATGAAATGACTCATTCGTGTGTTAAACAAGAAATTATTTGTTTACAGCAAAACGTTTTGTCTGGGTACACGAAAAAACTTATCGTTCATAAAACTTGCAATATTTACTTTTACACAAAATATGCATGAACTCGTTGCTACGAACGACAAACAATAGGATAGGATAGGATCGCGCTTCAAGAAACACAGATTCGAATGCCTAATAAAAGGAATATCTCAACAAAACTATCTCCTAATTGTTTTGATATGTTCAAACGAAACTAAATCGAGAAAAACAGGTAGTTTACAAGGGGTTCCGACACTTCGCCGATCGGCATTGCACGCACTTTGGGGTCGCACTTTGTTAGCGTCGGCGGCTCATTCGTCTTGAAATCAGGGTTTCTATACAGAAATATACTCGGCAAAAGAAATTTTTCGACTTTAGGCTTCTTTGCCGAATAAAGATGTAATCTTAACTTAACGGACTCCTATTTTAAGACCTTGAGCAAAACAAAAACAATATTGTTTATACTGAAGGTGTTCTAATACTTCGCCGATCGGCAGTGCTTGCACTTTGTTTATCGTCGGCGGCACACTCGTCTCAAAATGTTTTACAGTTCTATAAACTGGCTTTTTTGCGTGCTAAACAAGAAATGATTCATTTATCACCGCTAAAATCATAGTTACAGCAAAAAGTTTTGTCTGGGTGCATCTAAGGACGTCTCGCTCATGAAACTTACAATGTTTATTTTGACACAAGCGTTGCTAGGAAGCACTAATTTGACTTGAGAGCATAGTCAACAGTTTAATTGTTCGCGTGCTTTACTATTCTCTTGAGATCTTAATGAGACTGCAGTTCCACGCAAAACTTTTTCTGAGTTTTTTGAATCACATACAGAATTAAACACTTCGTATGTAACATGTTAAGTTGTTCTTTGTATTTTGTTTAACTTCGATTGGAAGGAACGTATTTTCAGGTTTTCCCGCGGATAAATAGAAAAAACTTTATTGAACAATAAAGTAAAGAAAATATCACAATGTTGGTCATGACTTTCATAGATGTGGTGGCTCCTAAAGGAGCCGTTTTTGACTTTCACAGATGTGAAGAGTTGTTTTCATTTTAGTGGCCAGACGCGCGGCCTTCTCGCTCAACGACCACTGGTACGACCTTTTGCAAGTGATTGATGTACTTCCTGCACTTCTCAGCCGTCATTCTTTCTTGCCAAAACCGCGTTATCCCGCCGATCAGCTCGTCCTTGTTGGTGGGTTTTACGATGGTGCGAAGAAAGTGCTTCAGTTCATGCCAGATTAGCTCGATTGGGTTCAGATCGGGGCTCTCTGCCGGGGTTGGCCACCAGTTGATTTCGTTGCGGGTCATGTAGTCCTTGGCAAGATTGCTGGTATGTTTGGGGTCATTGTCTTGCTGGAATCGATGACCATCAGGGAAGCGAGACTGGATGAATGGAATGAGAGTCTTCTCCAATATTTCGTTGACGAAAAATACAGCGTTCATGTTCCCGGTGAACATAAGAACTCTGGTAGCTCCTCGTTTGGAGATACCAGCCCAGATGTGGACTTTATAGGGATGCTTTGCTCGTCCTTTCAGTTTCGGTGGCTCCCACTTTCGGCGGAAGCAGATCTTCGCATGGTTTTCCATGTGCACTGAACATTCATCAGTGAAGATAACATCATCAAACTGCTCGTTGTCTTCCAAGCACTTCAGGGCGAACTGGGGATTTAAGCGTGCTCGAATGGAATGTTCGAGAATGTTTTGTTATATTATCATAATTACATTGTAAAGAAGTATTTCAGTTTGTTGAATCTGAATAGGCCAAAATAATTACATGTGAAGCTTTTAAAGTTAGCTTAAGTTTACGTTTATTCATGTTGTTGCGAAAGAATGAAACTGCCGGTAGGCTTGGGCAATGTAATTTTAACATGTGACATGTATTTATATGCAAATATACTGTAGCAATAAAAATAGCGTGTTGAAAGATCAAAACAATGCGTCCTTTCTTTGTGTTACATCCGCGCCGCCGTGACTGTTTTTTTCGCGTACATCAAAGTTTTAAAAATCTTCGCAGTTTCACAAAGAATTAAATAATCCTTTTCTCTGTTTCTTTAACTGTTAACTGTGTTTCGCTTGCTATATGGTCTATCTGAATTTCGCTTTACAATGTTTTTGGGGTAAATCCAAAATCACTCAACCAAAACGACAAACTAATCAACGGTCAAAGGCCGCTTTCGTTTACATTTGTATCTCGATTTTGCACTGCTTCAAAACCATTTAGTCTCGCTTTAGTTGACTGTCAATTTGCTTTCCCGAACCATTTACATGTAAAGTCGAATTCATAACTGCTTTTTCCAGCGAAACCCAGCTACCAAAGTGCTTATTAACTAAATAAATAAGCAAATGGCTGTGGCGCCGTCAACTGAAATCAAAGCAAGCAAATCAAGCGGCAACTCCGGCAGCCAAACCGCTCAACTGCGTTTGCGTTGCTGACCTGGAAGCTGGCATTTCTAACGTTAATCGATTGAATAGAAAATCTTGGAAGGTTTATTACAATTTGGATTGAATGCGTTTTAACGGCGCGGCGGCGGCCGGCGACATTCTTTCAAAAGATAATATTTACACGTTTGTTATTTACACTTGTTTGTTATAAATCTTTAGAGAAAGAACCCTTGCGAGTATACGAAATTTCGCATGTTGTTCAAGGAGTAAGAAGTAAGACCTTCGCTATTTACACTCATATACATCATACAAATTTGTAGTTACATGAACGAAAACTTGTTGAGAAAAAATACTCGTCGGCGAGCCCACGCAAAGTCAATGCTGAATATCAATAAATTTATCCTTGCGCTTGATCGGGTCAATTGAGCTCTCCATTGCCAACGCAATTGCAGACAGAAATCATTGATACATTTACAACACGGCCTCTTGCGAGTAATATATTCCATACTAAACGCTTCAGTGATTCTCGAGAGAAGCGTCTCGTTTCTCGCGAGACGCGTCTCGTTTCTCGCGAGAAACGAGACTCGTCTCGCGAGAAACGAGACGAGAGGTGGTAACTTACATTTGAGCGGTACTGTAAATAGGAAAATACCTACAGTGATAACCATGGCACAACTGCCATTGAAATTAATGCAAGTTGATTGATTTACGTATTGTTTTAACACTGTGATTTGATTAAAAAGTTAGACTTGAAGAGGTGACTTTGATTGTTTGTTTGTTCTTGTGTATAATATTGGGCGGCAGATATCAAATCAGACGGGGTTTATCGTCTGATACCTGTTGTCTGATTTTGTACCAGGTGATGCATTCTGTCCAATGAGCCTGTGCGAAAATGAATCGGTGGGTTATAAAGATAGATAACAAGAATGAGGAGTCCAGAGGTCATTTTCACTACAATGTAAGTAACATTAAGGAATTCTATTTGAAAGTCTACAGTGTACTACTAGACTATCATATTGGCTTATTTGTTTAATATACTTACAATTCTATCAGTTCCTGTGTGGGCCTTGAATGTTGATCTTGCATGGTCCCTATCACTTGATAATGTGTACAGTGGATCTAAAATGAAAATAAGATTAATAATTACTTAAGTTATTATGGATATAGGGGGAGGTGTGATGTTGCAATATTTCTTTCATCTATACTCAACAATCACAATCATACAGGGTAGTTCTGTTACTAGGATTTGCGTTGTAACCTTCATTCTGTCATTTCATAACGTAGTCTAAAGTAGTCGTTGTTGTTATCTGCTACTCTAAAAATTAGCCAAATTATCTGACATCTCCAACTCGTAAAAATAAACCACCATTTTTGCATGTAAAACAGAAAATATGAAAAACTTAAATTAGTAAATATTACAAAACAAAAATGTTACAAGATTGTTAAATTGAAAGTCGAATATTTCGGCAAAAAGAAGAAATAACGACCTTATTACACATTAAAAAAAATAAGATTGCAGTATAATGTCACATTTCAGACGAGATTTAATCTTAGCCAAAATAGAACAGCATGCACAGAGTAGAAGGACAGTAATGCTTATGTAAACTATGAAGAGAACGGACGCCACTTTCTTGAAATTATAGCGTAAAATACTCACCATAAAGGTAGTCATGAGTCCTAGAGTTTTGAAGTTTTCCATGCGTAACTGTTTGAGTGGAAGACATGGTGAGATCACTGAATAAATTTGCGAATTTTGCTGTGGGAAATTTTCACATTCTGTCAAAACAAAATGGCCGGCGCGAAAGTGACTGTATCTTGTTGTCATGGCAACCAGATGGTTTACGCGCTGGAGCCCATGCTTCTCGCGAAAAAAAACTCATTGTTGTCATATCAACAGATTCGAACAGCAAGACCGGACACTAAAAGTTGCTTTTTATCAACATTCCAAGATGTCTTACGCTACTTCCCAGAATGTAATGCCTTTTGTAAGTGAGCTTAGAGCGACAGGACACGGCGAAGTTTGGGATCACACGGACGAAAAGAAACTACAACAGTTCGGCTGGAGATGCACAAATACTGAAAGTTCCTACGACACAAAAACTCTGATCGGCAACTGGAATGAACAACGATTTGATATCAATAGAATTTCTAAACCCAAACCTATTCCTTCACGGGTAAGATGACTTAAAATGATACTACTTTTTTTTCAAATTTAGTTCTTGGACAAGTGAATATGACTAATGAGTTATCCGGTTTCGTGGTGAAATTAATAATAATTCGGATAAGGAATTTTATTCACTTGTTATAATGTCGTTATCTCACTTGCATTGTTTGTATTTACAGTTTAATCACTATTTTGAAACAACTTATGGCTCAGGATATCATACAGTTGAAACAGGCAAAGTACCAGAGGCGTTAAAACATCTTGAAGGTGAGTTTTATATGTTTTCCTGTGGCAACTTCAAAGCGTGACAGATCTGGCGTTATACTATTCCTATGCTTCACACGGAACACTTTTGAAATGTTTCCAAGGGGCTGAGAATATGCATATGTACCTGCAGAGACCTTCCAAGCGGGGTAGCCGTGTTGCATGTTTCTAAGGACTGATGTCGCCTAGCCAACATCTGTAAATGTCGCTGTCGTTTTTTTCCCCTATTGTCGTTGTTGTCGCATTGTGTAGCTGTTGCATTTCATTGCCGCAATGATGTCGCTTGTTGCTGTTAAAATGTTCCTGTGTCGCCAGTATTCAGGGGCATGTCGCTTGTCTCTTTTCCCCCCTGGAAGGTCCCCTGCAGGGCTGACTATCCATGGGAATTAGAGCTGGTACAGTAAATCCCACTACCAATTATTTGGTTTCCCCTACTACACCCCCCCCCCTCCCCTGCCCACCACTGCCCCCATACTCACATTCTGAGGGATTCAATGGAGTTAATTCTATTTTTTCCCCAACCATGATATTTCCAAGTTCAATCCAAAATCAATCGGTATTTGGCATATAGACTGATCATGTGAAAGTTGGGTCATATTTTTAGACGTTATCTCAACTTATCTGATTTGCCCAGCAAAAATTATACAAAATCGATCATTCATATATATTTTTTTTTATATAGCAAGAGAACCAACAGCATATCCTGCCCATCAACCTGAGCTTGATCCACCAAAACTCAAGAAACAATACAACTCATTTTTAACAACATCCAGAGCAGCCTTTGGTGATCCAACTACACAGAAATAATGCAACAATCAATTGACAACGAACACCGTTTATTAACTTAATACAAGACTGAAAACTTAACAGTCAATTTGTGACCATAAGCATATTTTATTGTGTAAAAGACAATAAGTGAGAAAATGAAAAAAAAAAGTTTTGACATCTTAATAATTTTGCAAATACAAGTTTTTTAAAATTCATTTTTATAATTTAAAAAAAGCATTTTCCAGTTCAGATTAAATTCTGTGTCTAAATGGTGTGTACATAACACGGTAAATAAAACAATAAAATACTTCAGAATAATGTGTACTCTATTTTCACTTCAAGCGTCCCCAATATTTATTAATAATGTCAAAAGACAACTCTTAAATAACAATGGCCTGCCCTTCTTATGTGACCTGCCCCAAAAATGTATGTCGGCTGATGAAATAAAACTAATTAATGTGAATCTATGGAGCGCGACACAAACTGAATAAATAAAAAGATCTCCTTGTTAAGATGTTTTCTTTGCTAATCCAGCCTTTGCTCTCATGAATAACTGCAATCCTCTTGGCACAGGAGTTGATGTCTCTTGTTGTTCTTTTTCCTGCAATTTCATCTCTGCCATATCTGCCAGGACATTGGCAATTTGAAATTGAGTCTGTTGGCATCTGAAAATAGGACATAATGCTGGCTTTAGGCTAATAACTCAATTGTTTGCATAAAAAAGGAAAATTTGAAATGGAAAAAGTTGATTGAAATAACAGATAAACACAAAACAAGACATACCAGGACTTACAGATAGGCAAAACTGAACAAGAATGAAATGTTTAACTTTTGCATACATTGTCATAAAAATTACCCATAATAGATTAGATGAAAAGAGAATATAATATACCTGTACATGTAAAGATCCATGTGATCTGATGTAGTAAGGAATGCTTCTATCCAGGTTAAGTTTGCACAAGGATCAGACATAATGACGTAGTCATCATGACGCAGTGTTTGCTGAAAACTGTGGGTCATCTCTTCAAAGTTGGCATACTGGCTGTTTTTCTGATGAGACAATCAAAGCTTTTATTTCCTTTTTGTCCAAAATTCAAATTTTTAATTTTCAACAACAACAACAACGATTCATCGCTGATTATATGCATAATTTGATACAGGATTTCATATCTGAAAATCAGTGACTAGCAAAGCTATTGGACTGCTACAAAATCTTGAGATAGAGTGAGAGCAATAGCACACATACTTTCCAAAAGAAATCTTCACTGGCTGCGAGTCTCTGCAGTCGAGCCACCAAATCATTTAACTTATTTTAGTTTTGCTAATGGTACATAATAGCTAGAATAGTTTAAAACCCTAATTAATACAGAAAAATTTTGACCCTAAAATGAATATGATTGTTGTTTGCAACATTTACTTAAAAGCATCATTTTCTTAAAAAAAAGGTTAGTGTTGTCTTTCTGACATAATTGTTTTTAAAATTGTCTTTATGCTTCTCTAACTTCTCTATTCTTACTGCAAGTACCAATTTAATTTTAAATTTAATTGATAATTAATATGATTTATGCATTGGTAATGTTTTTGCTTCATTCGACATTATTAAAAATTATGATTAAAACCTGACAAAACAATATGTACCTGTTTTTCCAACATTTCCTTGACATCATCATGTTGTCTTTGGAAGAGAAAATCCTTTTTCATCTATAGGAAAAAAAACTTGAGTTGATGACATTTATCATGATTGTATCTCTGTTTCCCACTTGAGGCTAGATAATTAAGCTAATTAAATTTTCAAGAAAGTGAGCACATTGAGGCTTATAGCTGAAGAGACATTGCACAAGTTAGCATAAACTTCATACTTCATTACCTGCAAAACAGCTTCCCTTTCTTGTCTCTGCTGGGCAACAAACTTTTCTGTAGCTTCATGTATGTTCTGTCAATTTAGCGTTACAATAAGTAGATCAGAATGCAGATGAACTAAAACAATTACAAATTCATACATTGGTTTACACTTACCATAATTATGATGCCAATAAATAAGTTAGTGAAAATGAAGTGACCCAAGAAGATGAAGATGACAGTAAACCACTGACTGTAAGGTCTTTTGTCAAGATCTTTCTGAATCTCAGTCCAACCATCAACCTTAACAACAAATCACAGGCAAGATATTGGTGATTAATCATATTGAAGAAATCCTCTTGCATACAATATTTTAGCTTGAGAGTATTCAGTATATGAGATGTTCTGAAATAAGGAATAAGACCTCATAACTTGTAACAGACAAATGTATAAGATGGCTAAGTAAGCTTGGAAGTGTGCTTTTTTTTAAAAGAAACAAAAGTCAAAAGGAAGTGTGGACAACTCCTAATTCTAGGGACCTTATTGTAAAAGCAAACTTTCCCTTTGCAAGCACTGAGTGACTATTTTAACTCTGCAACACTTTTAATAAAAAATAACTGGGAAATTCTTGCAAATGAACCTAATTGTGTATTTTTGTTAATGGGAATCGAGGCAACAACTTAAACTTTAAAAAAAACTATTGATGTGCTGCTGATGGTTGTTACAATTACACAACACATGCACATGCACTGCCAACCTACAACACTGTTCTTTTATACTGTTTATTCTACCTGTATATACTACTATTTTTAGAAATTAGTAAAAAAAATAACTCACAGTCACAAATGTGAACAGTGTCAACATAGCTGTGCTAAGAGTTCCCCAGTTCTCTTTATCGCCAGTCTCTTCTTCATAACCAAAAATATAATAACCAACAACAGCAAAGAAAGCCATCAGCATTGTGAGAAGAATCACAACATTAAGCACGGAATTCCTGATGGTGTCAATCAACGCTGTGACAAGGACCTGAAGGCCTTCAATAAACGAGATGGTCCGCAGTGTGCGAGCAGCTGCAATGGAAATAACAACAATGAAGTACAATAGCTGCATGTGCTGTGGTATGGTAAGGTGCTACCATGTACTCACTGGACAGCAATGAACTGATCCCCTGAGTTTCATGTACACATTTGTGGTCATTTGTAGTGCTCTTCAATCAGTGTGGCAATATTTAGGAAAAGTTGATAGTCAGAGTGCATCTTATGCTGTGCTTTCTTTCTAGAGATCTAATCACTTTTTGTTTGTTTGTTTTTCTAGGAAAGAGAAATTTTACTTCACTGTTATTTGTGAAGGGGAACATGAGGCAAGGGCCTGGGAGAATAGGGCATGGGAGGGGTACAGGAGGCAGGATAAGAGAGGGCAGGAACCGGGAAAAATTGAGAAAAAACTTGCAATATTTTGTAATATTTTGCAATGGAAATAGCACAAACAGGTAGGGACTAATTAGGAAGGAACAGGTAACAGTAATAAAAGGGAAGGGATAGCAGGAAATACAGACCTCCCCCCCCCTCCCGGCAGTAGCCGCTTTGTGGCAAATGGGACCACTTGCCTCAGTATTTTTCTTTTCGTTTTTGTTGGTTTGTTTTGAAAGGGGAAAATAATTTACTATGAAGAGAATTTAACCATGGACATTGCCTCAGTCATAATTTTATTCTGTCTTCATTACTGCATACTACCGGTATGTCAAAAGGCAAATTTAGTAAGCCTAAGGGTAAAAGTTTCTTGTTTATTTCACTATAAATACACATTTACTGATGACAAACACAAACCTCGCAGAAGTCTTAAAGGTGTGAGAATCTTATCTCCAACATTAAGCTCGTCCATAATGACTTGAACATATGACAATGCCAATATAGAGAAGTCAAATCTGTTATAACTGCTTTTCCAATAACCCCTTGGCTCTGCATATAGCTTCATGAGGAATTCCATGGTGTAGATGGCAAGAAAGAATTCATCCAAAGCCTTGAATTCATTGGTATGTGTTGTCTTCCACTCTTCCACTGTCTCAAAGCCGATGACCAAAGAATTCAGGACAATCACTCCCATGATAAAACCATTAAATGCTGAACTCTGCCAAGGAATTTGAAGGCAACATAAGCTTACAATCCATCACTTAAAATATAAAGTATTCTGATTGGATGATAGTTGGGCTATTTCCTCTTACACTAGTGCAGTCTTGCAGCGGCTTGGGGTATTATTACCTTGAATTTCAGAACTGGAGCATTTGGGCTATTTTAACTCTTCATGAGAATGGAATGGATCTGGAATTTGGGCTAAGATTTCCATGTGTCAGTAAACATTGTAAGTTTACTTACATACCCTATAGTTCAGTTTGCCTCACTCTTACCGTTGTTATTTTCTGTATGTATTTGTGAAACTTTTCATCTACACGGCGCTTTGAACCGGCCCTTCGCTTGCTGGAAAAAGAAAACATTTTCAGCCTTAATCTCCAGAAACATGTCAGAAAATATGAACTTTGAGCTTGTCAAACACCACAGCATAACTTAAATTGTATGGCTGGCATTGCGGCTCGAACGAGTTCTCTTCCTTCACACCTTACCGTAACAACTCAAGAGTTGCTTGATTGACATTTGGAAACATGTCTGACGTTCAAACTATGCTCTTAAATCCAGAAATATCTAATCTTGTAGAATGACTGTAGAGCAATGACTGCAAGTTCGTTGTTGCTGAGGACTGTCTTCACTACTAATACCCAGTCTTCAATTCTAGCATCACGGTCAGACTGGAATCGCGTTTGATTTCCCCGTTTCATCCGGGGAAGGGAGGAGAGGGTAACGGATGGGAACTCCCAGATAAAAGGACGGGGATGCTCGTCTGAATTTTTAAAATACAGATGTTACAAAGGTCGGTGTGGCATTGATTAACGCTAAGCAAAATATATAGTTTCGTTGATAAGTATTTAACATGGTGTTTAATAAGTTGTTGTCCGATGAAAAACTTTCAAAGTTTTCTCCAATGACTTTCCACGATCTTACCAAGTTTTCTAACTTCCACGACTTATCCAGGCCTGACTATGAAATGACACGACTTATCAGGAACGTTCCTTGATTGCAGTGCAAGCCCAGTTATGTCACTGTAACACCCTTCAACACCGTATAAGGCCCCCTGGGTGAACACTTTGTAACGCCCGTGATAACACTGCGTAACTTGCAGTGTAATTTCCTGTATAGATTGAATGGCCCATATTTACATTAAAACAATATACAGCATGTAGCCTCGAGTCGTTTAATCAGCCGGCTTTGGTGCAACAGCTATGTGTTCTTCTAACTTTTTACCCCAATTGTGCGATATGATGATTTCGCAATTAACATGACAGCACACATAATTATCATGGTCTCATAGTTTTATTGCTACATCTTGTCAACATTGTTTTTCATATTTACATTAAAAGCTAATATCACTTTATACTTTTAGGCGCATTATCTGTTATTTGCAGCGAGTAATACTAATAAATTACAATACAAAAATAAGCTTCAGTGCTAAAAAACCGCATTGATCTCAAAGTTCATTGCTTAACCCATCAAAAGGTACACAGCCAACTCACTCTAAAGCGGCCACGCCCAGGACCGGCTCTTGCTGTCTGCTTTGGAGATAGAGTTGCTCGCTCGTTGGAGGTCGCCATTAAAGAGAGCGTTGACTGTGTTAGTATAACAATTCCCATTCCTTCGTTTAATTTCCCACTAGTAAACGAGACACCCCAGCATCGAGGGTCAGTTTCGCATCTTAAGACTTTGGTCTCAAGGAAATTTTCAGTCTACACCAGCACCTGACCCTGAACGCCGAGCTGTGCCCATACCCTACCAACTTTCTAGTAAAAAGGTTGAAACAACAACAAATAAACAAGCAAATAATTATGGTAAGCGAACTCAACTACCTTACAAGTTGACATACTTTCCATTGAAAAGTAAATCACTCTGCAATAACAACACCGCAAGCAATAATCAGAGTAAAAGGCTCAAAACATGCTGACATTTCACTTTATATCACTTAGACATAATCTCAGCTTTAATTTCTCCTTTATTTTATTAGGTTTGAGAAGAAACAACGAAAGCTTTTTGCCCTGAAAAACAGTTCATGGTTTATAGTTAAGAGGATAACCAAAGGTGATCCAGGCAGATCTTTGTAAATCTCTTTTTAAACTGAATCATACTCCATTTTTAGCCTGCATAACTCAGGCGTACAGCATTAGAAAATGGTGGCATGTAGACGAGACCAAAATAAATAATCGTTTTACGTCACAAAATTGTTCATTTTAAAGATTCGATCACAGAAGAACGGACGAATGTCAAAAAAATTTTCAGGACCCCATTCTCCTCCTGAGAGACTGCCATCCCTTGCCAACACCAACGCTTGAGAATGTCAGATCCCTTGATTATCCTCTGTTGCAAATAGTTCAAGATTTATTAAATCATAAAATGTCACGGGAGATCTGTAAAAGTCGTAATCAATCATTCCAAAGCGATTTTTACTCAATTTTCTCCACTTTAGGTCAGAGCTAACAAAAAATTGTTAAAAAGTTTTCGTTTTTAGGCAGAGCTCTAAAAAAACTATTCATTATAACGTGCATCAAACTACTTGAATCTCAAGTAAGCCGTTTTTCTAAAATAACTATTAAAATTGCATCTTAAATACTATAGCTGATGTACTAAATATCATGGACCATGATAGACTTGTTATAAATTGCTATTTGAATTGTTTTGACATCATAGATGCCAACTACTTAGCAATTATACTTTGAAAATCCAAACCATTATTCACCAGCCTGCATTTGGCAATGTAATGAGAAGGCACATACAGTGTAGCAAACAAAGATCCAAAGATGTATCCATTATTTCATCCATTACTACAACAATTACATATAGGGGAAGTTTCATTGGCAGGGAGGGGAATGACTCATGGAAAAGTCAATTAATGTTAACAATGACTTGTTTACCATACATGCATGGCATCAAATTTTGCTGAACAATGAGCTAAAATTACATACAAAAAAAAAAGGGGAAAAAAAGAGGAGTTATAGCACAGTGTACATGCCACTTGCTACTTCCAGAATCTGTGCATGGTGAGGTCGAATACCAATAAAAAATAGTGAGCAAGAAGTATACAGATTTCTTTTGTTTGTTTCCAGTTGTAATAAGGTCTACCAACAGCAGATACATTATTACTTACCATCAAACACAGGCAAAGCTATAATGATTTGGATTTCTTTAGTATTATTACTACTGCTAATAATAATTCTAATAATAATTACTTATTTACTATGTGCCAAGCTTTATCCTTTGGAACTTAACTCTCTCTAACTTTCACATAGAAAAATAACATTTTCAAATCTATTGGTATTATTCAATTAAAAGGGTGCAAATTGATTGTGCTTGCATCAAAGATCATTTGTAAAATGATAATATGGAAAGCCAGAGCAACACTGAACACAGCTAAGACTGCAGTTTAATTAGAGTCAATTTTTTAAAAAAAACGTCTTAAAAATACTGTACTTTTGGAGAAAAGAGCATTCAAATCCCTATTGATCTTAAAAGACTTGAAAATCTTTCTTTTCACCCAGATTTAAAAACAAATACAATCATTTTGCACTCTACCTGTGATTGAATCCAATCTTTTACCTAACTATGTTTCAATTGAAATAAAAATATAAACTAAACAAAAATAAAATTTCAGTGCAAACACAAGTGCAGTGCAGTGGGGGACTATCTCTTTCTGCCTTTCTGTGTCTTCTGATACTGTGCTTGTGCAAGTCTGTGCAAAATAAACAACAAAACAATGAAACAAAACAACAAACAATAAATAAAACCAAAATGATCTTGTTCATGGAATCTGAGCTACTGCAGGTCACTGCCGACAACAGCTGAACTCCAAGCCAGCCAGACTCAGGAAGCTTTTCCTTGACGAAGACGGTTCAGTTTTCTGGTGCAAGTGATGTTGAAACAGTAAGTGAGAATCAGTGAATGAAATCACACAGAGAAACGTAATAACAAACCACTTCTGCACATTGTTTATTTAGCCAGCCTTTTAAGATATTTTCCAAGTAACTTTGTTTTATTCTCCAATTCAATTATTAGATTTGTAAATAGAAGGCAGCATGTCTTCATTAAAATTAAACAAAACTAATAAAGATTAATGCCTATTGTTTGAGTAGAATTCTAGAAACAAAATGCACTGCAATATTAAAAAAATTATTCACTCATTTAAACAAATTTAAATCAGTGTTTTATAGCTTCTGAAATTAAAATACTTTAAAGTGAAGGGAAATATTATTAAAGCACTATTGAAAATTATTTATGAACTCTCATTATTTAAAATCTCAAATTAAATACAAATATGACCCTAACACAGACAATGTTTTGACAGAATTTTCTATCCTCATCAGTTAACAGAACAGTTGGAACAAACTGGATGTTCAAGTAATAATAAATTACAGAAGGAAAAATTAATGATGAAAATAAATTGGCACATATGGCAGTTTTCAAGTTAATAGATCAATATTTATTTTTTGAATACTCTAAGATTGATTGATATTAATGATGTTGGAGTTTATAGAAAATGATGTCTGAAATATTATTTCTTTTAATACATTATTAAATGAGCTTTAGTCAAGATAGTAGAGTCAGTTGTGTCTTGATGTGGCTTCAATGAGATACATGTACAAGTGCACATGTTCATCAGTTTGGACTGAAAAGAGGATAGCAAGTATTACTACAAAATACAAAATGGTTTTGAAACCAAACAAGATCAAATTTAGCGGTACCTTAATTAGTGTATAATCCGTTACTAAAAAACTTACTAAATAATGCTTTTGATTTGAAAGAGCTGTATCATGGATGACACATCTTGAAAAAGTTGGCCATATTTTTCAAGTTTGCTGTTCACAATTTCTTAATCATCCTCAGAAAACTATTATTTTAGAGTTTCCTTCAATTTGAAAGCATTTTTGTACATCTAAAAAATGACTCTTGGAAAATATCGGGACAGCTCTTTGGTTAATAAAATATGGCATGAAACAAACTGATGTTGTCTGATGTTGTAACAGTGTTACACGGCCTCACACAAAGTAACATAGCATAAAACATGAATGAACATGTATTTTGATTACTGATGATAGTTAATATTAATAATAGAAATACT
Organism: Oculina patagonica; assembly: GCF_052425735.1. Lineage (NCBI taxonomy): Eukaryota > Metazoa > Cnidaria > Anthozoa > Scleractinia > Oculinidae > Oculina > Oculina patagonica. Next base: position 544,540 of record NC_135765.1, on the reverse strand, counting down.
AAACATGAAGAATTACTTACTTTGATGCATCCTCAACATCCATAAGAAGAGAATCTTGTTTAAGATGGAGACTATCTCTGTTCATTAACTCTGTCACCAACACTTCATTTTGAGCTGTGAAGTATTCAAAACAATAACATAGTTTTTTACATGTAAATGCGTTCCTTACAAGCTTAGGGTACTTCATTTATAATAAGGTTCTTTCACACTTAATTGATGACTTCCTTAACATACATGTACTTCTAAATGTGTATCAATTTTGAAGAAGCAAATAACAGAACATAGTATTCTAATTAGGGGGGGAAAAACCGGCCAAAAAAACAAAGAGCAGTGTGTATCTAATTACAGATAGAAACCACCCATGATTTGGCAGGCCCCCACCCATTTCCAAAAAGTGCCCACCCTTGAATAATCAATATCATGCTATCTATGACTGTAACTTTTACCAAATGTTTATCAAGAAAGAAGTTCACTATAAATAATTACAGTGACAGTTATTGATCACTGTTTTTACCTTCAATCAACTGTGCCATGTTCTTGTGAAGTGCTTTGAGTTCATCCAAAGTCAGTTCTTGTAACCTCTCCTCTGTCCAGCCCAACATTACAGTTGAATAACTCTTCTCTTTCTCTTCCTCCACGCTGTCTTGTTGACTCAGTTCTAATAAAACTTTTTTGGATTCCTCGTGGGATATTTCGTGACTTTCCAGAGTTTCTGGTTGAACTGTTTTAATACTAAAAGACTCTGACATTTCCTCGTCCCCTGCCACACAACCTGAATCTCGCTTCTCTTCATCGGAAACATCTTGTTTATCAATAATGTATTCCTTTATAACACATCCATCTTCATCACCTTCAACGTCGCTAAGCAATGTATCATCAACAAAACAAATTTGCAAATCCTTAGGTTTTAATAAGGAATTTAAGTGTTTTAGCCTTTCGTTGGAAGTGTCCAAAAGCTCACTGTTTTCTAACTCTTGTGTTTCACCCTCAGAAGTGAGGCAAGATTCTATTGACTCCCAATCAGTGGTGGGTGATGGTAACTCCGCAGGCGAACTGACAGAATCTATTCCTGGAAGTTCATCGTTAAACGTGTCACCTTCCGTGACATGATCGTTATCGTAAATATGTCTATGCGGTCCATGCTCTTGTGTATTTCTCAAATTTTCTTCTGTTACCTGCTCAAGGCTGTCATTAAAAACATCAGACAGATTGTCATCATCGCAGTAAGAAGCATTGTCATTGCTCCCCATAAATGGGTTTGTCCTTATATGAAAATTACTACTGTCTGGAGTGGAGTAGCTTGGTTGTGAATCCATATCAAAATTTGGCATGTTATATGAGTTCACTCCACCCTGTCCAACAGATAACTGGTCTTGAGATTGTTTCTTGTGTTGGCGCCAGGCTCTTTGAATGCTAAAAAAACATTGACAGAGGAGAATTGATAGTCAGAAATGTTGCCTACTGTAGAAGATATTATCTACGTATCACCGAATCCTCAGACCTTACACTACTACACGTTTTGATAACATGCAAACTCTGCTCAATATCACTGCCATCAATCATCTTAGTGGACCCCTCAGGAAACACATCATTTCAACAGGTTTGTGGATTGTGACTGGTAGATTTTAATCCATTTTCTTTGCCTTTTTTGCAAAGTTTGTTGAATATATCTACCTAATTATGATTGATGGTTGGGGAAAACATAACTGCTCTTGTGAATTTGTTAGTTAGGTTTTGAACTTTGATCAATTTCCAAGAAGTTAAAAGGTGCAGTAAAAGAAAGAAATAATTTACTACCGGGATCTAAAATAATTTTATATTTGTGTTGTAAGAAACTTAAAAATAATGGGCCATTTTTATTACAAATATTATTGCTATATTAGAGCACTGAAACTGTTAACGAGGGTCTTTTCTGCAGATGGTTTGGAAGGAAATGGATTGCACTTTGAAAAATTAAGGCTAAACTTTTCAAGTTGTTTCTGCGTGTCTTCAAAAATTCCATATTTATAGCCGTAGATTGATTTCTATCAGCAATTAAGGTTATATCATCCCTTCTCTTCTAAGATAATGTTTTTCATGGTTTCAGTTGCCTACCACTAATTTCAGAACAGTTAAGAACAAAAATCTAAGAAATCCCTGTGACATAGCTCCTTCAAGCCACACAAAAAGCATTGCAAACTTCCACATACATTCAAACATGCAAATAAACATACATGTACAGAAAAAAACACAATGGTACGGCTAAAATAATACCAAAATTATTCACACACGTCTTGTAATAATGTTATAGAACAAACACTTGAAGTAAGGTAAAGTAAGCTATCCAATAAATCATTGAGTCACAACTCACGTTATAACATCACATTCAACTCCTCTTCTAAGATTTTTACGTAAACATGTATTCTCTTCCATTTCAAGGTTTAAACGATAGCTGTTAACAAAGAATAAAATAATAAAAATGAAATTATTTGACCTGAACCTTCAAGTTCACAAATACCAAGTGTTAGTCGGAGGAGAAACTCGAGATATTGGTTTGTCTAGACTTGGTGTAAATTACTTATGTCGTTAATTTAAAAACAACTCCAGAAACACACATGATCTAAATTTGACTCTTTCATTTTCCTTTTTCATCGCCCTATGTTGCAGACAATTTTGTGGTACATTAGGAAAAATTCTAATTTTATATATAATGATTTTTATTTTTGCCACTTTTCCCCTGATAATTAATGTAAAGGGAACTTAAATGCTGAAACTCATGGGCATTAATGATTAATTTTGGGTTAAATCTCAGACAGGGATGTCTGCAATTTGCTTCAGCGGCTATTTTCGAAACTGATGTCATCTTTCCTACAATTTTTAATACTTTATGACACACACCCTCTTCATTTTGCAAATAAAAAAATATGAAATTAAAATCAGTCTTGAAATCAAACCAATCATTTTTGAACCACAATGTAAATATGGATTAAAAGCAGTCAGTTTGTGAGATGAAATCTCAAATATTATTGCCAAATGAAGGCACGTTATCTCTCTGCATATCAAATTTATAGACATACATAATATTCTAAGAACAACATGAGCTACTGATCAAAATATTGTTGGGTAAAAACCATAGAAAGTGAAACCCTCTTTAAATCTTCAATAATCCAAATAAAACCCCCAGTAAAATGATTCTTATTGTTAAATATCATGTCGGCAGATATTTTGCCTACTTCCTTAACAACAAATTGAAGACCACTAGGTTGGTTTTGTATCTTTTTAAACCTGACTATGTGTGGCTTTTATAACCACATAATTAATATAGTAAACAATGGTGAATGCGCTCAGCAAGGATTATGCAAATTGGCAACATTATAAAGTGAAAAAAGATTAACCATATATAGTAAAAAGAAAAAGCAATATCACAAATGTGTCAAAATATGAATATATACTAAGTATTACTTATGATGGATAGCTACACCACTAGCTATACAAAACAGACATTTGCTTTTAAAAATATATAGAAATTCACCCTGTTTGATGTGTTGTTAGCTTCAATCCGTTTTAAAAATAGTAATCATATGATGACAATTTTTGTAGCCTACAGCTCACCCACATACGGTGAACAATCAATAAATGAAACAAGTCTACAATCTACTCAGTGCACCTGTATGAAAACATAAACATTTTCTGGGGTGAACAAAGTTACATTTTCTGCCTTTAATTCATCTTACCATGCTATCAAATCCTTCCCCAAAAAATGCAGACTAGTTTTTAAAAAATTACTATCAATCCTGAAGAGTACCTGGCTTCCCGCATTTCAAGAAACATCTTATTTTTATACTAACTTACAATTTCACACCCTTTTTCTAACAGAAATTTAATTTCTAGATAATGGAGACATGGTTTGTGAGTCGTTTTCTTACTTTTCTACTAAGAGTTCTCCTTCCTCGACTTGTTCTCTTGTTTTTGCTTCTCTTTCTTCCTCCTCCTGTGTTAAAAAAAGATCATAAATCACATCAATCAAACACAGCACAACAACAACTTAATTTTAGATTTAAAATAACCTCCAACAGCTAAACACTGAGAGGATCATTGCTGGCTCACCGTACTAAGCCTTCAAGAAATAATTTTTTTCAGCTCAAGCAACCTACCATGTTTAAATTTTTCGGTTGAATTTTTATAAAAACACTAGCTCAGATAACTGACTCCTTAGGTTACCTGTCACCTTTCAGCTAATATTTTTAAAATCTCTAGACCTCACATGAATTCAAATTAGGATTATTTGCATGAATAAATGAATACCAACTACAGCAAAACTCCATTCATTGAGTAGAAACAGAATTTCCATGTATTTGTTGAAAACATATACTTTAACAGATGGAAGATTACTAATCTAGTTTTTAATTTACTGCTTAATATTTTGCTCGAAATACAAATTTAACATCAAATTGAGCATGACAATATGCACACTTTTGGTTATTATCAATTAACCCTTCAATTATGATACCTCTCCTTGTAATAAATATGTTGTGGTTTAAATTTTACCTTTGGTTTAAAATTTTTCAAACCAGTTTGATTTTAATTTTTCATTGTCTCCTCATATTCATTATCACAAACTGAAGCAAAGGGAAATGGTAATCAAACTGGTTTGAAAAAGCTTAACCCATAACATCATGTACAAACTGAAAATTGTTATGGTGAAATGCAACAAGAACAAAATCTTCACTGTGAGGGAGTATATTGTTATTGTCTTGATTTACTACCAAATACTCAGAAATTACCATTTAAATAAAAAACTGAGATTTCAAAAGGTATTAGCCCTCCAAATAAATGAATCAGACCCTGCACAAAGTTATTACAATAAAAGATTGTCACTATAATTTGGGATTCTCAACTACTATATATTATGTTTATTTTCAATTTAGACATACACATAGCTCACACTCAGCTGTCTCCGACTTCCCCTTTTTGCGTGTCGTCGTCGTGCACTCTTATTCCCTCCTCTCTGGCATGTCGTCACCTGTCATACATTTCCCTACCGTATCATGTACCATTCGCGCTCAGGTCCTCTGGTCTGCCTACCGTTCCCACGACTCCTATTGTTTCCCTTTCATGCAATGAATTAGTTTTAAATAAAGGCAAAGTTATTTACTCAGCTCCACCTTTACATGGCCAAATCTATTTAATATTTTTTTAGCACAAAGCCCTAAGGAAAAATACACTTAGTCTGTACATATGTACATAGAATCCTGAACTATTGTCTTGGAAATAATTATGGCTTGCTCTTTTGATTTCTGAAGTAAAAAATTTGACCAACCTTGACAAACTTCTCATACAAAAGTTGTACAAACAGCTTTCTTGCTAAGTATCCTCTAAAGTGCGCCTGGATAATGATTGCTGCTACTTCCTCTTCTGACAACTCATTTGGCTGGGTTTAAAAGTTACATCGCCAAAGACAAAATCGTGAAAAAACACATGAATAAAATAACACAAGAAAAGTCATATCTACAGCAATAACAACTTCATTTAAAAAACCTTGAATATTGACTATTATTTTATACAAGTCTATATAGTGAGCACTGTTTACCGCTCCCCCACCCCCACGCTATAAACACCCTGCATCCCTACCCACAGGCTTTTTAAACTCTCCCCAGTTTTTGCTCCAATCAAGAACCAAGATGACGGCCAGTGGAACTCCACAATCAATCTCTACGACTTCACGGAAAAATAGGGGACTGTGAACAGTCTAGCGCTGTTCCATGTTGAATTGTTTATCAATCTTTATTTTGTACTGAATATATTGATTACAACACATGACATGTACACAACATGTACATGTTTTACTTTTACATGTACACAATCTATATTAACAGTTAACTTTCTCAACAGACCCCTTTATAAGACAAACACCTCTGTAAGACGGACACCTGGTGATGGTCCCGTCCTTGCCGTTTTCAGTCATTTTACTGTAAATAAACTCCCTATAAGCTGGACACCTCTCTAAGACGGACAGCTGGAGCTGGTCCAGATGGTGTCTGTTTTAGAGAAAGTTGACTACTGGTACATTTGGATTTATGGATAAGTTTTATGAAATAGTGAGGTTCTTCCAACTTACCAAAGGTAACACTTTCTTAGCCAACATAGGATTTATTGCCTGTTGGGAAACAAATTCAAAATTAGCAATCTTGGGAGCTGAAAACTGACTTTCACCAGTGCAGTCAACATTAAACTAGATAACAATAAGTTTTTAAAGAAAAAGTTCCTCACGGCACATCCGTATCATTCTTTGGTGGGGGGGGGGGGGGGGGGGGTTCTGTGTGCTTTGTCCCTGGTTCTCTCCCCTTTCGACCACCATCGCTCCCTTCCTCGCGGCCCCACTCACGCTTCAGCCTGTGTTGCGGTGCCCGGTGTGACTGTCTGTGGGTCCTCCCTCCATCTCCCTCCGCTGTGTGGTGCGTCCTGGCAACTATGGTCATCCAATTGTTTGTAATCACTAATGATTTTTACTGAATTTGCACTCCACATCGTCCTATAATTATAATTACTTCTATTTCCCTCCATTTCACTTGAGATGAAAAGCCTTGTGAAAAGAAATGATGTTTATGTAAATAAGCTCTTGCTGTTTGATCCTTTCAAAACCATACTCAATCACAGAAAAAAATCTTACAATCCTACAATCAGTCTAAAAACAGCTCAAAAACCAAACATTTTGGGGTTGTACATGATGTACATACCAGTAGATAGCTTTTATAAGGGGAGAAATGATTATGATAACATTCTTTGTTGGTCATGAGATACAGTGTGCTAAATATAAATTTGTTATCTCCTTGAAAGCTGATATTGCTCTGATAAAAGGCAAGTCTTGGGAAACTTATCTCCCAAATATTATTTATAGCATTGATTTGTATTTCTTGCTGTGCGCCTTCAAAACATTCTGCTAGTTTTATCAATGCTCTTGAAAGTGCTTGAGTCACTTTAGATATTGAATTTGCTTTACCAGTAACTTAATTTAAATCAAAATTGAATTTCTCTGCAATTTAACTTCCTATGGAAAGTGATTTGGCCAACTGCCACCAGTCTAATATCATGACTAAATTTATTTTTATAGGGCTGATCTCTCTTGGGGGTGATTATTTCCTCTCTTCTATGAAAACGTTTCACAATGATAATTTCTTAGACCATCACATGGTTTGACAGCATGACAAAAATTGTCACCCCTAAGGAAGCAGATGTTAAGCTTAAAACACCTTAAAAAGCCCTTAACTTTTACTAATGAGGAGAAAAGAAATTCTGCAAAAAGCAACACATGTCAATTACAATGCATTCTAAAGTGACTCTAAACTTCACTGAGTTGTTAACAAGCAAACAATGTGAGCAAACTAAGGAGAAAGTTTTCATTTTGATGGATTTACCTCCTTTTAAAACAACATATTCAATCACAATAAGCTATGAAAGGATGACATCTGAGGATGTATATTTGTTTTAAGAAAGTAGAAACGTCACTCTAATCAATCACATTATGCTTGCACTCTTGCAAAAGAGGCGAGTAAATCCAATCTGTGACTTCTTCAGGATATCCTCTCTTTTAAGAACGCTGAACAAGTTACTAACTGACCAGCATAATACACATGAATGTATTTTTACTGTGAACTGTTTTCTATGATTGACATTTTGCAACAGGCCAAGCATGCTTTCTTACTAATAGTTCAAGTACTTTGTATTTTAATACCGTTTTACGCGCACACGAGATCGAACAGTACAAAACATCAACATTCATTCGAATTTTACAAGAGCAACCCACACTGTACCTTTTATCACAGCTGTTTTCTCACAGAGAAACTTTAAAACTGATAAATAAATAATTCTAATAGACCCAGACTTAAACTCTCAACTGCAATTCAGCCACAAACGTTCATGAATTAAAATGCATTTTGATAATTTTAAGTTTATTTCGTGCTTACCGCCATGGCCGCTCGCGTTCTGTCGTAAGAGTTCTTCTTAATTGCGCCCATGTCTAAGCCTTGTAGTGAACTGTCTATTTGTGAATCCAGCAAGTCTGGCAACATATTCTCATCATATTCACAAACGCCTGTATCTTGGTAACTCGATTTATCGTCGTAATAACAGTCGCCATTCGCAGTAGGTGTATGGCGTTCCATTTATATCGTCCCCACACAGACGTTGTTTGTACGCTATCAACATGGAGAAAATCTTACAAAACACCACGTCGCTTTCGTACTCAGCTCTGTCATAAGGCGTTATCGGATTTCACCGATTTCTCAAGGACGACAAACACGCAACTTCACACTCCGCTCTGAGCCCACCCTCAAATACGTCACATCCTTCTCATGTTCCCGAGAGAAAAAGAACGGATTTCACCATTCGCTTGTCATCCAGGGAAAGAATTTCTTGAACCAAACTTAAACTAACACGAATATGGGCATTCGAAACCGCCCGAGATAGACGTAATCGCTTTAAATTCCCTTTCCCGTCGTTTTGATATGTAAATTTGTGTGTAGGAATCAACGCCTGGCCGCCTGGCAAGCACACTATAATTTCGAAAGTGAATTGAAGCGCATAAAGTGCAGACCATCTCTGCTGGTCAACCGTATTGTGGGCTCCTTTCTTCGTCCTCCCGACTTTTCGTTTCATTCTTTCTTTCATTTCAATATATATTTTTTGGAATTCAATATTATTTATTTCAATATTATTTTTTCAGGAGTAAGAAAACTGGTATACGGGCCTTTAGTACGGAAAACAAACGCTTTCTGAAAATCAATCGGCCAACGAAAAAGAGGGGTTATAAAACCACAACTAGCCCCACAACTTATCTCCGCTGCAATTTTCGCGAATTGTGGCTTAAATTACAGTTAATAGAAGTAAGTTCACAGAACTTTGAGGGAATAACTTTTATGAGGGAAATCCAATATATTTGCACTGAGTTACAGAGTTTCAAAGTCTTTTAAAATTAAGAGCCATACACTGTACTGTTTTCAGTCCCCAGCATTGTCTCCCAAGCATCAAATTACACGAGCTACAGATATAAATCCCAGACCAACAAAATATATTAGCACTTATTCCATAGCCTTGTTTATAATGAGAGTACTTTAATAAGCCTTGCTTTGAAACTGAGTAGTTTCATAATAGCATCGTGTTACCCCAAGGCGTGAGAACGCGAGAGCTGTAGTCCAGCCGAGCGGAAAAAGTAAAAAAATAAATAATAATAATGAAAAATGAGAAACAACTGTAGTCTCACGGTCACGTCCATACATCACGTGACAGGTCACGTGCCAGGCGATGCTTATTTCCTCGAGCATCGGTTATTCTTTTAGTCCTTAGTCCAAACCGCCCAACCCCACCCCAGCCGAAGAATGATACTAAAATATAAAGCCAACGACGACTGATTTACTAGAGCCAAAGAATGTTATTTGCATTGTGTAGAATTTCGTCTTTTGCTGGTTTTCTAAGTACAGCTCTAAATTAAAAAGTACAATAATAAGTAAAAGGCTAAATAAATTTTATTGCCCAAAGCCTTGTATTTAGTTTATCGTTTCACTTTATATTGCTGATCCTGATCTACGCCGAGATCCGGCTTCACTTCGCTGCTGTTTGTACAAGTGGTCATTTCATTATTTTGGTCTCTTACTAATAAAAATAAGTATGTAGATCATTAATACTTATTTGCAGTAGGTAACACTTATCTGACAAGGAAAACAGATTTTCACAATTGCGTTGTGGATTTTTAACTAAAAAATGTGACATTATGTTGGGAAATCAATATAGCCACGATATTTTTTTAGAGCGGCCTTTTTGCAAAAGACTCATCAAAATCATTACAATTTATGCAATAGTCCGATTAAACTCTAGATAATAAATATTTATGCAATTTTTATTATTAGGATTTATACCTTCATTTGCAGTTTTATCTTTTTGCTGTGAATAGTATTGTTTAATACTGAGTGAAATTAAATATATGAATTAAAGTCGTTAACATGTATTATTTTACGAACTTTCTTCAGTTTCAGTTGGTTCCTCAATTTACCGAGGAAAGAAACCCAACTCACGTCAGTCAGATATACTGACTACTGACAAGAATTTAAAAAACAGCTCATGCTAATTCTGAACCACCTGTTCCTTTAAGCTGTCGCTCCAGTTTCTCATCTGACTGCTTAAAATCAGACAATTATTCATCACTGGTCAATAAAACACCTTTGAAATCCCTCCTTAAATTTGTATTTTAAAGCTATTTGTACCACGTAATATTCATGTTGTTAAACGGGAAGGTATGCAAATACGTTTTCTATTAATTAAACTGCCTTGAAAACGCAACAATTATGACTATCAATTGCAAACAGGTGAGAAATATATACCGGGTTGTTATAACTTGTTTAGATCGCAGCATGTAAAGGTGTATGGACGTTAGTTGCTTCTCAGTTCGTTTAGAGACATTTGCTCATTTCCGTGACGGATAGGGCGAAAACATTTAAAAATTCGCTTACAGGCATTTCTAAATTGTTTAGACCGAATAGAATATACCCAAGGATTAAGTGCGGAACTAAGATATGCTACTAAGCAGACCCATGGCCATACAACATGCTCTATGTTTGTCAAAGTTGCTTGATATTTAGGCCGGATCTCTGCTTTTGATAAACGAACCTCAACAACGGCTGTTACAAGACTTGGTACCCAGAGCACAATAAACAGAAAGATTACAATAGCGACAGTATAAGCTGTTTTGGTGTGGCTCACTTGAGTGTTTTTACGCTGAGAGCGAGTTGAATCTGTTAAGGAGTTCTCGCGCCTTATCTTCCGAACTTGATGTTTAGCTGCCATAAAAATCCGCATGTAACAGAAGGTAATGATAACAAACGGTAGTATACAGGTTATGATTCCCATAATGAGCCAAAGAATCGATAAATACTGCGGTTTATTGATAAACAGCCGAATGCTTGCAAACAGGATGGAGCTGAGCCAGACAGATGCAGTTGCAAACCCACAGCGTTTCCGAGTTGCGAGTGCGTCGTATCGGAGCCCGAAATTCACAGCAATGTAACGATCGATACTAATCGCAGTCAATCCGAACGTCGTTGCCACGACAGCCTGGACCCATGCGAAATCTTCTATCTTGTCGAACACAGAGCCTTTGATCAGCAGATCGGGATTCAGGTAACAAAATATAACGGCTTTTGCAGCTAAGATGGGATTAAGAAGAATTCCAACCACCATGTCAGCCGCCGCTAACGAGGCAATGAAGAAATTGGAGATGGTATGCAGAGCGCGTGTACGGTATATAGCGATAAGAACTACCCCATTTCCAACAATTGCCAACACACCAGAAATACAGCTTAACACGGCGAGGCAGATTAATGCCGGTGATCTTGCAGATATGGCCGGAGGGTTGGTTGTTTCGTTCATGTCTGAGGTTTCGTGAAGGTCGTTTACGTACTTTGTAGTGGATCAGTTTTTCAGTTTGTTTCCAGCGAGTTATCGTTGACTCAGTAATGTTTGAATCTTTCTCTGTTCAGCTGTTATGTCTACCAGCTTAAAGTCTTTCTCTCCGGCAGCCAACTCCGAAGCGAAGAACGTGACTTTAATTTCACTTTACATTGATTAATATTCTTTTCATTTTTTTTAAACTTAGAACTGACCAATCATCGACCGTCGGCAAAGCAGAAAATTTGCTGCCAAGATCAGAAGAGTACTGAGCAAATAAAACGTTCATTTGGCGGCAAAAAGCTCATCACCCGGGTGAAGTAAGACTCTTCTGATCCATAGAAGGTCTCTCTAAGAAAAAGTTAAAATTATTTTATCAGTTCACTTTATTGCATGTTCTAAGTTGATTGTTATATGTTTGCAAAAAATAACAAGAAATACTGAAACAAACAGTCATTAATTTTTTATGTTTTTCTTCGCCTTCACGACAAATCTTTTATTTAAGTTTTTGCCATTTTAGATTAGACCTACTGTAATGTTAATTCTTTTTTATTTGTTTATTCATCTATCGTGTCCAGTTTACAGACATGTGTTAATTTAAAGTCAAAGATGTATGCCTTTGGAAACAATTAGTAACCATTTGCAAGTGGTGACTTCGGCAAATGACAAAAGAAAATAATAGTATAATATTTTGGCCCGTGTATTGTTTCTAATGAGGTATGGAGAGCAACTCCGGCCTGAGAAAAAAATTAAAATTACAAAACAATCACAAAAACTCCAAGTTGACGAGCGCAAGGTTGTACATGCAAGAGTTGGATGTTTTTTAATTAGCAAGTGAATATTGATGCACATCTTTCCCTTTTATACTATAACCCGCATATTAATAATTTCTCAAAAGGCAAAATATTTAAAAAAAAATCCTTAAAATAATATACTAGCCTTTTCTAAGTTTGCGAGCAAAGTATTACGGCTTCATTACAAAGCTAACTTTACAAGGCAAAGGTTAAATGAGAATGCGGGAAAATTTTCCGGACGACAGGTGAAGGATATTTATAGAAAATAAGTGGAGTATATAATCAGTCAGTTCTTAAGACAAACTACTCAGTAAAAATTCTGAGTCCTTTTAACAGGAGTTAGCCTCCTTCGCAGACGTTCTGTGGGCTCCTCGTCGTTCTTTGAGGAGAAACGCGTGACGAGCCCAAAGAACGTCTGTGAAGGAGGCTAAACATGAGTGGAACCTATGAACTTCCGCTCACTGGCCGGAAGCTCTAACACTGGGCTACAGGAGGCTGGTGGGACTGAGCTAGGTTAAATAATCAGAAAAGGCGCTGAAAACCAACATGACAGCCAAATACAATGGGGTACTAGTTGCTATAACAAGCCTTCCAAGCTAATTGAAACTCTTTGAAGACTTTTTAGATAATGAAAAGATATCTCATTGCTTTTGATATGTTAACGCACTGGCCATGGTTGGGAGCTCTAACACGGGACCACAGGAGGCAGGTGGGAGCTAGGCCAAATAATCAGAAAAAGCCCTGAAAAACAAACAAGGCGGCCAAATACAATGTATACAATGGGGGTACTAGTCGCTTTAACAAAGCTGCCCAGCAAATTAAAACTCTTTAAAGACTTTTTAGATAATAACACACTGATATCTCATTGCTTTTGATATGTTAACGTCAACCTGATAGAGCGAAAATGTTGGTTTTTTAGCCATGTATTTGTTATGCTTGTTGAGAAGATTGAGTAGTTACAAATTCCAAAGCCCAAGCACTAACTAGGGTTTCGATTTTTCATATACACAAATAATTCACACGTGCATGTAGTAAAACGTACTGCTCAATTTTTGAACGTTTAAATTTAAAAAATACAAAATGGTGTGCGTGTTTGAGGTGATAAGCCTGGTTTTCACTAGCGACGCAAGCACAAGCGCAAGCATAACAGCTCTTTTTTTCTCCGTGAAAACAGCTTCGACTCAAGCAAAAACACAAGCGCATTACATTTAGATGCTTGTGCTTGTGCTTGCGGCAATCACAAGCACAAGGATCAAACTTTGTCCTTTTTGCGTGGTCGCGCTTGTGCTTGCGCTTGTGCTTGCGTCGCTAGTGAAAACCAGGCTATACATGTGACTCATTGCAGCTTTAGACAGGTTTGGATAACCTGTCTTAATTAGCATAGATTTTTACGATTTATTTCTCTGTTTACTCCGTAGTTTTTGTTTCGATTGAGAAGATATATCAAACACTCGAGATAGTGTTTATCCAAACACCTGATCAAATTTCTTCAAAAAAACTCCGCTACGCGTCGTATTTTCAACTCTCTTTTCGGTGTTTGGATAACCCGATGAAACACTGCCTCTCGTGTTTGAAATTTTACTTGAAAATTGGTGTCTTTTTATCGTATTGTCTAGTGAGACAGCCATGCCATAGCCACAGTATAAGTGTTTGTCTGATCACCGGTAAGCGAAGTGCATTTTCGAATTCTCCCGATTCCTTCGAGTGTTTGTTTCACGCCGTGTCAACAAGAAGCGGCCTTTGTTATTTATTTATTTATTTATTTTATATAAAATAAAGCAACAGAATGCAATGATACGCAACCAATCGTCCGTTTATATGCTCCTTTTTAAAATAAATTTACATAGTAGTTTTTATCGAATTTATTCAAATTTTTACTTAATTTGTGTGGCAAATGACTAAAAATAAGATAAATAAATAATTTCACCAGGGTCTCAAACCGTTTTAATAATTCAAGATTTGATTCTGGGAGTGTACTGAGCGGAAATTTAATGGTTGGAAATTAAACCGTCAACCTACAAATGTGGATAACTTTTACCGCCAACCGTCCGTCAACTGGTAAAATGTTAATTGAGCCCAACTGATTTATTTTATTTTTTTAAAAAAAAAATCGACAACTGCAACAATTGCAGCAATTGACTGCAGCAATTGATTATTATTATTATTATTATTATTATTATTATTATTATTATTATTATTATAACTGTCAGTCATAAGTATGGGCCTCATCAAAGTGTCACTTGGAAAAAAAATAGCACATGTACATTAAAGAACTCAAGACCTCTGCGACGTCAACGCAAAACTTAAAACATCGTAGAGTCCTTACTTATTATTAAAATTTTTACCAATGTTATACTGTTGTAATAAACTGTCATCATGCAAACTAAAGATACAAAGCCACAAATGACCAGTTTCATGAGCTCTAAAAGTGTTACAACCACAATCAACCTTAAATCCAATTTTAAAATTCACATTAATTCAGATTCGGTGCCGATTACCCGTTTCCTAAATCACGTTGAAGTTCGTTCCTTTTTTTAGCCTGCGCGGAGCAGGCTCACGTTTGGGAAATCACGGCGAGCGAAGCGAGCCAGCGAAACACAAGAAAAGTCAGTGAGCTCACTCACAGCATGAAAATTGGGATTTACGCGAATTTAAAGGTGGTTACATCTGGTGTAAAGTTGGTTATTCAACTTTACACCATCAATTAAATGTTGTTAAAGGTGGTTAAACCGACCTTTACGCTACCATGTGTAAATGTGATTTAAAGTTGGTGTAAAGGAGTCTCTTTATTTACCTTCATACTTGAGTGTAATGCTGGCATAAAGGTCAGCTTTTAGAAATGTAAAGTTAGCGTATAGCTGATTAAATTCTAAATTTACGCTAGCTTTACTTGAGCTTTACACCACGGTAGAGTTATGTTTTCATGCTGTGACTTTTCTTCTGCTTCAGGTTTCTCCTCACCGTCCCATCACTCGTACAGTCAGTACAGTTTTGATCTGAATCAGCTATCTCACGAAATACTTTTCGAGTTTCGAAAACTCACTGCAATACTCCGTGATAATTCTCTTTTCAAACGCTTTCGACCCAAAATTCTTCTCAAGGTATTTTTAAACTCTGGCACTCTTATTGTATAGACCCAGGGATCCACTGCTGATGAACAGAAACACAGAAAAGCGAGCCAGAACCACGCAAAATCAATCCGCAACTTTTTACAACGATCCACCGTGGTTAGCTCAATACAGGAAGCCACAAAGCTCGGTATCCACATAATTACGAACAGAGAAATAATTATCGCCGCCGTCCAGGCTGCCTTTCTGTTCTTTGCTGACAGCCTCGCTTCTTCGGCGCTCAACTTACGTTCGGCAATTTTCTTGATCTGCGCTTTGGCTGCGCAGTAGATTTGCACGTAGCAAAATCCGATCAAAAACAGAGGAATTATAACTGTTAAAATAGTTGTTGAGATCCAAAGCCTTGGTAGATTGGCTTGGTTGTGGATTAAAAGTCTTACCGAGGCAAATATGAAAGAAAACAGCCAAATAAAAGTCAACGCGATGAAGCATTTCTTCCGTGTCATGACTCGGTGATATTTGAAGACTGCTGTAATTGCCACGTACCTGTCAAAGCTAACAGCGCATAAATTAAACGTTGTGCTTGTTGTTGTTTGTATCCACATGAAGTCTGCCAGTTTTGAGAGCCAGTGATCGCTTTGCCATAAGTCCAGCGCCACTTTTGAAATCAGAATCGGGTTCATGAAGACACCCACTGAAACGTCCGCAAAGGCCAGCGAGGCAATAAAAAAGTTCGATACCGTGCGAAGAGTTGTCGTTTGATAAATTGCTAGCAAAACGATTCCGTTGCCGAACAGGCAGGTTACACTTGACAAAGCGTACAAAGATATCAGGGAAGTAGAGGAAATTACAGACAGTTCCGCAGTACAATTGACGACTCTTTCAAGGCTGGTGTTGTTCATGGCACCGAGCAGGATTCCAACTAAAACTCAGTGTTGTTGTGTTCACTCGATCCAGACAAATTGTCTCGGTTTATCTCAGATGATTCCTAAGCTTTTATCAGTTTGTAATAGCCTCGGGTGCACACGTAGATGACTCCTCACTTGCACTGTTTTGCGGTTCGAAAGTGAAGCGATGTTTTAACAAAAGTCCATTTATGTCTTGAAGATCCTCCTTACCCAAATGACACAGTACAAGAACCTAATTGAACAAAGTAATTACGGCCGTTGTAATTAACTTTTCGCACAATTTTGCGGATATTGGACGCTGTATTCCACCTTTTTGCATTATTTAGTGTCAGATCGTAATAAAAGTGTCATCTTTGGTCAGCTTGGTCGTCTCGAATAAACAGATCCGTCATCTACGATTTGATCGCGCATCAGATTACCACTGCGGTTATTTATACAGCTTTAAAATGAAACCTTTTGAAATAAATTGATCCGCTGATTTTAGCCACAAATTCATGGCAGAATCTAAAGATTTTAGCCTGATAACAGTTTCTGAGATACATATAAGAAAGCGACATGTGTTACGTGAATAATTCATTTCGTGTGGACCAGTTCCGTGTTCCGCTAAATGACTTGATGTTCATTATGTCATTTTAGTTGATTTATTGACGTTGAAAATTTATACCCATTTTCGCGTTTTAACAAAGAGCTTTGCAAAGATAGCATTTTTGAAACGTCACAACCAGATGTCAATGTCTCGTTATTTTCACTAGCCTGAAATTGGAGTGCTGCCTGCGTTTTACTTTGTTTTCGTTCTTTAATCATTGACCCCCCCCCACTAACATAGTTTATTTAAAGATGTTTAGTCTTAAAGTTTTAGCCCTTGTCAATTAATTAAACTCAAGCCATCATTTGAGTGTTATTTGGAGGACACCTTTCTCGAGAAAATTACGGTTTTCCTTATCCTCTTTGTATAAATTGTTAAAACAAGTGCCTGTGGCTGGAGTGATTCTTTAATTAAGAGAGGTAAAAAAGCTTTAAGCCATCATTTGAACAACAACCTTATAATTGAAAAATAAAATATGTTATTACGTCTTGACTGTCAGGAGAGCGCCTAGATTACGAGTAATTCTGAGTTTCAGTTATCGCAGAAATATTTCATTTACATCAACTTATACAATGTATTTTATTTCACTTATCACAAGCTACTGGTGATTACAAAAAGTTCAAAACGTTCGTAAGCGAAGGGGATACTCG
The DNA here is from genome assembly GCF_052425735.1 of Oculina patagonica. Taxonomy (NCBI): domain Eukaryota; kingdom Metazoa; phylum Cnidaria; class Anthozoa; order Scleractinia; family Oculinidae; genus Oculina; species Oculina patagonica. The sequence continues at coordinate 527,119 of NC_135765.1, read as the reverse complement.
ACCTTCAGCCGAACTGAATGCCTGATATCAAGGGCACTTCAAAATACCTGTTCGAACCTGTGTTTGTATGTTCACTTCATTCACGAGATCCACTTCCAAATATCGTACATATGCTTAGATTTCGACCAAAAATAATGTTTCCCTTTTTTATTATTAACTTTTGGAACCAATTTTCAAATTTCTGCAATCATTGATTAATTTTGATATGCTTTAGTTTTGTTCTCATGTCTTTTTGTGCCCGGGTGAGACAAGCGAGGGAGGGCTGTACGACCACTCTTAGATGCTGCAGTTCTGTAAAATGTTTTTCACAAAGCAAAACGATCAAATATGACAGTCACAATTATCACAAAAGAGCAGGGTCTGGGTCGTAGTATGGAAAAGCCTTGTTCAGCAGCCTCGTTCACATGTTTCCAGACAAAATTGTTCCCAGGCGTATCCCAGGCTCGTCCCTAGGGCCATCTCCACTTTCAAGATGGCGGCTATCTTGAAAACAGCGATGGCCACTCGTTTAATCGTATTCAAGCAATTATTAACCAAATTTGACTTTACTAAAATGAATTTCGATTCCACCGCAGCCCTCATAAAACATAAAGTTGACAGTTACGAATATTATTAATAAGTTAAACTCTGAAATTCAATGAAGCATGCATATAATGTAAATATATATATAGATAAACGAAGTTTATAGTTTAGATATTTTAAGGATGTATATAAATTTTATTCTGTAATTAACTAATTTAAGTACACGACCCCACCAGCTCTGCTGATTAATTTATCGTGTTTAAATAAAGTGATTCATTCATTGATTCATTCATTCATGGCCCTGGGACAAGGTTCATTCGGTTGATGTATTCCAAACACGACCTCATTCACGTACAGGCAGTTTTTGGAGTCAAGATGACGACGAATAAAAGATCATTAAACACCAATCAAAGCCGACGTTTGAGTTGATAGGCAATAGCCAATCAGGGTTAGCAAAAGTTTAGCCTCGCGTTCCTTGCTCAGATTTGAATCCTGATAGGGTCCTGGCAACTACTTGTCTTAAACGATATTATTGCAGATATCACGTTTTCATCGATTTTACTGCAATTAACGTGGAACTGGACATAATTAACCTATTTATTGGTTTAAGGAGACAGCGCGTCTTGAAAAAAAAGTTGGCCAATTTTTCAATGTTGTTTTTCATAATCCATTTAAATCTTCTTCATTCGTAACCATAGTAACCATATCCACGTTCATTTTCGGTTTATAGTTACCTCTTTTTTTTTTTACCATAAAATTGGTAATCTGAGGCCTCGTTCAATTTTGAAAGAAATTTTGTAGATCAGAAAAATGACTTAAATTGTCTTGTTCCATCTTGTTGCGAATGTCTCTCAATTAAACTGGTTGTAATGTAAGCAACTATTGATAATTATAGTTAGAAATAATGAAAAATAAATTTACCTAGCGCGTATGTATTGCTGTTCCATATGCAATATAGAAAGCTATAAAACATTTATGTCTTGTGCCGGATGGGTGTGGGGGGAGGGAAGCTTGAAAGTGATAATTAGGATCAAGAATATATTATCAGTTACTGGGCAATTTATTTCTCATTCTTGCTTTTTTAAAATAATAAAAATGAAACATAATATTATTACAAAGAGCTTCGCTACTGCGATCTGTCCATAACAACACTATACCGCGCTTCTTAGCAAATGAAAGTTAATATATGTAATACAAAACTAATGTCCAAACTGCAAAGTGGTTTTCGTTTACTTAGGCCGATATAATACACAAATTAGGCCGGACATAAGTCATATAATGTTGATAGGTTTCAGCGGCGACAAAAAGACACCAGTTTTACTTGGCTTGGCTGCAGCTGTGTCTCGGATAATTATTCCCTTTTCTACTCCAATTTCAGCTATTATATATATCAAATTCACCTCAGTGGCTTCAGATTGCCTCCCACCTTGAAAACATTGCCACCAGTTTATTTGGATGAAAATTTGGCATAGCGTCCAAAGGAGGATTTTAAAGGGAGTACATTTCCATAGAGTACTCAGGCTCGTAAAGAACAAGAAAGGCAGCACTCCAACTTCAGGTTGGGGGAACAAGAAAGCCATAAAAAATACCCGTCGAAAGTGCTTTTTATCGATTTTTATATCACTGCCTGTCACGACGTTAAAAAAGGTGAGAATTTTGTTGTTTTATCTCTGAAATTTCGGTAGTTTTTTGAAAAGTCTTTATTAGTTGTCTGAATTACTTCTTATCCTTTAAACATAATATGTTATTAGTGTTACTCGCTTCAAATATGACATTTTGTGACTTACGATAGTTTGTTCATTTCAAAAACTCCGGTTTTGTTGAGGCCATTGCTGATTTCTTGTTCCCCTACAAACAACTGCAACGACTTCTCACTAATTTGGGGAATCGAAACTGATTTAGTCTGTGACTAAATTTGTCTAAAGGAAGCTTAGCATATGTATATTGAATTAAGAGCCAAGTTTTCAAAGGTAAATAGCTAATAGAGCAATCTTTATCCAAGAATTAAAATGAATAATTTGTAGACAGGGACCGCATGAGTGGTTGAGGTTATTTTAAGAAAAAATGGAGGAACATATATATTCAGTCAGTATGAATTACTGAAAGCAATGTTTTCTTTAATAATTCTTTAAAAGAAGAAAACCTTAAAATAAAAACGTTAGTGTATAACAAGGAATTTCTTTTTGGTTTTTTCCGGTTCGATGCTTTTACTAATTTGCATTTCAGTGTGCAACGAAAAAAAAAGGTTTTCCGTTTTTATTAGTTGTTTAAGTTCAAGGCAAGCATTTCGTGAGCAAATCACGTCATTTTTGTTTCTCATCCCCATGAACTTTTCTATAGCAATCATAACAAAACGCACACGATGATAAAACGTAGCCACGGGCAACTTTTAAGATAAAACTCCATAGAATTTCTTGGAATTCGATATCACTTCCCAAATCGGACAGTTTAAGTGTCAGAAACAGGTTCCAAAGCTAATATCAGTGGTCCATTGAGGCAATGAATAAGAAAAAGATAAGTCGGTGACTTTGTCTCCAGGGGAGACGTCATTTATGCCAAACATGTTATGAACCGAGAAGGCATTAGCAGAGACGAGGCGCAGCGCAGTGCTTCTCTATACATTTCTCTCGTGTTCTTAAAATTCAACCGTAGCTATGTCACGGGGATTTCGCAGAGTTTTTGGTCTAAACTGTTCTAAAATAAGTGGTAGGCAACTAAACCCATTAAAACATTATCTTTGAACAATTAAAGGAAGATGCAACCTTAATTTGCGGATAGAAATCAACCTACGGCTATAAATATGGATTTTTTTGATGATGCGCGGAAACAACTTGAAAACGTTAGCCGAACTTTTTCAAGTTGCAATCCGTTTCCATCCGAGCTATCCGCAGCCAAAGATGCACAGTTTCAGTGCTCTAATATAGCAATTTTTAATACAAATGGACTATTACTTTTGCAAATATTAATTTTGGCAGTTCAAAAATCTGGTAAAATCCGTGACATAGTCCCTTTTAACTATAAACAGAGACTCGACTCGGGCGCGTTTTTTCTTTTAAATAATAACCCCCAAACATACGCGCTTAATTCCTCGACATTTTACAAAATCGCCACAGAGAGGTGTCAGCGAATTTAATATTTCTCCTGACTGGTTTTCAAGTTGTTCCGCTTAGGCCGTTGTTCACTTCGTGTTTCTTTTCACAGAAGCATCATTAATACGTCATCCACAACCTATCAATCATGCTTTCGTTGCCCAATCAAGACGATTTCGCGTGGGTTCACTTGATTTCTTTTCAGTTTATCGCACTTTTCAAATAAGGTAACAACTCAGACAAAAAATTGTATTAGTGACGGCCCTGCGATATGTTGAATGATACCGCTTGAATTTTTGAGTTTTTGTTTGATAGAATAGATAATAACGGTTCACTTTTTTGGCACCTTGGCTTCTAAATGAAAAATTGACGCGGTTCTTTTTAGCAAAAAGTGTGTTAATTTTAATTTAGAGCGGCCGGAAAGTTATTTATTTGATTGATGGTAATTGCTTTCCTGCAAAACACGGATGTATATAGATTACCAGCTGAGAATCATATCTGAAATGAGACGATTGAAAACAATTGCAGTTAGTTATTTTCTATTACATACATCAATTTTGTCATTCTTGACTAAAACCTTCTCTTTGGGTGTTATGCAATGAAACTGTGTAGTGTACTAAATACCGAATTTAAACAAGTCTTAAACACCTTTGGGTGTCCTTTGGGTATCTAAAAGTATCTTGTTATAATCTCGAAGCAATTTCTTCTCCAGTGTCTTTTTATTTCATTACTTATCAATTACGTATACCTTACGCTACTAAAACTGGCATCCTGTAGGGCGGATATATTAAAAAGCAATTTCAAATTTTGATTTTGTATTTTTCGTAGCTTTCTTTACGTTTATTTACATTCTGGCCAGCAGATTACAAATCTAGCACTGTCTCGCTGTGTTAATTCTTCCCGATGTTTGCTTTTGGTGACGCACCGTGCAATATCAATCTTATTTGCTGATATTAAATTCACAATTCATAGTGTGGAGAGATGACACTTACGAGATCATACAATGCGCTGTCATTGACGAGAATTTTCTAAAGCTTCACTCGACAAGTTAAATACTTTTTGAAGACCAGGTATTGTGTATTGATGATTTAACTAAGAGACCGCGATTGTATTATGTTCTGTGAATGCTGAACGACCAGACAACAGCCTTGTCAGCTATTCATCTTTAGAGTGCTTGTTCCCTAATGTACACATTACTACTCTTTACATTTCAGGAGTGTTTTCCGCGTTTCTCGACGCGCGTGAAACCATGAATCAAACAAGTACTCCTCGGCTGAACAGCATGCTGACCACGATACCTCTAGTGGAATCGATATGCTTCGGAATCATTCTTTCTCTTCTGTCGATCTTCACCCTGCTTGGAAATAGCTTGGTGTGTCTTGCAGTTTGGAGATTCAGGAATTTAAGAACCTTGACTAACTATTTAGTGTGCAGTTTAGCTGGTGCTGACCTGTTAGTTCCAATACTTCGAGTAATTTACATTGACATTTCAGTTTATGCAGGAGAGTGGGTATTTGGAGAAGCTTGGTGCCGAATTTCTTCAATGTGTGGCGTTCTTTTATGCGGATCTTCCATTCTTCATCTTTGCGCAATCAGCATCGAAAGACTAATCGCGATAAAATGGCCGTTGTCCTACGACATGAAGGTTACTCCAAAACGAATCGTCATTTTATTGATCTACATCTGGCTGCAGTCGTTTGTGCTATCCATTTTTCCCGCCTTGGGTCTTGCTGAACATCGCTTCAACCCTGTCATGTCAGAATGTGAGATACATTGGCTGAAACATCCAACTTTGACTATACTTTTAATCGTGTTTTATTTCCTTCTCCCTGTAACAATAATGTTAGTTGCTTATGCGATCATTTTCAAAGAAGTGCGTAGAAATACTCGTAGAATTTCTGCGATCGAGTGCGCCGGGAATCAAAGAGCGAATAACGTGCTTAAAAGGGAGATGAAAGCGGTGAAGACATTAGCCGTTGTCGTGGGTGTGTTTTTTATTATGTGGATGCCGTATTTCGTAACAACAACTCTCCGCGCCTTTAGAGGGGACGGTGTAATCCCAGGCGCGCTGCAGAGAACCGTGATAACACTAGCTTATGGTAACTCGTGCTGTAATTTTGTTATTTACGCGCTCATGAACTCTCAACTACGGAATGCATTTTATCAAGTCTTGAAAGGTTTTTGTGGCACGCGCTCAAGGGTAGAATTGAATTCCACTCGAGCCTTGCACATGACTGCAGTCGTCACGAACAAACAGTCGCATTATACAGAGAAAGCAAGGAGATATCACAAAAAACACTCAGAGGAGAATGAAAAACAAAGAACAGATCAAGACAATTAAGTATTATTTTAACTCCAATAATGTATATATGCTGGTGTATTTTCTCCAAGGATACAAAAAGATTAGCCATTGAGAAATGGGTTATAGTTTTATTGTAATTTTATATTGTAATATAAGAATTTGGCTACCAATAAATAATGTAAGGACAAAACACTAAGTTACTAAAAAGAAACTAATAAAGCTGAAGCCGTTTAATAATTCAGCGAGTTATTTATGAGGCAGCTCATTCGAGAAATTACAGTAAACTGACTGCAAAAAAATATGAATTAGAGGTATGACCTTCACATTGCTAGTTGAACGAAATTAAAACTAAATTACTCAGCGGGACAATCATCTGTTTTTGTTATTTCGATTGAAAGGATTGTGCTGTAATGAGCGATTTTTTAATTGAAGTTCAACTCAATGAAGTTCGTGCGACTTCATGATTTTAATAACGATTTTTCAGCTGTTGCGCTGACTTCGCATAACTTAGATGTTTTCTCCCCCCCCCCCCCGCCCCAAACATCATCTCCAATGTTTCTCTAAATTTTACTAATCCTTTGAGAATAATTATCTCCTCCCAAAAAATCCCAAAAATAACTCAAAAATTCACAAAACACCCCAAAACATCGATTTGTAAAATGAGCAGAGAGTTTTTGTATTGCTTAAAACGCTAACGAGATATTTGCATTAAACCCACATTGAACGGTGGAAAAACGGCTTTCATGTGAACCCTCGCCTTAGCCCTTTCCCCAGGGAAATCACGGCCCCACCTGCTATCGCTACTTCAAGAACATTTATATTAGTGTTATCTTTGGTCTATTCAGTGATAATAACCCGCTTTGAGAACAACGCTTTTACAGATTCGACATTCGTTATTATTTTTCTTTTCAAAGTTGCAAACGTCTTGTACCACTTATGACGTCATATGTGTCAGCTTCGCGAGGAAGCTTTCCACCTTTTATACAGAAAACGAACGTGTTAACTTTAAATTAAAATTAAAGAAAATCCACCGGGAACCCGCAGATAATCTATTTCCCTGCCTAGGCTTGCATTTTGGAGATAGCCTACCTTGAGTCCGTCTACGTAGGCCGTGAGTGAGGGCAAAAGCAATTGCGTAATCGCAAGCCATTTAGGGGCGACCAGGGGACATGCGCCCCTGGGGATAAGTTTATTTTCGCGGGAAGTGCATCGCGTTTTCAATATATACTCAGGACGAATGACCCACCTCTAAGTCATTCTGGGAACTAATCTCCGGCTATCAATAACCTACAAGATGAAATCACTGGTTTCAAATTTGACGCACCTTCTTTTACTCCGGTACACACATATACGGGGAGGGTTTTGGCACAAATCGTGACAACTCGCTCGGCTCACCCGGGCTCGCCTCGCTCCTTGTCTCGATTAGTGACCAAAACCCTCCCCGTATATGTGTGTACAAAAATCGCGAGCTTGAGCGCTCAAAAATATCAATCTGACTTGCTGTGCCAGAAATAATTCCAATTGAACAAATATTTTTTCTTAGTATATAAGACAAGATGTCTGCTGCAAGTTATTCGCAAGAAGTTTTGCAACAACTCTTGAAGGAAATTCGTGAATTTGAAAGAAAACCTCAAAGAAACGAAACTTTTTTACTGGCCCAATCCGATTTTAACGAATGGCTACGCGTGTGGAAAATGACCATACCAGAGGGTGGCCGTGCCAGCAAAGACCTTTTTGTATTTCAAAAGAAAACAAAAGGAAAGTTTATTGATTTGGTAAAGAATGAAATAAGAGATTTGAAAAGCCTAAAAGTAAGTTTTGAGATGAAAATAAAGTTTACAAAAGAAAATTTAGAGACTGGTTTAACACAAGAGATGGAGCATTATTTTAAAGAAAAAGAACCGCACGTTTTTAACGAACATAATAAACAACAGATAAAACAAGAGTTCGATAGATTTATTGAAACAGCAAAGGGCCAAATTGAGGCTTGGTCAGAGCGGGGCTCAGGGTGGGTTCTTGAAAGAATAATGGCAGCGTACTTGAATGTTGCACGCTATCAGCCATTGAAAGGAGGAACTTACTTACCCCTCCCAGCCAATTTGGCAAACAAGAAAGCAATCATTAACGTGCGAAACAGGGATAACGAATGTTTGAAGTGGGCTCTAAGAGCTGCTTTATTCCCACCAAGAGACGGAAAAAACTTGCAAAGACCAAGCAAATACTCGCTTAACGACGGCATAAACTATAATGGCATCGATTTCCCAACACCTGTAAAACAGATTGACAAGCTTGAGGCGCAAAACAGCAAACTCGCAATAAATGTCTTTGGCTGGGAAGACAATCGTGTGATTGTGCACAGAATAAGCAAAAAAGAAAAAACCATTTCTCGTATTTGCCTTATTTTGATTGAGTCAGGCGAAATTCAGCACTACTGTTTTGTAAAAAAAGTAAGTGCGTTACTCTTTGATCAGAACAAAAATCGTAATGCAAAACACTTTTGCATGATGTGCTTGACCGGTTTTTCAAGAGCGGACTTGCTCGAGAACCACGAAAAATATTGCAATTTCGTGAACGGCAGGCCGACAAGGATCGAGATGCCGGAAAAGGGGAAAAACACAATTTCTTTCCAAAATCATCACAAACAGATGAAGGTACCATACGTAATATATGCGGACTTTGAGGCATTGATAAAAAAGATTGAATGCCGCGAGCGTGGCCCAGAAAGCAAACAAAAAAGCTACACAGAAAAGACAGAAAAGCATGAGGCATGTGGTTTTGCTTACACAGTTGTAAGGAGTGACTGTAGAAACAAACGGCCAGTGGTTTACAGAGGCAAAAACGCTGTTGAAGTGTTTTTGAAGCAACTTTTAAATGAAGAAAATTTGATACGAAAGAGTTTGGCAACACCAAAGCCACTTGTTATGACGGCAAAAGATTGGGAAAAACACAAAAACGCAACTGAATGCCACATTTGCACTAAAAGTTTGATAAAAGATCTCTTCTTTGACTCATTACCTGTTTGTGACCATGACACAGGCCGTTATTGCGGCCAAAGCCACAAATGTTGTTATTACGAGGCACTCAAAAAAATAAATTTTGTTGGGCCAAAAAGAGAAAGAAAAGAAAAAGACAAAATAGACCAATGGATTGCAAACAATCAGGAAAAATGTTTGTTTTGCTCAGAACCTTTGATGAAGCAAAACTTTAAAGACTCTGTCAAAGATCATTGCCACATAACAGGCAAGTACCGCGGAGCCGCGCACAACGCATGCAACCTGAAAATGCGAATAAAACCAAAAACGGACCAAATACCAGTTGTATTTCACAACCTAAGGGGCTATGATGCACACCATTTAATGCAGGCGATGTCAAAGCTGCCGCTTCCACCAAAAAAACGTGCCCCAAAGGGGGACACACATATATGATAGGAGTTTTGGCACTAATCGCGACAACTCGCTCGGCTCGCCCGGGCTCGCCTCGCTCATTGTCGCGATTAGTGACCAAAACTCCTATCATATATGTGTGTGCAAAAATCGCGAGCGGCACCCAAAATCTCTGCGGCTTGAGCGCTCACAAATCTCAAGCTGCCTTGCTGTGCCATAATTATTTTTCAATTGAACAAATATTTTTCTTTGGTATATACAACAGATGGCTGCCGCAAGATATTCGTCAGAAGTTTTGCAAGCTATGATGGAGGAAAACATCCGTGAATTTCAAAGAAACCCACAAAGAAATTTAACTTTTTTACTGACCCAAACAGATTTTAATGAATGGTTACGTGTGTGGAAAATGACCATACCGGAAGCTGACAGAAATAACAAAGATCTTTACACTTTTGCAAGAAAAAACAAAAAAAAGTTTTATGATCTTTTAGTAAGCGAAATTGATGACTTAAAAAGCTTAAAAGCGAGCTTTGGGCTGGAAGTTAAATTTTCGATACAAAGAGACGGTGTTACCCAACACATGGAACACTATTTTAGAGAAAGAGAACCTCACGTTTTTACAAAAAACAACAAAGACCAAATAAAAACAGAACTTGAAAGATTTATTGAAAGAGCAAAGGGCGAAATTGAGGCTTGGTCAGAGCGCGGCTCTGGCTGGGTTATTGAAAGAATAACCGAAGCTTACGTAAATGTTGCACGCTATCAGCCATTGCGCGGAGGAACTTACTTACCTCTCCCAGCCAATTTGGCAAAAAAGAAAGCAATCATTAATGTACAAAACAGGGACAACCAATGCCTTAAGTGGGCTTTGAGAGCTGCACTTTTTCCTCCAAGGGACGGAAAAAACCTTCAAAGGCCAAGCAAATATCCTGTTGATGATGGGATTAACTATGATGGAATTGACTTTCCAACGCCACTTGCACAAATTGACAAACTTGAGAAACAAAATCCAAACTTAGCAATAAATGTGTTTGGCTGGGAAGACAATTGTGTGACTATTCACAGAATAAGCAAAAAAGAAAACACAATTCCACGCATTCCTCTTATTTTGATTGAGTCAGGATTAATTCAGCACTACTGTTTTGTAAAAAGAGTAAGCGCTCTGCTTTACGATCAGAGCAAATCACACAACAAAAAACACTTTTGCATGATGTGCTTGACCGGTTTTACAAGAGCAGACTTGCTTGAGAACCACGAAAAATATTGCAATGGAATTAATGGCAGGCCGACAAGGGTTGAGATGCCAGAAGAGGGGAAAAACACCCTTTCTTTTCAAAACTATCACAATCAAATGAAAGCGCCTTTTGCAATTTATTCTGACTTTGAGGCATTAGTAAGGCCTATGCAACGATGTAAACGCGAAACATCTGAGGACCGCCAGAAGCGAAAAGATCTTGGTGAAGAAGTGGAAGACTTGAAGCAAAAAAGCTATACAGAAAAAACAGAACAGCATGAGGCATGTGGTTTTTCTTACACTGTGGTAAGGAGCGATGGCAAAAACGGACCACCGATGGCCTACAGAGGTGAAAATGCCGCAGAAGTGTTTTTAAGATGCCTTATTATTGAAGAGAAAAAAATAAGAAATTTTTTGTCAACACCAAAGCCACTTATGATGACACATGATGATTGGAAAAATTACAAAAACGCAACAAGTTGCCACATTTGCAACGAAAGTTTGATTATTGGTTCATTTTTTGACTCAATGCCAGTTTGGTGCCATGACTCAGGACGTTATTGTGGACAAAGCCACAAATGTTGTTATTATCAGGCACTTAAAGAAATAGGCTTTGTTGGACCAAAAAGAGAAAGAAAATCAAAAGATAAAGCAGATCAATGGATTTCAAAAACGCAAGAAGAATGTTTGTTTTGCTCTGAACCTTTTACAAAGAAAGACCATAAAGACTCTGTAAAAGATCATTGCCACATAACAGGAAAGTTTCGAGGTGCCGCACACAACTTATGTAATTTGAAATTGAGAATAAACCCAAAAACACACCAAATACCAGTTGTTTTTCACAACTTGAAAGGTTATGACGCACATCATTTGATGCAGGCAATGACTAAGCTTAAACCACCCCCAAAGGAAGAAAAAAAATGTGGCGCAAACAACCTAGATGTAAAATGTGTTGCCAATAACATGGAGAAATATATTACATTTTCATTAGGTGGCTTGCGCTTTATTGATAGCTTAAACTTTCTTCAAGCAAGTCTTGATTCACTTGTAAGTGCAACTCCAAAAGAAGAATTAAAAATAACAAAAAAACTTTTCTTTGAAAAAAGTGAACACTGGCGGCAATTTAAGAATTATTACCCTGATTTGTGCCAAAGTTTTTTTGACCCCGTGTTGTGCAAAAGAATTATAAATGCATATGGAATGACTGAAGAAGAATACAAAAAGAAAAAAGACATCTTTTTTGAATATTTTGATCTTTTAACGAAAAAAGGGGTTTACCCCTACGAATACATAGGCTCGTGGGAAAGGTTTGAGGAAACTGCCTTGCCAGAAAAGGAAAAGTTTTACAGCAAACTTAATGATGAACACATAACTGAAGAAGAATATAAGCATGCACAAAAAGTGTGGAAAACATTTGGTTGCAAAACATTGGGTGACTATCACAATCTGTACGTACAAACTGATGTGACTCTTTTGGCAGATGTTTTTGAAAACTTCCGAAAAATCTGTCTTGAAAAGTATGGTTTGGATCCTGCAAACTACTACACGTCGCCTGGACTTTCATGGGATGCTCTTTTGAAAATGACAAAAGTAAAACTTGAGCTACTTACAGACTACGAAATGCATCTTTTTATAGAAAGAGGGATAAGAGGTGGAATATCAATGGTAAGCAAGAGATACACAAAGGCAAACAATCCATATGTTGAAGGATTCGATCCTAGCAAGCCAAAAAAATACATTATGTACCTTGATGCAAATAACCTTTACGGGTGGGCAATGAGCAAGCCGCTGCCAAAAAGTGGTTTTAGATGGAAAAAAGTTATGCCGACTGAAAAAGAAATAATGAGAAAAAAAGAGTTTGCAAAAGCTGGCTGGATTTTGGAGGTAGACCTCGAATACCCTGCAGAACTTCACGAAGAGCACAACAGCTACCCATTGGCACCTGAGAAAAAGAAAATAAGCGAGGAACTTTATTCTGATTACCAAAAAAAATTAAAAGATAAGCTGGAACTGAAACCGCCAGACAGCGAAAAGCTTGTTTTAACTCTTGAGGACAAAAGTAACTATGTTGTGCATTACCGAAACTTGCAGTTTTATTTGAAACAAGGAATGAAACTCAAAAAAGTGCACAGGGTTTTGGAGTTTGAACAGGAATGTTGGATGGAGCCGTACATCCGCATGAACACAGAATTTAGGAAAAAAGCAAAAAACGACTTTGAAAAGAACTTTTACAAGCTAATGAATAACTCAGTTTTCGGAAAAACAATGGAAAACTTGCGTAACCGTGTTGACATAAAAATAGCGCGAAGCGACGAAACGAACAAAATAAGAAAACTGGTTGCCAGTCCATTGTACTCAAGACACGTTCTGTTTTCAAACGATCTGGTTGGAATAGACATGCGGAAAAGCAGACTTTTTCTCAATAAACCTGTCTACACAGGTATGACTATCCTTGACGTAAGCAAGATTTTGATGTATGACTTCTTTTACAACGAAATGAAAATGGAGTACGGGAAGCGCTGCGACCTTTTGTATACAGACACTGACAGCCTTCTTCTGGAGATTGAAACAGAGGATATTTACAAAGATATTTATCAAAACAAAACTCTATACGACACAAGCGACTACCCAAAAGAGCATTCACTTCATTCAAACGAAAACAAAAAGGTCTTGGGAAAAATGAAAGACGAATGCGCAGGAACACCAATTTCAGAGTGTGTCTGTTTGAGGCCAAAAATGTATTCAATACTGACAGAAGACAAAAAAAATATAAAAAAAGCTAAAGGTGTAAAAAAGTGTGTGATAAAGAAGCAAATTGAACATGAACAGTATAAGGAAACGCTTTTTGGAACAAAGCAGTTGTGGCATGGAATGAACATACTTAGAAGCGAGGGTCATGAGATTTACGGAATGCATCTCAACAAAGTTTCTTTGTCGCCTTTTGACTCGAAAAGATGGATAGCGGATGATGGGATACATACAAATGCTTACGGGTATAAGTTTTGCGAAACAGAACGTTTATAGCTTTTCTGAGCCCAAGGGGCTCAAGCACTAAGTGCTTGGTGGTAACTGTGTATTTGGAGGAATAACAAGCAATTCTTCACGCACGAAGCCGCGCTTTGGACCATCGTGCAAGTAATAAAGAACTGGCTGATTAGGTTTAGTAACAGACCTTTCAATGCTGTAGACTTTTAATGACCAAATCGGATCTGTAGCCCTTTTTACGCCGCCTTCCAGCTCGCCAGGTTGGTAGAGATAGCGCACATTAACGAGAGAGGGTATTTTTTTTTCTTTCTTGCCAACAGGCCTTGTATATTTTGAGGACGGTTTGGACGAAACAGCCTTTTCTTTGATTGCAGTAGCAGGTTTTTTCCCAGTAAGACTGGTAACTTCGTTGTTCAGAGCGGCAACGACTTCAGGAAGCCTTTTTACCCACGCTGTCGACCGCTGGCCAGATGGCAGGTTCATCTCGACACCGTACTGATAACCAAACAGGCGCCCTGCCAGTGTTTGATTAAAACGTTCAACAATAGCTTGATCTCTGTGGATATTAACACGCCCGCGTCTAATATAGGTTTTGTGATTTTCCATTTCTTTGGTAACAGCTCCCATGAATTCGCGACCAGGGTCAACTTGAAGCATCTGTGGCCATTTTAGTGCACTTCGCCTGTAAATTGTCTGAAAACCTTTTGCAACCTCAGTTGAATCTTTGGAGGTCAAAGGCTCGGCCTCTTTGTAACGGCTGGCAACGTCAACAACAGTCAGAGCGTATTTGTAAACTTTTCGCCCTCGCGGCAGTTTGTCGTGTGGCAGAAAAAGAAGGTCCGCCTGGTGGACCGCGTTTGGAGTAGAAACATCGAATTTTGGGCGAGGAACGTATCGGGGTGCCGGAAGGTAGATCTGCCAAAGGGCCTGCTTAACGAGCCACTTTTTTGCGGCATCTTCGGAAACCTTGGCGGCCTCGGCTAATTTTTTTATCGCGGCAATTCCTTTCCAGTAGCCCTGGGGGCTATAGTAGACTTTTGAGATCTTTGCATCCATGCGAGCACTTCGTGCGTGTGTCACAACGTGACTGTGTATACAAGAAAAAAAGAAAAGTTTAAAGAAACCGAAAGGCAGCGTACCCAAGTGCAAGCGCGCCAGCGCCAACAAACATCAGTTCACCTTGTTTCTGCTGCTCACTTGGCTGATAAAAGTCAGAGAACTTGGGTTCTTTCGGAGGAATCATTTGTTTGTCAGGATGTGCCTGGTTGTAGAGTTTGAAAGCGTAGTCAGTGTTTGTGAAGTTCTGTTTGGCCTGCTCTTTTATTTCCGCGTTGGTTTGTATCCAGTCGAGGAGCTTGGTGCGGTCTCGAGAGTATTTAGCGTAAGCTGCCTGGTAAGCCTCAAGAGCTTTGTCGTGCCTTTCTTTTTCTTTCAAAGCGGCGTCATCTCCGCCACCCAAATATTTGGCAAGATAGTTGCCGCCAATGAAAGCAGCAGCGTTCAAGATAGCTCCGCCAGCCATAATCGCTACGCTTGCCATTGTGTGTTTTTGTTCTTATATTATGATATTTTTTTTTAATTGGTGGGGAGAATTTTCTGGTCCTCGAGATACTGTTTAAGTGCAACGCTGCCAGCCATGACGGCTGTGAACTTTACATAGTTCATAAAACTGCTGCTTGGGTCGGATGTAAAGTTTTCTTTTACAACTTTTTTGGCAGCCCAGCCGATTCCGGCGGCAAGGCCAGTGAGAGTCGCGGCATCCATGAGTGTTTTTACGAGTTTGTTGTCAGACATGGTGTTTGTTATAAAATAAAAATAAATATTTAAATTGAAAAATAATTTTATGAATTCTTTTAATCTCATCAAAGAGTTCTAATAAAAAAAAAGTTAATTGCTGAAGTCAGAAAGTAAAACAGAAATCACTTTCTTAAAAACTTTAGCTGGACAAACCACATCATCAACCACATGGAATTAAAGATTTTTTCCATTTCAGCACACACCAAACTTTTTGCTTCTTCAATCATCTCTTTTCTTTTTTCTTCATTTTCTATTTTTTCATACTCTTTTACAAGTATTCTTAAATCCCCATGCTGCCTGTTGAAACTTTCCGTACAGTTTTTTCAGCAATAGCAATAAAATTTTTTAATTCTTCTGGTTTCAGCTGGTTAAAAAAGGCTTTTGTCCCTCATCCAAAGCAGCTGTTGCTCGTGCCTCATCTTCTTCGAAGCAATTTCCCAAAGAACTCGGCACAGAGACCCAACAAAACAAAGCTTCCAAAATCCATTGGCTCAGGCATAGTGTATGTCTTCGTGTCTGTCATCATGTCGGTCATCGTGTTTTGTATACTTTAAAAATCGAAATGTTTAAATGAAATTTATTTAATAATTTTTTTAATCCATCGGACGGATTCCTCTTTTTGAGCCATTTTGTTTTGTTGGTTGCGGAATTCTAGAGCCCGTTTGGCGCGTGTCTGAAGAACGCGTTGCAACCCTTCCAATGCTTTCTGCTGTAACTGGTGTGTCATCAGTTATAAGAGTTGGCGGAGCTTTAAATGTTGGACTTCTTTTTTCGTTTATAAAGGCTTTTATGTCTTCGCGTTTCACATAAGTTGTAACGATTGCAACGCCGATACCAAGCAAAGATATCCATTGATTTGTGGTGAGACCGCTTGATTGCGGCTGAGGCTCGGTCGGAGCTGGTTCCGTTACGTCCGGTGGTGTTACATTTCGGGGCCCTTGTGGTCCCCGTCCTCCGGACAGCTTTGCAGCAGCAGATTTCTTTTCCTTTTCTTTTGCAATTATTGCAGCAGCCTCGACAGCAGCTTTTTTCTGTGCTTCACGAGCCTGTTTTGTTTTTTCAGCCGCGAGCTTGCCAGCAGCCACTCTCTTTGGATTTTTGGCAGGCTTTGTTGCTGGAGTTGTTGAAGTAACTTGTTTCTGTTCTTCTTGAGCGATCGGAGTTTGTGATTCACGTTGTTCGATCTCGGCCATTATTTAATGAGAAAAAAATAATATTTAAATGAAAAATGCTCAGCAAACTTTTTTGGTCAGCAATTTCTAAGCATTGTCCAGTAATTACTTAGCATTTTCTTAGCATTTCTCAGAAAAATCTTCAGTAGTTAGTGTTTCAGCGCCATGGCGCTGGGACTCAAGAGTCCCTTTGGCTTGCAACTTTGTCAATTCGTTTAAATCAATGTGCTTTGTTGTGATGAGCGCAGCATTTGCAACGGCAAGAAATCGGCCGCATTTCAAAGCCAGACCGCCTGCCAAAGTGGACAGCTCTTTGCTGATGATGTAGTCGTTTTTGAGTTCCTTTTGATAATCATTGACGTCCTTGATATTTACGGCCATACCAACGACTTTAGTTACAAGAAAAATAAAGCTGTCGATCAAGCTGTCGGTTGTTTTGGATTCCCAACGTATGCCTCATATCTCTTGAAGTACTTTTCAACTTCTTTATCTGTCAAGCGCTTCACCTGCTCGTATGTCAGCTGCACACCGATTGCTTCTTTTGCTTTTCCTGTTGAAACAAGGATTGCAAGCTGTTCACGCAAAGCAGGAATGTCAGGGCCCTGAATGGTTGCCATAGCGCTTTCTGTACTTTCTGGTTCAGCTCCTAGCAGTTCCATTACGGAAGCTAATTCTTGTTCACTTGCAGCGTCCTTCACGCTCTCGGAATGGGAAGTTGCAAACGGGTCAGCCATTTATTACTCTAAAAAATATGTTCAATAAAAAAATTTTGTGCCGTAAGGGTGGCGATGAGAAATGACAAGATGCGAAAACTTATTTTTTTTTAGCTTTAAAATGATTTCTTTGGAATCCTCATAGGCAAGTTCGCCAGCGTAATCCTCAAAGATTGCCTTCGTGGTCTTGGCAGAGGGGGTGTAAAAGAAAACGATTGCCGCAACATTTTCGCGGAATGAGGAGGTTATGCTTGTCAATTTTTGAGTTAACACCCATAAGCTTAAACCTGCGTGGCGAGCAGAGAAAGCAAGATTCACCAACTCCCCTGTTCTTCCTTTTACATCTTTCGAAGCAGCACAGTCGTCGAGGATGATAAGCGTGTTCGTTCCCTCAAAAAGAAATCTTGAAAGCCTTAACAAAGATTCAACCTCGTGCTGCTCGCAAATTAAAACAAAAAATCGAAGATCTTCCTCAGCAAAGCGATAATAAGTCTTGTTGTGCGCAAAAGTCGGGCAGATGAGCACGATATAGTCAAACTTGCCGCGGAAAGGGCCACAAAGCTGATTGACCACGTACCTTGTTTTTCCTGAGTTCGTTGGTCCCACAATGAGAGCGTTGAAGGGTATGTTGGAAGGATCCATCTTCGTTCGTATATTAATAAAGCACAGATTCTAACTGCCTGTTAATTATATTCATTTGGGCGTCGCTGATTACGTAAATGTGGCAGTTCAAATTACCTGAGCCGCTTGTTTTCCTCTCTAGCTCAAGCTGGACACCGTCCTTTGTGTTCACAAGGCGCTTGCCGCTTCCGTGCATCGAGTGGTCAGCCATGGAACGCAGATCAATAAGAAGGCCGAACTTGTCTTCTGTGTAAAACTTTTGCAGGGTCATGTGCTGCGTTTTATTTTTTTCTTTCATGTAGAATCTTTTAACTTCTCCCCAAATGTCCATTCCTTCGATGCCGTTGTTGTACAGCATGTTTGGCGAGCCGTTGACAGTGATGCTTACTTTTGTAAGGTCTGGGTTAATGTACTTTTCCGAGCTCCTTGCACCTTTGTTATATTGCTCAATAAAAAGTAGCAAGATACCTTTCAGGGACCTCCTCTGAGGGTTGACCCTAAGATTCAGACGTGTGTCGGATCCTTTTGCAAAAGTAACAACTTCAGCACGCTGGATGTGGTCGTAAGCGAACTCTTTGCCGCCCGAATAAGCGCTGAACGCCTCATCTGCAATTTCCTTGCTTCTTATCATCTCGTACTCTAGCTGTATGTTTGTCAGCTTGTATTTCAGTTTTGTTGTATCTGAGCCTCTTACAACATGTTCGGCTGCCGCGAGCTTCAGTTCAAAAACAAGATCGTTGTATAGTGCCTGTGGATAAAATGCCCCGTGGTCAGTTAAAATCTGGTGTTCCAGGCGTATCCGGTATTTATTTCCATATAGCTCATTCAGCTTTTTTTCTGCGTCCACTCCTGAAGTTTTCTTATCGCCAGCATTTGAGCGAATTTTGTTGAGGTCCTCGCTCTGAATGCCCTCTGGCACCCTGTCGTCGCGCTCCTCCTGCGAAAGGAAAAAATCCTCAAATATTTTGTAGATGTCATAGCCCACCGTGTCCTGCACGACGGTGCCTTCGTACTTTACAACAAACTTGTCGACTAGAGCTCGGCTGACGTTGTCAACCAGAAAGTTGTTGGCATGGCCTCCGCTCAAGTCGATGTTGAAGCGCAGCGCCAGCGAGCCAGGCACAATGACCTCGTTTTCGTTCAGCTTTGGCACTGAAACATACAACGTTTCCTCTGGATTGGCTTCAGTGCGGTCAAAAGTGATTCGTTTTACAGCGCGCTCGGCTTTCAGTGCGCCGAGTATTTTCTCTGTGCGTCCCGGTCGAAGGTTTTCTTGAACAGCAGCCATCACTCGAATGGTTTTATTGTTAAATTGAAAAGTTTAATTTGAAAAAATATATATATAAATTAAGCGATGGCAACAGGTGGTGGTGATTTTGGATTCGAGGACCCTGATTTGGACCGAGATCTTGACCACAACAGTGATAACGATGATGAAGAGGAACAAGAGGTCGACACAACCCGACCATTTCAGCCCGGTTGGGTATCCACACCCTACCATCGGGGTGAACAACACGAAATGCAAACGATGCAGCACGAACAGAGCGGGCTGCCAGACACATCCTACGACGAAACACCTTTGTTGGGAGAACGTGGATCTGATGAGTGGTATAAAAAGTATATAAAAACACAACCAACAACAGTTAGGACAAAAAGTGGTGCTCAGAAACCTTTTAAGCATCAAGAGGACAAATCAAAGAAATCCTAAAAGGTAAAAGATTTTATAAAGAAAAGGTACCAAAAAGTGGATTTTGCAAAACTTGGGCCAATACGTTTTTCAGCAAAAAAAGGGCAATGGAACTACAATTGTATCCTTTGGCGGTCCAAAGGGTGGTGAAACAGAGATATTATTAAAAGACGGAAGCTGTTTGCCTTCTGAAAAATTCTTAGACAAAACTTTCGTTAAAAAAGCACCCTTGGTCCAAAAGCCGAAACTCTGATTTCACAAGAAAAAGAAAAAATACAAAATGAACGCAGACAAAGATTAAGAGAAGTTGAAAAACAACTTAAAGAAAGACAAAAAATTGAATTTGAAAAAGAAAAAGCCGCCCAAGAAGAGCGAGATCTGAGAATCAGAATCGAGCGAGCAAAAGCCAAGATGGATCAACTTGGGTCAAATGTTGAAAGTCAATCAGAATTGCACAGAGCTTAAGCAACTGAAAAAAAAACTTGAAAAGGATTTTGAAAACGCAAAAAAAGAAGTTGCTGCTCTTGAAAAACAAGCTAAGCAGAAGGAAAAAGAACAAACACGAGTCGACCAACTCAGGGCAAGCCTTTCAGAAAAAAAGACTGAAATAAACACAATGCAAGAAAGGCTTAACGAAACAAAAACTTTTGATGAACTTCGTGAGCAAGAAGATGAGCTCAAGCGCCAAAACGAGGAAGACAAAAAAATTATTGAAGATGAAAATGCCTCACCATCAGAAAAACAAGCGGCTGAAGAAAGAGTTGCGGAAAGAACCGAGGAGCTCGGGCGTTTGCAACCGCAGATTGCCGAAAGAGAAAGGGCGCTTCCACTTCGTGAGAGGATCAAAGAGATCTTCAAAAAAAATGGCGTGACAGTAACAGCAATCTTTCTTGCTGCTGGTGTCACGATTGGTTCTGTTATTGGCGCCATTACAAACGCTTTAAAGGCTACCGGCAAAGCGTTGGGGAAAGGCCTAAGCGATGTTGGCTCAAAGGTAGCATCAGCTCTGCCTGGTCTCATTGGCTCGATTGCGAAATTTCTTTTCAAAACAGCTGGCCAAGTAATTGGCTTTCTTGCAGAGCACACCTGGCTGCTTATCCTTGCTGTGGTTGCTTTTCTTGTTGAAAAATACATCAAAAAGAGACGTTAGCGCAAAAGGGCGTAGAGCAAAGCTGCAGCTCCAACCGCGCCAACAGCGACAGTTGCTTTGTTTATTTCGTGTGAATCATTGGCTTCGGCCTTTGTAGGTTTAGCGCTTTGCGCGCTTTGCGCGCTTGTCAGCTTCAGCACCTTCGGTGCTCGTTGGTGCCGGAGTTTTTTTTGTGTCCCTTTGGGACTCCTTGTGTATAGGATTTGAAGGGTGGCTGTTTGGTGGGTTTACCTTTGATTTTCCTCCGGCCATCAGTTTAAGAGCTGCTTTTTTTGTTGATTTATTAACATCATTATTCAATCCTATTTTCATCCCAACAACAGCCTGCTTCAGCTGATTATTGTAACCGACAACGCTTTCTGTGTTTATCACCATACTACCGGGCATCAGCCAGGCACCAGGGCAGACGGCAAGGTTAAGCCGAACCTTAGCTTCATCGATAGAAAGTTGGTATCTTTGAACTGACTTTGCCAGATCAGGTTGCCTTATAGCGTCTTCAACCAACACGAGGAACTCACTTTGAGCCTCCTTTGCGCGGCCGCCTGTGCCAAGTATGCTACTTCGAACGTTGACCTGCGAACCCAAAATACAGTAGACAAAAGCCTCTATCGACTGGTTTACTCTCGACAAACCTGCCTGAGTCAGCCCTTCCGCGGCGTTAGGACAAAACCAGTCTGCCTGTGCATATGCAGCGTCGTCTGGCTCGATGTATTGAATCAAGTTACCTTTGCTTGCAGTTCCGCCTTCGTCCGAAAATTTATCGTAATCGGGATATTTTGCTCCAGAATTTTTCGGACCAATATTTGAGATCCAGATATAAACGTCACCAAGTCCGTGGTTTGCGCCTCTTGTGAAACGAAAATCGCTTGACGGGTCGACACCGAACTCAGCGCATATTCTTTTGTACGAAGCCACGTCGTACTTGTTGTCGAACTGGCTAAACGTTGGGTCGCCAGGCAAGGCACTTACGCTCTGAATTCCCCCCATCTGAAACAATATTCGCCTTATTGTGAAATAAACGTGAAAAAGGTAAAAATTTCGCACAACAGGCGGCAAACTGAGAGCTGAGTGTTCTTCATCAAAAATTTCACGACTTATCCCACTGCCTGTTGTCGCGCACCAGACAGCAAAGTTAAGTTGCTGAGGCCAGTAGCCCATATTTTGGCTAGCAAGCCACCTTTTTGACTCTTTTCCTGATGAATGCTTCAGTTTTGTTTTTTGAAAAATCTCTCTTAATTTCGTTGTGAAATATTGATCTGGTGTGACGAAGATGTTAATTTTGCTGTTAAATATTTTTTTCAAACTCGGTGCGGCTTCGTGAAATCCAACCGCGGGAATTGGCAAAGATGAGCCTTTTGCGCCGCTTGGTGACAGCTGTTGTGGAAAACCGCCTGAAATTTGATTTACCCCCAGTGCTTTTTTCATCTCTGGGCTCCAATATTTGCTGTCTGAGCCAAAAACATTTATCAAATTGCCTTGCTCTGCCTTGTAATAAATGTCTGCCGTTGCTGTGTGGTTGTACGCGAACTCAACCTGTGCAACAAATTTTGTTCGGTCAGCGTTTGGATATTTTGCAAGAAAAGGTTTCCACGCATTGTCTTTTGCCGCTTCAGAAATTTTAGTTGCTTCTGGGGTTTTCATCCACTTCATAAAATCTCTTTCTTTGGAATCAGCTCTCGGAATAGGCGGCGCCATTTTATATTAAAGATTTATTTTTCAAAAGATAATTATAAAGATGGTTGTGCTCACAATCGACGCGAGTTCCAACGGGGAAGCTGTTTACTTTGACCAGCCAATTGAAAAACCAAGGTTTATCAGCCTGCTGTCATGCTCGTTACAAAACAGCTGGCGTAATCTGGAAGAAATTGGCTCCATAAGCATTAAACAAAACAATGTGAGCAACAATGTTGCTGTTTTTTTCCCAGGCAACTACAATTTTGATGAAATTACAACTTACCTGACTAATAAGTTCAAAGATCAACAAAAGCTAACAGTAAAAAGGGATGATTTAAAAAGAGGCTTTTCAATAACAAAAACAAAAAGTATTGAAAGCTTTTCTTTTGATAAAAATCTTTCTAAACTTTTTAAGAACACAATTGTTGATGCTTCTAACGCAAGAATTGAAGATTTTACTATACCAGACTTTTATTACATTCACTGCGATTTACTTTCCAAAGAAAATAACTTGTATAATGGAAAGCCAAGTGACATTCTCGCTTGTGTACCAATAACCGGGAAACCTTATGATTTGGTTCATTACCCTCAAAATTTTATCAATAATTCACGTCGAATCGACGCTGTTCAGAGTGTGAACAGTGTCACATTGACCGTCAAAGACAAAACTGGCAGTAAGTTTGACTTTGTCGGAGCTCCGCTGCATTTTGAATTAGAATTAAATTAATATTTTTTTATTGTATACGGCCATGTCATCTGCTAATGTTCTCCCGAGTGCCCCTGCTTATGGTGATCGCGAAGAAACACAGCTTTATCCAAGCCTCCCAGCAAATGCCGAGAATTTCCGGCTAACTGAAATAAGTAAAATTGAAAAAGAAATATCTGATGAAGCTGAGCATTACAGGCTTGTGTTGAAAAAATATAAAAAAGTCCGAAAAGTTATTCACTGTTCCGTGGTCTGTCTTGGCGCCGTGACGGCAGCTCTGTCTTCTGGAGCTGTTGCGACATCACTTACTGGTGTTGGAATTGTTATAGGCGCGCCTGTTGCAGCAGTAGCAGCTGTATCTGGCGCAGCTTCCACTGGCCTGTCAGTTATCAACAAAAAGCTTGAACGTAAAGTTAATAAGCACTCAAGAATCCTCGCTCTGGCTGTTGCAAAACATGACTCGATAAACAGCTCTGTCTCACAAGCTCTGAATGATAATCTTGTTTCTGACAAAGAGTTTCAACTGATCTTACGAGAAATGCAGAAATATCGTCAACTTAAAGATACTTTACGTTCAAGCTTTGCACACAAACAAACAAATTCACTCCAGCCAGACATCGGAAAAATTCGGGAAGAAATCAAGAGAGAAGAACGCAAGAGATTGGAAAAAAAAATTCTCGAAAGCGCCACCGACATTTCGAAATAAAATTTCAGTCCAATAGAACATTTTTTCATTTAATGAAAGAATGATTGTCTGCGCTCATCTTGTCGTTTACTTTGTGATGGAAGCATTGTCGTTCGAGTTGCAAAAAAATGTTCGAGACATAACCCGCGATGTTGTTAATTGCCTGAACGAGGCAAAATAAAAGGTTACAGCGCACTTAAAGTGACTTTCAGCCGAGTCGAAAGGATTAAATCTGAGTGTGCAAAAAATACAATTAAGTTGAAGCGAACAGCGAGAAATTGCGTGACCCACAGCGGCATGCAAATTTTTTTTGTGTTTGCGTGCGTGGGTGTACAAAGTCGGGGTATTACCCGAATGATATTTTTAGACTTTTGTAAGTTGTTTTCATTCCTGTGTGCTTAAAATCTGAGTTCTAAGCACTCAGGAATGTAAAATCTATTGTTTTACACGTGCACAACTATTGTTCTTTTGATTTAATGCACGTGACGGCCAATTGTGAGTCATTGTCACTAAAAATAGCTTAATGATGTCATTTTCTTTACTCTGTATATAAATCAAGCTAACACCTGGATATCATAAAGAATGACGAGCCAAACGCCAACAGAACGTGTTTTACTTCACAATCCTCGAGTTTATCAATTTTTGGAAGAAGTGGCAACACAAACAGTTACTCCACAAGAGAAACGACAGATAGAATACCAAAGAATCTGTATTGCAAGAAAAAAAAGCCTGAAAAAGATCAACAACATCGAGGCAGCAATACGCGGAAAAGTACAAGAGCTTGAGCATGAACGCTCTCTTGTCAAGCAATTCGACCAACAGATAACACAGATGGAGCAAGACATCTAACTTGAGAAGTGTGTTGGGCAGTATTTAGTCAACAACAATGAGAACTTGGCTAATGCTAAACAAGAAATCTAACCTGAAAGTGTCAGGCAGTATTTATTCAACAACGTGGAAAAACTTGACTATCCGCGAAACAAGAAACACCACCTGAACTGACTTCTCCTTCGGGAGTCGTCAACGTCCGCTATCGCTGGCGATAGCTAGGCGTTCTGATGAGATCTGAAATTGATCGAAACGACTCCTGATTTAAACAAAAACAACAATAAAAGAGATGATTATACAACGTTTAATGGCTAAAAGTTAAAAATTAGATCTGTTGTGTGTGTTAACACTCGGGGAATCACCTATTAACTAAAAATAGTGTATGACACGATGAGAATAAACTCACCGTGATCTTATATTGTTCTTTAATGTGCTAGAAAGTTCTTAGCACAATATGTCATTGTATATATTTGAGCGTTTGTTAAATTGAATATTGTTGTTAATTTATCATAGCTCGCAAAAAAAACACATACGAAGAGTTTCAAAATGATCGCTGTGTTCCATGCAATTTTCTTTATTTTCACCGAACTTTTTGAGCCTGCTTGGCAGAAGAATGTCAGAAGAATAACATATCAAGTCGTTGAGGCCATGGAAGAAGCAAAACATAATAAATCACCCGCCGATTGAGTTGTTCCTGCTTAAAATATTCTTAATTTATGCACTCACCGGAGCGTGCAAGTTTTGTTTAGCTTGTTAAAACGTTTGCGACAACACTGCTGTCTAATTTTTTTAATTTTTCAATCAGCTCGTCTGTTAAAAAGATTGTTATTTGTTTTTCATTTTCTTTAGTTTTTTTGTATGTTGTAAACGCTTTTCCACGAGATCTTTTCAAGTTTTTCTTTACACTCAAGTTAATTTCTCCAGTTCTCCCTCTTCCCATCTTCGTTTACTCAATAAGAGCAATTGTTCAATAGGAATTATTTCTGGCACAGCAATTAAAGGTTAGTTGTAATTTAATACAATGGCGCCATACAACGATTGGTACACTGTCGGGTCCGGCGAATCTGCTTCAGGAAGTTAGGAATGTGAAAGCCACTCACATTTTCCTCCTTTTTTTACCATTTCCACGCCTGCTTTCCCGATTTTGCTTGATATTTTTGAGCGCTCAAGCCGCAGAGATTTTGGGTGCCGCTCGCGATTTTTGCACACACATATATGATAGGAGTTTTGGTCACTAATCGCGACAATGAGCGAGGCGAGCCCGGGCGAGCCGAGCGAGTTGTCGCGATTAGTGCCAAAACTCCTATCATATATGTGTGTGGGGGCGGCATCGAAAAAACGTGCCCCAAAGGGGGCGGCATCGAAAAAAGATGACAAATGTGGTGCCAACAACATGGAGGTGAAATGTGTTGCCAACAACATGGAGAAATACATTACATTTTCATTAGGTGGTTTGCGTTTTATTGACAGCTTAAACTTTCTTCAAGGAAGCCTTGATTCACTTGTAAGTGCGACACCAAAGGAGTCATTAAAAATAACAAAAGTTATATCGCAAAGAAACAGCGAAAAAAACGATGAATTTAAAACAAAAACACTAAAAGAAAAAATAAAAGAAATAGAACAAAATGCTGAACTTCTTTTCAAAAAGGGGATCTATCCGTACGAGTACATGGACTCATGGGATAGATTTAGCGAAACAAGTTTGCCTGAAAAAAAAAAGTTTTACAGCAAACTTAAAGACGATCATATAACAGACGAAGAATACGATCACGCAAATAGGGTATGGGAAGCTTTTGGTTGCAAAACGCTGGGCGACTACCACGACCTGTACGTTCAAACAGACGTTGCTTTGTTGGCAGACGTTTTCGAAAACTTTAGAAAAATCTGCCTTGAGCAGTACGGGTTGGATCCTGCGAATTATTTTACGTCGCCTGGCCTTTCTTGGGATGCACTCTTGAAAAAGACAGGAGTCGAGCTGGAGCTGCTTACAGAAGTTGACATGCACCTTTTTATCGAAAGAGGACTGCGTGGAGGGATTTCGATGGTTAGCAAGAGATACGCAAAGGCTAACAATCCATATGTTGAAGGCTTCGATTTACGCAAGCCAAAAAAATACATAATGTACCTCGATGCAAACAACCTTTACGGGTGGGCAATGAGCAAGCCACTGCCAAAAAGTGGTTTTATATGGAAAAGAGTTATGCCGACTGAAAAAGAAATAATGAGAAAAAAGGAGAACGGCAGGACAGGCTGGATTTTGGAGGTAGACCTCGAATACCCTGCAGAACTGCATGAAAAGCACAACAGCTACCCATTAGCACCTGAGAAAAAGAAAATAAATAAAGACTTGTTTTCACCCTACCAAAAGGAATTGATAAAAAACCTTGATCTGGACCCACCAGACAGCGAAAAGCTTGTTTTAACTCTTGAGGGCAAAACTAATTATGTTGTGCATTATCGAAACTTGCAGTTTTATTTGGAACAGGGAATGAAACTCAAAAAAGTGCACAGGGTTTTGGAGTTCGAACAGGAATGTTGGATGGAGCCGTACATCAGGATGAACACAGATTTCAGGAAAAAAGCGAAAAACGACTTTGAAAAGAACTTTTACAAGCTCATGAACAACTCAGTTTTTGGAAAAACAATGGAAAACTTGCGCAACCGTGTTGACATAAAAATAGCTCGAAGCCACGAAACGAACAAAATAAGAAAACTGGTTGCCAGTCCATTGTACTCAAGACACGTTCTGTTTTCGAACGATCTTGTAGGAATCGACATGCGGAAAAGCAGACTTTATCTCAATAAACCTGTCTACACAGGTATGGCTATCCTTGACAACAGCAAGATACTGATGTACGACTTCTTTTACAACCACCTGAAAAAGCTATACGACCAGCGCTGCGAGCTCTTGTACACAGACACAGACAGCCTTTTGCTTGAGATCGAAACAGAAGACGTTTACGAAGACATGTGTTGGAACAAAGAAAAATACGACACAAGCGACTACCCAAAAGAGAATCCACTCTATTCATACGAAAACAAAAAGGTCTTGGGAAAAATGAAAGACGAATGCGCAGGAACCCCCATATCAGAGTGTGTTTGTCTCAGACCAAAAATGTACTCTATCATTTACGGCACGCAAACTGCGGACCAAAAAAAAATCAAAAAAGCGAAGGGTGTAAAAAAGAGCGTTGTCAAGAAGCAAATTGTACATGAACAGTATAAGGAAACGCTTTTTAGCACTAAGCAGTTATGGCATGGAATGAACATACTTAGAAGCGAGGGTCATGAGATTTACGGAATGCATCTCAACAAGGTCTCGTTGTCGCCTTTTGACTCAAAGCGATGGATAGCGGATGATGGAATACATACAAATGCTTACGGGTATAAGCCACATAAAAAATAACTTTTATAGCTTTTCTGGCGGTAACTGTGTATTTGGAGGAATAACTAGCAATTCTTCACGCACGAAGCCGCGCTTGGGACCATCGTGTAAGTAATAAAGCACTGGCTGATTAGGTTTAGTAACAGACCTTTCAATGCTGTAGACTTTTAATGACCAAATCGGATCTGTTGCCCTTTTTACACCACCTTCCAGCTCGCCAGGTTGGTAGGGAAAGCGCACATTAACGAGAGAAGGGATTTTTTTTTCTTTCTTGCCAACAGGTCTTGTATATTTTGAGGACGGTTTTGACGAAACAGCCTTTTCTTTGATTGCTGCAGCTGGTTTCTTACCAGTAAGACTGGTTACTTCGTTGTTCAGAGCTGTAACAACTTCGGGTAGCCTTTTAACCCACGCTGTCGACCTCTGGCCAGATGGCAGGGTCATCTCGACACCGTACTGATAACCAAACAGGCGCTCTGCCAGTGTTTGATTAAAACGTTCAACAATGGCTTGATCTCTGTGGATGTTAACACGCCCGCGCCTAATATAGGTTTTGTGATTTTCCATTTCTTTGGTAACAGCACCCATGAATTCGCGACCGGGGTCAACTTGAAGCATCTGTGGCCATTTTAGTGAACTTCGCCTGTAAATTGCCTGAAAACCTTTTGCAACCTCAGTTGAATCTTTGGAGGTCAAAGGCTCGGCCTCTTTGTAACGGCTGGCAACGTCGACAACGGTCAGAGCGTATTTGTAAACTTTTCGCCCTCGCGGCAGTTTGTCGTGTGGCAGAAAAAGAAGGTCCGCCTGGTGGACCGCGTTAGGAGTAGAAACATCGAATTTTGGGCGAGGAGCGTATCGTGGTGCCGGAAGGTAGATCTGCCAAAGGGCCTGCTTAACTAGCCACTTTTTTGCAGCATCTTCGGAAACCTTGGCGGCCTCGGCTAATTTTTTTATCGCGGCAATTCCTTTCCAGTAGCCATGGGGGCTATAGTAGACTTTCGAGATCTTTGCGTCCATGTGTGTATACAAGAAAAAAAGAAAAGTTTAAAGAAACCGAAAGGCAGCGTACCCAAGTGCAAGCGCGCCAGCGCCAACGAACATCAGTTCACCTTGTTTCTGCTGCTCGCTTGGCTGATAAAAATCAGAGAACTTGGGCTCTTTCGGTAAAATAATTTGTTTGTCAGGATGTGCCTGGTTGTAGAGTTTGAAAGCGTAGTCAGTGTTAGTGAAGTTCTGTTTGGCCTGCTCTTTTATTTCCGCGTTAGTTTGTATCCAGTCGAGGAGCTTGGTGCGGTCGCGAGAGTATTTCGCGTAAGCGGCCTGGTAAGCCTCGAGAGCTTTGTCGTGTCTTTCTTTTTCTTTTAAAGCGGCGTCATCTCCGCCACCCAAAGCTCGAGCAAGGTAGTTGCCGCCAATGAAAGCAGCAGCGTTCAAGATAGCTCCGCCAGCCATAATCGCGATGCTTGCCATTGTGTGTCTTTGTTCTTATATTATGCGAATTTTTTTTTAATTGGTTGGGAGGATTTTCTGGTCCTCGAGATATTGTTTTAGTGCAATACTGCCTGTCATGACGGCTGTGAACTTTACATAGTTCATAAAACTGCTGCTTGGGTCGGATGTGAAGTTTTCTTTCACAACTTTTTTGGCAGCCCAGCCGATTCCGGCGGCTAGACCTGTAATGGTGGCTGCATCCATGAGTGTTTTCACGAGTTTGTTGTCGGACATGACGGTAGAACTTAGTTCAGTATAAAATAAAAAAAAACATTTAATTGAAAATTCATTGTTCCCCTTCTTCTTGAGCGCTTTCGCGCACTTTCACGAAAATATCTGGGTTTTTTGCAATCCAAACGATTGTTTTGACGCACTTTTCCGTGAAATTTATCCAAACCAAGCCAACCGTTGAAACTGCAGCAACGGTTAACATAAACTGTTGGATGTCAGGGACTTTCCACATTTTATTATAAAATGATGAAAAAATATTTAATTGAAAGTTTATTAATCCATCGGACGAATTCCTCTTTTTGGTTGCGGAATTTTCGATGATGCGCTGATTCGCTGCCGCTCTGCAGGAGCCTCTTGAGCGGGCTCGGGTTCTGGTGCCGTGCCTTTGGCTGGGTGGGTTTTGCTCTTGAAAAAGGCATTGATGTCTTCGCGTTTGAAATAAGTTGTAATAATTGCAACGCCAATGCCCAGCAAAGAGATCCATTGATTTGTGCTTAGACCGCTGGATTCCGGCGGAGACTCGGTCGGAGCTGGGTCCGTTACGGGTGGAGTTACATTTCGCTTAGCAGACGCAGATTTCTTTTCCTTTTCTTTTGCAATTATGGCAGCGGCCTCGACAGCAGCTTTTTTCTGTGCTTCACGAGCCTGTTTTGTTTTTTCAGCTGCAAGCTTGCCAGCAGCCACTCGCTTTGGATTTTTGGCAGGTTTTGTTGCAGGAGTTGTTGAAGTGACTTGTGGAACGTTTTCAAGAACAACTGCAGGTTCGCTCGGTATTTGTGTTTCAGGGTCCGCCATTTATTAGAAAAAATAATAATATTTAAATGAAAAATGCTTAGCAAACTTTTTTGGTCAGCATTTAATGAGCATTGTTCAGTAATTACTTAGCATTTTCTTAGCATTGCTTAGTAATTTACTCAGGAAGATCTTTATGCTCGCTTTCTAGAGTCGCTTGTGGTGCTGTGCTGTAATCAATGTGCTTTGCTGTTATCAAAGCAACAGAAGCTGGAGCAAGAAACTTGCCGTATTTGAAAGACAAACCGCCGACAAGATTGGAAAGCTCGTTGTTGATGATGTAGTCATTGTTTAGCTCTTTTTGCAAAGCTTCAATATTTTTTAAGGGCACGAACAGACTTGCGGCTT
This sequence comes from Oculina patagonica, assembly GCF_052425735.1. Lineage (NCBI taxonomy): Eukaryota > Metazoa > Cnidaria > Anthozoa > Scleractinia > Oculinidae > Oculina > Oculina patagonica. The sequence goes on along the minus strand of NC_135765.1, from coordinate 496,324 downwards.
TCGTAAAAAGAGTGAGCGCGCTGTCGATAAGATTTTCTGTGGTCTTGGCCCCAACATACGCTTCGTACCTCTTGAAGTACTTTTCGACGTCTTTCTCGGTCAAGCGCTTTACCTGATCGTGAGTTAGCTGCACACCGATTGCTTCTTTAGACTTGCCTGTTGAAACAAGTCTTGCAAGCTGTTCACGTAAAGCTGGAATGTCAGGTCCCGCTGCTTGCATCTCTGACGGCATACTGCCTGGTTCAGGTTCAAGCAATTCCATTACGGACGTTTCCAACATAATTCGTTCACTTGCAGTGATATCGGTGGAAGTTGCGAACGGGTCAGCCATTTATTACTCAAAAAAATATGTTCAATAAAAAAATTCTGTGCCGTAAGGGTGGCGATGAGAAATAACAAGATGCGAAAACTTATTTTTTTTCAGCTTTGAAATGACTTCTTTGTAATCTTCATGGGAAAGTTCGCCAGCGTAATCCTCAAAGATTGCCTTCGTGGTCTTGGCAGAGGGGGTGTAAAAGAAAACGATTGCCGCAACATTTTCGCGGAATGAGGATGTAATGCTTGTCATTTTTTGAGTCAGCACCCAAACGCTCAAACCTGCGTGGTGAGCAGAGAAAGCAAGATTCACCAACTCCCCCGTTCGCCCTTTCACATCTTTAGAAGCAGCGCAGTCGTCGAGGATGATAAGCGTGTTCGCACCCTCAAAAAGAAATCTTGAAAGCTTTAACCAAGATTCAACCTCGTGCTGCTCGCAAATGAAAACAAAAAATCGAAGATCTTCCTCAGCAAAGCGATAATAAGTCTTGTTGTGCGCGAAAGTCGGGCATATGAGCACGATGTAGTCAAACTTGCCTCGGAAAGGGCCACAAAGCTGATTGACCACGTACCTTGTTTTTCCTGAGTTTGTTGGTCCCACAATGAGGGCGTTGAAGGGAATATTGGAAGGATCCATGTCAGAACAGAACTTCGTTTGCGTTCGTATATTATAAAAGCACAGATTCTAACTGCCTGTTAATTATGTTCATCTGGGCGTCGCTGATTACGTAAATGTGGCAGTTCAAATTACCTGAGCCGCTTGTTTTCCTCTCTAGCTCAAGCTGGACACCGTCCTTTGTGTTCACAAGGCGCTTGCCGCTTCCGTGCATCGAGTGGTCAGCCATGGAACGCAGATCAATCAGAAGGCCGAACTTTTCTTCTGTGTAAAACTTTTGCAGGGTCATGTGCTGCGTTTTATTTTTTTCTTTCATGTAGAATCTTTTAACTTCTTCCCATATGTCCATTCCTTCGATGCCGTTGTTGTACAGCATGTTTGGCGAGCCGTTGACAGTGACGCTTACTTTTGTAAGGTCTGGGTTAATGTACTTTTCCGAGATCCTTGCACCTTTGGCATATTGCTCTATAAAAAGTAGCAAGATACCTTTTAGGGACCTCCTCTGAGGGTTGACCTTAAGATTAAGACGTGTGTCGGATCCTTTTGCAAAAGTAACAACTTCGGCACGCTGGATGTGGTCGTAAGCGAACTCTTTGCCGCCCGAGTAAGCGCTGAACGCCTCATCTGCAATTTCCTTGCTTCTTATCATTTCGTACTCTAGCTGTATGTTTGTCAGCTTGTATTTCAGTTTTGTTGCATCTGAGCCTCTTACAACATGTTCGGCTGCCGCGAGCTTCAGTTCAAAAACAAGATCGTTGTATAGTGCCTGTGGATAAAATGCACCGTGGTCAGTTAAAATCTGGTGTTCCAGGCGTATCCGGTATTTATTTCCATATAGCTCATTCAGCTTTTTTTCTGCGTCAACTCCTGAAGTTTTCTTATCGCCAGCATTTGAGCGAATTTTGTTGAGGTCCTCGCTTTGAATGCCCTCTGGCACCCTGTCGTCGCGCTCCTCCTGCGAAAGGAAAAAATCCTCAAATATTTTGTAGATGTCATAGCCAACCGTGTCCTGCACGACGGTGCCTTCGTACTTTACAACAAACTTGTCGACCAGAGCTCGGCTGACGTTGTCAACCAGAAAGTTGTTGGCATGGCCTCCGCTCAAGTCGATGTTGAAGCGCAGCGCCAGCGAGCCAGGCACAATGACCTCGTTTTCGTTCAACTTTGGCACTGAAACATACAACGTTTCCTCTGGATTGGCTTCAGTGCGGTCAAAAGTGATTCGTTTTACAGCGCGCTCGGCTTTCAGTGCGCCGAGGATTTTCTCCGTGCGTCCCGGTCGAAGGTTTTCTTGAACAGCAGCCATCTCTCGATTGGTTTTATTGTTAAATTGAAAAGTTTAATTTGAAAATATATATAAATTACGTGATGGCAACAGGTGGTGGTGATTTTGGATACGAGGACCCTGATTTGGACCGAGATCTTGACCACAACAGTGATAACGATGATGAAGAGGAACAAGAGGTAAACAGAACAACAGAATTTCAGCCAGATATGGCATCAACATTCTACCATCATGGTGAAGAACATGAAATGCAAACGATGCAGCACGAACAGAGCGGGCTGCCTGATACCTCCTACGAAGAAACACCTTTGCTTGGCAGTGCGCAATCAATGAGCGAAAAGGCATGGAATGCTCTAAAAGGGGTGTTTCCAGAAAGCTCATCAACAAATCTTGAAGCCTCTTACAGTCTAAAGGGCAGATTACAAGTAAAAATGGCCGGAGCTGGTAAAAAATTATATGACCTTTTCACCACCAAAAGGGGTACAGGTGGTGAACAACAGCTAAATCCAAGTCTTACAAAAGAAATCAGGAAAGAACTTGGACCAATGGCACAAAAACTTATTGAGAGAGACAATGAAGAAATAAAAGATGAGCGCCAAAGATTAAGAGAAACTGAAAAAGAAGTAAAAGAAGGCGAAAAAATCAAAACAGCAAAAGAAAAAGCCAAACAAAAATTGCAAGATCTTAGAATGAAAAAAGAGAGAGCCCAAGCTAGAAAGGATCAACTTGGTTCAAATGTTAAAAATGAATCAGAATTGCGCGAGCTAGAGCAACGTATAAAAAACTATCAAATAGATTATGAAAACACAAAAAAAGAAATTGCTGCTCTTGAAAAACAAGCAAAGCAGAAAGAGAAATATAAAAAAATAGCCAACCAACAAAGGGCAATCATCGCTGCAAAAGAAATTGAAAGAAACACTTTGCAAGAAAGGTACAACGACACAAAAACTTTTAATGAACTTCGTGAGAAAGAAGCCGAGCTGAAGAGACAAAACGATGAAGATCAGGCTGTAATAGAGGATGATAATGCCTCACCATCTGAAAAACAAGCCGCGGAAGAAAGAGTTGCGGAAAGAACCGAGGAACTTGGACGTTTGCAAACACAGATTCCAGAAAGAGAAAGAGCGCTTCCACTTCGTGAGAGGATCAAAGAAATCTTCAAAAAAAATGGCGTGACAGTTACAGCGATCTTTCTTGCTGCTGGTGTCACGATTGGTGCTGTTATTGGGGCCATTACAAACTCTTTGAAGGCTACCGGCAAAGCTTTGGGAAAAAGCCTGAAAGATGTTGGCTCAAAGGTTGCATCAGCTCTGCCAGGGCTCATTGGCTCGATTGTGAGCTTTCTTTTCAAAACCGCGGGTCAAGCCATCGGTTTTCTTGCTGAACACACCTGGCTGCTTATCCTTGCTGTGGTTGCTTTTCTTGTTGAAAAATACATCAAAAAGAGACGTTAACGCATAAGGGCGTAGAGCAAAGCTGCAGCTCCAACCGCGCCAACAGCGACAGTTGCTTTGTTTATTTCGTGTGTATCATTGACTTCGACCTTCGTCGCTTTTGCGCTTTGCGCGCTTTCAGCTTTAGCACCTTCTGTGCTCACTGGTGCCGTAGTTTTTTTTGTGTCCCTTTGTGACTCCTTGTGTATAGGATTTGAAGGGTGGCTGTTTGGTGGGTTTACCTTTGATGGTCCTCCGGCCATCAGTTTAAGAGCTGCTTTTTTTGTTGATTTATTAACATCATTATTCAATCCTATTTTCATTCCTGCTACAGCCTGCTTCAGCTGATTGTTGTAGCCGACAACGCTTTCTGTGTTTATCACCATACTACCCGGCATCAGCCAGGCACCAGGGCAGACAGCAAGGTTAAGCCGAACCTTCGCTTCATCGATAGAAAGTTGGTATCTTTGAACTGACTTTGCCAGATCTGGTTGCCTTATAGCGTCTTCAACCAACACGAGGAACTCACTTTGAGCCTCCTTTGCGCGGCCGCCTGTGCCAAGTATGCTACTTCGAACGTTGACCTGCGAACCCAGAATACAGTAGACAAAAGCCTCTATCGACTGGTTTACTCTCGACAAACCTGCCTGAGTCAGCCCTTCTGCGGCGTTAGGACAAAACCAGTCTGCCTGTGCATATGCAGCGTCGTCTGGCTCGATATATTGAATTAAGTTACCCTTGCTTGCAGCTCCCCCTTCGTCCGAAAATTTATCGTAATCGGGGTATTTTGCTCCAGAATTTTTTGGTCCAATGTTAGTAAACCAGATATAAACATCACCAAGCCCATGATTGGCGCCTCTTGTGAAACGAAAATCGCTTGACGGGTCGACACCGAACTCAGCGCATATTCTTTTATACGAAGCCACGTCGTACTTGTTGTCGAACTGGCTAAACGTTGGGTCGCCTGGCAAGGCGCTTACGCTCTGAATTCCGCCCATCTGAAACAATATTCGCCTTATTGTAAAATAAACGTGAAAAAGGTAAAAATTACGCACAACAGGTGGCAAACTGAGAGCTGAGTGTTCTTCATCAAAAATTTCACGACTTATCCCACTGCCTGTTGTCGCGCACCAGACAGCAAAGTTAAGTTGTTGAGGCCAGTAGCCAATATTTGGGCTAGCAAGCCACCTTTTTGACTCTTTTCCTGATGAATGCTTCAGTTTTGTTTTTTGAAAAATCTCTCTTAATTTCGTTGTGAAATATTGATCTGGTGTGACGTAGATGTTTATTTTGCTGTTAAATATTTTTTTCAAACTCGGTGCGGCTTCGTGAAATCCAACCGCGGGAATTGGTAAAGATGCGCCTTTTGCGCCGCTTGGTGACAGCTGTTGTGGAAAACGTCCAGCGCTTTGCGCAACACCGAGTGCATTTTTCATCTCTGGGCTCCAATATTTGCTGTCAGAGCCAAAAACATTTATCAAATGGCCTTGCCCTGCCTTGTAATAAATGTCTGCCGTTGCTGTGTGGTTGTACGCGAACTCAACCTGTGCTTTAAATTTTGTTCGGTCAGCGTTTGGATATTTTGCAAGAAAAGGTTTCCATGCATTGTCTTTTGCCGCTTCAGAAATTTTAGTTGCTTCTGGGGTTTTCATCCACTTCATAAAATCTCTTTCTTTTGAATCAAGAAAAATTGATTGAGAAATGTCATCAGCTCTCGGAATAGGCGGGGCCATTTTTATATTAAAGATTTATTTTTCAAAAGATAATTATAAAAAATGGTTGTGCTCACTGTCACCACAACAAAAAATCCGAAAACTGTTTATTTTGACCAGCCTATTCCTAAACCGAGCTATATCCGGCTGCTAAGTTGTTCTCTTTACAACAGCTGGAATAGTTTGGAAGAGGATGGAATAGTTTCTTACAAAAAAGGGAACGAGGAAAAGGAGGAAATGCGTTTTATACGGCAAGGAAACTACTCACTCGACGACATTGGGGATATTTTTGAAAAAGGATTTCCAGAGAAAAATATGTTTTCTGTAAAAAAAGGCATTACGGGTCGTTCCTTAATAATAAAAGCAAACGAGGCCAAAATTAAAACTTTTAGACTGAATGAAAGTCTTATTAAGTTCTTAAATCTGTGGGTTCTTAGTGATACTGATTTTCTTAATCAAATTGTGGTAAATAATGTTTCAAATCCTAAAAATTACTTCATCAACTGTGACCTTATTGACAAGCAACAAAGCTTGCTAAATGGTAAGCCTTCAAGCCTTTTAGCTTGTTTTGACATACGAGGGAAACCGTATGAAAAAATTCATTACCAAAATAAGCATCTTAACGTCTTGCGCGACGTTGCGGCTGTTCACTGACTCTTTCGATAAGAGATGAAGATGAAAATCTATTCGAATTTAACGGCTTAAATCTTGCATATGAGATAGAATTAAATTAAATTAAATACAAAAATAAAATTAAAAGTATACGACCATGTCTTCAGCTAACGTGCTCCCAAGTGCACCTGCGTTTGGTGTTTGTGCAGAAGACAGCGTAAAACACGCGGAAATACAAACACTGTATCCAGCTTTGCCAAATCAACCAGAAAACTTTAGGTTAACAAAAATCAATCAAATTTGTTCAGAATTTGACAAAGAAGTTGCAAAATACCGAGCTGTTTTGAAAAAGTATAAAAAGGTTAAGTCTTTTTTTCATTATTCCGCAATTTCAATGGGTGGTTTGTCCAGTGTTCTCTCTGCTTCCAGCCTTGGAACAGCGGTAACAGTCGTTGGTTTGCCGGTAAGCGTTCCTCTCGCAGCATGTGCTGCAATTACAGGCGTTTTGTCTGCCGCTTTCACTGGAACGAGCAAAAAACTTGAACCAAAAATTATGAAAAATAATGAAATTACTTCTCTTGCTGTTGCCAAACGTGAAACTGTCAATAGTCTTGTTTCTGCCGCTCTCATTGACAATAAAGTTGATGACAAAGAGTTTCAAATTATTTTGGATGAATATTCTCGTTACATGGCCCTCAAAGAGACTGTTCGCATGCACCTTACAAAAAATTTAAGCCAAAAAAAGTCATCCCCACAGCCTGACATTGAGAAACTGAGACAGGAAATTCGACAAGAAGAATTAGATAGGTTAAAAAAAAGAATATCAGCAGAGTCGAAATCAGATTTGAGAAAATAAACACTGGATTTAATCTGAGTGTTCAGAAAAATAAAATTAACGCATGACACAAATCGTGACATTGTGTTACACACAGCGTGACATTGTGTGACACAGAGCGTGACAGTCACGCGTGACGTTGCGTGACAGGTCAAACGAAAGGGCAAAACCCTGGTCGGGGGGTGCTCGTTGGCTGTTTCTTGCCTAGCCCCGGCTAGGACTTTTTCCCCGCCGCTGACAAGGCGGCTGTCCCGCATTTTTACCTCTGCCGAGGTTTGAAATCCCGAGGAATTTCTGAGCACCCCCACGTTATCAGTAGGGCCGAGGCGGGTTCACCCAGGGGTATCTCCCACTGAAAGGAGTCCCCCTATACCCCGTAATTCACCATCCGCACAAGCCATTATAACAGGATTCAAGTGGTTGGCCATCCACTACCTCCCTTGACTTCACCAGAATTTGTGAACTAACAAAAAGTTACGGCCGCGTTAACTTATATATAGTTCACTTTGTCACATTTTTCACTTGTGGTACCCTTTCACCTATTTTGAGCAAGTACGCATGCGCTTTTGGGCATCAGGATGATGTCATCATTAATTAGACACTTGGTAAAGTTTGGTAAATAGGCTAAAATGTTGGTTCTTTTCCAAGCGATTTGCTTTATTTTAACCGAACTTTCTACTCCCGTTTGGCAAAATGAGGTCAGACAGATAACATATCAAGTCGTGGAAGCAATGCTTGAAGCAGAAAAAAAATAAACAGGCCCGATTGAGTCCGATGTTTCGGGAAAGTTCTTTCGATCGATCGATAAACTTCTGAGATCAAATCCTGTTATTTCTCGATTTCTTCTCTTCGCTTCACTTCGCCAGCTTCTGTGGGGGCACAAAAAATTACAGCGCGTTAACTGAGCGTATTTTTTTGGTAATATCTGTTCTGTTTCGTTTTTTATCGGCCCAAACACTAAATCCTGATTAGGCCGCCATGTTTTCTTCCTGCTCGTCCAAGGGCCTGAGAACTAAAAATATGGTTTCCAGACTCTCTCTGAAAATGTCACGCAACTCACGTAAGTCGCTCGCGATTTTGCGTGCCGCTAGCAGGGCAACCATTTTTCTGTCAAAAAAAAACGTTTTTGCACTTGTCAGACAATGATTTGCATGTTTTTTAACACGCGTTGTTTGTCAAAAAGTTTGCAAGAAGCTTTTTGTCAACTGATTTTAACAATTCGATGGTTTCTTCTCTTATAAAAAAGTTTTCTTTTTTTGCATTTTTCTGGTAATTAGGACGCATGATGTCTTGTTCTTTTGTGTTGTTTGAGATTTTTTTTGGGCATGTTGATATGATTGATTTCCTTCCTTTTCCCATTTTATCTTTATTGGGCATTTGTTCAATAGGAATTATTTCTGGCACAGCAAGGCAGCTTGATATTTGTGAGCGCTCAAGCCGCAGAGATTTTGGGTGCCGCTCGCGATTTTTGTACACACATATACGGGGAGGGTTTTGGTCACTAATCGAGACAAGGAGCGAGGCGAGCCCGGGTGAGCCGAGCGAGTTGTCACGATTTGTGCCAAAACCCTCCCCGTATATGTGTGTCCGGTTTTCGCTTTTCTCCAAATCAAATAAGCCCCCCCCCCATTGCCCTAGTTCTTTTAACACAGCGTATTTTCGTATCAAACACAACTCAGACGACCTTTATGTCAGAGGTGTATATATTTGATATCAAATGTGGATATTAAGTTATTTCCGAGAAACATTACATTCCATGCATCATGTGATATGCCATAACACAGCCCAGCCAAGAGCTTGCTCGCGCTTGAATCCATCTTTCGCATCTCATCAAAATGACACAGAGCCGAAGTACCAGTTTGTTTTCCTCTGCGGGTACGATAATTTCTATTGTTTCTGTTCTGTTGTACCTTGCTGGATTTCTGAGAGTTGAACTAAAGCTCAACGATCATGAAAAGAGGATAACGGAGATGGAGGAATTGCTGAAGGTTAAGATTCCTGCTCCAGTCGCCGCAAGTAAACAAGACCTGGCCACGTCATTAGCGGGTAAGTTGGTTTCAACTGTGTTTGAAAATCGGACTTTTCTTTTTCCGACGTCTTTCTTTACGTCGTGAATCGCTTGATTAGGGTTGAGTATATAATGAAGGCCGTATGGTGAACTAAATATTTTTTTTCAGGTCGGTTATGTGTATTCATGTCTTCCTCAGAAACATTCAGGTCACCGAGCAGAAAATATCGATAAAAGCAGAACTCTGAGTTTTCAAATTGTCAAATACTTTGTGTCTACATTTTACTTCCCTTAAAACGTGCAAACTTTGTTAGGAAACTTCGTTGACTCGCGACAAATACGACCAAAAAATGGCCACCGCATTCATTTGCTCGATAGCATACGTGCTTCAGCGAGAAGGGGGTCAATCTGTGATGAAAACAGGACTAGTTTCGTCACGCACCGCATAAAAGCTTTTGTACAAAAAACGATTCTTGATTAGAGCTACATGTTAAGGTTGCACACTAACACTGAGTAACCTAGAATTCTTCACGTGATGCGGTATGGAAACGAAATGTTCGTTTCTCTGTCATTTTAATTTAAAAAACGCATCAGCACTAGCAACAAGAAAAGAAGCTTTATGTAAGCCGTTTTCAAGTCATTGCGCATCTCAATAGTTTTTTTTCACTGTCTATTTGCCTTTTAGTTTGTAAACCAGTTAACCTTTTTTGATATTTTTGTCTAGACAAAACTACCAGCTCTCATTCCGATTCGGAAAACAACATAAGAAATAGACGACATCCTGATGGTGTTATGAATACGTCTGACGTCAAAGGAAGAGACGAGTTTGTTGTTAAACTAAACACGCTGTTGACAGAGAGAATGACACAACTCTGCCAGAGAAAAACTGAGTGCGCTCAAGGACCCCCAGGCCCTCCCGGTAACTCTGGACCCCGCGGGCCAAAAGGATCCCTGGGAAGGAGAGGGCCGAGAGGAAGGAAAGGGGACAAAGGAATTATGGGATCGCCAGGAAAAAGCGGAAAGCAAGGCATTCTGGGACCTCAAGGATTAAAAGGAGAACGTGGAATCAAGGGAGAGAAAGGAGAGCTGGGACCAAGCGGTAGACCTGGAACAAAAGGGGAGCCTGGGGAATCTATTTCAGCTCCTGAAATTGCCGTTTCGCCTCCAACGCTTACAGTTAATGAAAACGAGGCTGCCTCATTTCAATGCTCAGCGAGCGGTAATCCTCAGCCTGTTCTAGCATGGAGCAGAAATGATTCAGTGATACATCAATCAACAGCGGTCATTTCCGCTGGAAAAATAACCTGGCGAGTTGCGACAGGAAAAGACTCAGGCCTCTACCAGTGTACGGCAAGAAACATTTTAGGAGAAGCACGAGGATTTGCACGTCTTACAGTTAATGGTAACAGGAAAATAGTCTTGATGGCTATTTACAGTCGAGTTAGAAGGGTTTCTTAAGCGGCCTTCACACGACAAACTATTGGCCAACTCGTGTTGGCAAACTCAAGTTGGTGCGTGTGAACGATGCAACAACAGCAAACAAGTTGGCCAACTGTTGGCAACAAAATAGAACTTGTCTCTATTCTCGCCAACAGTTTGCCAACTTGTCTGCCAACTGTTGTTGTGTCGTTCACACACACCAACTTGAGTTTGCCATCTTTAGTTTGTCGTGTGAAGGCCGCTTTAAAAACACACTGGTTTCTGCCTCTCGGAATTTACAGCTAAGTGCACCGTCAGTGAAGTGGGTAAGCAAACGGAAAGATTGAAGATTCCCCAGATTGTACAAACAGAAAAATCATAACTTTTAAGTATCAAAAACTGGAGAAAAAATTGAAGTTTACTTTTTAAATGCCTGCTTCTTGCCAAAATAAGGGCAGATAATAATAGTGTGGTGGGAGGGGGGGGGGGGGGAGGGGGTGTGGAGGAATGAAAAAAAAAAGAGCTGTACTATTTTTTCCCTGGATTTTCTCTGTCGCAGTTTTTTTTATAGCCTGCTTGGGTATGGTTCCTTCCCTTCTTCTGTCTTTCGCACCTCTTATTCTCTCTCTTTTCGCTGGAATGATATATTTTCTCTTTTGTCCCGTGCCATAGTCCGTCCTCATGTAACTCTACATCCGGGACCTGTTTACGTCAAAGAAGGAGCCAAGGTCACCTTACCAATGTGTCATGTGACTGGATACCCACAGCCAGGGGTCACGTGGAGCAGGCCACTTGGCAAGCTACCGCAGGCCAGTGTATACAGTAACCATGGTAACAGAAGCACACTTGAAGTACGTAACGTCCAGAGTGATGATTCTGGTGAATACATCTGTACAGCGTCCAACCTTCTGGGTACAGTCGCTAGGCGAACATTTTTGGTTGTGGTTAAGCTTCCCAAATTCACTGTAAGGCCTCCTGCGAAAGTGTCGGTCTATCCAGGAGATTCTCTAACCTTGAACTGCAGTGCAACTGGCGAACCACAACCAGTCATTTCGTGGAAGAGGCACGGATCGCAACTGCCCGTGGGAAGGAGCCACGTGTTAAGTGGCGTACTTACTTTGAGAAATTTTAGAAAGGAAGACGCTGGCATCTATATCTGCGTGGCTACAAGTGCCGGTGTGTTTGAAAAAACTGCTGTAAGCAACATACAGGTGACTCCATCTGGTAAGTCCCTTGAACACGCTGCGCTTGTGTGCATTGTTTGACTCTCACTGTGGGGAATATACTCACGGGTAGCAATAAGACATACATTTAAAAACTGAAGACAACAACGTGTTGTTTTGTTGCCAATAGAAGAATAATTGTTCTCCCCAGAAAACTGCATCACTCATCTAATAAATTTAAACTTCTGGTTTCCTTTAGAGCAAATCTAGTTTAATGCGATAGCTTTAAGAGTTTCTAGTAATCATCCAATTGTCGATCTCAGGTGGGCGTAGCACATGACACATGAGAGACAGGCTCAGTGCGTATATCAGATCGTTTCCTGCGCGCACAGCAATGAGTACACGACAACGATTGTATGTTGGCAGACACGTTACTACATATACTGACCCTTCTTAACCCCAAGTTCAAAATAATAATTCTCGTTAAATTTTCTTTTAATCAACAACTAGGGGATATTGTTTTGGTGCACCTTGAAATTCCCAGAATTAGTGTTCAATGAAATGTTAGAATAGAATACGAGTAATCCCCCTTTTTTCTCATTTTCTGTCGAGTTATTTTCTCGCGCGCTCGCGTGCTCTTCCAGTTCACTGACCCTGAAAAAAATTAACGGACTGCTCGCAGTCCAATAAAATGTTAATTCTGATAATTTGGTGCTTCGTCAGGGAATATTTCCCAGTTAATAGCTTAAGTTATTGTAGTCACCTTCTGCTTGACAATCTAGGTATTGAAACAAAAATCGAAAACCAAACAGTCGTTATATGGTAAATGATACCAAGCTAAGCGTTTTCAAGGTATTCACAAGCGTCATTGTGCATCATTAAACATAAAGTTTATTTTGTTAAGATCAAGATTGTTCGACACTGTTGAAAGCTGGCCACACGCAGAGTGGAGAGTACACTATTGACCCAGACGGTAGAGGAAAGTTCAAGGTCTACTGTGACATGCGCACTGATGGCGGAGGCTGGACTGTGTTTCAAAGACGACAGGACGGCTCGGTTGACTTCTATCGGGGATGGAACGACTACAAAGTAGGCTTTGGTCAGCTGACTGGTGAGTTCTGGCTTGGTAACGACAAGATCCACAGGCTGACGGCCTCTAGACCCAGTTCTCTACGAGTGGAGCTGGAGGACTGGAACGGAGTTAGAGCGTATGCCAAATATCGCAGGTTTGGTGTTGGTGACGAGCAGTCTCTGTATAAACTTGAAGTAGGTTCATATTCAGGTACAGCTGGAGATTCATTATGGTATCATAATAATATGGCGTTTAGTACGAAGGACAGAGATAATGACAAATCCTCTTTACACTGTGCAGTGCATCACACCACAGGTGGCTGGTGGTTTGACAACTGTCATAGGTCTCTTTTAAATGGGAAATATTTGGGAGATAATAGTAATGAGTGGAAAGGAGTTATCTGGTACGCATTTAGAAAAAAGTTATCTCTGAAATTTACTGAGATGAAACTTAAGTCCTCCTCTTAGAATTTAAGATGAACATCTCAAACTTTTCATTTTTGAAGTAAAAGGTCACTCCTGTTAGCATTTTACTGCAGTTTTGGGCATACAAACCAACGTCAGTTCAGTTAGTGGTGTTTGTTTGTTCATGGTGAAGATTTTCTGATGAACAGTTAGACTTTACTTGATTATTTTTCAATCGGAAAACCAGCTATCCTCAGAAATTCTCAAACATGTCAAACCTCCTCAGAAATTATGTGTAACACTTAGCTGAATTGCCCAAAGGTACTATATAATAATAACGAAATACGAAATATAAAGGACTACATGGCTCCCGATTTAAAAGTTTTAATTGGACGCCCCAGAAAGTTCCTAAGAATGAAAAATTTAAATTTATAGTTATTTCAATGGCATTCAGCATAGCAAAATAAGTTAATGAAATTAAAAACAAACTGTCTTTTCTCAAATGCTTTTTCTTGAGCTGCTCCACAGTTTCTTATGCTCCTCCAGTGGAGATTAGAAAGCAGCTGTTTGATGTAAATGCAGCTGACGATCAGTTTTATGACTGTACAATTAAAAGTCTTAGAATTATTCACTGTTGTTATGGCGTATTTCAGCGGGTATATATGTCCATGGGATTTAAGCGATGCAAACTGCTGAAACTGAACTTAATTAAACATTAACAAGTTGCAATTATCTTTATGTAAAAGATAAGAAGCGTCAAATAAAAATCTCAGCTATATTTTTTGCAAAAGAGTCCTTCGTGTAGAATTATCAGAAAGCTTAAATGGCTGGGTATTTAAAAGAGTAAATCAAGCATTAAATGTACAGTACGATGAATTGACCTCTGCCTCCCGCTCTGATTTTCATTGTTTTAAGGCAGTGTGAGTGAATTATTCTTTTGGTGAACATTTCGTTGTGTCTAACTCTTAAAAGAAACCGTTACTATTTGGACTCAACAAAATGGTGGAAATATGATGAAATACCGTAAAAGCTCTATTAAGCCACAACCCTTCCCTAATAAGACCGCCCCCCCCGTCAGGAAGCTCAGTTTTTTAATAAACGCCCACTCTCTATATGTTAAGCCCCTCCCCCCTTTCCTTGATGGTAACTCGTGACAATTTATGAACAAAGAAACAAGGCAACTTTTCGCTTTAACATTTACTTATTACTGTTGCTATGTTGTGTAAAATGTATTACCAAACAGCACTAAAACATTTGACTACAAGGCCACTTTATTTCTTTTATATGTACCAATTGTAGATAAGCCTCCCGGCTCTAATAAGCCCCCAACAAAGATCCTTAAATAAAATAAGCCTCGCGTGGGCTTTACGCTAGAGTTTTCTTTCGTAGAACAAATATAGAATATTTACTTTCTTCACAGGCCCCTTTCATGCTGCCTTAACCGCTGAAAATCACGGCAGTTCGTAAGCTGGGGGAGGGGATAAAAGTACGCGGGGCAGCTGTAGTATGCCTGGCGTGGGCCGCGCGTCCCCGTTCTCCCCCCCCCTCCCAGGGACATCTGTGGGGAGAGAGTAATATTCACAGAACGTTTTTGCCAATTTTATTGTTTTTAGCCGGCCTGGAGCACGTTGACTGCGTAAGTTGTCAGTAGTTTATATTTCTCTATTACTCGAGTTCAAAGAGAACTTATGAAAACAGTTGTAACCTTCTTTGATGAACTACTTGATGTGTTATTATTACAATTTTTACGCAGACTTTCCATTCTTTCTGCATTTAGTTTTGGCAGCCCAGTCACCAAGGTCAAGCCTGATTTCTTGCGGCTTTTTTCCTCAAAACAAACAAAGCAAAGGATTCTCTTGAATTCTATGCGAAATTTTTCGCAGAAAATTGGGTAAATAAACGGGTTGATAGCACTGTTTGCAATACCAAACCATGGCAGGATAATGTTGACTTTGAATGGAATGTGGCTCCAGTATACATCCCGTGCGAACCTTCTGAGTACTTCCGCTGTCTGCAGAGGAAGCCAACATAGTGCAAACACGACGACAATGCCAATCAACATTTTAGTGGGTTTGCGTCGCGTGGCCCTGATCCTCTCTATTGCCACAACCGAGTGGTGGCCTGGGACCGCACTCTTCCATAGCCTGACCCCGGTAATGAGATAAAGGGTTGCTATGGTTACCAAGGGAACAAAGTAACAAAACACAAGAAAGAGGAGTGTATAATTATTGGAGGACATTCCACTGTTTTTCCAGCTTGGAATACACATGTATTTCTTTCCTTCGACTTTCACTGTTGCAACCAAAAACTGAGGAATCGCAAAGCTGATTGCAATTGTCCATATGAGCACAATAAACCATTTGATGCGCGTCTTGGTGAATATCTTCTTCAGGGGAAAAAAGATTGCACAGAAACGATCTATGCTTATAGCAAAAATACTGTAAACAGAACTTACGACCGATAAAGCCTGGAGAGAGATGGCCAGCCGACACGTGATCTGTCCCATAATTCCCCCGAACCAGTCAAACTGGTTAAAAAAAAAGTTTACCAAGTAGAAAATGACAGGTATCATCAAGAGGTCAGCGGCTGCAAGATTGACAATAAGAAGATCCATTGTAGTGCGCGTGGGTGTCCTCGTGCGGATCACGTGGATAATGATGGAATTACCAATCAGATCGAGAGTTATGATGACGGATGCCAGGAAAGTTAGAACAACTTGCATGGTGATGCCTACACTCAGATCAATTCCTTACGCGCCTCCTGTGGACCGGGAAACGCATATTAGAAATTAATAAAGTGAGACAATAGAGATCCACAATAAAATATTTAAAAATTATATAAAAAAGGAAAAGACAGACAATTTTGCTAACTAGGGTAGGAGCATCAATTTATGGATCAAACAAATTTTGAAATTTGAAATTAGACTTTTCATTATCTTTTTGTATGTTCGGAAACGAGATGTCGGACTAGATGTCTGTTAAAGAAGGCTTTTCAAACTACTTTATGTAAATTTACGGGTCTGTACGGAAATTGCAGCTTTGCAGTGGAATTGACAGAGAATTAAAAAGATGAAAACGCAACGTAAAGTGCTGTATGCCTGAAAGGGTTGTCATAAACCTTTGAAGTTCAAGTAAATACCCTGGAGAAAAATATCAAATATTGACTCCAAAATAAAATTCATTTGCGGTGGATATTATTATGAAAAGACCCAACGTGACAACTTGAAAGATGGCGGAGTACCTGCCAAGGGATTTGAGTCCTTTTGAGGATAAAAAGACTGCAAATTAGTTTCTCAAACGAATTTTGTTTTTTTATACACGTTTTCTATGGAAAGTAAGCTCTTGCGTGGAACCCTGACTTAAAATCTATCCTGCAGTTCTTTAGAACTAATCGAGCGGATATTTATATTATTCAGATAAAACTAAGCATTTATTTCCATTTAAACGAAATATGGCGGAAGAAGTATGACAAACCTGATGTCGAATTATTCATCGTCAAATAACATGAGTTCTTTTCCATTTATGCCTCAGCTGAAAGAAAGAAAAATCAGTAACTGAAACGTTTTGGTTCAAAACATTTGACATGAAATACTAAAATAATAGTAGTAACTGGTATTATGAGTTGAATAACTATGAAATCCGCAAAAAAGTTTTGTCAAAACTGTTGTAACCGTAAAACAATAAAATCCATCGGTTTTTGTTGTCTTCACAAAGCGACCAAAGGGTAATTATTCATCTGTACTTTTAGCAACCTTCTCGGTTCTATACTGTTAATTATGGACAAACGTACGTAGATCTCCAATCTACATTCTCAGCCGGAGCAACAAATGCCTTAGTAATAATCTATTCAAATGTCTAGATTAAAACACCAAGACACTTGGAAATAAAATTAATTTTTATCGCGGGAGTTACAGATGAAATATTCCACAGTTGATGTATTTATTGAAAGATAATCACGAATTTGCTTGTCGAATTATTTAGCGTGAAATAAAACTTATTCTTTTTCAAATGAACCAGACTACAAGAAAAACGGCAGCTTAATTTGCTTTCAGAATAGGCTGTAACACGCAAGAAAAATAACACTGAATCGAGATAGAGGCCGGCCCCCTCTACTGATCAATACTCTTGTTCAAAGTTAGTGGAAAATGCTCATAAAGTTCGCCAGATCGCAATCTTGGGTTGTTTTTAGAAAATGATTTTTTCATGTCGGATAAGGAAAGCAACTCTCAATGAGATCCCATAGTGTTTTTTATTGGACATGTGAATTCGACAAACACACAAAAAAATCCAAATAGATTTCCATAGGCATATCTGATGCTACCCTAAAGCTTTCCTTTAAGAAGCAGTTACTTTATCTCCCGTTGTAATATATGTTAATCCTAACTGGCCATACAAACGTATTTTCCCGAAAATCTTGTAAAAATACCTATTAAGTACTTGCCTTGTATTGAACAACTTACCCCAAAAATATGGCATGAAAGGAATTCTACTATTTTAAATTGTCACTGTTTTAAATGAAGATCTATGGCAGATTTCCAACACACATGGCTGTGAAAGCTGTTTGCAGTTTAGACGCAAGCAGAAGTAATGCAGTTTTGTTCCTTTGATTATGATTATAAAGACAGAAATATTACTTATTGACGTGGAGGTTAAAATAATGTCACTTCAATATTATAATTGGCTTGAGAATGCAATCTGATTGGCTATCTCAAGTGGGTTTAATGTAATACAGCTAACCTGTAAGATGTTATTCAAAGAAGTGAGCACGCTACTTGCTAATGTTTCGTATCTTCTGCTTTCCCAGTCGTCCCATATTGTCTCTTTTCACGTTCATGACATTCAACATATTTTGCTGCTTTTCAGATGTTACTTTTTTTGCTCTGTGTGCTCCATAATGAGCAAAACCAAACTAAAAATAAAAGGCTTTCTGTTCGAGTAAACAGAATACTCTTGTGGGCGCCACGGTTATTATGAAACCAAATTTTTATATTGGCAGGTGATTTTCGGTTGAATAAAAAATTTTGAATATGGCAATTTTGAAAACGTTTGCTTTACAGAACACTTCGCCTTCTTATGATACACCCACAGTGTTGTATTGTTTTTCTTCAGGTGAAGCTTTAAAAGTAAATTAAAAAAAATTCGTTAGACGCAAACATAATTAATAATTCACTCATTTATGCAATTGCGTGCATATACACCAACTGATAATTCACTGACTGATAAAGATGAAGTATCGCATAACAGAGGCCTCGTGCTCTGTCAAATTCATGTTTTACATAATAGAACTTGTTTCCCAAGGTAGAGCGATTTTTCTTGTTTAACAACGCTTACCAACAGTCTGGCTGATATTTCGGCACATTTATTTTCTCAATTCTTTACTATTTTTGGTGCGACCCACGTGAAAGGAAGATACAAACGCGAAACAATTAACTAGATCGTATGAAAGGAAACTTCACCGTGACGTCATGTTAAAATGCTCTATTTATAGATCATGTGGAAACAGGCTGCCCATGATGAAATATCGACAAATGAACACTACTGTGTAGTCTTTTTTCACCTGGCAAATAAGTTTTAAAATGATTTAGTCAAGCTGTAAATATTACTAAATATTCTCAAACTCATTAATACCGTTGCCCCGGCGCCCCCGGTCGGTGGGGCTCATCCAGTGTACTGTTCATCACGTTCCGTCCGTTTCTCACTTGTTCTTCTTTCTCCTCTCTTTCTCGGATCCCGTCTTCCTCCTCTTCTTCCCCTCTCTTCACTTTCCCCCCTCCTTCCTCCTCCTCCTCACTGTCTGTCTCCCCCCGTGCCCTCTCCCCCCACTCTCACTCGACTCAGGCATTTGTGGGAATCGCTGCTTTTGTTTCTTTAGGGTCATTTCATCGTGTCATCCGATTTCCTGGTGCACTCGGCCGAGCGGCCTCGTGCTTTCATCTGTTTCTCGTGGGTCGTGGCCTCGCACTCGTTGAAGTACTTGAAATTAAATATGTACCATCACAAAGGCATTGTATTGCGCGTGCTATATACTTTTATTGTGCAAAAAGTGGTGGTATGGTTCAAATCATACACAATCATTTTTAGAGCATCATAATCAATGATGGTGTACGTAAACAACCTCTATAGCCTTTTCTCGTCAATGCTTCATGATCTACGTACTTAGAAAGTTTTATTAAAGCGGTTACGTCAATTGTTACGGAAATGTTAACAAACTAAGCAATATTATTTCCTCCGTCACTAATATTATCTTTGCCACTTTATTTCCTATTTGCAAATCTTAATTTTTCTTCCTGTTTTTACCAAAGCGGCAGCAAAAATTAAGAAAGGAACTTTGAATAAACCATTAAGTTGAGTTAAAACACTTTATTTAGGGCATCCAACTTTCAAGTCGAAAAGATAAGGGCAAGAACCAAGAAAACAATAAAAATTTATTCAGCGTATATCCCATGTATCTCAAGTTCTTTTGTTTTAAATATTCAGGGATAATTTTACAGTTTCCTTTTAATCCCATTGTGTGAAATTATCAATTTGGCTGTTACTCAAATTAAGGAAAACGCTTTGCCATTTTACAGTTCATAATTCGCCTAGCTTCTTTAATATTGAAAAAGAAAATAAAAAAGAAGGTGAAGCCAAACCAAAAAAAAACCAAAACAAAACTGACCTAAACTTTTCTATTTACGAGGCAACGAACACAAAATGTCAGTTGTGAAATTCATGCATCTCTTCCGTTATTTCGAGTCTATTTTAAGTGCACGTGTAGTTCGATTTAAGACCTGTTTTTATATAAAACTATCAGAAACCGCTTTCTCACAAAATTTGTATTTACAAAACGGCTGTGTTCTCAGTTAAAAATGATAATTCCTGATACCCTTTATTTTTTCTTTTAATTCATAACAGTGTTCAACACCTAATTTCTCCTTACAATTTTATCAATACTTTCAGGGAGAAACGGTTATGAGAATAAACAAAATCATCAATTAGGGGGACCGTCTAAGATGCACAGAAATAACCTCACAACAAATATATAGCAATCAGTAAGGAAGTTCAGGTTTTCCTTTTTCGTTGTTCCGCTCTTCCCATCATTCTAAAGATCTTTTTCCTTTCCTCTCTTTGTTTCTGCAATCGTTTCACGTCCTTTTTCTCTTGTTCTGCGCGGAAAACATTTCTTCGTTCTTGTAACTTCTCCTTGCGCTTTCGTTGTTTCTCTTTGTTTGCAGTGTAGAGTTGCTGCATGAGCGTGAACGCCTGCAAAATGACGGACGAAAAGGTTCATTAATATGACAAATATGTTTGCTTGTCTTCTCAACATAACAAAACATAAACATTATAAAAAATACAAATTGAAGATACAATCTCGTACAGTTAAGGTCGGGACACACTAGGCGACAAGTCGCAGCGACAGGTCTCTGCAACAAGTCGCTCCGTGTATACTGCTTCAAAACAAGTCGCTTCGACTAAGCGCTTGTTCGATGCACACGCAGCGAATTTGGAAGAGTGAGAATTCAATTCATTATGGCTAAAATACATGAAGCTCTCTCATTGTTAATTTATATTTTGTCGCAGCGATTTGTTGCAGAAGCGTGCATACGCTGCGACAACGCTGCTTTCGCTCATTTTGTCGCTGCGATCAGTCGCACGAATTCAAACTGGTTTGAATTCGTGCGACTGATCGCAGCGACAAAATTCTGTCACAGCGACAAGACTGTCGCAAAAAATGCACCATGTCACACGAGGCAACATGTTGCAGCAACTTGTCGCCTAGTGTGTCCCGACCTTTACTCGCGCGAGTTTCACGAACGCGATCATCACACTGTGCGTCAGCGGCGGTGAAAAAAAATTATGGAGGGCGGGTGAAGCGATCCTGCTTCTAATAGGTCTTCATGCCGGCATATGGTGATTAGTTCAGATCTCTTATTCAGGAGCATAGATCAGCCAGCAGTTGTCATACATAGTTTTCCTATAGGTACAAACTGCAGCTTGCCGGGTTCCCCTGTACTGACTTGCTCGTTTAATAATGGACCACTTGATCAAGCTATCGATGCCATTGTCCTTAGGTCTCAGTGATTTTGATAAGACGGTGTCATGCAAGTGTTTGTGATGCTTGGAACAAAGCTTTTGGTTATTGTACCTTGTTTACAAATTATGCACCGTCCTAATTAAGCAGATTTGCACCAATATTTTAGATCTCTCTTAAAAACTGTTTACAATTATCATAATCCAAATTTTAAACTGTAGTAAAGTTAACCGATAGATCTTTGTGACACTATAGATTCACAACGATACAAACTTCAATTTCCATATTTGCGCGCTGTGAATGTATGATTAAGGGACGACTTGCTGCCTATGCTGGAAACTGATTCTTACCGCGCAAACTTTCAGTGTATGACGGTTGAGCCAATCAGTGGTTGTTTTTTACTCACCGTTTTCTCGTGTGGTTCCATGACAACTGCACGCTTGGTTTCCAGGGAAGGCTTAGACCGTTTCTTCATCTGTTTAGGTTTCGACTTGAATGGCAATTCCTTTTGTAGTTTGGCGGGGATTACGAGTGGATTAAAGTGACGAGTCTCGCGTTCCACAGGCTGAAAATAAAACAAAAGACTTCCTCATTTTGTAAATGCTTCATATTTCTCAGAACAATGTGGAAAAACGCCCTTTCACTGTTATATGGCTATAATCCCATTAAAAAGACCACCGGCCACCTCAGGTTTCGTACTCTTTTGAGATTTTGAAATTCCATGACTTTTCATGACCTTTTCCATGACTTTTCAAAGTTTTCCAATACCTAAATTTGACCATTTTCTTGGAAATTTTCAAAAAATAATTATCTAGATTCCGGGTACGTTTTTACCCTTTTCTTTACAAAAAATAACCTGCCTAATTTATTTTGTACAATCAATACCATTTTCCATGACTTTCCATGACCCACACTTAAATTCCATGACTTTCCAGGCCTGAAAAACGAAATTCTAAAATTCCATGACATTCCAGGATTTCCATGGCCCGTACGAACCCTGCTGACCTACCGCGGTCCAGGTTATCAACAATTTTTTTTTGTAAATTACAGTGGAATCCCAATTTCTCAAAACATCGCTAGGGAAACGAAAGTTGGTTCGAGAAATTGGGGGTAAAGTTGCTGTGGGGGGGGGGGGGGGGGGGGGGCCCGCCCCCCCCCAGGGGGAAGGAAGTTCGACTGAGGGGGGGGGGCAGCGACTTTTGGTTCAAGTTCTCGGGTGGTTTGAGAAATATCGGGATTCTACTGTAACCCCGTTAAACCACCACTCCAAAACCAGTTAGACTACACCGACTGAATTCGCACAGTGAATTAACAGAAACCGTATTTTATAGTACCGAAAATGCTCTATTAAGCCCCCTCACATTCCCTAAATGGTAAATCATGACAATTTATGAACAAGGAAACAAGGCCACCTTACGCTTTTAAAAGTATTTTTCCACCACATTTACTTATCAATGTTGCTATTTTGTGAAAATGTATAATCAAACAGTACTAGGAAATTAAAAAGTCCACTTTATTTCTTTTACACGTACCCTAACTGATATACGATTTGAAATAAGGTCTCCTGTCTCTAATAAGCCACCCTCGCTATTACCCCCCTCCCCCCTCCTCAAAACCTCCTAAAAAGAAATAAGCCCCCCCCCCGTGGGCGGTTTTAATATAGAACTTTACGGTTTATAATCGTGACCTTGCGCGACAGAAGCGATTCAGTCACGTCATAAGCGTGACCTTGGCGGTCTAACTCACCTTGTACAATGAATCAGTGTTAACAGGAGCTTTCAGACCCAGGTCCTTTCTCAACTGACCCACACTGCGCATGCCCTGCCAAGTTTCTTTCTCATCTGGAGGCAGCAACAGTGACGTCACGGGGTTGTAGAAATTTGGCACAGTGACTGGGTACCAGGTCCTTGTGAAGACAATGTCTGGTGGAACAACAACACGAGAGCTCAATTGTCTTTACTACTCGCTTTATATTTCTCACAGTATTTTTTGGGAGAATTTAAATATGAAATTCTCTTTAGACATAAAGGCTAAAGAGCGCACAGCAGCCACTTACCACTTATCAAAATTTTGTCCTCAAATGTGGCACGGAAAGCACCCTCTGGTGTCTGATGGAAACAGCAAAACAAATAAAAAGTTTCGTCTCATACTTACAAAACGAAATCCTGGATACAATTTTGAGATAAGGCAATATCATGCACAGGCGAAATGGATGTGGATAAGAAATCGAGGCCAACATACTTTCAGTGCGCGCTTAACTTGTCCTCTGATACCACTGACAGTTCGGATTGTAGCTCCTTCAAATTTTGCCACTTCTAAAGCAGAATTGAACATGCCCTAAATAACGGAAACAAGCAGAGGCAGTCACGTAAACCACAACAAAAAAAACTTATTTTTCAGAACTAAAGAGAATAACGCATCGTTCGTTCAAATAATCACCTTAATAAATGCGGTATTTTTAAATATCTTCATGGGTGTTCCTGTTAACTTCAGTTTCTTGACCAGCTGTACAGACTTGTCTAAATCCAATATACTGCCTGTGGCTGAGATACGAAAGTCTGACTGAAAAAGGAAACAGTAAAATATTTGTTTAACAAATATAAAATAGTTGATAAGACCTGCTTCAGACATAAAACATTTTAACATTTTGCCATCTTATGGAACAGTCTTCCTTCCAACGTAAGACGAGCAGAGTGCCTTGGGCAATTCAAAGGTTTACTCAAATAAGTACTCTAAGTCTAAGGTATGGCATTCGTGGAAATCAGAATCCTATTGTTAAGAAAGGATTATGCGTAGTAATTTTTATAGCTGATGATTTGACCGTGTTTAAATAAAGATTATCGTATCGTATCGTATGAGGCAAACCCAGCTAAATAAAAATAGAATCGAGTCCTCTAGAATCGGGTAATCCAAGCTTGGACTTGGTTTTGTCAAACCAAATACATAAAGACGTTAAGCGTGGAGATTCGCAGTTCAAATAATTATGTTTCATTAATTTAGTTTAATTCTTGTAAAACTTGAAGCAATTTCCTTTGAATTAGGTTGTGCCGTGACCTACAGCACCGCACTCTAGGACGAAAGGTTGAAGCGCTGAAGTACAAAAATCAGGCAATTATCTTGTATCAGAAACCCATAAGGGTTGAAACGTGTAACTCCCTATGATTCGCATGGTACAAAGCGTTTATACATTCGTTTCCATTAAGTACCATATTTGGAAAATCAGGCGAAAAAATTAACCAATCAAAATTGCAACATTTGGATTAAATTCAGCGCGCGCTAGCTCGCGCTCGATGGCGTATGAACAAGCTTGGTTGAATAGAATTAAATTTGGTCAAATTCTCCTGTTTTATCGTCGTTAAGTAGTCTGTAGAACTTCACTTGGATACACTTAACGAATTTCTTAAGTTCCTGTAAGAAATTTACGGCATTTAGGTCGGAATCTAAGTAACTCACCGAAAACACGAAAATGCTGTTGCGTGTCCCATTACGTGTGTAAAGCATTCGCGTACAAACTTTTCGTGTTTCCAAATATGGTACTTGGCAAAACTGAATATTCAAACGCTGTGAACGCGCGTTTACACGTTTCAACCCTTAAGGCCCGTTATTATATGGCTACAATAGTACGCGCGCTCTGATTGGCTGCTGAGCGGGCATTATTTTCTTGTAATGACCGGGCATTATGAAAATTTTTCTCGGCTCGACGGTTTTTTGAGTTGTGAGTTAAAAGCTACTAGCGAGGGGGCAAAAACAACAAAAAATGCCGACAAAATATAACTGTCTTTTCAATAACTTAAAGAAAAATATAAGCATACCGATACTTCTTTAGTATGAGCGACGAAGAGAGCCACAGAGAGCGAGAGCAAGTTTTACCTCCAGTGTTTTTTCCCTTGATTATACTCTTCTTTTGAATAGTGCTTAAAGGCCATATAATAAATAACTTATTAACCTCGTCCGTTCGGTCATTACAGGGAATCTCAGACCTTGACCTTGATGTATTGACCTCGCTATCCTCGGTCAATACATCAGGCCTCGGTCTGAGATTCCCCTGTAATGACCTCACTCTCGGTTAATAAGTAGTATGTAATACGGGCAACATTTTTTTCAACTTGTCTCGCAAATTTTGCATTGCAAGTTGAAAGAGTTGTTGCCCGTATTACTACCCGCGCTCAACTGTCTCGCAACAAATTTCGGTGTTGCAAGTTGAAAAAATTGTTGCAAAAAGTAGAACTCGGTTCTTTGTGCAATGTTGCTGACTTGCAAAGAAATTTGTTGCGAGAGTTGGCGCGCGGTAGTAATACGGGCAAAACTTTTCAATTAATGATGTTGCGAGTTGAAAGTGCCATTACCGGGCCTTTTATGGGTTTCTGCTTGTATTGAACATTGTTTTGAAAACTTAACTTCTCGTGACCCGTGCAAGCTTAGTTTCACATCCAAACCAGAGCTTTATTTTTAGCAAAAATGGAAAATATGATGTAAACTTAATGTTGCCAGCTGTGCTCTGAATAGCGAGAACACCAGTACCCGGGGGAGCTATGGGACCTGATAACAAACACACTGTTAGCAATTCTCCCTACTGAATGACATCATTTCTATTGGTATCTGTAAGGAGAATTTGGTTTTCTATCAAGACAATTTTAGAAAAGCTACAGCAGACATCTACTGACTGTCCTAATATAAAACTCAATAAGTAATCACGCAGCTTATCAAGATGGCGGGAAAAAGTTACGTGTTCAGCACAGCAAGGTAATTAGCGTCAAGCGCGGGAAAACGTTTGCTTTGTGCTTTGTATTTGATTGGCTGATTGTTAGAGAAGATTTTACGTGCTTTACGAACTTATTATCGAGCCAAGTAAATGTTAGTTTGGTCAACATTCTTTCTCAGAAAGCGTTCTATTGCAGGGAACCTTCTTAATAAAGCGTTAGCCTTAACTGTGTTACTTGTGAATGTAATTTCCTCCAAGAGGTATCCTTACCAAATAAGGTGGCCATACAATGCAGGTGTTCTGGGGTGTACTTCAGAAGCCGATGTCGGCCGTTGTGGTCCTGGACCGAGTACATTGGAAGCGTCTGGAATCTGCGCCAGCCAACAGACATGATCAGTGGATCCCGCGTCTTGAGTATGCGTTTGTGCCAGCGGTGCTTTTTAAGGCGTACCTGAAAAGAGTTGAAAACCTTTTTTATCGTATTATCAATCGCTCTTCCAAACAAAGGAGACTTCTGATGCTGCTAACTGAATGTAATCGGGGATATATTTTTTTCGTCCAAATCTCGTCACAAAGAATCAATCAACTACAGGAACCCTGTCAACTAAGAACACGGCGGCAAACTTCACGCAAAAATTCAACGCCACTTCCGGTTTTCGCCGCCGGCCACAAACTTTTAAGAGTTTGGAGAGAAAATGCGCAAGACTTTTGTTGGAAAACGTTATAAAAAATGTAGTGCAGTGGTAAGCAACATTACGAGGCGGTAAACTAGGAGAATGGCAATTACTAAATTCTCTAGTGATGTGTGACGCACAAAACTTAAAGACTGTGACTGTCTTAAGGAAGGATTTCAGAAATATGACGTTTATTAGCAACAGTTTTGGTGGAACCTTGCCCGCGCATTGCGTTTGACAGCTGTGAAGCTGCAAACTAACCTGAATGAATCCCATCTTATCTTCACTGGAGAGAAGACCGCCAAGAATCACGGGATATCTTGCATCAAAGTTGGTCACAAACTCACACGGCATTTCACTCAACTGAAAAAAAGACAAAAAATGAATTTCAACACACATAGCCATTAACATGCAGTCCTCAATTATGATCGCTAGAGGCCTTGTTGTGCCACTAAATTCTCAGTACCAGCAAAGAAGGACATGTATTATGATGAGTTACGAGAAGTAACATAAAAAATTTTTTATTTGGAAAAAAAAAAAAAAACATATTTATTGTATTTATTTAATCGCAGGACTGACCTCCACTCTGACATACATTCCAGGTCTGAACCCTTCATACTGTGCACGAGTCTCATCATCCATGTCTTGGAACTCAGATTGATTCAGCTGGAAACAGCAATGAACAGGGTTAAATCACGTAAACATGTAACTCTTGAGGGTGGGGATGGGGAACTCTTGGAATTCTTTTGGTGGTGGGGTGTGTCACGAAGTTTTCAAAACGTGCCTTCTTTACAAACCAGTTTTTTATACGCATATTTCGTCTGACCTATACGCAATTTCAGTGGTATTATGACGTTATCTGATCAAAAGACTTTTTGTATTGGTTGATTCACTTAAGTTTTCACTTTTTTTTAGGGAAACAAGCAATATTCGTAGTCAATGCCACAACAACTTGTTGTGGCATTGACTACGAATATTGCTTACAAGAGGTACAAAAGAACACATGATGATGTGTGTACTCCGATACTTCACATTCAAATCAAACCAAATCTTAGGGTGTAAAAGAAACCTCAAGCTTTCTCGATGATGGATAGCTCAATGAAGAAGCGACGTTTCAAAAAAAAAAACAAAATTATTTAATAAAAACCGACAATCGAATCTATTGTTGCCTACTGTTTCGTTAGGAATAGAAAAAAAGAAGAATAAAACAAAGTCACTCATCTTGTCGGTAACACATGAACGTATACTACAGACCTGTGCTTGCTCTGTCATCTGAGCTTTAAGATCCTCATAATATGAGGCTTCATCTCCTTCGTCATATCTTTGTAATGTTAAGTCATAAATATTACCTTCTCACGCCAAGATTAAACAAACAATTTTCCATACGAACTCTACAAGGTTGATCTATCTAGTGTGAACAAAAGGAATTGTTTTGAACTCGAATTACCTTTCCCGATGATGCTATTTTACGCGAAATTCTCTACAAGACCCCTAAATAAAATGTATAAGTATTAGGGTTTTGCTATCAAGGATACACTGCATTAAAAGCCGCTTTCTGTTTCTTTTTCTTTTCCAGTCTGCTCTCGTCTCCTTCAATCTTCTTCTCTTCACTTTCATCGTTTTCATCTCCCTGCCCCTCCCCCTCTGACTGTTCATTGTCGTCAGCCTTGTGTACTTCACCTGTCTCTAGATCTTCAAAGTCTCCAAACATGTCTTCATCTGACACTAAAAATTCAAAATGAAGAATTGTTTTCTCTTCAACTTTTACAGCTTTCTTGGTGAGCAACCTGCTAGGGATGCAAAAAAGGGAGCACATCATGCCTGCCAAAGAAGCCATTTTGGCGTCTTGTTTCACGTTGGGGAAAATTGTGCCACTGAACGGTCGAAAAGCCTACTTTTCCTGGGTAAGCACACGACGAAGAAGGAAGTTAAGCGTGAACCCGGGATCAAGATGACCTCTGATAACGACAAAGGTGACTACTGTTTTCCCACGTTTGCCGTCCTTTTGCATTTCTACGTGAAGAAGTTTACATATTGTTCTGCGTTAATTTACGTGAATGTAAAATGCTTCTATTTTCCTTATAGATTTACCTCTAGAAATTATTACCGAATTGATTCCAATACAAAAACAACATGTAAAAGACGAAATTTCACATATGTGCTACCCATGTGCTATTTCTCAATAGCTAAACAAAACTTTCGAATAAACAGCCTTCAGTTCATTGGGAACTTTCACGAAAGAAAAAAAGACTGGTGTGCTTTCAGAGTAGACAGCTAACAGCATTATGGCATTTTTTTTCTGCTTGGCATGGAACAGGTTATTGATAAGATTCAGCTCTATGTGTGCAGTGTATATAATAAGTAAAGAAAAATAAAAGCATTAGAAGTTGCTACAAGAACAGTCCATACTTTCATCATCGTCCTGAAGGAGTATCTCAGCATCTTCAGAATCTTTCCATTTGCCAGTAACAAAAGAGTCCCGGATGCTCTCAAGCACTTCTGTTTGGGTCCAGTCCCTCAGCGGTGTACTGATTATGTCTAGTGAACAGTCCCTCTCCTGTGCAGTGTCAGTGCTTTGAGAATCTTTTTTGGACTTCAGTCTAAATATTCCTCCGACAGTGTCTTCATCACTGTCATCATCTGCATTCTGTTCCTTCTTGTTTTTATTAAGAACTGCGTAAATGATATTCAAGAAAAAATACAACAGGAGTCAATCTTTTCAAACAAATAGCTTGCCTATGGCTTTTTTTTTCACACAGTGGTCAAGAGTGTTTTTGACCTGGGCCTGGTTTTTTGGAAGCCGATTAACACAAATTTGGGATTTAAAGTTATTGTCTGAATTTGAAGAGCGTTATCACTCTGATGTTGCTTTTTTAGAGGTATCCGGTCGTTTTGCCTACGAGTGGTTTCGCTACGCCAGTTCCTATGAGTGGTTGATTCGCCTACGTCTGAGTCGTTTCGCTAACAAGCTGTGGTTGTGGCCGTTGGATTCACATGTTAGTGAGAACATAATACAATCAATCCGCATTAAGACTCTTTCACGTGGTTACCAGGGTTCCCTGTTTAGCGTTCTCTTTTCTTGGCGCTCTTCTTTTGTGAGAACTGCGTTAGGGTAAACTTCGCGAGTACGGTCGTTAGCGATGACTGCGTAGGCATCGACTAACTCGTAGCGAACTGGTCGTTAGCGAAAACTCGTAGGCGAAACGACCGTAATTCTTTTTAGATGGTAGATCAAACCAAAGGGATATCTACCACTGAAGTTTGCAGTTTACAGTACTTATACTACATAAATGTATGATTGATTTTTGTTAGCTGCACAATAACATTCCACAAATTAATAGTGTTCATGCTTTTCTGTTATTTTTTTTTTTTTTAAAAATGTTGTAGCCAGAAGGCATTTTACGGGAGCACAATAAAATGAATGTTCTTGTACATGTACAAATTGCATTTTCAAGTCAAAATTACAGAATTGACATTTGACAAATTCAAAAATAACATATAAACCTGATGCTGAACACCATTTGTACTAAGGAGTATAGTGAACAGAAAATATCTCACCATTTCCATAGACGAGTTTCTGTAGATTTGTAGTGTCTTGCTGACGCTGAAGGAAAGCAGCTGCAGCTTTTTGAGCCAGATTTTCTTTCCACCTAAAGGCACCTGAAAAATATTAAATAGTTAAATAAACAACTTTAGCAGGGAAAAAATTCCCAGTTAAATTTCTATGTAGTCTGTCTGTCTGTCTGTCTGTCTGTCTGACTGTAGGCTTTTGTACATTATGCTTTTGTTTCCCCACTGAAAATGCTCCAGCTTAATGCTCCATTTTTCCCACTAAAATGCTCGGTCTCTCCCCAAAACATCACTCAAATGCTTGGGCAATGCTCATTATACAAACGTTTTTTTGTTTATGAATTTCAAATGCTCGAATAATGCTCAATGCTTTTGCCTCACTAAAATGCTTGAAAAAATGCTAGCATAATGAACAAAAGCCTATCTGTCTGCCTGTCTGCTGTCTGTCTGAGTGCCAGCTGTTTAGTTGATTTACAGTTACAGTGTAGTACCTTCCTCTTCCTCTTCAACGTCGTCTTCTTCCATTTCAAGACTTGAATCTTCAAGTGTTCTTTCCTCTGAATCATCCAGGCTTTCCATGTCTTCATTGTCATCACTGTCTTGACTTTCCTTATCATGTGTTAGTTTTGAAAATGCACTAGGATCAATAAAACTTGCAGACTTATCCTTAGTTCTTTCAATTTCCACTACATTTGTTTTCTTTAAACTTGCACCTTTCTTTCCTTTGGAAGAAACATTTTCTTCCAAAGAGCTTGCTTCCTTTTTGAACTTCTTTTTATCCTTGTGATCATCAGTTCTCTTTCTCTTTAACTCATCCTTCTTTTTTCTTTTTGTTTTAGGAATTTCTACTTCTGAGTCTGATTCCGAGTCTTCATTTAAATTGCCATTGTTCTCCTCATTAGACTCCATTTCATCACTTTCCTCACTTTCTTCTTCGTTAAAATCTTCTTCGGATTGATCTCTAGTATGACGTTTAGTTCTTTTTCTCGGTGCAGTTTGTTTCTGAGGTGACTTATCCTCAGATAGTGATTGTCTGGAATTCTTTTGAGATTTGATATTAAATACAATTTCATCATCATCATCATCATCATCATCCTCGTTTCCCTCCTCCTCGTCATCCTCCTCTTCTGACTCATCATCATCATCCTTATCCTTGCCATCTTCATCCACAACCTTAGCCTCATTGTCCTCATTCTGATCATCATCATTGCCACTTTCACTCATCATCATCATTATCACTGTCGTCTTCATCATCACCATCATCAAAATTCTCAATATCTGCACCATTTTCTTCTTCACTACTAAAATTATCAGCATTGTAATTCTGATCTACATCATCTTCATCATCATCAAAAACAGCTTTCCTTCTTCTGCGACCACTCTCATCTATAACAACTTCCTCAGAAGGCTTTCTGTAGTCTTCATCCCTGGGAAATCAACAGAGTACATTGTAATTATTTTGATTAAAAGAAAACTTGGGCAAAATTCAGCCATTATTCTGTCATCTGTTTGCACAGCTTACTTAACCCACAAGTTATAACTAATAGTTTAGTAAAACAGCACAGCTACAAGTTCATGCATACTTTAATATTTTCTTAAACAACATCAACATTTTGTTAATCAGATAGGAGAGGAATGACCACCAACAATGGAATTAACAATTTGGATGTACATTTACATGTCCTACCAAGTTCTCAGAACTTGTATGTAATTATAATTATGATAATGATAATAATGATGAAAATGATTATGATAATGTTCAAAAACTCATTAATAATTCATTAAGAAAATACATCGGAAGCTACCGGTATTGTTTAACTCTTTCGCTGCTGACTTTTCTGTTGACCTTACTCCCCCGCAGTGCTGCATTTTTTTCACAGTGCGTTGAATCACACAGTCACGCATCATATTCAACAATATCTTTCGTTCTATTCAAGCAATTTAATTAAGATTTTCAGGAATTGTGCCTAACATAATTCTACATCGTAAAAAGCAACCTTTTCATAAACTCATTGCATTTTGGTCCTTTCAGCAATTTCGTTCGCCATCTGATAGCTTCCTTCCCAAGCGTGAAGGTTGAAACCATTGTTTTGCAATAGCCGCGTCTCAAATACTCAATCTGTTCATTGAAATCGCTTGATTCGTTAACCACAACTGTTACATTCTCGGCGAAAGTCGGTTAGAATCTTCTCCGAAGCACTCCTCGATTGAAAATTTCTCATTCGACGCCATGTTTAAATGTCCTTTGGCCGTAAACAGCAACAGTGTAACATGAATTTGTCGATAATACTCCGCCATTATATGCAAAGGGCAAAAGATCGTGCTCGTCACGCTTTCCAGTTCTCCTAGAGGGTATCTGAAGTAATTATTGATCATAGCGTCCCTATTGAAGACAGTTTCGAAAGGAAATCTGGGATTGTTTATCATGTCGAGAAAACTCGACATCTGCACTCAGAGTCACGAAATGAAATGTCGAGTTTTCTCGACAACCGCAGCGAAAGAGTTAATGAGTGTCTTTATATCTGATAAAGACATGGCTAAATTTTATGTCCAATTTTCTTGGCCAAAATAACCCAAAATGTAAATATCAGTGCAAGAATGAAGATCTACATCAGAGGTTTTTGAAGTTGTTCAATAAACTCACAGTTCATGCCTTATCGAGTCTCAAACACTTGGCTGTGCCTCATGTTATAAACTGGATAAAGCACTCCTACTTTTTTAATAAACATTACATAATTAAAATAACCTTACACATGATAACCATCAGTAACCTTGTTTCAGTTCACCAGGATTTGTGGGTCTGTACAGGAGACTAGGCAATCATTTAACGAGAATTTATATTTTGATCTAGAGACATAGTTTACACTTACTCAACAACCTCATCAGGAGCAATGCATGTGCCATCCTACAAAAGGAAAAATTAGATTGATGTTTTTATTTAATTGGTAAGTTATAAATTGACAATTCTATTACTAGATACAATACTTTTAAATGGTGCTCACACTGTATATTGACAAAATCATGTTGTACTCACACGGAAGCAATTCATAAATTATGTTCATAAGTACATGAAAGTTTTTTTTCTTTATGGTGCACTGATATAATATTAATAATTATTTGCAGCAATAATTAATCATAACTCACATGTAGGAGAAACTTAAAATAAAATAAAACAGTCAGAATGTCACACATTGTCAGCAGAACATAATAATCATTTAATATAGTTTTAATAAAACAGGCAGTGCTTACCTTAAACAGAGTGAGGTGGCTTGTCATCATTTTAGTGTCAATAGTCTGCTTTGTGTCAATTAACAATGACACTAGTTCATTTCCTGGTCGACTGTCAACCTAGCAGGAATTTCAAAAATATTGAAATGAAGGAATTGACCCACTCAACTGAATGAACTGTACAAGTATGTCATTTCTTAGTACTAAGGCATAAACGGTGAAGTGCAGTCTGCGTACATCTGATAAAATATATGTGTAGTAAAAATGAATTGCTAACTGACAATTATTTGCTGGTCCAATGAATGGAAAACACCATCCACCAAATGAATCACTACAGCATAGTTTGCTTTATCAACATGTATGGATAGTGATTTATCTGGTGGATAGTGTTGTCCACCCTTTAACAAGGCCTCATTCTCTAAAAACTATACACAAAGCCTGCTGCCCTTTCTTCAAATCACCTGAGCTGTGGAGTGAGACTTTTCTCTTGCAGCCTGACTTCCACCAAGGTCAATGTAAACAGCATCCTGAAAAGTGCAATAAACAATGTTACAGTAATACAGTAGGTGAATGAAAAAATAAGTAACTCAGTTACAATGTAGATGTTTTTTATCAGTAGCTAAAAGATCTACATGTACATGTATAGAACCACACACAGTACACAGTAAATTAATTTGTTACCACGACAATACTAGAATAGTCAAACTGAAGCATTTTAAGGAAAGTTAGTAACAGATTTATGATTTTTTGAGCTATGTATACTACACATCAAATCAAATCAAATCAATCAAATCAATGGAGTCTGTGTTGAATGCTACTTTATACCTGCCAACTCTCACGCCTGCAAGATCCCCACTGGGATCAGGATATGTTTGTATCTTCTTTGGAATACTTCGAAAAACTTTGGACATGGTCATATCTTATTCGGAAATCCTGGCACTCTCAGGATAAAAATCTCACGCCTTTGACCAAGAAAAAGTTGGCAGGTATATGCTACATGTACATTGTACCTTGTCGTACACCACTCCTCCCACTCCTGATAAAGGCGCATACATGAGCCGTTCTTTCTCATTCAGTGATCGTTTCTTCTCTGCATTTGGCAGAGGACAGGGATCTGGTAAAAGGCTAATCTCTTGCAGAGTGTGATCTCCACAACCTGGAACAAGAAAAGATGGCAATGTTCAAGTAAACAGGGCACAATGCAACAAGAATGGAAATATTCCATGTTACAGCATTTTTATGAAGAACTACATTTAAAATTATATTTTGACAGTAATTCTGTGCAATTCTTTACATAAAATAAACCATGTACCTATGATATGGACTCTGGAGTTATGCTTCAGATGAGCTCCCCTTACATATCCATACAAAGACACTTTTCTGTCACACTTGGCATTTTGACGAATCAGCTCTGGGTCAGTTAGCTCCTCCATTCTGAGAAAGTAAAGAATAAACTACTATAAATGCTGATGTTTAATAAGCTATAGTCTCAGTTGCGAGATACACATTAAACAAATACTTAGAACTACATCACATAAAATTCAGACTAAAACTTTATGTGTGTCAATCAGAAAGGAGATACCCTCGCTTGCATCTAAGCGTGAACACTCGCCGCCGAAACACGATCTAAATGGGTATTAAACGTGGCATGATTTGACATCGAAATGTTGAAGTTTGGCAACTTTCGCGCCGAAAGTTCAACACATTCCGGTTTTGAAATGG
The DNA here is from genome assembly GCF_052425735.1 of Oculina patagonica. NCBI lineage: Eukaryota > Metazoa > Cnidaria > Anthozoa > Scleractinia > Oculinidae > Oculina > Oculina patagonica. The sequence continues at coordinate 461,544 of NC_135765.1, read as the reverse complement.
CGGAAGGATTGGATAGAGAGACTTGTAACGAAAAATAATTATTGATCCTGATCTGTGTCGATATGCATTTGCAGGTTCACTTCAATCACTTCAAATGTAAAGTTTTGTCTGTTCTCAATGTTTATGGTGAACTTTTTGAGCGTGAAAGTTGTCGTAACGGTCTGCTAAACTTCAACGTTTGATGACGAATCATGCCATGTTTAATATCCAATTAGATCATGTTTCACATTTAGATGTTCACGCTTAGATGCAAGTGACAGTACAGCATTTTGATCAGGTCGTACTTATTCACATGTTTACCTGTCTGCTAAGATGTAAGGATGTGACATTCGCCAGGTCAGTGGTCGGAACTTTGTCACAGAAATAAATCTTCCCAAGTTATGAATCTCTACTTTAGGATAAGAGCCATAAACCAAGCCAGAGAAATAAAACAGCTTTGCTCCCTGAAGAAAAACAAATATAAAATAATAAAGTGGTAAAGTTTAAATACACATAGAAATGGCCATTTCTTCTAGATTTTTAAATACTATAGATTTTTAAATATAAAATCCAAAACAAAAATCAACAATAACCTGATAAACTTCAGTCCAAAACCTAGTTTTTAGCTTCTTCTTGGTCTTTTTCAGAGCTTTGTTATTCTTCAACAGATCAAGATGGGTCAACACTCCCATGATCTTAGGAAAGCCATGGACTTGACAGATATTCAGAAATTCAAAAATTTCCATCTCAAATCCAAAACTTGCATCAATCAGCAGAAGAACCTGAAACAAAAGTCACCACAAATAAATTCCTGTTATAATGACAAGAAAAACATGCACATCATAGGATTGTGGGTAAACAAGGCTAAAAACACCAAATATTATGATGATAGATCCAATTCTCAAAAAGGAGGTGTTATGAGGAACTGGCCGAGGACAGGGACACGTAAAACTATCCAAGTCTATAGAGTCTTGTGCATTACATGATCATTGGCCAGTTTAGAAATAAAAAGGGGACTGCAAATGAAATAAGGGTTTGAACATAATAAATCAACTGCAAAAAAAAAAAAAAAAACCATAACACCAAAGTGCACCTAAAATACAATGTACTAGTAGATGTAAGTTAAAATAACGATTTATTGAAATCCTGCTAAAAGCACTGTGCAGAAGATAACTGTACCATATGAACTGCCAAAAACAAAGGGTAAATTTAAAATAAATTTAACTGCAATGACTTACCAGATCTGCAACTTTAGCCACATCAATCATAGAGTTAATATCATTATTGCACTCAAGCAATGTAAGTCGTCTTTTCTTCCCTGTTGAATGAGTTCAAAAATAGTTCATATCTTTTAATGTTAAACCTTTTTAGAATGATGTTGATGTTATGTCCTCCGACGTCAACAATTACAAATACTTCTTAATTGTTAAACAACAACAACAACACGTGGTCGAACACATGATCCAGAACACTTGATCATATACCTGAGACAATGGTGATGGGACCTTTAACATCAGACAGCTGCTGGCGGGTGAAATTCTTCAGTAATGAGTTGATAAGCGTGGTTTTACCCACTTTAGGTGGTCCTACCACTGCTATGATGTAAGGTGCAGGTTCTAACGGCGTTCGATCAACAACTGGCTCATGATGTCTCTTGGTCTCGACATCTTGTTTTCGACGAAACTGTCGAGCTGCTCTGACAGCTGACTTAAAAGAGAAAGCTTTAGGATTTCTTTGAGCACTAGCATCCTCTGGCGAGTGTTTTTTGTGCTTTTTTCGGTCAGCTTTAGGTCCAGCTTGCCTTTTTCTATGCGACTTTGCTGGACCGCTTTCTTCAGCATCCGCCATCTTGGAGCTTCACGTGGGAATGCTAGAACCAGTCCAGCGCGACTGTACCCTAGCATACCATGCAGGGTAGGGTTCAAGTGCCAAAAAATATGTAAAACCAAATAAAGATATCTTGATTAAAATGAAGTTAAACAACTACACGAGAATATTTTCATCAAAATAGCGTCAAATGTGTATAACAAGATATTTTTAAAACTTCCCTGGATGTTTATTTTCTATTTTACCATTTGCTACCTCTGCCCTCCCCTGGATAGTAGTGATGTTTCTTCCTCGCATTGGAAAGCCTGGTCAATTTTAGTTCAACATGGCAGGCGTTTTGTTTGAGGATATTTTCGACGTTAAAGACATCGACCCTGAGGGTAAAAAATTCGACAGAGGTGGGTCATACTTGTGAAATCGAGTATTTTAATTCTCAAGCTTTGTTCTAACCCAGTATCTTGTGCCATGTGACTTTTGCTTACCTTTCCTTGTGAAAGGAAACGCTGTTGTAATAGCTGTTCGGACCCGAGCATGAGTTTTCAGAACTCTTAGCGGCAATCAAGAAAAGGTTATTGAGTTTCAAGAAACTTTTTACTGCGGCTAATCATAATTTAATAGGTGTATCTGATCCTTTCAATATACGATTGTGTCTAGAAAAAACAAAAAAAAAACTTTTTGGTGTGCGACAAATGCTGACTGACTCTGTCCTGTCACAATAACCCTCCAGTTAGTAAGGGTCTATTATACTCTAGGGGTTTAAGCCAATTTTGAGTGTTGGTTCGCTGGTATATTCGTATTTATCTGTCAGTTTGCTGTCAAGAAATTATGGTAGTTTCGGCCTTTAGAAGAAAACGAAAGCTGTTTGCGGACTAGGAAGAACAAAATATGTCAGTTTGCGGAAATTATGTACGACCCTCTATAATAGACCCTCGTTAGTCTGAGTAAAAAATCCAGTTAACCTGAATAACACTGTGGTTAGCCTTTTTACAGCAAAATAAAAATTGTTGTCTGGTCTGCAGTCTGCATTTGTAACGCACCAAAAGATATTATGTTCAGCTTTACCACTAGTCTCCTACTGACTTACTGTGTTTTTTTTAAGCTAATTTCCTTAAGCAGTGTGATCTTAGATGTTTACATTTACATTTTGATGGAAATACATGTACTAATAATGTTGTAAAAGAAAAGTTTTCCATGTTAATGTTTGTTCCTTTTTTTCCTCACCAGTTTCTCGACTCCACTGTGAAAGTGAAAGTTTTAAAATGGACCTTATACTTGATGTAAATACCCAGATTTACCCAGTAGATTATGGTGAAAAGTTCCGACTTGTATTGGCTAACACTCTTAAAGAAGACGGCACACCGGATGATGGTGAATATAATCCATCAGATAACAGTCCCTCACGCGCCGATCAGTTTGAATATGTTATGTATGGTAAAGTTTACAGAATAGAGGGAGATGAGGGTGGAGTGGATGCCCCAACAAGATTGTAAGTAAAATGAAACAATAAACAGCCCAACCTAGTTTGAGATGCTAGAGCACCCCTCCCTCTCCCCTCTTGAGGCAAGATTCTTTGATCTTACTCTGATTGGAACATGTAGCAGCTCACATGAATGGTTTGCTGCTACCCTTTAAAAAACAATAGAGCAAACAACATAAACAATACCCCTAACCCCAAACACAATAGCAACTGCTACGTATAATCACAAGAAAGGAAAACCTTGCAACAATAAGAACTCCAAGCAAAGATGTGCAACTGGTTTCAAGTATGGGAAAACATGCAATATTATAATTATTATAAGTCAAAGCAAATGATTCAGTGTATCTGCTTCTGACCCCAGGAATGTTGTGAAAGTAAAAATAAACAACATGTTTGTTATGATGAGTTAGGTCACATCAATTGCACATTTTTTTTAAACAATAGTATTATAGAGTTCAGTTAACACAAAAAAAATTAAAACAAAATAGTATATACATGTACATGTATAAATGGCCCATCAAAGTCCACTTTTTTTAAAGGGGTATCAAATGTAATGGTTTCTACCATAAAAACTTGTGTATAGGCCACATCTTTTTGTTGGATTTCTGGCTCAAAATGGTGAGTACAGCTTATCTACGAGACCTTGCAGTGAACTTTTTCATGTTGTTTATTCATCACTGATTGAACGTGACTCTACCCAGACTTCTCTCTGTAAATAAGCAATCGTTTTGTATCATTCTCAATTTGTTGTGCTCATACTATTTCCATTCAAATTTCATCGTTTTCCACAATGGGCATTAGCAATAAAGGCAATATTTCATCAAAAGAGCACCTATATTGAAAGATAGTGGGATTACAATCAATTAATTTGATAATTAAAACAATTTTTTTCTGTTTCAGAGCTGCATATGTGTCATTTGGAGGACTTCTCATGAGGCTTCAAGGTGACGCAAACAACTTGCATGGAATGGAAGTCGACAACCATGTGTATCTTCTAATTAAAAAACTGGCATTTTAACAATGAGGTTTATTTACAAGAACTGTGACACCAGAACCTAACAGAGGAGAAGAACACTCCATTGCTCTTTACTCTTGTCAAGAACAATGTAACATTGTAATATTTACCACTTTCAGCAGCTCATAAGGAGGACACAACTTCACAGAAAGCATAGTTTTTTGGAAGCCCGTTATTTTACTAAATAAAACAAGAAATTTATAATACTGTAATAATAGTGGCTATAGAAACACACCCTTACAACTTTAGTTTTGACCAGGTTGTTTCTATTTCAGTCTATTATTTACTCAGTGAAGTCAAAGATTCAGTGAAGGAACACTGATATCAATACATGATCTTGAATTGTCTCTGCAATCATTCGAAATCATCAGGAAAGAAGATAAAATCAATTTTAATCAACGTGACTTGCCGACGTGTAACTCATGTTGGATACGACAGAAAATGATGGATTATAAATGCGTGTAAAGGAGGAATCATCTGTTCTGAAAGAGAAGTGTTGATTCCAGTGCAGCGCTTAGTTCCAGATGTAAATTGTTTGCAATTTACCCTTGTGCTTCTCTTCGAAAATAACAAATTTGCGTTTTCGGGGCCGTACCTAGGATTTTTTGTCTGTGGGGGCAAGTTTTCCTGGCGGGTGGCAACTAACAACAACAACAACAACAACTTTAATACCAGAAGAAGAAAAGAGGGTTTTTTCAGTTTAGATTTTCTTTTTTTCTTTAGTTTCCTTAGTTTTCCTGGCGGGGGCAAGTGCCCCCACTGACCCCCCCCCCCCTCCTCCCCCCGGCTAGTACCGAAACAGTAACGAGGCGACGAGTTTCCTGCTCTTTTTGCGTGTGGAAAATTACTGGCACACTGGTGCTGAAATCATAGTGACGGAAATACATGTAATGTCCCTTCTGCAATCATATAATAAACGATTTTAATTCGTACCCCGCTATTACCGACTGTTGCAATTATTGACACCAAATCATGGTCCCGATGTCCGTTGCCGAGTTTTGACCGTAGAACCTTTCTTCTCTTAGCACCAGTTTCTGTTATCACTTAAAGAAGACACACTATCATGTCACCTTATAAACCACAAAGCCGCCTGGCCAAAATGGAATTAAGAACGGCGAGTTCCGGCTAACCCAGAACTTAAAATTTTGCGTTCACAGAAGTGCATTTTTTGATTTTTGCAAGATACTTTAGTTTTTGAGTCACACTCCAACTTCCTAATGCCGTAGACAGTTGCCTTTGTTTCAAAGCAAGGCCTATAGCCCCATTCCGATGAACATGTTTGATTTACATGAGCGTGCAATTAAAACTCATTTTCACGTAGAAAGTTGAAACAGAGGCAAATTAAATGGAAACTCGAGATAAAACCTAAAAACCTAGAGGCTATTGTTTTATTACATAGGGAATATAGAAATAAATGCAATTATCATGTTGTTTACTGCAGGTACAATATTGTAAAATTCCGAAACCAAGCCCTGGGCTTATATTTGCTCGATTTCCTTTTCCTGGGGGGTGGGGGGAGAAGGCGTATTTTTGGATGGCAATTTGCGTTTAATATTAACAATATTTATATCAGCAACGTTTTGTATTCTGCCGAATCTGCGCAGTTCCGGAAGATGTCCGAAGACTGTCCGATTATTGTTCGAAGGCCATACGAACGGTCCGATCATTTTTCGAAGTTCTCCGAAGATAAACGAAGTTTTTCCGAAGTCTTCCAAGGAAGTTTCGAAGATGTTTGAACTTTCGATCGTTTAGCATTGAAAACACGTCAGCAACAAGACGTCATCGGTTTTTTTTTCACGATTGTTCTCAGTGAAAGTTTTGGTCTTAGTTTTTTTAATGACAGTTCCGACGATCTAACTTCATGGTGCTTCTTGGGTAGCTCTTTTGTTGTTGTATAGGCTCTGATTGAAGTCATTGGCGACTTCAAAGATAACGTCAAAAACAATCTGAACAGTTTGCGGACCTCTCCTAGTGGCGTTCTGGAGAGAAGAGGTTTGTTCAGTTGAAAGTCCTACACTTCGCTGAAACGATTCGTGAAAAGATCATGAGACGGAATACCTCAGTTAACAAACCAATTTTACGCTGCGCTTACGATTTTTTCGGCACCAAAGCGTGTGTGTGTGTGTGTGTGTGTGTGGGGGGGGGGGGCTGCCCTCCAAATTTTCGTTTGGGGGAGGGGGAGGGCTTACAGCCCCCCTTCCCCCCTGCTTCGCGGCCTATGCAAGCTATAATTAGAAAAAAATGGAGTACAGTACAGTAATGTTACTTAAGATTGTACGACAATGGCTAGTATAGATATCATACCACTATAACAGTATAATCACTGACGTCAGTGCTTTTACTATGCGATTTCATCATTCAAAGTAAAATCTCGAGCTCGTAGTTTTACTAAATCTTGATTACAATTAAAAGTCAGGTAATATTTCCGTAACAGCAGGGCGAAAATAAAAATCGACGCATACCCTACAACGAAGCTTGTTCTTAGACTGTGGGTGGTAAGTTTTGAGAATTTGATTTAAGAACAAGTCAATATTCCTCAGTTGATAATTTTTGTTATTCTTATTTGTCACCTGTCTGGTGAACAATATGTACTGTCCGTATAAACAAACATAAAGTCAAATAAAAATGTTACTTTAAGAGCCACTCAAGTTGTTCATATGTTGGACTTCAATTCGTTCAAGGAAGTGATTACACTTAATTCAGATCCGGACAAACTTGTCAAAGCTCCGCCAGCTCCCGGCGATATACCAACATAATTTTTATTCCTGACCGTATATGAATTCGAATTATAAAATAATGATGGTTTATAAAAGAATAAAAAATATATATATTGTATAATTGTTAGCAGTTGGTCGAATCGAATTACTCGGATTAATTTCTTTTCCTTCCTTGTAAAAAAATTGTTTTCCACAACTTAACTATTTCTGCTTCATATTTTATTTTTAGCATATGTTTGTGACTGATGTCCTATATCATACCGGGACGCGTGCCTTTTTCTGTTAGCAAAAATTGCCGATGTTATAAATACTGTATCTGCTATCTGCTGAAATTATCAAAGGGTCTAGGATTTGATAGCTTTAGTTGCCTTGGTCTGGGTTATCTTAAAATTTTACCAATATGAAATAATCTATTTGCTTTCCGTGTTTACAATTCTAGATTACTTACGCTGCGCACCATTGTGAAGCGACAAATTTCCATAACAGTTAAATAAAAAAGTCAACATCATCACATCACTCCAAATGACACCGAAAGTTCTTCGTTAATGAAAAATCAAAAAATGAAAGGCCGGACGCGATTTGGACAAAATGATTGGTTTTAAACTTCATAACAAAACATTAATTGCACTTTGCCAAGAATTGTTTCTTTGAGGCTCTTGAGTAATTTCCGTAAGGCACCACAAATTTACATCAGTGTAAAAGTTATGCAGCACTGTGCCTTGTAGCCTTTCTTTTTCTTTTCAGCCTGCGATGGCGCTGTTGTATAAAGAAGTTGGCATAACAAGAAGACGTAGCAGATGCGAGTCCGTTGTTGTTGGAGGGCTGATTGCGGGCGGAATAGCTTGCCTTGTCGCTGGGATTGTCCTGATGATTCAGGCAAATACAATAAAAACCAGTGAGCAATGTCAACCGGCGCAGAAAGCTACACGAGCAATTAAAAGTGGCTGTGGATATTCAAACGAAGCGAGGAGTTCCGGGCTGGAGAGGTTTTTGTTCGAGGCCCAGGAGAGGTTTTATGAGCTATTACCACACAAAATCGCCTTTAAACCGGGCGTGACGTCAACTGAAATCCGCCAGCGCTATAAAAGCTACGATTCAACACCAACGCAAATCAAATTCGTCACTGATGAGATCACTAAGCTGACAAAAAGACTTGAAAACATGAACATCTCAGAAAACAAACTGGCATTAAGAGAAAAACGAGCTAAAGCGCAGCTATCCCACTGGATGAGACACATGTTTCCATTTGGTGTTCCCTTTGCCTATGATTATTATTCAGGCGACTGGTTGATGGGACCAAACATTTTCTGTTGGTCTTCCATTTGTTTCTTACCGATGGATGTTGACAGTGCGTTGTATCATTTCCAACCGTCAACTGCTGGTGAAATGGAGACGTTAAGGGATAAACTGATGGAAATAAACCAAACATTTGCTCAGTTTGTGAAAAACATGAAGCTAGGCGTGGCAGCTGGGATGGTTCGTACAGTTGAAGAGTGTAAAGCTGGGCTGGACGGGTTGAGAAAAGCCTTCAGAGATGTCGATGTTAATGGACCGGCAGGTAAGGAAATAAATATATATCTTACACGGCTAGTTATCTCAGCTTATGTGACAATCAGTTCTCGACAGTTGCTTGGGTAGATTGGATTCCTTTACGAAGTTTATCGATCAGAATCAGAATTATCATATGAATTTACAAAACGATAATTGTAGCGATTAATACGTTTTGGACAATTTAAAAAGAGAGAGCGGTTATCCTCAGAATCAAACGTAAATATATTTGACTTGTCACACACTAGATGACGCAATCATCAAGATTAACCTTAAACTTAGCGGAAACAGGGCAGCGTTATCAGTCAGGCTCAAACACGATCCGACGGAGGTTTATCTCTGTACAACAGACTCTTCAAATAACCATTGTTGAATTTTCCAGATGGCTTAGGAGAATCTTCTCCTACGGCTTTCCCAACGGCTCCCATTTTACTTTAATTTAGAAAGTTAAAGTTCTGATTTCGTAAAAAATAGTGTTGCCGGTATTATAATAATAATGATAAGTCTCACTGTTTCAAATTAAGTTTATATTTATGATACCACAGATTGCGCCTTATCCTCACGAAATTCCAGAGTAGTGAAATTGACGAGAAGATTAAGGCAATGGCTAATTAACACTCAAAATATCAGTAACTTGATTTTTTTTAAAATTTTAGTCAGAGGTGTTTCAGTTGCGGATGAAATCTCATGCAGTTATATTCTCAGGGCTCAGTTTTCTTTTTTCTTTGCATTTTTAACAATTTAACGAGTTAATTCGTAGTATGGCGTTGCGAACAAAGTTTACGCAGGCATAATACAATAGTTCCATTTCTTTTATTGCGTTCTTTGGTGAAAAGAAGCCGGCAAGTGAACTGTTCATAAAAGCTTCTTCACAACGGAAACGAGAAAAAATTTCATTAGCACACTGTGTCACATTTGCACATTGATTATTAGAAAACAGAAAAAATACATTAAATTCAATCTTGCTCGATAAATGAATGGGAGATTTCCCCCTACAGAAAATGAAAAACAATAGAAATAAATAATAAAATATCACAATATGAAAGAAAAACTTGAAAACCTTGCTTTAAACATCTGCCAGGCTTTAGAGTCCGATTTTCACTCTTTTGACAAACAACCTTTATATAAAATAATAAAACTATTGATCGTTTCATAAATTTGTTTTATTTTTGTAAAAAGGTTTCTTTGTGCTATGAGAGTTAATTTCAACAAGCGCTGATTATTAAATGTGTGGCTACAAACAACAGGAAAACCCAGAGACAGTGCTTGATACCAAAGGAAATTAACATCACAAACGTAGCTTGACCTTGGAGAGAGTAAAAGCTCTTCTCTGCCTGAGTGTTTTAGTACAAAATTAAAAGCTGCCTCTGACACTTCAGGCGAATAATATTAAGTTTCAAATATTGCGCGTCTAAAGTTTAGTTTTATTTATGTTTTCGATCAGTAGCGGCATAACTGTTTTAATTTTCAATTTTAGTTCCACTCCATTAAAAGTTCCGATTGATTAAAGCCTTTTCACAGCGTGACTAAGCCTTGAGACACAGAAAGAACAGTAGCTAACAGAAACTGGCCTAGAATAACCAGAAACGATTTATTAATTTGAATGCTTTTACGGGAAAATAACTTTGCATTTCATTATTTTATTTAGAAATTAATTTTGCATTTCACTGTGTTTTGAAAAATGGGTTTCTCTTTTGATTGGCTATACGAAAAAGAAAATGCATTTGATTGATTTTAACAGGTGGACAATTCTTATATTAAAAGTTGACGCTGTTTGAGCAATACTAAGTGTCAGGGTCATATATCTTATTATCCCAACGTTTTCGATTTCTTTGTTAAGTTTTTCATGTCTTCCAATTTCCGACAAAATTTTCTCGATTCCCGAAACAGCGTTGTTAACCCTTCGGTTTTTCTACATGAAACAATGCATTTGACTTGCTTTATCGGAAGAGTAAATATTTCATTTAATCGTTTTGGAGAAAAATGAAGTTTCAATTTCAAGTGATGTTACACGATATGACTTAAAAATTTTAAAGTCGTCTTTCGAATAGCGTACTGGACCATTTTCAAGGCAAGATTTTGTTGCAGCAATAATCCCGGGGGGGGGTACTCGTTTTTCGGGGCTCCCCCCAGTTCACGCGTGTCTTTGGCGTCTTGTCATTTTGAGCGCTTATAAAAAAATAGCCAAAATGCGTCTGTTCGTTTTTTGAGGCCCTTTGCCAAACGGATTCCATCCCTTCCCTCTCGTCCCTACCCTTTTCCCAGGTCCCCGCGGCCTCCCCGGCCAGGGCCCCCGGGCAATATATAACGCTATCCCCATTTTGTTGGAGTTGCAAGCAACTCCCTTAACGTTACTTTGAGTGCAAAAGGCACCTTGAATTTTACAAGAAATTACTTCCTTCATGATATTTTTATAAGATGAGGGTTTTTATAAGAAATTAATTTTTCATTTCACTAGAGTATGCTACTTTCCCAAGATGAATGCTAATCTATCACAGGTTCTTCTGGTAGCGTCTTATTGTTATTATTGCTCAAGAAAACAATGCAATGACCCCGACCAGGGCTCAAACCCTTAGGGTCGGTCTATCAGGGGTCCAGTGCGCTAACCAATAGATCACCGACCCTTCCATTTTTATTGATGAGTTGAAAGGAAAATTACAACGTGGTTTAAGTTGCTATTGGGAATTTATAAACGAGTCAGCATCCTTAGTTCGTTTGCCCCTCCTGGAGCATGGGCCATCAACGAGAGTCCCCCAGCGTTGCCTGTCCTGTGCCACTTTATCACTTGAATCAACACACAGATACATCTTTAAATATTGCATCAATTATTTGTTAAATTTGCAATGTTAGGAATCCTCAATGCTAAGTACATGAAGAAAATTCTGGTTGATGGATTTCTGTCCAAGATGAAGACAAGCGAGTTGGATCTTTGGAGAATCAAGCAAGGGAAGTCAGTGAACGAGTCACTGAGGCAGTTTGTTATTGAGTATGTCGGCGAGCCGATTCAGCGTGCGTTGAGGTGAGTCACTGAAATGAATAAGTGGTTTGAACCCAGGAGTATGAGTAGAGAGTAATCCACTGTGGGGAAAGGGCACGCTCTAAGAGTAGGAAACTTTTCGATGGTAAAGTACATGTCCATTTAGATTGCCTTGACTCCGAAGGATAACTGATAGGTCCACTCTATGGGTCCCACGGTCTTCGTTTTCTTCCATTTTTCTTCTTTTCGGTTGACGTTTTTCAGCTCGCAGTTTCTGGGGATTATACGCAAATTGATCATTCGATCTTCGCTTCATCTGTCTTCTTTTCCGCGGTGATCTTCCTGTCTTCATGTCGATTTCTTTGGAAATACCCATAGGGAGGCACATTGATGACTTTCACTAACAGTCAAAAACAGCAGTTCTTTTCAGGACTTAGCCCCTCAACCCACGGACTACCACACTGGACGAGCTACAGCGGATTAGAAATTAATCTCCTGTTAGCACATTCAAAAACCAAAACAGCTCACTAGACAAAAAAAGCAGCTTGCACTAATCAAGCTTGGCTTCCCTTTGTTTGGCTGTCCCACTGCGTAACTCGCTGCTCGGCATAGCTGATTTTGTATCACGTGACTGGGTCGTGCAAAGGGGCGGATTGTAATTGTGACACGTCATATCCGGTCGGACAAATTTTTTTTTTCTCCCCTCCAATTTTTTTTATTTAAAAACAACGAAAAAAAAAAAAAAAAAAAAAATTTTAGGGAAAAAAAACACCTAAAAAAAAAACAACGGGCTATCTTAAGTGGTTTTGAACTATATCTCGATGGGTGCCCCTGAACGATTGACCAGAAGAAGACTAAATCAAGTATGAAACAACACAAATAATAAAAATTAAAAAATTCCGTTTAAATGTGTTACATTTAAGTTTCTCTGACATTCTAGGTATATCGAAAAGGAACATTTACAGTATTGCACCCCGAGTAACCTGTCCAGCGGTCTAGCAAGCTTACCACTCGATTACGTTTACATAAATGGAACGAAGACCAACAAAACGACAACAAAGACACTCCCCACAGGAGAAAGGCTTGATGGGAAGGCCACCTATCTTAAGCTTCTGCAGTACTTCACCACTACTGAGAAAACCCCGGATGAAATCTTTAAACTTGGTTGGTCTATTATAAATCGAAATTATCCAAAGGTAAGGCATTAATTTGTTCGGAAAGAGGTTTGGAATTTTTAGAACAGCGCTGGACATAGACCCCCCCCAAAAATAAAAAAAAAACCCTTTGTCAGTGCTAATATTACATAGTAATAGTGTCACAATATTTAGCCGGCTTCAACCAGCCTGTGTAACTAGACTGTTCACAGGCTTTCTATTGTCAAGAAAAAGAAGAAGAAGAAGAAGAAGAAGAAAAAAAAAAAAAAAAAAAAAAAAAAGAAAAAGAAAAAGAGAATAAAAATAAGAACGGCTGTGAACAGATTAGTGCAGCTGGCGATTTCATTTACGCGCGATGCCAAAATGCACGAGCGGATGTGCTGCGAAAACGGAGGCAAAATTGAGAAGCCCCAGTCTCTCGAAGGGCTTCTCCGCCATAATTTTGCCATCAATCAAAAAAGCCGCCAGCTACGCATGCTTGGTTTTAACAAATTTATAATATTTTTTATTTTCTTTGAGGTGATAAACTTGGCACGAAGGGTGACTCAGGAGAATGACAGTCAGAAAGCAAAAGGCGAGTTTATTAAAATATTAAACAGATCGGAAATGTTTTACAACACGGAAGACATTCCAAAGAACGAATCTGATGCAACCGCTCACAAGCTGTGTAGCTCAATCGATGGCGCCAAGAAGTATTGTCCAGTTCGCTGGAATGCCATGCAAAACTGGTTTGCACATGCGCGAGAGGTATGTGTAAAGTACGTTCACAATGCGTACATACACACGTTGTTTAATAAAATTATTTTGAATTCACACACTGAAACCTGCTTTAGGAACACTTTATATACTTACACTACACAATATTGGTATAGTGAGTTCACACCCTTATGATCTAGTTTAGTTTTTTAAGAAAAGAACGTTTTTGTATTTACTGCCGCACGAACATACAAATATATTAACGCGAGTTTCGAGAATCTAGTAATTTTTCTTGCTCTCACTCTTTGCTTGATCGAAAAAAAAAATTAAAAAAAGACAAGCATTTGCTGTGGCTTTCGACAGGGCGGATCTTCATCCACTGTCTACAGATCGAATTGGACTTTAGAAATGCGGGAATTATATAGAGAGAAAAACCGGGGAACGCGGAGAAAACCCTCGGAGCAAGAACGACAACCAATAACAAACTCAACCCACATATGACGCCGGCTCCGGGAATCGAACCCGTGTGCCACCACTACGTCACACCTGCTCCACAATAATGATACTAAAGTAAATATTAATTATGGGGGGGGGGTTCCCCCCCCCCCCCCCCCTCCTTTTGCCCCCCCCTCTCCCCCCTCTTTCCCCCCAAAAAAAAAAAAAAAAAAGAAAAAACACCACACACCAACACCCACAAAAAACAAATAAATAATATGTTGATATTAATCAGGTTTTGATATAAATCAGGATCTCTTTTGACTTGATTTCAGATCATGGCCACTCTTCATCCGAAGACAATCGATTTATTTCATTTTACCGGTCCTTACCAATCCACCCCAAACTGCCCTGTTGAACTGCTCCCAGACTTCAACCCTTCCTCTGCTGCTCCAACCTTCCGAGAAAGCGATTCAAAGTGTTCTTTTCCTTCCGTCTACTCTATTCCTTTCTTTTTGCAAAGATTTGGGCCCAAGAATGAGGAATGGACCATAAACGCACACGAGGCTACGCCTGGGCACTACACACAGGTTGGTTTATGGTCATCCTAAAGGAGCTGAATATTAGAGCGGTTTTCACTTGAGTGTCGAAAGTAATCCGTGTTTGCATTGGTTTTGCATTACCATGATTACTACGCTTAGTGATTGGTTAAAGACTCTTGCGCCACTTTCTTAGCCAATCAGAAGTAAAACCAAAACCAATCTTGACTCCCTCGCGCACGTTTTCCCGCGCTTCGTGCCGGCTTCATGTATTTACTTCAAGTTTTGATTGGTTCACTAGATTGTTTGTGTCCTTTGTGACTAAATCGCGCGGAATAACACCTGATACTGAGCTGAGGAGGCCGTAGACCGAATTGGCTAAAATTAGACAATATTCTGCAAAATTGAGAAGGATAATTGTTTTATTATTCAACAAATTGTGAACGAAAAATGTTTTACAGCTAAAAAGTAATGTGATTATGCAGCGCTTTGCAAGGCATCGGGCGAATCTTGGCAAACCTACGTATATCGCAGGATATCTGTTATGTACAGATGACGTATAAAAATAACTTTCTGATCATATTTGGGCAGCGCGCGCATTGGCTGAATAATAACGCAGGATATCTGTTATGTACAGATGACGCATGACAATGACTTTCTGACCATATGCGAGTATCACCACAATTTGTTGAATAATAATGTGGGATATAACACACGGATTGGTTTTCGCGGGCTCTTATTGAAAAAAAAAAAAGACATAAGGACTTGATTGGTACAAAATGGGACTAGAATTAGACAGTACTCACATTCAAGGCGTAATGAGAAACGCTGTCCACGATGTCAACTTTTTCCACTAATTTTCTCTTCCATACAGCAAAACTTGTGTTGAGACTCAGATCCAAAACTGCAAAGTTTATTTAATTTCAGAGTCAAGGATATGTGGAGCACTTTCAGAACAGCTGTAGGGGCCCCATTTCATGGATTCAACAGAACACCTTCTATTTAGAGTTCTCCGAGGGCTGGGCCCTTTACGCGGAGAACCCCTTGATATCAAAATATACTGACACTTACAGAGATGATCCGCTGACCAAGTACGGCATGCTCAAATGGCAGGTAAATAAAGCAGCCAATAACATTCGTTGAATGCATTATACTGAGCTTTGCTCGGCTTATTACATACATGGAAGCATACTGACTACAGCTTCATAGGAGCAGTAGATATACTATACGCACACTTACTCGCAGATCTCAACAATACTTTGTTCCAATGTTTCTGATTAGATACCAATCTTTCGCTTTACATTTCGGTTTATTTATAATTTGCCTAACGGCCACTTCTGAAGATGTATGTTAAAGCGCACGAAACGTTAATATTTTAAAATCCAATTTTTTTACCACATGCGTTGTTTTGTCTACCCTGGTCCGAGGGTTTTCTTTCTTATTTCTTCTACTGAAGCGAAAAAGCCAGCTCAAATTTGATTGAGAAATAGAAAAGAGAAAACCTCTGAAGCCAGGGTTTGTTTTGTCAAGTTTGTCGTCGCGGTGTGCGCCTTTTATTTAAACTTCCATTCTGTTCAGATTTGGCGCGCCTTGAGGTTGGTTGTAGACACGGGATTGCATTTCAAAGGCAAGTCACGTGACTGGGCACTGAAACTCTTTGCTGATTATGCATGGGACACCAGCGACAAAGTTGACAAAGAGGTGACACGCTACCAAAGCATCCCGGGACAGGCTGTCACTTACATGCTCGGACAGCTGTCAATCAAGGAGTTGAAAGAAGAAGCAGAAAAAGTCTTGGGAGAAAAGTTCAATTTGAAGGATTTTCATTTTCAGGTAGTTTTGATATTCAAATTAACTATTTCACTTATTCTTACTTATTTCTACTTATTCAATTAACTCAATTTAATGTTACTTCGCAATTTACGCCTCATATTATCACTTCGCTTATGAGTGTATGGCATAACTCGAAAAGTCATAAAAATAAATAAATAAAAATAAATGGTGTTTATAGTGGTCATGCACTTAGCTTTATATCTCTTTATATCTCTACGAGATAGCTAGTTTACAGGCATGCCACTGAAACAGAGGAAACAAATATTTAAATGAAAATAAAAACAAGGTTAAAAATCCCAACTGGCAGGAGGCAGACCAGTTGGCTATATACAAAGCGTGGTCGAGGATTTGAACTCGGGACAACCGAGAAAAAAAACCGCGAGGGGGAGGGGGGGGTTTTTAATGGGGGGCCCCCGGATTAAAACACCCGCCCCCCAAACCACCCGGCCACGCATGCCTCATAAGAGGCGTTTTCTAAATATGTTCCTTTGTTGAACTGTAGACTTAAATAAACAGCCACATAGAACCTCCGACAATGTTTCCTTAAATTCGCATTTTCTTCAGTCTTCTTAGCCTGCGAACCCAGACGCATTTCGCTGTCGCTTGTAGACAAGCGACAGCCGAAATGCGTCTGGGTTTGCAGGCTACAGTCTTCTAAGCTCTTCAACACATTTCTACAACAATCAAATTCAATACTGGTCTGTTCCCACTATTCAATATAATTTTTATTTCTTCATATTTGTAGGTTCTCAGGCGTGGCCCTTCGCCGCTGAATTATCTCAAAGAGAGCATTCGCAAATACATAGCATGCGCGAAAGATGTCAATAGTCAACCCGACTGTGAAGATTTTCTACGAGCTCCAAAAGATACAGAGAACATAATGACTAAACAAAATTCACAACAAATGGCCCATTACTCCTTCAAAATTTTTTAATTTGAATTGCCTTTTACTTAAACGCGAAGTTAAATTCAAAAAAATAATAATTTTTTATTGGATTTACAACTTGCAAAGCTTGGGTAAGTGTTAAAAATTAACCTTTTTATTCTTAAGATCAAACCATCGTTTCTCCTTAATACTGTTTTGCTATGCATTTTTTTTAAAGAAAGTTGTGAGAATTTGGTCAAAGAATGTTAATATCCTGGTCTATATCGTATTTGATGACATTTTATTATTCTTGTTAACTGTGTGAGCTGCTGACGATGTTAAAATATTGCAAGGAAAAACTATTTACGTTTAGCTAATTCCGTTTAATCGAGGCAAACTAGAGTTTCGATGTTTATGATTTAAACTTATACCTCAGGAAAAGCTAAATCCGAGATGTTCCATTTCGAATTTCTAAATATTTATACTCTGTTAACACCTCAGTGCCGGGCTGAATGATATATCCTCAGGGACACATAGGTAACTTGACACAGCTTGTAATGAGGAGAACCGTACTATCCCTTGGCAACCTCCGGCTATCTTCGGCAACCCGGGGAATCTTTTATAACATCATTTTGATGCCTCAAACTTTATATCTAAGCCCAAGACTGGTGTCCAGTCAATATAATCATTGGCGATTGCTCGACCACAAGGAAAATAATATAACTTGCTTTTAAGAGAATGAGGCGTGTCTCTGAGAAAGACCTAGATGTAGCGCGCACGGTAAATTACTTTACAAAATCTAGCAATCTCTACTGAGATCATATGGCAAGCGGCATCTACTAGCAGCTATAATAATTAATATAATGCAATTTCTGAAATGTAGTTTTAAGTAGATAGTTCTATCCGTATTAGTATGCTAACGTACAACAAATGTAATGAACTGTAAAAAGATACGGCTTTTATTAAACGTTTCTGATTCTTTGATGTTCCTTACAGACCGCCTTTTTTTGAATGCTGGAAATAAATACAGTCATATGGCAATGCTAAAATTACCTGGCGTATGTCCTGAGTATGTTATGTGCAAACCTTATGTGTCCCTTAATTAGCTTCCTTCGGCATAACAGAAGATAGAAGAAGTTTCCGAATGAAAATGTTTCTTCTCGCTCGTAATGGTGCTCTTAGACTGAAATGCATTTTAGATACCTTAACACCATAAACTGTTGGAAACTTTGGATAATTTTAGAGGGGTTTTCACTTGAGTGTCGATAGTACTTCTCGGTGGAACTTCCTTGAAATAATCAGTCCAGGCATGTGGTTGTACTGAACCGGGCCCAGGTCCCCATCTTGACAAGATAGCTTGTGATCAGGCTCTCCGCTCGAAGAATAGAAGGTAATGAAGGAGGGGGGCCTGGAGAGAGGATAGACACTGGATGAATCAAAATCGCCGGGGCTGGAATTGAACAGACGCAGAAAATAATGCAGACAGATAAAAAGCGAATGTTTAATCATTGGCAGCGAGGATATACATATTTAATCTCTTCTCGCGAATGAGACTAACTAACTTATCGAACTTTGTTGCGTTTGATTAATGATAATGATAATGCATTTATATAGCGCATTTTCCGTATGTATATTTTTAGATTCTGACATCCTAAGTTTTTATTTAATATTTATTTAACTTAGTCATTTAGTCGTGACAGTGCAAATGTCCCACTACTCAAGGCTTCCGGACTGTGGCGAACGAGCGAAAATACCGGCGAACGAACGATAAGTGGGAACACCAATAGGCCAATTCCGAGTTACCCTTTGCCTCTGTTTCAAAACAAATCTACGTGAGAAACCATTCAAATAAAAATGAGTTTGATTTGCATGAAAATGAACGTGTATGTGAAACTCATTTCATATAAATGATTTCGCACGTAGACTCGTTTTGAAACAGAGGCAAAGGGTAACTCGGAAATGGTCTATCAAGTGGACTTCTTGTTTCCTCTTTTAATCCAACTCCGTTTATTCGTTCTTTATCTCCCTCGAAATCTGGCAGCGTAGAACAGCCTTGTGCCCAGTGCATGTATATAAAAAAAGTATATAAAGCAAAACCTAACTAACGCAAACCAACACTTATGAATCTATAAATGTCAAAAAACCCAAGGAGACATTCCCACTTCTCTAAGCACTGATGTTTTTTTAGACGCGTGGGACTTAGGAGCTGGTGGGTCCATGACTTCATCACAGCCGTTTTGTCCCCTATCCTGTACACAGGAGATGTATTTCTTCATACTCTCCTGAAGGTAACTGAGGGGTGAAGGGCCTTGGCGCAGGACCTACAAATAAAGTATGATTCAGTCAACTTATGATTTTTTTGGCAAGATTGTATCGGTTAGCTGATGGAAATCAGGCAAATCGATCAGATAATAAAACTAGCACTTATAGAAAGTTTTCACATCAACACAAGCACCAAAGAAATCTTATCATGAACAGTAGCAAAACAGCTGGCTGTTTATTTATAGAAACTAAACTTACCTAGGGATAGTATGGCTACTAGGCATGTATTTTGGGACGAGTTATTATAGCTTATTATAACGACGAAGTGTTGCAGCTTGGGCTAATCCTGTTACGTTTTACTACTTCGGAACCCATGAAAACCTGGACGTATTAACGGTCTGAAGAATTAATGTAGCTCGTTTGAACAGGTGAACTCTTTTCGCAGAGAATGACTGCAGAAAATGGTTAAAGTGAGCTAGTCGTATTAAGTATTAGGCGAGGTTCCGGGTTGTTACTTATACCGAGAAGTAGCCTGCTAGACTGGCGGTTTTTCTCGGGTGAGGTCCAGCAGTCTCTTTCTCTTCTTTGCTCTCGTTTTCAAGGTTTTGCAGGCATCTCTTAGCCATGATCGGGGAGACGAACTGCTAGCTATGTAGGCTAACTAAAGGACAGTTAGAAAATATTGAACTAGGTTAACAAAGATGTCGTTATTTGGAACGATAAATAGATGGTCAGCTAGTGATTCTGTTTTTAAATACACAAGGTTTAATAATATATCACCTGGTAATGGAAGTCTTTGATGTTGAATTTGTCTGTCAGTGTACTATTGGCATCGTCTTTTAATTTCATAATTACAAGTTGTCCTATCATGTAAGTGACAGCCTGTCCCGGGATGCTTTGGTAGCGTGTCACTTCCTTCACTGCTACGTCACTCGTGTCCCACGCGTAGTCCTCAAACAACTTCAATGCCCAAGCACGTGTCTTTCCCTTGTAGTGAAGTCCGGTGTCCATCATCAAACGCAAAGCTCTCCAAACCTATAATGTATATAAGAGGATGTCGAGTCAATGTATGTTCCAATCCACCAGACATTTTCTCTCCCCGTCCCGTCCTTCTTCTCGCCGGTCCCCCCGTCTTTGGGCGCGCCTCTCTGTCGCCTTGCGACGGTCCGTGTCCCGACTTCCTGGCCGCGGTCTCCCTGTCAGACCAGGATCGTGGGTTGGGAATGATATCGGCAAGACAGGAGGCTTCTCAGTGTCTGCGGTTGTGTTTTTTCCTGTCGCGTGAAGAGACTAGTAGTATCGTCACTCCCAATGGATGCCGGGATGTTAATTGGCTATTGCAAGTTAGCCCCGACAATATATGAGCCCATTTTGAGAATGCCCTGAGAGTGGCGTCCTCTAAAAAAAAAAAAAGAAAAAAAACAAGAACTGGCGTCTTCGTTTTCAGCAATCCAACATAAAAAACTATGGACTAGGTTAAGCTCTCGAATTCTGATTCTCAATTCTGACAGACTTACAACTAAATGGATGTAAATTGAAAGATAAATATATCTTGCCGGGCGGTGTTTGAGGTGGTGAAAGATAATATAAATCATAAGGTGAAAAAAGATAAATATAAAGAAAGTGTCAAAAGTTGTGACTAACTTCCGCGAAACTTCGTCTTCAAGCTTCTACACAAGCGAAAATTACAACGTGCTTGCATTTCATTTCAATCCGCCGTATTTTATTATTTTCACTCAATCGTTACAAAATCCAGCAAGTTTTCCATCTCACCTGCCATTTCAACATGCCATACTTGCTGATTGGATCAACTTCATACGCCGTGGTGTACTCAGGGATCAGCGGATTCTCCGAGTATAGTCCCCAGCCCTCCGAAAATGCGAGGTATAGTGTGTTGGCTGCAATCCAGCCAAAGGGGCCTTTACAAGGGTCCTCAAAGTGTTCCTTGTATCCTTGGAGCTGCAAATACAGAACACCATTGTTGTGTTAGGAAATGCGGTAAAAACTTGCCTCACGATCAGCCCTATTAATGCAACCAGATTCTTCGGTGGTTCCACTTTTCTGACCGAGAAAGAAGAAGAAAACCTTCTTGTGCAAATAGTCTTATTTTTGTCATCTTGCTTAAAGGAGCTACGTGATGGAAATTTTGCGGACTTTTGGTCTATTAACTGTTCTCAAATTAGTGGTAGGCAACTTAGATAAAACATATTAAAAACATAAAAACATTATTGTATACATATTTGTATTTGTATTTGTATTATCTCTGAACATCTAAAGGAAGGATAACCTTAACTTGCGGAGAGAAATCAAACCATGGCGATAAATATTCGTTTTTTTTTAAGACGTGCGAAAACAATTAAAAAGTTTAGCATCCCTTTTCCAAGTTGTAATCCCTTTCCACCCGAGCCATCTATGGCCAAAGACAGTTGTTAACAGTTCCTTTCATTTTCTCTAATATAGTAATTGTTAATGGAAATGGACTATTTATTTGATTTCCTACGATACAAATACAGTCTCATTTTTGTCAAAAAAGCAAAAGGAGCTTAATTTTACTCGCTGCTACAAACTGTTGTTCGTCAATCGGCAATTAAACGTAAGTGGCAAGTCAAGTTCATTATTGTTTTAGTTTTACAGGTGTGATCTCACCTGAGTGTGGTGCCCAGGTCTCGCTTCATGCGCTGCTAACGAGATCGACTCATATCTGGGCCCAGGTCTCTCGAGAAAGAATGGCATGTTGAAACTGGCGACCTTTGAACAACTTGCATCAGCCTCCATGTAGAATGGGACACCGCTTGCTGGATTGAAATCGAGTTCGAGTTTGATGGGGCAGTTTGGAGTAGAATGATAATCGCCTGTAAAATGAAACAGTCCTGCCAGCTCATAGTCAAGGGTTGCTAGAATCTGTGATAAAAAATGTAATTAAATAAGTAAAAAAAAAAAGACAAAGAAAACTGTATATGCGCTCAGTAAAAACCCGCGAGTAAGAACCTAGCATTGAAGAACCTGTTAGGCTAAAATTTGCAAATTAGACCCGATTTTTATAAGAACCTATTCATCCTATAATTTAATTTGAAACAGGTTCCTTATTTTTTAAAATCGATTAAAAATGTTTACTTTTGAGAAAATAAGTTTGGGCAAGGCTTTATTGTTCATGTATACAATGTCATGTTCTCAATGATTAGTGCTTCATTGTTACATAAACACTGACTTCTGTGGTATGCAAATTTTAAACAAATAATAGCGCCGACCAATGCTCAGGCCGACTATCACTAAAAGATCTATAAGCAACAATGTAAATTTTTTCCCAGAAAATTAAGAACCTATTAAGAACCTAAATAGCCTAAATTTGATGTTAAATACTAATTATGTAAAAGCCTGTTTAAAAAGGTACTTAAATGTCTCTGAAAAAACTCATAGAGGCCTTACTCTAAGTTCAAGTGGGTTGGTGTTCCACTGTATTACCAAACAGATCCTCTACATATGTTTTTAATTTTGCTTTGGGGGTCGCAATAAGATGCAAATAGATTTCGCCTATTATTTCAGTTCAAAATACAAACTTTCAGGCGCTGCCCCATGGAGAGCTTTGTGGACTATAAAATAATAGTTGCCGCTTCGGTACTAAAGCGGTCAGGTGCCGGTAGTTCCTACAATCACAGGGGAATATATCGAACACAGTTGTGTAATAACCCGGCGAACCAACCACAACTCGAAGAATAACATGGAATCTGTTAATTTACTTCTGTTAACAGGCAATGGTATATGAGCTCATATACCATTCACCACAATATGGTAGCCGAAAGCGCGGCAACGGAAACGAGCGTAAGTCAAATATTGCCAGGCTTAGGGGTTTTGATCTTGAAACAGTTTCCCTCCCTGTTATATGAGATTGTTTTCGCCACTCGGCGCTACACACCTGTTGAGCGAATTTTACCATCTTCTGCGACGAAGGACTGCTATAATAAATTATATACATGTTATACGTAAACCACATAGAGGTATATAAAAGGCTTGACTGCTAGAAAATAATAAATCCATTTACAGTGACATACCTCCTTAGTATGGGCAAACCAGTTCTTATAGGCAGCTGTCCTGTGAGGACAGTAGATTTCCGCGTCCTTCACGGAGCTGCATAGTTTATGTGCATTAGCATCAGACTCATTTGCTGGGATATCACCATCGTTGTAATACATGCTGGAACCGTTGATTAGGTCTTTGAATCGCAGCTTTGCTTCATCGGGATCACTCTTTTTTGTAATTTTCTTGGCTAATTCCAGCACCTGATCAACCGAGTCAATAATAACAAATTAATGAACTGCTATCAATTAAATTAACAACAATTTAAGGATTAGACTAGGATCCCGAGTTTTCAATGAGGGAATAGTCAACGACGCGCCCATAGCAAACGAGAGTATATCAAAGAATTATTCTGCGAAATCGCGCGGAATATCGCCTGATACCGCAAGATTGTGCAGGATAACTGTTTTATTATTCAACAAGGTAATTTGTCAACGAAACACATTTTCCAGCTAGGAACAATTTGTAATTTTGGGACCTATATATATTTTTTATTTAAAAAAAGCGCCCGCGGGAAAAAAATGGAAAAAAAATAAAGTTTTTTGTTATATTTAAAAAAAAAAATCCCGGGAAATATGGAGGGTGGGAAAAATTCGCCGAAATTTTATAAAGCGCTGCAAAAATACAATTTTTTTAAATATAAAATGTTTTTCTTTGGCGATTTTTTGAAAAAAAAAAAAAATATCCTGCTCAAACTTGGGGACTATCGCCTGATATTTAGCCAACTCGGCGATATGCAGCCGGCGATTTTGCAGGAGACTTATTAATTACACAGAATATCTGTTGTCATGGCGGATAACAGATAACAATAACATTCTGAACATATATGTGCAGCGCCCGCATTTGTTGAATAATAAGTATATATATATATATCATCACATGATGATGATAGATTCTATGTTTTATACCTCAGAATAGAGTTTATCACGCATGTCTTTACCAAGGTTGTAAATTTCATCTGGTGTCTGAGTAGTGGTGGTAAAATGACCTAATAATTTGAGGTAAGAGTCTGCTCCATCCAGCTCCTCGCCTGTGGGAAGTTTTTGCGTGGTCCTTCTGTTGGTTTGAGAGCCGTTGACGTAGACATAAGGAAGTGGTAGGCTTCCAAGGCCTGTAGAAACGCTATCAGGCACACAGTGTGGCATGTGTTCTTTCTCTATGAAACTAAAACGGAATGTAAGTAAATGCATTAAACATCAGGTTTCGTTCATTTTGTTGTAACGATCTATAAGTGGGCCTGCTGACGTCAGTGTTTACATTTTGCCTCATTAGCATACAACTTTGCGTAGAGAAGGCATTACGGTATGCTTTGTAAGAATTGACTCCAAAAGTTTGAAGTGATTGGAAAATTGTTAGCTCTTTACGTGAAATATTGAACGAAAATATTGGCTTTAAAAATGTGCAAAAATGCTGCCGCGGGGTGGCAAAAGCGCTTATGCGTACATTCATTGCGATGCATTTTTTGTAAAACTTTACGTTTTTAAACTTACCGGTACGTCACACAAAAATATTCAATACATTGGGATCAAATTTCTTATTAATCGTGCCCCCCTTCTGTTTTCCAACGCTCTATTTAGAAGACAACGCTGCTTTTACTGAACCTGCAGTCCATTTTCGTTTTGCATCATTTCCGAACTGAGGTTTCTATTTCGCCGAGTCGCTTAGCGGTCCAGTATGTCTGTGGATAATTCAAAAGTATATTAGATATATCAGTATCGAAGAAGCAATACCTCAACATATGATGAATTGGTTTGCCAACATACTCAAGTGCGAATTCTCGCAGTGAGTCGCTGGCTGATTTTCCAGACTTTGCGCTCCATTCACTTTTTTGATCATCTTTCATCTGAGAGAGAAAATCTTTGTCAAGGAACGTCTTTATGAACGGAACTTTGTAGATTCCTGTAAAAAATTGTTATAAGATTATAGACAAGTAAGCATCGATAAGCATCAACAACGGTAAAAACGCACCGAAAGAGTTCGTGTTAGGGCGATTTCTGGAAAAGGAAATAGACGGAATAGTGCATAAATTTTATTAGAATATTGATGCATTTCTGTGACTTAGGGTTGAGAATGGTGTCAGAAGTGGACAGGTCACTTGAGTCGATAGGCCTTTTGCAGACTCTGTCACGTGTCCTTGCTAATCACAGAAATCTTTGTGGTACAAAATGGGTTCCAGACGTAGAAAGAGCTCCATGGAATCAATTTTTTAAAACAATAACTCGCAACTGGCCAGTCTTTTCTTTATACAAATGTTTAAACTTTTAAAGCGCCAAAATACCTCATACTTTAACATCTGTTGTCTCAAAACTGGCAACCTTGCTAACTGGATTGCGTTCTTTCACATACCACCAAGGTCACGTGACATGATATCACAAAGGGGCTATCAATTTTATAACCTTATTCATAAAAAACAAATAAAGTTCAGCTTAGTTCAGTATTCGACATTTTTAGGTCAAACTTTATGAAGAAAACCAATTTGAAAATTTCTTAATCTGTCCACCCAAGAAAATTCGTTGAACTGCGCATACTTGCGGTTGAGTGTTATGTCACAGTCGATTGATCTAACCGCGCGGTATGCTCTACTCATTGAACCAAAAATAATTTATTCAAAACTCAAAACAAGCCCAGATTAGGCATCACGCGATGATAAGCTTTTACTGTTACTTTTTGGCGGTGATCGTTTGGTAATACAGGGACTTCGATAACTCAATTCACTGCAGCATTGAACTTGTGTTATTATGATTCCTTTGTTTGGGTGCTGGAGAACACTTAAAAAACATTAAGAGGCTGTTTTGGTTGAGTGCAGAAACGTAAATTGTTAATTGTAGCATCGATCGTAATTTGCATCAACATTTTATACAAGCAAAGGTGAACGTTAAACAAAACATGTTGATTCACTGCAACAGCTAGACCTTCTAGTAGCACCATTTGCAGTTATCTTGACCGAATAGTAGAAACACGTTTAACTAATAGAATGTACGATATAGTAAGCACTTGAGAGTACTTAAGCCTGGTTTTCACTAGCGACGCAAGCACAAGCGCAATCACGCAATCCAAAAGACAAATTTTGATCCTTGTTCTTGTGCTTGCCGCAAGCACAAGCATAAAACTGCAATGCGCTAGTGCTTTTGCTTGAAGCCGTTTTCACGGTGAAATAAGAGCTGTTATTCTTGCGCTTGTGCTTGCGTCGCTATTGAAAACCACGCTTTAGGTGTCATTAAGTTTTATGCCTTGTTAAATGTCTTACCCGTTGGACCGTTAACAGCGACATCTTTGTAGGCGTTTTTCAACCCGTCCAGCCCAGCTTGACACTCATATACCGTGCGAACCATCCCAGCAGCCACGCCTAGCTTCATGTTTTCCACAAACTGAGCAAATGTGTGGTTAAGTTCTTTGAATTTAGCCTTAAGTGTCTCCATTTCGCCGACTGTAGACGGCTTGAAGTGCTTCGACAATGCCGTTGCTTCAGACGGAATAAGGCAAATTGGGCTCCAGCAGAAAATGTCGGATCCCATCATCCAATCGCCGACATAGTAGTCGTATCCGTACGGCATCATGAAGGGAAAGCCATGTTTTGCCCAGTGCACAAGTTGAGTTACACCGCGCTTTTCTCTTAGAGTCAACTTGTCCATATCAATTGACATTTCGTCAATTTCCTCGGCGATTTTTGACCCTTCATCAGTGACTAGTTTAATGCGCCCAGGCGATGGATCATAAGAGTGGAATTTCTTCCTGATTTCATCTGGTGTTACACCTGGTTTGCCTCCAATCTTGTTAGGATACAACTCGTAATACTTGTCTTGAGCTTTTTGCAAGAAGTCATCTAGTCCAACTCGCTTAGCCTCGTCTGAATATTCGCACCCGTCGCTTTTTGCTGGCGGCTCGCAATCTTTGCGGCTTCGAATTCTGTTAGCTTTAGCAATGAGTGCGATTCCAGCGAAAAAGCAAGCCAAACACGCAATTCCGATCAAAACGAAGAGAACTATGAGACAGCGTGTTCGTTTCTTGTTGCTTTTGCTTGATGACTTTTGATGACTTTTGGCTGGCAAAAATTCAGTGTGATCCATCTTTGAGCACTGCGATTATGCAAAGAGATTATGTTAAAACAGATCAATAAATTACTTCTTTATTATTATGAATCTCGACGGGACATAACTCAGGTATGACTTTCTTTGTTTAATGAAACGCATGTCATTAACTCCTTCACTAATATCGAGCCCTGGGCTACATCACGCGACCAGTGAATAACAAGGCCCATTAATTAAATCCTTTAGGTAATTCTATTTATTTTTATAATTAAGAGCTCTAAACTTCAAATTGGCAGGGCAACAGTCTTAAATCGGCAAAATCACCGCCACATCACAAACAAGGATGATTTTTGAGCACTGTAATGACACTTTCATACAAATTCGGGGGGGGAAAAAAAAAAAAAATTAATTTTTTTTTCACAACCCACCAAAAATTTAATATATCGAAATCCTATGAGATAGACTTGAAAAAAGACGGGCCAACGTTTTTCAATTTTACCCGAACACAATCCGTTTTAATCTTCTCGAATTTTGCCAATCCATGCCGCTTTTTGGCCTCTCTGTGTTTCTTTTGAGTTCTTCTACAGTTTTAAGCCGTTATTGTGATATTTCAGTTAATACTATGGCCAGTTGGTCAGTGCCAAAATTGCCTAAATTTGCGTGACATAGCCCCTTTAACCATGAGCTATAAGTACAAGAACTTCTGAAAACCACCCAGTTCGATACAAGCATGTACGCGATGACCAGTGGGTATAAAAAAATAACTGACTGCCAATTTTTGTTTTTATAGCGACGGCCGGAGCTGGAGTATCGACCACTCAAGGTTTATTTTT
The DNA here is from genome assembly GCF_052425735.1 of Oculina patagonica. Classification (NCBI taxonomy): domain Eukaryota; kingdom Metazoa; phylum Cnidaria; class Anthozoa; order Scleractinia; family Oculinidae; genus Oculina; species Oculina patagonica. The sequence continues at coordinate 433,285 of NC_135765.1, read as the reverse complement.
TCAAAGCTTTTGTTTTGTTTAGTGGCAGAATATAGAAGAATCATTCTCAGGACTGCAAATAACAGATAATTTTCCCTATTTTTTACTAAATTGCCACGATGCCCGTCATCCGTACATACAAACATATCCTGCGATATACACAGGTTGCCGAGATTCGTCCAAAGTCTTGGAAAGCGTTACTGAACACCCCTCTGTAACAGACCCAGTGGAATCTGAACAAGTCACTGGGTTGGCCAATTTCCCGCTGGGTCGGCTTATTTGGGCTCGTTTCTTAAATAGGTTTGTTCGACAAAAGTCACACTGCAAAGTCAATGGGGAAGCATAAAAATAGGCGGGTAAAATCAAAATATTCGCTGGGTACCAGGGAGACTAAATTTTCACTGGGTAGGGGAAAATAATCCACTGGGTCGGGTTCCACTGGATCTGTTGCAGAGGGGCGTTTACTGACAAAACTACAGTATTTTTGGAAGTTAAAGAGTTTGGTTGACAATCTGTTTCATAATAATACAATTAACCTGCGGAATCTTGTCGAATATCGTCTGATTTTTAGCCAACTCGGCTAAAATAATTGTTAAATGTGTGACGAAATTCGCGACCGTGGTCGGACATGTTGTCATTTTTACCATTTTTTCATTTTGCATCAATGTCAATCATTTTGCAGACGAATTTAAATCCTTCCTTGAGCAAATTGAACAGGTCACAACTTTGATCCTTTAATATATTCTTAAATCTTTGCTGGGATGTGCCTTTGTGTCGGGCCACTTTTTTTTGTTTTGTTTGGATTAGTCGGACAAATTACCTTTTAAAACAACAACAAAAAAATATTTGCAGCCCTGGGATCTTGTCACTGCACATAATATAATCAGCAAAAACTGATAATCAACGACGATAAAACGCTAGGCTGACTACACTGTAAAAAAATAATAAATTATAATAAACAAATATTTATATAGTTCCTATCCAATTTTGCTCTTGGCGCTTTAAAATAATGTTAAAAAAATTAAGAAAAACACTACTGAATGTACAATGAAAAAATCGATGAGAATTGCTAAAATGAGCTGTGTAAATACTTAACAATTCAATATGCGCTCTAAAAGTAATGAAAAGATAAAATCACAAAGAATAACAAGTTTCGGAAGTACAGTATCTTTTCAATTTTAATATTTCGGAAGGCCGTGACTCCCGAAATAATAATCATAAAATATATCTTCATTCTTTTGTTTTGCTGCCTGATGTTGTTTTCAGGTACTGAATAATTTACCCCGTTCTATAAGAACCTGTTAAAATAACCTTCCTAATTTTAGTCGGTTAGGACTAAACCATCTGTGGTATTGATCAAATCATTTAACAAATATCCAATGTAGGTAAGATCTCAGTAGTCCGACAAAAAAACTGCACAGACCGACGTTCATCATCATCATCATCATCATCATCATCATCATCATCATCATCATCTTTGCCACATAAGAAAACTTATTCAATTTAATTTTACGCTTACTGCTTCGTCCACCATTTTATCAAGCAGGGAATGGCTATCAGAAATTTCACGTCAAACGGTGTTCAATTTATAGTGAATTATGAATGAAGTTTTGAGTTATGATGAAAGAAAGAGAACTGGGGATTGAAAAGGAACGAGGGCCAGCCTTGCCTTTTCTAGGTGTTTGGTTAGTCTGGGATAAGCGCGAGGAATTGTGAAAGAAAAAAAGGGTGGAGTTTTACTCGCCCTTCTTTGCGCTGCATCCGAACTAACCGAACGGAACCATTCTGCTCATCTTTTTGTCTTTTTCTCATTTACGTAATTTTTTTTTTATTCTCTTGGAGCCTGAGGAAGGGAACTTTTCTTTCAAAAGCTTTAATTTGTTAAAACCTTTTTTGGTGTGTTGTTGCTAGGTTGGGCTACAGTAGTTGGTACGGGTGCAGGTAGCGCTTCTCATTATAGCATCGAAAGCTGCAGCTGTTGGGAATTCGCACGAGCGGAGTTGCACATGCGCAAAAAATCTTAAGCGCTTAAGATTTTTAAGCATTGTTGGTAGCACATTCTTCGGGCGATTTTTGTTTGAAACCGAAGACTTAAAGCATGATTAGGAAACCATGGATGGGATTCACAAAGCAACGCATACCACGCCCATTTCAACGATTTATTCAACGAATAAATAGTACCCTAATTGTGTACGTGTATATTTATAAAAGACAAACTAACCCAAGCCCCAAAATGTTAATAAAATCACGATAAATATTTAAAAGTTCAAACAGTCGGTTTTGCCATTTGAACGAATTCAACGAATTAATAATACCCTAATTGTGTATATTTATAAGAGATAAACTAACCCAAGATCTAAAACAATGTCTATTAAATGAAGATAAATATTTTAAAGTCAAACAGGAGGTTTTATCCATTTGAACGGTGACATGATTATAGGGAGACAGATCACTGCCTTCTTTTCCAGCACTTCTTTCAACGAATTTCACGAATAAATAATACCCTTATTGTGTATATGTATAAGAAAAAACTAACCCAAGATCTTAAAGAATGTCTATAAATCACGATTAATATTTTAAAGTCAAACCGTAGGTTTTATCCTTTTGAATGTTGACATGATTTTAGGGAGGCAGATTGCTGTCTTCTTTCCCAGCACCTCTCACAACGAATTCAGCGAATAAATAATACCCTAATTGTGTATATTTATAAGAGAAAAACCAACCCAATATCTAGAAAAAAAAATATAAATCACGATAAATAGTTAAAAGTTCAAACAGCAGGTTTTATCCATTTGAACGGTAACATGATTATAGGGAGGCTGATCACTGCCATCTTTTCCAGTACTTCTTTCACTTTTTTCTGGCACATCCTTTGCTCTTTTGACCATCCTGCCTTAAATTGCTGTTGATAAAAATGGTCATTCTAAATTAATCATTCTAAATAAAAATGACGAACATTTCGTTTAAAGAGGGCAATATAGTCAGAGGCAACAGTCTGCATGAAAACATTGTTCTTTTTTAACCGAGTTCTCGAAGTCAATTTGCACTGACCTAGGAAAAAGAGATGTCTCGCGCAGTAGGAATTTATGAGGTGAACCATTCACGTTTCGCGTTTACACGAAGCTTAATTACCGCATTCCAGGGCCTTAAAAAATAAGGGCTTCAACAGGATTCGAACCAGTGACCTTCGTGAGGGCTTGAAAACCGTTTTGTCCTTTTTTTGCAGTGGTCCTTTCCTCATTTGCTTAACATATTAGTGGGCTCACGGTGCATGAGAATCATGTGATTCCTTATAGGTGTCATTGTACAGTTTGTTGGTGTATATTTAAAAAATATTTCTGCCTTGTTTCAAAAGAAGGTGCCCAACCGGCTAACAGAAAGGCTTGAAATTCACCAACAGCCACCCTCCCTCCCCCTGAGGTCCCCTACAAATCTGCTAGACCAGGGGGCTAGGTGGAGTGCCTAGCCATCCCCGGTGATAGCCAAGCTGCCACATGCCTGCAGCTGGCTGCCAAACACAAGACAATTATCATTAAAATACCATGACATAGCTGTGAGTGGCAAAGTCTGGTGAAAATGACGCAAAAAACTCCACTATGCCCACCCTCCTAGCAAGCCAGCAATTCAACCCCTGACCCTGGGCTCCCTAGGGCTGCTAGCTCAACCACTCAGCTACCCGGCACAACCTTCCAAGACGTTGCCTCCCTCAATTTTTTTCTCGCGGCGGCCCCCATAGATTTTTATAATTTTGTTGTGATCTCCATGATCTTTATAACGGGGATGCACCATAACAGATAACTTCCCATCTTCATGCATGCTGCTTACCAGAGCAGGGAATGTCATCATTACATCCTGCAGTTTTAGGCGGTTTGACTGTGTTTTCACATAAGACTTTTTCCACCGGAATAAATGTACCATCGATGTTCAGTCTTTTGCAGTTCAGAGAGCGAGTCATAATGCCACCTTCACATGTCTTGGAACACTGCAAACGAACGTAAAAGGTAAGTAAAATACCAAGTAAAACTGTGTGGTCATAGTTCATCGTCATCGTCCTCATCATCATTATCATCATCATCATCATCATCATCATCATCATCATCATCATCATCAAGTTCATCGTTCTTTTTACTTTTAATTGGCCTTTTGTCTATTTTCTGTGCTTCTCAAATATTACAAAGCATATATCTCTAGTATCTTTTCCCACCCAGGAGTATTAATGAGTACCGGTGCTCACAAAATGCTGGATAGTATCCTGCGATAAACTAGCTCCTCATTCATGGCAAGCAGCAGTTTTCTGTTCCCCTCAACTCAAACTAGACTTTAGCCAATATGCAACGGAAAGGCATAACTTTACAATAAATTTGTTTTTTCATGTCGTCTCCCTTTAGCGCGGACACCTGTCCAAGGTATCCAGAGTGTGGACCTTTACAGAACTTTGAAGGGAGAAGAGAAGGGTGAAGCATCAAAGAGTGCACACATTTAACAATAATAATGTAAGAAACTTTTAAAGAATCCACGTACCTCTCCCCACGGCGAAGGAACCCATTCTGCAGGACATGCGTCTTTAAAACAGGCTTTCTGGAGCTCTGTTGGTTTTGGTCCCTTGCAGCTGTCTCCACTCACGGTTTCGTAGTCTCCTGGGTTACGAAGTTTTATTCTGCAGGACAGTTTGCGCGTCATTACACCACGTCCACATGTCTTTGAACAGGAGCTCCATCCAGTAAGGTGCCATCTGTTTATAAGACAGGCACATAGCGTAATTAAAATCGTTTTTTCAAGGAGCAGTAAGTTGTTAAGAGAAATTGACCATCGTAAGTTCTAGCAGCGTTACTATTTTTATGGTGTAACATACTCTGCTGGACAAGCTTGGGTGTTACATGACATCTCATCTTGTGGCTTCTCAGATCGTTTTTCACAGATTGCATCCGCAACTATTGATTGATCATCCTTTCGTTTGCACTTTACTTCACGAGTTTTCCTTCCTTGAAAGAAACAAGTAGAAAATAACCCATTTCAATTCACACAAGGTCTCTTATCAAGTCAAAAATTTTCAACTTTCAACTTTATTGCTTCCATCACCTATTACAATATTCACTATAAATCGCCTAATATTACTATTTTGTTGATACAAAACAAGTGATGAGGCAGTCTATAGAAAAGCAAAAAAATGCTTGAAATTATAGATCCCTAATTAGACATTAATCAACTGTAATTTACAATTTTGTACCGAAAAAATAGCACACCAATTTCCAAAAAAAACTGTTACGTTCCCTTTTCGCAATATTGGGTATCATATATTTGCCACTTAGCAAAATCTTTTATACATCGCGGCCTCATTTACTTCTTAGAGCTCCAAAAAGTAGTGTGTTTTTTTTTTTACTAAAAGCGCTATTTCATGTCTAAATAGCTGCTGACGGCATTACATTTTAGGTTGTGGTGCAGTGCTAAGTGATACAACAAGCCCGAAACATGATGTCGTAACTATTTGGGAGTGAGTAGTGGGTGCTCATGAGACTAAAAAAAAAATGGGCGTGCATGGTTCTGTGGCGTTTTGGTTTTCCTAAAGAAAAGTCATAATTTTGTGGACTTTTAAAAATAGATCAGTTACTTATGCTGCTGTGCATTCAGTATTATGTGAGTACGAATAAATAGGTACCTTGGACGTACATAAGGTTATTGTCTTTGTACGTGTGACGTGTTGCGCAGTTTACACTTTTTTGCTTAAAACAAAAATAAGTCCTCAATACATAGGCGTGTCTAGACCGTTGTCAGTATCAGATAGAGATGGCCAAACATAAATACGCATTGCAGACCAAATTTCACTTTTTACCTCCAGCACAGTCCTCGGAGCACACTGACCATCCTGTCTTCTCGTCAATGATCCATTCAACGTCGTTTGAACTGATCTCTGACTTTTGTGATTTTAAATATTCACACACGATCCCTTTGTTTTTACGGCCTTTGTAAACAAACTATAAACAATGTTCAAAATTCATATAAAAATAGTGCAATTATGAATGTAAAAAACAGAAACTTAAGGGAGAAGGGATTCATTTCTTTAAAATCAACGTTTTTGTTGAACTGTATTGAACTAATCACAATTGTGTGAAACACGTTCTTCTATTTAAGGTACCTTTAAGGTACCGCAAGGTCTAAATAAAGATTTCTGTAACGGCATACATAAGAAAGTTTTATTTCTAGTCAATATTGTGATGGGCATTTGGTAAGACGCTTCATGAAATTTGCACTCGGCGCCTTTTTTAATGAAATCCTTTATTACATTTACTGTTACTAATGGGTTCTTATAATACCCTCGCTCCGTTGTTTGTGGACAACGTATAGTATATATTTGGTAGCGGATCCGACATTTTACATTGGAAAGCGCTGCAAAGTTTAAAGATTTTTTTGAATGTTGCTATGTGAGAAAATACTTTGTGGTGTATATATTACATATATTAAAAAGTATATATTACATGTATTCCAACACTATTCTGCGGATATTTCTGAAGCGAGAACTTTATTGGATTCACTACCAATTCTTCGAAGTGAGTTTCTTAGTTGAGTTTGTTGTGCTGTGATAAATTTGGGACTCCTCAGAAAATTTGTTGAATAATGATGCTGCTTTGGACCTCTTGGGCTTCCTATCATACTGGCGATAACCCGCGCGTTTTCTCAGGGTAATACTGTTAGTTAGGGGTCGTTTCGATATATATTAAACTTTTGATTGCCACGCGAGAATATGATAGTCTTACTTCTTACCATGAATCTGAGGGGTTGGTTAATTGGCCCAGGAATGTATAAAAATTCTTTGCGCGACTTTTTACCATGAATGATTGTACTACCAGCTGCATAGAACTTCTTTCTAGCCCTTGGCGGTTTTATGAGGTACTTTTTCTTGGCATCTTGTACGCCTAACAGTAAAAAAATCACGTTGTAATGCAAATAAGACAATTGTTAACACTAAAACACATAGACATACCTATTTTCCCGCCTACCCTACCCTTCCTACCTACCTACCTACCAACCAACCTACCGACCTACTTACCTGCCTGGCTGGCTGGCTACCTACCTACGTAGGTACGTAGGTACGTACCTACGTACCTACCTACCTACCAACCAACCAACCTACCGACCTACCTACCAATCAACCTACTGACTAACTTACCTGCCTGGCTGGCTACCTACCTACGTACCTTCGTAAGTGAGGCAGGCAGGCAGGCAGGCAGGCAGGCAGGCAGGCAGGCAGGCAGGCAGGCAGGCAGGCAGGCAGGCAGGCAGGCAGGCAGGCAGGCAGGCAGGCAGGCAGGCAGGCAGGCAGGCATTAGGTACCCACAGTGCCTACGCTCGGATTGTTGTGCCTTATTTTTGTTTTTAATGAGACACAAGTTATTGGAGGGAAGAGGTTACTAAGTCGTGATTCAGAAAAGTTATACTTATGTATTCAAATTTTTTCCTGGTCACATTTCGTTATAAGCGACCATGCCATTGAATACGGCTTTTTACACCTGATTTTTACATCTGTAAGTAAGGCAGTTCAAAAAGCTTTTCAAGTCGTTTTTATACCTTATAGATCACGTCATAATTATATTTAATCTATTTTTCCAGATGTGTAACAATTTAATCGTTTTACCTGTGAACGCTTGGGTTATTGGCGCAACATAAATATTTTCTTTATTATTATTTTATTAGTTATTTAACTAAAGGAATACACAATCAAAACAGTTCTCACCTATAATATTTTTATTAGGAACCTTCTCGTACACATGAATTCGTTTTGATCCCGCCGGCACAACACACATTAGATCCGCCCTTTTCACTTCTATGTTTATAAACAAAGAATAATTAAGTTCGAAAGTTACCAGCTTAGAGTAACTATATTTTGGTACGACAGAAATTAGCGGTCATACCATCTTATCCAATCAATTTTGTCAGTTCGCGTTATTTGAGGCAAGTCGTCCCATGGCGACAACCAGTGGGAGAGAAAGAATTAAAGGAGTAACGTCACGGACAACGCATCTTGAAAAAATGGGCACGTATTTTTCAAGTTTCCCATTCGTAATCTGTCTTAATCTTCGTCAGTTGAAACCATCCTTGTTTATTTTCGGGCCTTTATTATTCCTTTGTTGTTTTTCTATGTTAGAAAACTACTATGTTGAGGTTTCCTTTAATTTGAGAGTAATCAGAAAAATAACTTAAAATATCGTGACATTGCTCCTTTAAGTCAAGTAACACAGACAAGCTATGGGGGAGATGCAGAGGCCTCATGGCTAGGCTGTTGGACTCTGCATTAAAGGGTCCGAGTTCAAGCCCTGACTGGGGTGAATATGTTGTGTTCTTGGGCAAGACACTTGTGCCTCTCTTCACCCAGAAGTGTGAATGGGTGCCTGGGGCGAATTGTTGGGGCAACCAAATAAAAATCTTGAGGGTAACCCTTATGAAAAGCATGCATCATGAATGAAAAACTTTATTTAGATGTTAGGGTTGTTTAGCTTTATAAAAGTCACTATCATTCCATCCGAGAGAGTAGCAACACCCACAGTCGCTTCATACTGACCACATTAACCGAAGTTAAGAGCCGGAAATTGATGACTTACCATTACCAAAGCCAAGCCAGTTTTTCTGAACATATCTATGAATATCTAGTGTATTTTGTTACCTTTCTTTCGCCAATTTTTAGTGTATGTTTCTATCACTTGAGTACATGTGGTGCTGTCCCCATTGCAGACTCCACAACGATCAAACGAGAATCCAGACCCGATCTCATAGTCACATCCTACGGGCTATAAATAGAAATTACGTCATTTATACGCTGATGTCTGCAAACATTAAGAAATATTTGTAAACTGTTGCAATGTGTACACGCAAAATGTATCATGATGTTTGTCATATTTTTCTGTAGTTTGCAATTAAGTAATTATATTTATATCAGGTTGTTCCCAGTTAATCTTCAAGTGAAGCCACATAGTCTGGTGGCTAAAAACGTTATCAGCGTTTAAGGTCCGTGGAATACCTCCCCCACGGCATGGAAAGAAAGGTTTTCGCTTCGTATCCGTAAAAATATATACGCGCACCGCTCGCTTTTATAGCTAAGCACCTAGGGCGGATTCGTGATTGCTCTCCTAAGTGACGATATATCCCAAAATGGACAAATATTTAGGACTCCGACGGAGTTTAACATCATACCATGCACTTTCCACCAATACAAATATCCTTCACGTTTTCGTTACGGTATTGACATCTTGTTCCGTTCTTCACTAGACCCTTGAGATAAGCTAAGTGTTTTATTCGGCAATACAATTTGCATGCATCTGAAAGAAAAGAAAAGAAAAGAATGTTCTATCGCGCTAGCAGGGCAAGTTTGTATTCGCGGGGCTTGCGCCAGCATTAACACCCTCGTTAGTTATAATAAATTTGCACCAAAACTCTGTCCCACTTTGCTAGTTTGATACAGTTCATGCAATGCGTTTAATTACTCTGTCTGGCTTAATATCATTAGCAAAGAAAACCAGTGAATGTTATTTTTCATTTGTTTTCAGCTATTCTCTTGTTTGCCCTGTTCTATTCAGAAAAGCCCGCTGTCATACTGCATCTTTTTTTTAACAGTCGCAGTCCCAAAGGCACTCTGAGATCCTTTTTTAAATTCAAAATGTGGTCCAAGCCACTCGCGAACGTCTTTTTGTGTCAGCATGGGACCATAAGTTGACGTTCTTTGCCTAGCAACTAATTTGATTGCGAGGTTGCTCAGTAAATTTTCGGAGACTGAATTCGGACCGAAAAGGCATTTTTGTCCCAGTCCAAAATGATTAATTAATTAATGCTTTTTCTTACCGTCTCCTCCCCTGTAATATGCGATAAATTTGGCGTTCATAGCTTGGCACTGAACATCTCGGTATGTTTTGGAGCCAGCTGGACAAGGCTGTGGGAGCATTTATCAGACAGTAATTAACTAAGTTTATTTTTTACGGAAAGGGAGCCAGACATTGCTTTGTACTTTCTGGGCCCTTTTTCTTATTAGAGTGTTTTAAGAGCGTGAAGACAGATATATAAAATATTATAGAAGTGAAATGAACGGAAATATAACCTTTGGCAGCCTGCACTTGTACAGCAAACGTGCGTGTTGTGGAGAGTGAAGTAAAGATGGGGCAAAGACAAAATACAAGCACAAAAAAAGCGCAGAGAATATTTCTCGTTTACCCAAAAAATCTTTCACAGCCAATAAAAGAGGAAATGTAGTTCATGAAAAGTGAGAAATTCCTACCTCCCTACTGCAGATCCTGGGAATTCCTCTAGTCTCACCCTCACAATCTTCTCCTCCATTCTGGGGTCTAAAAACAATAAAACAATCTCTATCACAAGTTATCTGAAGGTGGACGCGAATTTGAGTGTCAGTTAATGCTCATGTTAGTGGGTGCCTCAGGCTGTCTATCATCTTTACGACTTCAAAGCTATCACAAAGCAGAAATGCTATCAAATGATAAATTGATACCAACGCCAAACTTAACCTCTATTGATTATTTGAAGTACAAACGCCAAAAAAGCATTTTTGCATGAAGTACAATTTGATAAAAGAAAACATAGAACTAATAACCGGTTGCCATGAAATCGTCAAATTTGGAAATCAAGTCAGTGACTCTAACTTAAAATGTTGCCAGGAAAATGACTCAATAGGATGAAGTTAAAGGTAGTCGATTATCCATTTAAAGAAAAACTCAAGCTAATTTGATCAGTGGGTAGAATATACCACGCAAAAACAAGAATGGAGAATATTGCAATGCACTTCTTGATTTTAAAAGAATTTTAGATATACCGTGGATTTGTACAGGTTCTTGTTCTCCACTGTATTCCTCCTCCACATGTTTGTGAACAGGACGAGTAGGAACTCCATTTACTCCACCCTCCATTTACTATCTGGGAACCGTCGTAAACACACTCTCCGCTTATGCACCACTGTAGTAAAGGAACGTTATATGAATATGTCAATAAAAATAATATAAATTTCATGCGTCTGAAGAAATGGCTGTTGTGTTGGTTGACCGCTATTTGCAATAATGTCAAGTGAATGATTTGTTTTCTTTCTTGAGGCGCACAAAACGCTTTTTATTTAATTTTTATTGCTATAACGTTACGCAATCATAGCTGTTTACAAATAGTAGTAATAGGGGAGTCAAATGAATAACACCTCAGAATTAACCGCTTTTATCGCAGCTGGAGTTCGTTTTTTGGCAAGTTTTAATGAGTCACGGTAAATTCCCCGACTTTGTTTACCCACGCGGAAAAAACAAAATTTGCATACCATGTTCAGGCAAGCCCTTGACATGTGCAAACATGCCCTTGACTGTCACGTCACGCAAAATACACACTGAAGTAGACGCTTTTTTCACAGCCGGTGTTTTGTTATTGGCGATGAGTCATGATATTACAACGTCTAAAAATATCATTCGGGTAAACCCCCGACACCCACGCACAAATTTGCATGCCCCAAATCCTCGCTCGCGGCTTCATGTAAAACAATTGAACATTTGCGGACATTGAAATATACACAAATATGGGCAGAGGAAGAAGTGGAGTTTGCTAACTTAAGTGGAAAAAAAACTTGAAAAGGTTTATTGGAACCCCTTCAAAAGTCTTTAAAAACGAAAAAGTTTCAAAAGAAAACAATCAAACAGTGATTTTATTGTCAGAAGAGGCGATCGCGCAGTTGAAAACTTTTGACAAAGGGCTTGTCGCAAACCTCTTGACAGGAAATTGACTCTTTTAAAATTTTTTTTTTTGTACGTCTTAATATTTACTAGAAATTATTAAATTTAACAAACCTGTTTTTGTATTTATTGCTCCGTTTCTATTTGCAATTGCGGCCAAAATTTTGTCTCCTTTTGATGCTTCTAATGAAACGTCCTGTTTTTGGAAATTAGACTCGGTTGGACTGACTGTGGCTGACCCCCTTCCACCATCTTTTTTTGAACCTTAATAAACACCTGTACTTCATCATTTACAATATTATCATCTTTTTTACTTTCAATAAAAACTGCCATTCTTCAATTATTCCATCAACGGGCATAATAAAGTAATTTAAATTAAAATTAAATTTAACCAAATAAAAAACAACAGAACTTGAGCCAAAACCACCCCCAAGAGTAGTTGTACCATCTGTTCCATCATAAAAACCGTTTATGACAAAATTTTTGTCTTTTTTTAGAAAATAGTTTTTTAACTCGTATCCATTCATATCAACCGATTTGTTTCTAACAAAAGGTCTCCACCTGAAAAAGTAAAAGGCTTTTCAAAAACATCGCTTGGCACATCTGACTGATAACCTTTTACACCATAAGCAATTAAATAAGCTTGCTCACTTGCTTTTGACCCAAAGTAACCAGGATTTGTGATGTCAAGAAAAATTTTGTCGTCTAACCAAGACGGATCTTTTTGTGAATGAATAATTGTTCGCATATATTTTGGACTGTGATTGTTAAAGCGTTTTGTATGATAATTAACAGTGTTTCCCCCAAAAGGTGACGAAGCACTTAAACTCCAGTTAAGATCACTTTCAGGAAAGAAAAATTCAACGCAAAGAGTGTAATCACCAGGGAACAAGCCAGTGAGGCCGATTTTAAATCTTGAATTGAAACTGTCTCCAGATTTTAGTAAATTAAAACGAAAAGCGCTTCTGTTAACTAAGTGAACACCAGAGTTAAAATTGTTAACAGTTGTTAATGAGTCAAAATTTGTAACTCCTGTAAAAGAAGATGCTGAAAAAAACAAATGAGAAAACAGATTTTCTTTTGTTCCTGAAGAAATTGTGTGAGTTCCAACATATTTTTTCATTGATGTTAAGTTTACAGCGTCTTGGTCACCAACAGGATTTGCGAGCTGTTTGATTGAATGGTCGTTCATTACCAAATTTTGATTAACAACACCCATTTGTCCAGGGTCACCTTTTACTCCAGCGGGACCTTGAGGACCGGCAGGGCCAGTTGGGCCAGCATCTCCTTTTGGCCCTTTTGTTCCAGCAGGGCCAGTATGCCCAGCAGGCCCTGTGGCACCAGCGGGCCCAGTTGGACCTGTTTCACCTTTTGGACCAGCAGGGCCTGCAGGACCAGTTGCACCTACGGGGCCAGCAGAGCCAGTTGCACCTTGGGGTCCTTGTGGACCAGCAGGACCAGTAAAGCCAGTTGGGCCGCTGTCACCTTTATCACCTTTTTGTCCACCAACACCTTTTGAGCCAGTTGGGCCAGTGGGGCCGGGAGGACCAGTGTCGCCTTTTGGGCCAGCAGGGCCAGTTGGACCACGAGAACCTTGAGGACCAGCAGGACCAGTAGGTCCTTGGGGACCTTGGGGGCCAGTGTCGCCTTTATGACCAGCAGGGCCAGGCGAACCTCTTGGACCGGGGGGCCGGGAGGGCCAGTTGTTGATGAGCTGTCTGAAGGATGCCCTGTGTCTCCGTTGAAAGCTCCCATTTATATATATTCGTCAAAATTTTTTTTTGTTATTTTTTTTGGCCTGTCGTGATATAAAAAAGAGAATTTTGTTTTTGTTGCAAGATCAAGCAGATTTCTGTTTATTCCAAGCTCATCTGCAATACGGTTATTTTCTCTTGGAAGAAAAGAAAAAATGCAAAAATGGCTGCAATTGTCACGAATATTTTTTGGAACTTTGAAAAAACATTGAGAAAGATAAATGACGCTGCATTGCCGATGCCTTCCATTTATGAAGTAATTGATTATTTCGTTTTGATTGCTTTCGCAAACCATGTCGTCAAATATGACTATTTTTTGGTTATCGTCTGTAAGATCTTCAAGTGGAATGACGTCGTCTGATGCTTCGATAACTTCATAACCAGTTTCTGGATTAACTCTTTTTTCAAAATCCTCGAGAATCAACTGGTACTTTTCTTGATGAAGGTTTTTTGCGCAAAGATAAATCTTGTCGTAAACTAAAAGCTCATAAAGCATGTGTAAAAGAATGTTTGTTTTTCCAGAGTTGCTTGGGCCACAAACAAGCATGCGAAAGGTGTCTGATGGCATGCTTGGATGCCCTTGTTTGAAATTACTTTGCGAAGAAAAATCAGGATCGTAATTTGGAATCTTCATTTTTTTGTTGATTATATATATACGCGAAAAGATGTCGATGAAAAAATGGCAAACACTTGCTGAAAAAAAGGCCGCTGTTGAGCGTCAAAATGACAAAATACTTACTGCAATGAAAAACAAAGCTATTGAAAAAGAATTCGGACAGCTTTCAGGTGAGGAGGTATTTAAACCGCTAACACGAAGGCTTGACCGCGCCTTTACCAAGCAAATAAAAACCGATGCTGAAGAAGGTCCAAACTATAACATGGATGATTTCGATCTTTATAACCCATTTGGTGAAGATTTCAGGCCAGATGTGGAAACACCCCCACCAACTCCGCCGCCGTCACCAGAAGTACCTGACTATTCGATGGTTGAATCTGACCAAGATTTCGAAGAGGAAACTCCAACATCATCACCACCATTAACATCATCACCAGCCCCACCTCTTGCGGAAAAGGAAGATGATGATGATGATGATGATGATGATGATGCAGAAGGTGATGATGTTGCAGAAGGGGGTGATGCAGCAGAAGGTGATGATGCAGCAATGCCGCCGCTTGACTTGTCTCAGTCGGTTGAACGAGCCAAATGGGGAACACCACAAAAACCAGGAATCGAGGGATCAGAATCAACTGACCTGCAGGTGCTAAACAGTATGTTGACAAAAAATGTAAACAATCCCGGCTATGTTGTAAAAAGTCCGAAATCAAAATTTTACGGTTACACTCTTTCAGACATAAAAAAAGCGCGAGACGAAATTTTAGAAAGAAGGGGGGGAAAGAAAGCAAAATCTTCTTTATTTTTTGAAAAAGAACCACCAGATCAAGAGGGAAGTGGTGTTGTTGATGTAAATGCTCTTGTTGACAGACTTTATATAAGCATCGGTTCCATTAAGGCGGGTAACACTTCAAAAAAGTTGCTAAGACAAATAGTGATATTGCTGCAAATGTTAACAAAACAAAAAGTGCTGACAACAGAAGAATCAAAAAAAATTTTACAACGTATAATATAACAACATAAGATGAAACATCTTAACCTTTTGCTCAACTCCTCGATTGCAAAAAAGATTGATGCAAGAAATGAACCTCACAACTTTCAAATTTTCTTTGATCCGCCAATCGATTTAGACGCTTTCAAAAGGTACAAAGCCGCTCTGAATGAGCTAGTAACAATGAGCTATTCTTGGTTTAATGTTTCAGAAAAATATGATAATAACAAATTTAAATGGAAGAAGAAAAGTGACGCCGAGTGGACCCTTGTTACTTTGCCTGACGGAATGTACGATTATAAAGACCTGAATGACGCTTTTCATCTCATACAGGAAAAACTGATGATTCAAAAAACATTTTCGAACTCTATTTTTATACAACGACATACAGGGTCACGATTCTGATTGCAAACGATTACGAGCTTGATTTGAGCGAAGGTGATTTTTCAGAGCTCCTAGGTTTTGACAAAAAAATTTTGAATGACACGACCAACGTGGGTGTTCGTGTTCCGGACTTGACAAGAGGGGTAGACTGGATTTATATTCACTGCGACCTCATTTCAAGAGCTGTTGACAATATTGCAGACGATGTTTTGTACACGCTGTCAACCGCGACTCTTGACATTTCTTACCCATTTTCAAAAGAACCTTATCGTCTTTTATGGCATCCGGTTGACAAATACCGAATTAACTCGATAAGAATCAGAATTAGTGATGGAAATGGAAATGACCTTTTTCTGAATGATCAACCGGTTGCTTTAAGCATAATTATCGAAGAGGATGAATGATTTTTGAGAAAAGTATAGGATGAATCACCCAAGCGAGTGGACGAGGTTTTACAACAGAGGCCGATACAGATATCGGCACAAAGGAACAGGGGTTGTCAGAGATACTTTAATGGCTATCGGAAAACGCTTTGCAAAAAGCGGAAAAAAAAGGCAGAAGAGGCTGTCAAACAAGCAGCTGAAAAAACAGCTGAAAAAGCGGCTGAAAAAGCTATTGAAAAAACGGTTGAAACCACCCAAAAAGTTGCTGAGCGTGGCGCGGAAAAAATTCAGCAAGTTCTGAAAAGAAAAAAAAGTCTCTTACCTGAGTCAAAAAAAAAGCTTGAAGACTTGATGAAAGAAAAAGAACTTAACCAAACATCGAGAAAAAAGCTTGAAAATCTTTTAAGAAGAAAAGAAGCAAGGTTGCAGGTAAACCGAATCGTTTCAGAAAATTAAAATTTTTTTGCGGATATATATATACCGGGCTTTGGGAGCGATGTTTAGAAGCGGGAAGTTTTTGGAAAAAACTGAGTTTGTGCGGTTTGGGCTAGACAAGCCAATCAGCCTTCCTGGAAATAATCAGCACCAGACAAAAACTGGCTACAAATTTTCTGTAACCGACAGAAACAACTGGTACGACTGGTACAACGCTTACATCCGAGCAGATTTCACCTTCGAAGTGACTGCAGATGGGGCTGCTGTTGACGGGGACACCGCGGTCGGCTCCTATCAATGGATCTTTTTCTTTGATAAATAAACTTGTGGTCAAATCTGCGGGAAAACCTCTCTATAACGTTGACAACATTCACAAGCTGATATTTATCAAAAACTTGTTGGATTATTCTGATGACTTCGCTAGAAGTGTGGCGAAAAGCCAGTTTTGGTATCTTGATGCCGATGATGGTACTCGTACAGCAGCGGCTTCAGACAACCCTGGAATCCGTCAAAGGGGGTTGTTAGCCCACGGGGGTGCAACGGTCAACACTATTATTCCTCTGAACAGGTACTCTTTTTTCGAAGAGCTCAGTGACAAGCTATTGCCCCCAATGCAGCTTGAGTTTGAAATACAGCTTCAGTCTGATGAAGAGATGATTTGGCAGGCAGCCGATGGTACAAACAGGCGAATTGTTGTAAGAACCCTTGAGCTGTGGGTTCCAATGCTTCGGTTTACGAGCGAAGGGCAAATGCTTGCGAACGAAGACTTTTTGAAACCAAGAAAGTGGGCTTACATGAGTGAAATGGTGCAGCCCAGCAGCAGCCGACGTGATGCCTTTGGAACTTGGCAGATAAATCCTGGAATTCAAGCCGCAAAGCACGTTTTCATCTTCATCCAGCAGAGCCGAAAAGTGAACGCTCTCACCCAGAACCCGTACTTTTTTGACACTTTCGACATTGATGGAGATGACTCAGCAAAGCTCGCCACTTGCAGGCTGCAGTACGGTACTTCTCAGTTTTATCCTGAGCTGGAGTATGACGAAAATTTCAAGCTGCGAATCCTCAACGACGTGATGAATTACCGTTACCGAAAGAATGATTACAATACAGGAGTTCAGCTGCAGACAAGCAACTTTAGCACACTTTACCCTTTTCTTTACTTCGACCTTCGAGAAAATAAAGAAAACTTGACAAACGACCCGCAGCAGATGGTTTTTCACTACAGGCTTAACGAAGCGGCAAATCCCCACGATTACACGATATACGCCGCTATTTTGTACGAAACCGAAATGGTTCTGAGGCCGGTGGGTAACGAACTGGTTGTGGTTTAAATTTTTTTCACAAAATATATACACGATGACTTCTTACCACCCGCGTAAGGTCGTGCTTTCTGATGGGCAAAAAGAAAGCCTCGCCAAGGCGTTTTCGAACAAAACAGCAATTACACTAAGACTAAAGTACGAAGACATTGCAGAAGGAGATGGAAACACTTTGCATCTGACAGCGCGGCAAATCACAAAAATTCAGCAAGCCGTTAGCGATAAAAGGGGAGTTGATCTGAAAATGAGCAAAACGCAGATCAAAAACTCACTCAAACTTGTCAAGGCCGCGGTTCTTGGTAAAGGGTTGCAGGTAAAACCAAAAGGTGGTAATGGCATGAGGGTCCGGCCTTCAGATGTGATGCGGCGCCCGCCCCCATTTATTGGAACTTGAAAAAAAAAAGAATTTTGAGGACGTTCCTTTAACTGATTTTGACCTGCTTGCCTGGTGCGATTATCTTAAAATACCGATAAAAGGTGTTTTTTCAAGAAACGAATTTTTGCCAAAAAACCACTCCCCCTGCATAATCAACCTGGGCGACTTGGGTGGCCCTGGCACCCATTGGGTTTGTTGCTTTAAAGAAATAGAAAGCTACGAGTACTTTGACTCTTTCGGTTTGCCTCCCCCCGCAGAATGGGAAAATGATCTTGTTCTTAAGGGCAAAAAAAGCTTTTTGCGAAACGACAACCAGCTTCAGTGGGAACAAAGCGTGCGCTGTGGCTACTACTGTTTGCTTTTTTTAAACGAACGAAACAAAGGGCGGTCGTTTAAAAAAATTCTTGAAATGTTTTCTGACGATTTGTTGAAAAACGAGGCTGTGGTCAAAAGGTATTTTTTACGTCAAGTATAGAATGGAGGTGTATTGCGTTAAAGAGAGACGATTTACTTCTAACTTGCCCGGCAGTGAAAAAGTGGTGATTACCAAAAACGGCCGAAACATGCTGAAAGTCAAATGCGCAAGTTGCGGCATCACCAAGACAAGGTTTCTTTCAAAAAGCCAGAGCGGCAAGCCGCGCTTACCCCAGTTGACAAAATCGCCGAGGGCGCAAGCATGTTTTTGTCTGGCCTCTCTCCCACGTTCGCGACCGCGGCCGCCAAACTTGCGGGGCAAGCCTTTAAAGGGGTACAAGACAATGTTGCATATTTTCGAAGCACATAATTGAACAAAAAAATAAAAACTTAAATGGAAATCCAAAAAGTTTACTGCGTGAAAGAAAGGCGTTGCACTTACAACGAGCCTTACAGCAAAAAAACCTCGATAAACATCGATGGTCAAAAAATACTTGAAGCCAAATGCAACAGTTGCGGTATAACAAAGATCGTTGTTTACGATCCGGTAAAAGGTTTTTGGACTGCCAAAGGCGCTTGGAAAGCCAAACAAAAAACAAAAATTTTTTAAACAGGTATAGAATGGAGGTCTATTGCGTGAAAGAAAGAAAGTTTACTCCCAATGTGCCTGAAACCGAAAGGGTGGAAACAACAAAAAACGGCCGAAAAATGTTAAAAGTTACCTGCGCCAGTTGCGGTATTACTAAAACTCGATTTGTTTCCAATAAAACCGGGGCAGGCCTTGACATCCACAAAGCCATTGGCAAGCTTCCGAAACCAAAAAAAGGTTGGACTTTGCCGGGGCACAATTACACTGGGCCTTACAATCCTCTTGAAAAGCAGCTAACATACGATCCTAAAACCGGAAAGATATTAAAAATCATGCAACAACCAACAGGTGCAACAGACGCTGTCGCAATGCAACACGACGTTGATTATGCTGTCTGCGATGGCAAAAAAAAACGAAAAAAGTTGTAAACACGAGGCAGATAAAAAAATGGTAAAAGCCCTTGACGCCGTTCCCAAAAATAAGCGCCAGTGGGGACACACTTTGGCAAGAAACGTAATTGCATCAAAGCAGAAGGTTGGCTTAGGGGTTGGAGAAACCATAAACAAAAAAATCGGAGAAAAAATTCCTGGTTTTCAGCAGGCGCAAGATCTTGCTATGATGATTACAGGCGCCGTTGGCGGCGATAAAAAGCTTCTTGAAAAATATTGGTCAGGTGACATCGCCAAGGGCGCTTTCAACACAAAAACAGGTTTGTTCAGCAAAAAGTTTTGGACTCACCCTTCAGAAAACCAAGACCCTTCTTGCTCAGCCACAGTTTATAACAAAAAAACAGGAAAATGGGTTAACCATTATTGCGATTAAATCTGAAAATTTTTGCCCTCAAGTATAATGGCCACCGCTACCCAATACAGACGAGCCGAAATCAAGGCAATGAAACTGACCTTGGAAAATCAGCAGGCCCACTACGAAAAGACTTCCGCCAAATTCAAGCGCTGGCATACTCGCTGTCAGACAGCTTGCGCTTTAACGGGCGGTGCCGCGACGATTCTTACTGGCTCCGGTCCCGCAGCTTCTCTTTCCGCTGTTGGCATTGTCGTTGGAGGGCCTTTGATTGCGACAGCGACCGTTCTTTCTCTCGCGGCAACTTCTTTGAGCGTAACTGTCAAGTTTTTCTTGCAAAAAGCAAAAAAACACAAAAAAATACTTTTACTTGCTGAAGAAACTCTATTAGCAATCAACTCTCTCACGTCAGCCGCCTTGGAAGACGGCAAAATTTCTGACGACGAATATCAAGAGATCGTCGGAAAGTACAGTGCCTTCTCTTCGAAAAAAACGAAACTGCGTTACTCAAATCACACTGACGGCGCGCGCTCCCACCAATCTTAAAAACTTTTCTCGGCAGCTTTTTTCGTTTTTTTACTTTTCGTCAGGTTTTTTGCCAGCTTTTCGATTATTTCTTCTTTTTTTGGCCAAGAATCGGGTAGCTTTTTGAAATAAAAATACAAAAAACAGACGTAGTTAACGTTTTTTGCATGCCTTTTGTATTCTTTTAACACATTTGCCAAAGAACACAGCCTTGCCGGCTCAAAATCCTGCCAAGAAATGCCGTTTTTTTTCAAAACTGTTTTCAAATATGACAAGTTCGCCACCTGCGGAATCGATCTTCTTTCTGTCTCTTCCTGTTCTTTGAAATCTTGGCATTCTTGAAATACAATTGGTTCAAAAGTTTTCTTTTCCGCAACAAAAACCAAAAAGAAATTTTGGATATCTTTTTTTGTTAATTTAACGCCCAGACCATAAGGGTCATCGCCAAAATTTTTTTTGTCTTTTAGCCACTTGAGCCTTAAAGATTCAACAAAATTATAATAAATCGGAGCCATATTACTACTAAAGCCCGCAAGGAAACAAGGGTCATCGCCAAAATATTTTTTTTCTTCCATGTCTTTTTCTTCCTTTATATTAAGTCTTTAAAGTTCAAATGGAAAATAATAAATTGGAGTCACGTTACTACAGCCCGCAAGGATACTGGAAAGGAATTTCTGCAATAAAAAAAATAGCCAAAGCCGCAAAGGTTTCCGAAGATACTGCAAAAAGGTGGCTCGGAAAGCAAGCTTTTTGGCAAATCTACCTTCCCGCACCACGATACGTTCCTCGCCCAAAATTCGATGTTTCTACTCCTAACGCGGTCCACCAGGCGGACCTTCTTTTTCTTCCTCATGACAGATTGCCGCGAGGGCGAAAAGTTTACAAATACGCGTTGACTGTTGTTGACGTTGCCAGCCGTTACAAAGAGGCCGAGCCTTTGACCTCCAAAGATTCAACTGAGGTTGCAAAAGGTTTTCAGGCAATTTACAGGCGTAGTGCACTGAAATGGCCACAGATGCTGCAAGTTGACCCCGGGCGCGAATTCATGGGCGCTGTTACCAAAGAAATGGAAAATCGAAAAACAGCTATTCGACGCGGGCGTGTTAACATTCACAGAGATCAGGCCATTGTTGAACGTTTCAACCGCACACTGGCAGAGCGCCTGTTTGGTTATCAGTACAGTGTCGAGTTGACCCTGCCATCTGGCCAGCGGTCGACAGCGTGGGTTAAGAGGCTACCCGAAGTTATTGCCGCTCTGAACGACGAAGTTACACGGCTGACGGGCAAAAAACCCTCAGAAGCTATTAAATTAAAAGCCGTTGCTGCCAAGCCGTCGACTCCTTATTTGAGGCCTGTTGGTAAGAGCGAAAAAAAGCTCCCCTCCTCCGTGAATGTAAGATATTTGTACCAGCCGGGTGAGTTGGAAGGGGGCGGAAAACGCGCCACCGATCCAATCTGGTCTTTGAAAGTCTTTTCGCTTGAAAGAGCTGTAATGAAACCGAACGAACCTGTTTTGTATTACTTGCAAGACGGCCCCAAGCGCGGCCTTGTGCGCGAGGAGCTGCTCGTCGTACCTCCTGATACCTCCCTTCCACCAGTCAATGCCAGCTAAAGGTGATATTCAATCGGTTCGGTATGTATTCCATCTTCAAGCACCCAACGTTTGTCGTAATAGGCGCTCAAACCCAGTTTTTCCTGCTCGTAAGTTACCATTTTTCCTTCCTTCATACGGAAGCCTCTGTTATTCGCTTTATCAACGCTGCCTTCAAGAGCTGCCTTGAAACGCTGCCAAGTTACTTCGTTTTGCGTCTTTGACATACCCTTGGTGCTAAACTTCTTTTTTTCACCCTCTTGTTCCTCGATGAAATAACACTTTGAGCAAAGCGCAATCATCCGGCTGCCCGTACACTCAAGCTTAAAGAGACCAGGGGTGCGGCCGCTCCACTTGTCCCAAGCCAGCCATTGTTTTTTTTGGGACTCGAATTCAAGTTTCAGCGAGGGTTTTACAATGTCTTCAAGCTTTTGTGCCGAAATACCCATGTAACAGCTGTCTGTGTCCATCTGAATGAGCTCAAAGTCTTTTCGATCAAAATACTTGTCTAAAAAGTCATAGTAAAACTTGAGCATGCGCAGCTTTGCTAACTGGTAAACCGCGATCCCAACTTGAAAAGGCCTGCTAATAGTTATCCGGGGCTTGCGGCTTTCCAACTCGTACGCTTGCCCGATTTCATCTAAGTCGCTGAAATACGCGCTTCGCAGGGCTCGGTCAACCACTTTTTCGTCTTTTGTATAAATTACGTTTGTTTGCCTTTCTAGAGCCTCGATCAGCTTCCCGTAAGCACTGTTTCCTAACAGCTTAAACACGTCAGCCAGCAAGGCCTTGCTCTTATCAACATCGCCTGTTCTCCGCGCCTCTGTCACTTGTTCCACAAACCAGGGGAAGATTTTTTTCGGTTGGTAGTCAATCGTTCGGTGAACCGCCGTTATCTCTGCCCCGTGTTCCACATACCAGCGCAGCAGTGGAGCATACAAAAGAATTTTTTTAGCAGAAAGGGCACCAACGAGCTTTTTACCATCTCCACGATTTCTTTTTGTTTTTTTCAAGTATTCATACATGTGTTGTGGAACAGCTTCGCCTGGAACCTCTTTGTTGTAAAAGAATGGCGGCATCTCTTCAAACTTTTTCCACAATTTTTTTGGAATCTCAATGTCAACTTCAGCAAATCCAAACCATTCGCGTATGTAAGAAGGATTTTCTCCTTTCAGATTTTCCGTAAGTAACTTCGCCTGCGCTTCTTCAACTCCTGAAAATTGGTGGACTTCTTCCTTTCCGCAGGGCATGTTTTCCAACATTGTTGACAGATAAAGAGGCATTTGCATCGTAGCCGACAATGTTTTCGCAAAGATGCGGAGCGGGGTACTGGTGATCTCTGATCTTTGTGACGCCAACTTCGTGGTACCTTGTAAATACTATGCTTGGCCCTCCAACAACAGCCCCTTTCAGCATTTCGTACGCTTCTTCGCAAGGAGAGAAAAGTTCAGCCCCTCTTTCAACAGATCCTCTGAGCAGGTAATGTAAGCTAACCCCGGGAATACTGACTGCGTCTTTAAGAATGTCGATCCTCTTTTCAGTGTAAAAAGCTTTCATCTTTTCAAGAGCTTCCAGGCCAGGAGACACGTCGAGATTGTTGTAATAGCGCAGCCAGTCTGCAAAGGTGCGCATGCCCTTTTCCGCAAATGTGCGCTTACACCCCTCCCACTCCTCCCTTGTGAGCACGAATTGACCTTTCAACTTCGAAAACCACGCTGGGTAGTCAGGAAGCCCAGGGTAGTCAAGCTTTTCGGGGGAGTCAAACCACTCGTAAGGAAACCACGATTTCTTTGCCTCGCATTCATAAGCCTTAACCCACTTTTCATAGCTTGTTCCCGGCCCAAGGTAGTTGATAATGTCAAGGAAACGGAAGCCCTGAGTGAGCAAGAACATGATTTTGTTACCATTTTTTGCCACTCTGACTTTGCCGGTTGTGTCAGCAAGGCGTTCTGCGAAGTTATTTTTGATCAGATTCAGATCGTAACTGCCAGAGTTGAACCCAACGACAGGTACCTGGTTGCACCATTCCTCAATTTTTTTTCGCTGCGATTTTGGAAGCAGGCCTACGTCTTCTGGCATAAATTCCGCTCTTACTTGAGCCCGGATGTTTTTTCCGCGTCTCTCTAGCTCTTCCATAAACTTGCGGACCAGCTCCGTGGGGTCTCTTTCACAGATGTGGGTGGGCTCTCTTTCAAGAGTGTCACCGATGCTTACCGAGATTGGCACGTGCGCGTTTTCGATCGTGAGTGTTGGCGTCGGTTCCTTTCGCTGATTATTGTCGCCATACGCCTCGAAATCGTACAAGATCGCGTGCGGGTAGCTTTTTGTTTGCGCCCGCGGTGGATCAACAACGATTTCCCTTACTTCGCACGCCCAAGCCTCGATCACGCGGTAGCCGGCCCTTCGAAGCAATCTTGTACGTTTCATTGTGGCTTTGAACCTGTCTTCGCGTGTTTGGTCGTTGCGGTCAATGATTTTGTTACGATCTTGCGGGTAACATTTTCGACACCCGTGCCAGTGGCACCCGTGGTATTGAAATACAGTTTTTGAAATAGGGTCGTACCCGTCGACAGGTGCGCGCTCAACCCAACGCTCGCCACCATGCCCGCACATTGCGTGGTGTATGTGAATTTTCCGCCGCTTGGCTTCTTGGTCAAGCCACCGAAGCGATTCTTTGGAAGCTTGATGGCTTGGATAGAAATCCTTCTCAAAGCTTGTCTGCGGTTCCTCCACCTTTTTGCCCGGGCAATCGATTATTGTTTTTCCTTGGCTGCAAGTTTGGGTATGCCGTTTAAGGTTACAAACTTTTGTAAATCTCGCGTTGCAATGGGCGCATGCATACGTCTTGGCTAACCTTTCAATATCTTTAATAACAAACGCGTGCCCTTCCCAAATGCCGATCGTCAAAATGTTCTTTAGCATAGCTGAAGGGTTTCTTGTTAGGTTCCATACGACTTCCTCATCTTTTTCTCGCACAGGCTCATAAACTCGAATGCCGAGCCAATCAGAGAAAGCAGCCCCCTGATTCAAATGCCTTTCAACTTTATCTAATTCATCAAGAGATGTTTTTGGACAGTCGGTCGGCTCAGTTGCGAGTTTAAAAAACCTCTTTGCGAGACCACGAGCTGCTGCTGTGCTTCGATGTGGGAGTGCTCCTTGATGCACAGCAATGCAACGCCATAGACACAAATTATCTTGATAGGTATCTAGCGCAACCATTGGACCCGCACGCCCACGCGCAAGATTGCGCAGCCAGTCTGGTAAGGGGCCTGTGCCTAACAGCGGTTGACGGTCAAGCACAACCTTTACATCAACATTAAAAAAGCTTACAAACTTCCACTTTGTAGAAGGTCTTTTGATATTGTCAGGAGCCAGGCGTTTTGTCTCCTGTTCGCTCAACCATTTTTCCGCTGCAGAAAGCTTATTAACCCAAGGTGAGCCTTTGTTAATGTAGTAGACAATGACCGTATCATCATCAATGTTGCGCAACCGATACGAGTAAGCATGCCTGATATAAAACGCTGTGTTTACATTTTCTCGAATTTTTTCCATAAAGTTTGGTGTAAGGTCTTTTTCCAGACCTCTGATGAAGCGCCATCGAATAAAACGCCGGCCACTATTTTCCTCCCCCTCGTATTCCGCGACATCAAGAAGGTTTAAAATCTCATTCTGATAATTTGTTACCACCCGATTTTCGTGTGGTACAAAAGGATCAAATTCATTTTGAATGTTCTTCCTTTTTTGCTCCTTCTTTTCCTTGCGACGAAGTCGCTGAGGGGGTTTTGGGTGATACTTTTGTGAAAGCAACGGTTTTAGCAAACGCTCTTGCACTTCAAGAGGGATCGGCTCATCCAGTATATTACGGACAACTTCACGAAGTGGGCCGGACATTTGAGGCATTCGCTCAATTTGTTGCTCAACAAACTCGTCAAATTTACTTGCTTTGTTCGCGGTCAACAAGGTCTTGCTGAAAGCCATGTACCTAAAAAGCGCAAATGTTCAATTGACATGAAGCCGCGAGCGGCATGCAAATTTGTGCGTGGGTGTCGGGGGTTTACCCGAATGATATTTTTAGACGTTGTAATATCATGACTCATCGCCACCTGTCAAAAAAGCGTCTAATTCAGTGTGGTATTTGTCGAATTACGTTGAGAGCGTGACGTGACAGTCAAGGGCATGTTTGCACATGTCAAGGGCTTGCCTGAACATGGTATGCAAATTTTGTTTTTTCCGCGTGGGTAAACAAAGTCGGGGAATTTACCGTGACTCATTAAAACTTGTCAAAAAACGAACTCCAGCTGCGATAAAAGCGGTTACTTCTGAGGTGTTATTCATTTGACTCACCTATTACTACTCGAATATTTTACCAACTTCCGCTGTAAAGGGAAAGTGATTGTATTATGCCGTGCCATGACATGTCAAGAGAGAAAGAGAGTAATGTAGTGGTACTATCTTTTCATGAAAAAATGTAATTTTCTGTTGGTACTAGCCTGGGACAAAAAAAATGTGTGTAACCGACAGGAAACCGGCCCATGTGTGTGTGGAGAAAATAAAATTGTCAATTTTGACATATTTTCTTGATCTACCAGCATTCTTCTACGATAAACGTTACGTTTTCTATGCAAATAAGTATTTTAAGTAGCTTGTAGAGTACAAATCCGTTTATTGACTAAGTTAGTTTCTTAAGAATTCATGTTCAATAAACACTATTGTTGTTGTTATTAATGAAAGAGGAACTAATTCTTACCAAGTTTGAAACCGAAAATGTTTTTATAAACGATGAAAGAGTCTTACGTGTCTTGGTGCACAAAATGTTCCATCGAGCGGAGGAGCAACTTTGCCGAAGCAGGAAGAACCGTCACGTGTGCAGTACAGGGAGCCACAGTCAGACTAATAAACAAATAAGCAAACAAGCAACTAAATCAAAATGAAACAAACGCATCACCTAATATTGTTGACAAAGAAATGAATTAATAAGTAAAATCGGTAAATAGGTTTTTCCCGTAGGTGGAAAATATGGGGCGTCTAGGGCCTCTGTTGATAACAGTTTTAACTTTACCCTATTGAAATAAGGGCTTAATTTACTTACCAGGTGCAACTTTGTTTTTTTTTCTTACTTGTTGTTTCGTGCAATGCCAATGTCCTTTTCCGTATTGTTTCTCACACTGTTCGTCTCCCGTTACCAGCCTTCCTGGGAGGTCATTGTTAAAGATCATCGTGTAAGGAAGTGTGCTGTCCTGTCGGTCTTTAAGGCAGCTTGGTGCGTGACTTGTAGAAGATCAAAACAACAACAAGAGAAATCAGAAAGCAGGCAATTTGAGAGCAGTGAGACAAAAACATTGTAGACCTAGTCTTGACTTTTAAGCTCATCATCGTGTAGAAACCGGTATCACTGGAATATTCAAGTTTGTGTTAAACGTTTTAAGTACACCGCGGTACAAAACAGTTTCCTGACGTTGAAATGTGTTTGCTTTGCGTTTTTCTCTCTTGTTTCTTTTTTAAAGACGCCATTTTGTTTCCTACTCAAACATTCTCAGATATTCAGTTTAGCGCACTGATGCGCAGTCTATCCGACGCTTTTGCAATTGGTTATTGCAAGGTGGCAGCTGTAGTACAACAAGTTGTCAAAATAGATATTCGATACTCGAGTTAGTTAGTGCACATGAATTGATGTTTTTTCACGTTATTCTCCATCGTGTTGAAAAGCAGTTTATATTATTTGGCATTAAAGTAAATACGGACACGAAAAAAAAGACATAATTTTGTTACCTTAACAAAGATTGAATCTCTCGTTCACTGCAAGGAGACCACTTTCCCGCCAATTTTCCCCCAAGGACCGATGTAGACATGACATATTGGTAATTAGGACAGTCACCTGAGTTTTCATTTCCATCATGGTGCACGCCAAGACTTATATATTAAAACAAAGAAAATATTTGCAAAAAATCAAATTATTAGTTATAGATTGTTGATAGAATGTGCAATGTACGATGTTCGGAGAATAATAAGCAATTATTGGATGAGGCTAAGTATGATATGAAGAATTATGCAGATCTCGGAGGGCGTTATCCGCCTTAGCCGAATTCAATAATTGTTTTATTATTCATTCAAAATATTTCCAATAGCTTTAAATACACAAAATGAATTAAAATGGCTACTAACTTTGGTGTAGAATTTTCGCTAACAGTGGCCAATTCCTCCAGTGCCGCTGGTTTTTTGATGTTTCTCTCCTGAAGAGAAGCTTTAAAAATCAAGTGACTTCCCTTTGAAGCTTTTTTGATGTTTTTGCTATCTTTATCATCTAATATTTTGGCCATTTTTTCGTCGCAATGTTGAAATTTTGCGACCATTTTCGCCTTCGGCTGAGCTCTGTACAAAGTCGTTGTTGCGTGACGTCAATCGTACAATAATTTTTCTATTATTGGACGATTGACGTCAATCGTCCAATATTTATTACGTCATTCGTCCAATAATAGAAGCGTCTTCCAAATTTGGTCGGTGCTAGCCGGTTAGTTGGAATTAGCCGGGGATTGAAAGCCAATCAGAAACGAAGAAATATTTTGAATGAATAATAATTTGCATTATGGCACATGTTAAATTGTATTTTAACCCTCTGACGTACAAACAAATTCACACCGGCCGTAGTGGTACAAGGGGAAAGGGGCTGTTGTTAATGATGAAACTCCCTAAATGTTTTCTTTTTAATAAGGTGAAACAAAAGTATTTTAATTTGCATCGAGTAGATAGCCCTGAGCTTGCTGAACAAAATGACAACATTTTGATTTTGACGTCATATGACGTCTTAAATCTGCCATCTTGGATCCGCCATGTTGGATTTTACTTTTTTCTCAGAAAATCAGAAAATGACGCAAGTTGATACAAAATTAAACGAAAGTGCAAATGACATGTATAAATGTACTAATTTTGCATTTGTGCTTCGGAAAACTAAAAACAATAGGAATTAGGTAAAAAAGTCGACATTTAGCTAAACCTACATGTCAAAATGTGGTTGTCATGGCAATGTCAAAATTTATGGGTTCGCAGTTGACATTTTGAAACACGTTTGAGGAATGACTGAACACCCCCTGAAAGTTTAATTAAGCATCGCAGAATAAGTTCCCTTTTTAAAATTTCACAAAAATTTTGCAATATCAAAGCTCCTGTACAGTGGACTAAAAATGATGGAATTGGTCTAGTTGTCCTTCACATTTACTTCTCGGGGACATAATTTCTTCTTTCTAAGTGTTTTATTTAGACGTCACAAATCTCTACAGCGATTCTTAATCTAAAATTTTTCTATTTTTAAGACATAAGTGTCCTTGGGAGTTGTAAACCGGGGCGTATCAATTGAACCGTGATGTTTTGTGTTTTAACTTACTTGTGTGCAGTTTCATGAGCGAGGATGAAGGCAGTTGGGAAGCCAATGTCATTATTAACCGAGAGGCTTATTCTATCACAAATTGAATTAAAGTCCGCGTAGCCTAAAATTAATAATGAAATAAAATAGAATAAAGTAAAAATGGTTAACCCTGCATCGCGAATTAATTAAAATCTGCAACGGCTACAGTTATAAATGAATAAAGGATGGTATAAAGTCCAACAATCACTCTTTCAAAAAATAAGAAACCCAATAAGTATAATTGAAGACATTTGGTACTTATTTAGAAAGCTACGAAATGCAACAAACTGCAACAAACCGTCCGGTCTAGCAGTGTAGTGTTTCGTTGAGGAATATTGGAAATGTACGTGACTACATACTGTTTCATAGAAACACCAAACCTTAGCCTCAGAGCACGTTTACCCCCGAGAAAGTTTACATCTCGGTGAGTACTTGAGTCAGTTTTTGCGCTTTATCACATCAGAATCCCCTAAATATTACAAAAATAAACTAAAAAGACGGCGCTAAAAACACGTTAGCTCAGTAGTAGCAGTAAAAATTCACCTCCACTGCTTCCCCTGTAAAATGAAAGAAAGAAAGAGAAATAAAATGAGAGCTAAAGTACGATCGATATGGCGAACTTTTTTAGTCCATAAACCACTGACAAAATAGAAACAAAGACTGAAAGAAACCAATCAAACAAACAATCAAACAAACAAGGAGTAAAAAGTACAAAAACAAAAACGAAACAAAACAAAATGGATAGAGCAATACGCAATATGTATTTCTTAAATTCTAAAGAATACTTGAATCTTTAGATTAATTCTCGCAGTCCGGAATTATAAGGACATTTCCATTTCATGAGAGAATTTTACCAACTATTAAATGCTTGGTATGGTTCATTATGTTTAATAAATAAATTTTATTTTGCGGTGCGTCTGTTCAGTTATAGATCACGTCACGGATGACGTCAAAATGCAGTAAGAACAGCAGGAGTGGCTCACAGGGTCAAGAGGGTCTCACAATTCTCAAGGCAAGGCAAGTGGGTCACTGATTTTTATCTGAACAGACCCACGGCAAAATTTGTTTTATACTATGATAGAAGACTACTGTAACAGTTCTTAAGCAAGGTCACAACCGGTGAACTAAAGTTGTTCTCAATAGGCCTTATCACGGTTTTCGACGCCATCTTGACGAGTAGGCAAAGCGGGTTGAAATTACGGTGTTTGTATGGGAATCCGACGGCAAATATCTTTTACAAAAATTGAATTCTGGACAATTTATGAATTGTAAAGTTAATATACTAGGCAAAAGTTTTAATTTGCCGAGTTTGAAGGATGTAGCTGGGCCCCGATCGTCTGGTATATGCAAAATAGGGTTAATCAATCAAGATAATAATTCATGATCTTTTCTTTGTTCCCGCATATGAATATTCGATTTTATTCCGATCGACGCACGTGTGTTTTTTCAAAACTCCGATATCGCTTATGGCAGCCTTCGATGCATAGGCAAAATTCGTGTCCTCCTATCTTCTCGTTATTGCCGTTTTACAGCGAAGAGGCAAAAGGGAGGCCAAACGGAAACATAGTTCTGGGTAATACTGATGCACCATGGCATGGGACAGTTTGGATCGCTTCGATCGTCTCCCTCTGTGGCAGTAGTTCTCATATAATCGTTCGCGATCGCCGCGGTCTGCGACCGTCTGCGACCGTCTGCGACCGATCGCCCGGATAGAACACGGGCGATCGAAGCGATCGCGATCGCCCCGATCGTCGCAGACGTCTCTGTAATGTTCTCATTATGATCGCCCCGATTTTTTTTTTTTTTTTTATTTTTTTTTTTGAAATTTTAAAAAGAAATTTTGGGAAATCTCAGAACTTGTGGAAAGCCCGAACGCAAGCAAACTTTTTGAAGCGACAGAGGCGACAGAGACGATCGGGGCGATCATATGAGAACCAGCCTTAATATATCACAGGCATTAACCAATCATAACGCGCACAGTCTTTTCTATTATAACATAAAAGACTACAGAATCTTCTTTTCATTTAACAAGACTGCAAATACATTAAAATCTAAATAGTACATAATCTAATTTTACTACCCAAATCTTCATTCTTCAGAAAGACGGAAAGATCCGTGTTCTGGATTTATTGTAACAACTTACCGAGTAATTAATGCTATGGCGTCAGGGTGATTAGGGTCTGAATCCAACACTGGAATATGAACATCTTCGGCCCATTGACTGAGAGCTAAATGCTTCAATTGATCGTCTAAATCTTGGTCATAGTCAAGCTAAAGATGAAAACAAACAAACAAACAAACTATAGAAAAAGAATTTGTTTGACAGACGAAAACGAAATAACCAGTGGTTTTCCCTTCTTTATTATATTTTTAGCTCCTTTATGGTTAACAAGTCAACATTATTGAAACATACAGTTTTAAAATCATCACTGCCCAACAAACAACAAAGAATTCAGACAAATTAACCTACTACAACGTAAAAAGTGTCCCAAGAATTTTTTCCAGGACTGTAGCTCATTGAACACCACTACTGCTTTTGAGCATTATCATTGTCAGTGCTAACAGGAAAAGTTATAAATTAATTCCCTGTAACAAATCTTTAATGTTTTTTTCTGGCACTGACGAAAACAATATTTTCACAAAATGATCGACTTACCCCATCATTTACCAATTTAATTTTCACAACTGAGATGGTGATTTTTTTCTTGCCAATAGTATCATGATGATATATGGCGTTCAACTGCAACACAAGATTAACAAGATTAAAAATGACTTAAGTCCACAGTGTATGGAGTATCAGATTGTCTATTGTATATTTGCAAACATTACTTGTAAAATGGGTAGTACATACTCAAATGTACTTATATTTTTTAATCAGCTGTTACTATGCCCATTTATGGACAGAAAGCCCCTGTCTTACGTACGGCGGATATCCCGCGTTAACGTTGTGCGTTCTTATCTGTAGTTTAAATAATAATGGGATGATGTGTGGGGAGAATAAACTGAGAAAAAAGTATTGAGTTCACAGATGGGACTTGAACCCATGACCTTCCGTACACTAGTCGGTCGGGACGCTCTAACCGCTGAGCTACTGACAACTCTAGTGGGTGAGCAGTTGTCATTTTGTGGGTGACACAACGACTGCATCGCGCAATTGCATTATGTCCATGAACACACACATTTAACTGCATCACGCACATTGAAAATTGCATGCTCGAAGTTCAACTTTGTTTACAATTTGTTGAATGATAACTCAATTATCCAACTCGATCTTGCCGGTAAATTGCTTGATTTTAGCAAACTTGGCATTCGAATTCGCTCCTGTCGGTTAATTATAAGGAGATATTACACATGATTTTGTAGGATAGTTTTCAAATTATTCATGAACATAACTTCATTTTGCGTACTCAGGGGAGCAACGCTTCTACATAATATATAAAAGGAACTATGGAATTAATAATGGTAAAGGAACTTAGTTTAGCCTAAATTTTCAAGTTTGTCATTTGTACTGTGTTTCATTCTTGACAATCCATGTTCGAATTTGTTTGATTATTACCACTTTAGTAACAGTAAATTAATTTATGAACTTTTAACTCACCAGGTTTGCAAGCATCAACAAATATTTAGTGGTAGTATCGCCGTGAAATGCTATTGTGTATTTATCAGCCACTAACATCATCTCGAGGTAATTATGATCACCATCATCATTGCGTTTGATTCTCATTTGAGATTTCTTGTCAATGGTGTAATCTTTCTTTTCGCTGACTTTTGATAATATTTCTATAATTGAAGAAATTGATGGTCAAAATAAAGGTAAATCAAGTGAGTATAAGTAGTTTAATTCCACTGGGTAAGAAAATCATGGTAGGCCAACGAGGCTGTTAATTTTGCTCACGCTATCTGTTAGGGTTAATGAACAGTCACTCTTCATGCCAAAAACGCTTTTCAAGACACAAGTTTTAGTTAGTTTAACGCTTTTCTCTGCTTTTAAACAGTGTTATTCTTTTACTTTCATTGCCAACCCCATTATAATTTGTATTAAGCAACATTGTAATCGCATTGAGGATTTGCAACATGCGTACAAAGAGCTGTTATCATTATTAACGTCATCATGGCTAATTTAGTAGAGCTTAGGTTTCCTCTTAACTCAGATCTTTGAGTACTCTCTAGGAGGATAACCGCATCATTTGACTAATAAACCGTTTCCATCCGCTATCCCCGTAGCCTATACCAAGTGCCTCCATTTCATTTGTACTCCATACCTTTGTATTGACGATTTTCCGCATTTTTGTCGTCAACTGAACGCCTATAGATCACGTGACTGCTCACTTTAGGATTACTTCTAGAAACAAGATGGCTGGCCAATGGTTGAAGGAATAGAGTTTGGTTCAGTAGTTGAATTATCCCCGTCTGAATGAACAAAAGGAACAAATGTAAACTGATTATTATCAAGAATCTAACCGTGCCTCAAATGGCTGGGTGTAAGCACAAACATAAGCGCGTAAGAAGAACGAACACATTAATTCTTCCTCAGCTATACTCAATTAATAGGAATAAGTCCCGCCCTCCGGGGGTTGGGGGTAGTCGTATATGTGAGCTATATGGGTATGTGCCGCTGTGAAGGGTATGGTCTTTAAGCAGTTTATTCTGGGATAGGGCAAAGAAAAAAGAGAGCTTTGGTTTAGAACAAGGTTACCGTATCGTTTGTCAGGAAACCGATTAGTGGTACGAATGAAAGTCCAGAATAGGAATAGGAGCTCGGAAAAAAATTGGCTTTCCTAAAGGCAATAAAATCATCGCACACAAATAGTGATACATTTCTAAACGAATGCATGGCTGGGATAGGGTAGGGATTTTTAGTCTAGTATATGGTGGCAAAATTAGCTGAACATGGTTTGGTAAAGGGTATGTGTTTCAGAGCCCCAGCGGCACACACCCACACAAAAATATACAGAGTACCCCCCCCCCCCTCCGGGGAGAATAAGCATAAGCACAAGCAGAACAAATAAGTAAGCAAAAATGTCACAGTCTAGTCCAGGAAAATTCTTTCGAGATCCTCCGTGATAACTAGCCTTATTTGCCAGTTGAAAGTAACGCTAATTTGACGGGTGCGTGTAGTCAGTGAACGATTTATTTTCTCTCAGATAAATTTAACTAATTTTACACTTATTCCTATACTATAGCTATTTTCTTTTTACTCACTAGTCCGCGCTCGTTACTAACAGCAACTGAAGAACCAGGTTCTGAGTTCACGTGACCAATAAAGAAGGAATTCTGGGGTGGATCCTCGCTAGTGACTGTGCCATTCTCGTGTCGCTCAACAGTCAGCCATGGTGACATGAGTTCTTCGTTCTTTGTAAGGTTGAGATGAAGTGACATACCAAGAGCTTGGACATTATAATACCAGATACGTGGCTCTTCTGTGTTTCGTTTCTGCCTTGCGTGGATGTTGAGATTGTGAGAGAGAAACCTGCTTTCCTCGTCGACTTGCGTAGGAGATGTGACTTCGTATTCTGGTACTGTGTAAAAATGACTTTGTTATGTGGCTTGTGTCCAGTCTTACTGTTTTTTGCTTAGTTACTATTACAAAACTGCATCATCTAACATACGTTCTTTAGTTTATTCTTAAACTACTTGTACTTGAATTTATTACATGAAAGCTTACGCTGTAGGAGTTATTAATACATATGATCAATTTACCTTCCTCGTGTGAGCTAACACCGAAGTACTTTTCCAGCTCACTTCTTTTCATACGGAGATGAAGATTGTTCTATGAAGAAATGGAATAAAGAGTCACTGGAAAAATTTCTGTGTGGCTGACATGTAAGATTGTTTTAATGCTGGTTTGCTACAAAGCAATGCCCACTTGTGTTGACGATCAAGGGCGGACTTTCTAAAGGACCGTTTAAATAATTTTTAAGTTCAAAGAGAAATGTTTCGGCTTTTATATAAGATGTAGTAGTTTAGAGGTACATTATAGGAACAGGTCCATACCGGTTTGAATTGGGTTGCGGTACCAAGCTTGTGATTCGGACCCACTGGACCAGACGTCACAACGGCTCCTGTTAACACGTACAGCTATTTAGTCATAAATCAAGTGCAATATAAATACTTTAAAATGCAAAGAATGCGCAAAGTTGATAAAAGACATTAGCCATTGGTAAAGTCTGCGTCGAGCCATATGGCCAATTAGGCATGTAACATGAAGCAGGGTTAGCACCGGCATAAGCTCGCCGGTACCTATTTATACACCTGGGTGGAGATAGGCACTATGAGAGTAAAGTGTCTTGCCCAAGAACACAAAACAACTGCCCGGCCAGGGCTCAAACCCGGCCCGCTCGATCCGGAGTCCAGCGCGCTTCAACCAATAGGCCACCGCGCCTCCCATTTAGCCCAGCAAACTTTGTCATTGCAAGTTTTTGTTCTTATTTTGATGCATGTCTGAGCTCGCAGGGACCGCGCAGAGAAAAGGGGCTAGGGGGGCTTTAGCCTCCCCACTTTTGTGCAACAATAAATAAATAAATAGTTACACAAACAAGATATAAAATAAATAAAATTGAATAATTAAGTACGATTAAATAATTCTACGGCTCGAATATTACACCTTTCAGTCTAAAATTTGGCATGAAGTATCTCTGTATGACTCTTTATAACCATACATTTTTGTTTTTGATGAAAATCTTTCGAAAGCCGAGAAATTAGCAATTCTGTTTAACGTGCCCATACATTGCTCTGTAAAATTAAATAATTAAGTACCATTAAATAATTCTACGGCTCAAATATTACTCCTTTCAGTCTAAAATTTGGCATGAAGTATCTCTGTATGACTCTTTATAACCATACATTTTTGTTTTTGATGAAAATCTTTCGAAAGCCGAGAAATTAGCAATTCTGTTTAACGTGCCCATACATTGCTCTGTAAAATTAAATAATTAAGTACCATTAAATAATTCTACGGCTCAAATATTACTCCTTTCAGTCTAAAATTTGGCATGAAGTATCTCTGTATGACTCTTTACAACCATACATTTTTGTTTTTGATGAAAATCTTTTAAAAGCCGAGAAATTAGCAATTCTGTTCAACGTGCCCATACATTGCTCTGTAAAATTAAATAATTAAGTACGATTAAATAATTCTACGGCTCGAATATTACACCTTTCAGTCTAAAATTTGGCATGAAGTATCTCTGTAAGACTCTTTATAACCCTACATTTTTGTTTTTGATGAAAATGTTTCGAGAGCCGAGAAATTAGCAATTCTATTCAACGTGCCCATACTTTGCTCTGTAAAATTAAATAATTAAGTACGATTAAATAATTCTACGGCTCGAATGTTACACCTGTCAGCATAAAATTTGGCATGAAGTATCTCTGTATGACTCTTTATAACCCTACATTTTTGTTTTTGATGAAAATGTTTCGAGAGCCGAGAAATTTGCAATTCTGTTTAACGTGCCCATACATTGCTCTGTAATTTATAATTAAATAAGTACCATTAAATAATTCTTCGGCTTGAATATTACACCTCAGTTCCAGTCCAAAATTTGGCATGAAGTATCTCTGTTTGACTCTTAATAACCCTACATTTTTGTTTATGAAAAAAATCTTTCAAGAGTTGAGAAATTTTCGATTCTGTGATGTACCTATACATTGCTCTGTAATTATGTAAATCATCTCTGTGATTAAATAATTCTACGGCTCGAATATTACACCTTCCAGTCTCAAATTTGGCATGAAGTATCTCTGTACGACTCTTAATAACCCTACATTTTTGTTTTTGGTGTGGATCTTTCAGGAGTCAAGAAATTAGCAATTCTGTGCAACGTGCCCATACATTGCTCTGTAACTGCATATATTTAAATCATTCGCTACGCTTAATATTATTACGACATGCAGAGCAAAAATTTGGTGGACATTATCTCTGTACGACAAGCTAAAACAAAACGATTTTTTAGGGTTTTGCTTACTCAAAACCGAGTAATTAAACATGTTTTTTTTTAAATCGCGTCCAAATATAATATTAAAATATACAAAAAAAACCACTCTGTACCATACAAAGTTACGATAGCTCAGTTGGTAGAGAACACTTCTACAGAAGTTGTGTATGCCTTGGTCGTTGGTTCAAATCCAAACGGAAGCTATTGTTATTCTTTTTTCTCAGTTTTTTTTTAAGTCAGTGTGCCGTTTTATTTAAACTGATTTAAAGGTTGAACAAACGCAACAGTAAATTTTGATATTTCAGTATGTTGAGATCGAACGCCGGCTATTTCAGTGAGACTTTAACCGTTGATGTCAAATAGAATTGGACTGACGCTTGTAGTGTAAAAAAAACACCACCGAGAAATCAAGTTGTTATGCCCCAGGTGAAACTAATTTTTTGCATATATATAAATCATTCGCTCCCCTTCAATATTAACGAAATTTGGTGGACATTATCTCTGTATGACTGGCTAAAATAGAGGCATTCGTTTAAAGCAATTTGTTTACTCATAGCTGAACAATTAACGATTTTGTAAAGCGTGTCCAAATATAATATATAAATAATAAAAAAAATATTCTGTATCGTGCAAAGTTACAATAGCTCAGTTGGGAGAGAGTAGTTCCACAGTAGTTATGCTGTATGTCCCGGTGGTTGGTTCAAATCTGGACGGAACCATTTTTTTTTCTTTTTCCTTTTTTTTTTTCATTACGAGTAAAAGTCTCGCTTGCTCTTTTGGGCAAAAAAAAATTTAAATTATCTCGAGCGTGTGCGAGCAAACGCCTTGCTTATATATTTTCTTGAAACTTGCTAACATTTATTTTAATTGGCAAGAGTTCAGTTTATTAATCTTGAGTGTGTGCGGGCACATCTCATTGCTTAAATTGTTGGTTAAATGCATCAAAAGTTTAACTTACTTATATTGTTTACATTGAGTTGTTTCGTTTGAGGGAGTAAGGGGTCGCTATGCG
Organism: Oculina patagonica; assembly: GCF_052425735.1. Taxonomy (NCBI): domain Eukaryota; kingdom Metazoa; phylum Cnidaria; class Anthozoa; order Scleractinia; family Oculinidae; genus Oculina; species Oculina patagonica. Next base: position 395,084 of record NC_135765.1, on the reverse strand, counting down.
AGCGAAATTCTCGTTTGTATAAATTCTACACAATACAATTCCTTTGGTGAACGTTCGTTGGTATATAATTGGTGTAGGACCACTGTCGTGCATGTTTAGAAAGTTAAAGAAAATCGTACCTTTCAAAATATTAGCGAGATTTCTTAAAAGAATGGGCGAAATTAAACATTTGAAAAAAAACACATACTTTCAAATTTCAAAGACTTGTTTCGGACACTCTGTATCCATTATCAGTTTGAAGATGTTTCTTTCAAAATATGACATTTACACGGGCACACGTCTCATTGACATGGTCAAAGAGGATATCCTGCTCCGTATTGTCTCCATGATCGAGCTACTACAGAGTTTGGTATCAGGGTAGCCTATTCTCTGCAATTAATGTGTCACTCAGGGCGAGGGTTTTATGTGCTTGACACTCCCCGAAGAAGTAGTACTGCTCTACTCTTCCTCTTTCATGGACGTGGCGTTCATGGTGTTTTTTAAACTACATGTAAACGGATGATCTCGGAGAGTCGATAACAGTGAAAAAAAGTTTCAATGTTATAACCGACCACGAAAGTCACAAAAATGATTGTCACTATCTTGTTTTTGCGGTTGCCCCTAGATAAATAAATAAATAAATAAATAAATAAATAAATAAATAAATAAATAAATAAATAAATAAATAAAATAAACCAACCTAGCAATAAAATCGTTAGTTCAGTAGTAAGGGACAAAAGGTACTGGCAAAGTAGAGGCGTTGATAAGTTAACAACAAACATTGTCATAAATAAGTTATAAGTCGCTATAATTATCAAATAATTTTTCACTTTTAGCCTTGTGCTAGTACAGGTTTATGTCTTTTAATGGCTTCTTTTTGCAAGCGGACCTCTCAGGAAGACGTAATTGTTTAATTTCGAACTGAACTGATGACTGGGTTTATTTTATAAGGCAATTCCCAAACAAATTGTTCAGTTGATTGTCGAGTCCAGTTGATAGAGGTACGATGATCTTGTAACAATGAACATGAAATTATTGCCCCTCTTTTTTAATATAATGTTTCACGGATTGGTGAGCAATGGTGGCCACATCGTAAGTTTTGTTGAGCAACGTTTCTTTATAGAAATAAAATTTAGTTTGCTTGTTATAAATGCATTTCTCGCCATTTTAGAGAAATTAACATCAAAATTTTTAAGTATATTCCCCCACCCCCGCTAATTTCGCTCATGCGTCCGTCTATAGCCCCCCCCCCCCCACTCTAAAGCTTGCTGCGCGGGCCCTGGCTCGTAACAAATGTTGGTTTGCGCTAAGGTTGAGAGCGCTACTGTTGCATTGGTAACTGCACTGCGTTGAAAAGTACGCAGTACAGCATGTTTAGGTTATAAAAGTGAAGCGCCTTACACGAGTGCAGTTCGGGTAAAGAAAGTGACATTTCGTTCTGATGAACTGTTTCATATGCGAATTGATCTAACAAAGAGAAAATTAATTTGACTGCTTAAAAAAAACATGAGTAAATTTTGTGACCGCTCGCCAAAATCTGCGCTGAAGACAATTCAAGTGAAGAAAAAAGAGTGAATGGAGAATGGAACTTTTACATTGCTTGCAATAATATAGGTTCTCATTCCTTTTCTGACAAGGATGAAGGATTAATGAAAAAAACGTCTTACCATCACAAGCAGTGAGAGAGATCAACAGACACAACCACGTAGAGAAGTTCATGTGTGGTTTCCAAAGCTTGATCTGTGAAGAATAAAAATATTGTTGTAGGCGCCAGAATTTCGTACCTGAATTTCATAGTTCGAAAAGACTTCCATAAAAAATAATAAATAATAATAATACATAATATTTTAAGAGGAGGCCTTCAATCACCTAGAGGTGGTTTTCAGGAGGGTCCTCTGAGAAAATAAATGTTAAACCTTAAAATACATTAAAATCTAAAATACAATAAAAAGATAAAACCTATGCGGTACGCTAACTAAGATTAAAAATTAGAACAAGAATTAAAATACTACTAACTAAGGTTAAAAATGATTTAGTAAAAACTGTTTCAGTTTGTATTTAAAAATAGTTTTCGGCATCAGTTTCTTTAAAGCACTTGGTAGTGTGGTCCAGTCATTAATGGCTTTATAATATGTTTTGCTTTTTCCCCATTCCGTTCTTGGCCTACTGACTTTGGGCATGTAGCCATTTCGGGTATTATAACCGTGTTGTTGGTTCATGGTGGATCTGAAAACACCGAAATGTTCGGGGATGCTACCTTTCATTGCATCTTGCACAACACAACACCGATGACCGAACCGCCTCGCATTTAAAGACACCCACCGCAACGACGTTAGGGCCTCTGCTGATGACATTTTAGACTTAACGATCTTCTTCGCAAAACGATTTTGAAAAGATTGTAATTGTGTCATCTGTGTTGCAAGTCCAGGCTGGTCACCCAAGACAATATCTGCGTAATCTAGGTGTGGTAGGACAAGGCCATTAAAATATGCCATGAGACTTTTTTGATCCAGCATATGATAGATTCGATTAAAGACTGACAGGCGATGTCCTAATTTTTGTAAGAGGCTATTGACGTGCATCTTCCATTTCCATTTCTCATCCAATAATACGCCTAGATACTTAAAAGATGAAACAAGATTTATTTGCCCTTCATCAGTAGAAAACTGGAAGTCGTTAAACAGAGACAACATTGGCTGCGGTCACATCTAGACTACTAACTAAAGTTAAGACGGCGTTAACTATAGTTAGCTATTTCGGTAATGTGACCGCTCTCTGTTCACCCTAACTATAGTTTGAAAATTTAAGCCTCGCTGATCCAAAAAAATACACACTAACTATAGTTATACCCAAGCAAGGTTCATGGGTTAGTCTTAAGTTTACAAACGAAAAACCAATCAGAATGCGACAATTCTTTACGCACGTGCGAGATGGACATAAATATGCAAAACAAAGCGTAAAGGGAAGGAAAAAAAGAAAAACAACATGCCAAAAAATTACATATCACCAATGTTAGCAAAAATAAAGCTTGAATTCTTCGGTTCTAGCATCCTTACTTCATTTTATTTTCTTCAACGCCGAGATGCCATGCAAAAATAGAAAAAATAGAGGAACAACTAGACACAGATCAACAGCAAGGGCTGTCATGAACTAATTTAAATTTGACTTTTTTCAAAAGCTAATCAGAACTAACTATAGTTAACTGCATTGGTGTGACCGCTTAGACGACCGAAAGCACTAACTATAGTTAGGTATGACGTCACGTAACTTGAGACTTAGGGCCTGTTTATATGGAGGAGAGCTGTCTCTGGTAGGAGGGTTACCCTACATACCGAGCCACCCCGGGCGAGAGAGCTTTTCATACGTTTCTTTATAAATAGCTGCAACCCGTTTATATGAGAAATTGCAAAGTTGACTCCGGGGGCAGGGTGACCCTGGGTGGAGGGTCACTCGCTTTGAAGGGAGGGTGACCCTGGGGAGCGAGCCAACTTTTTTCCATATAAACAGTTTGGTTATTTTTGCCTCGCCTACCAGGGACAAGTTGACACATACGGAGCATGCGCAAACGCTAAAATCAGCAAAAACAAAAGTGCAGATAAATTGAAATCGAAGTCGGCGGTAAATTAGTCTAAAAAATGGTCTTGGTCGACGATTCAGCGTTCCTGATTTTAGAAAAAGCAGCCATAATAGATGTTTCAAAACAACTCTCGCCCGTCTTTTGAACCGAGAGGGCCAAGTTTTGGCTCGGTCAACAGGGACAACTTTCTCATCTAAACTCTCGGCAAAAGATGGCTCGGGGGAGAGGGTAACCCTCCTACCAGGGACAACTCTCCTTCATATAAACAGGCCCTAACTATAGTTAAACTTTAGTTACGTCGTAGATGTGACCGCAGCCATTGTCTTGCTACCCGAAAGCATCAATTTAGACATAGTTTCGTGTCAGTTTTCGTGTTAATTAGTTTCCTTTGTTTAGTAGTCTTTTTTGGTACATGTTTATTTGCATATGGTCCGTGTTCGTTTCGCACGTATTTTTTTGGTTGTTTTGAGTTTTAAGTTTACAGTTCGTCTTTGACCGTCTTGTAAAATTTTTGGATTCGTCACATTCGTCTTGTAAGTTTCCTCGTTTATTTCGCTTTGTCGTTTTCCTGCATTCTTCATGTCATGATCAGTTGCTGTTAAAGCCTGGCCAAACGGAAACGCAAGTAGACGCAAGTTTGCAACTTGCGTTTACTTGCGTCTCCGTTTGGCCAGGACTTGCGTGCACTTGCGTTGACTTGCGTTCACTTTGGTCGAGATCAAATTTGCACGCAAGTCAACGCAAGTTTTTCACCGTTTGGCCACCCAACGCAAGTCAAGGCAAGTTTTGCTGCTTACTTCAAATACTGAATTGTAGCGCGCGCAGTAGCATTTAAATGGCTTTTTTGACAACTTGCGTGCACTTGCGAGTCCGTTTGGCCACCCAACGCAAGTTTGTACGCAAGTTGAACTTGCGACTACTTGCGTTACCGTTTGGCCAGGGCTTTAGTTATTTTCTGCTCATTTCTGTATTTATAATTGACATATTTTCAGCTCTTAAATTGAGTGATGGCAAGATTTGGATGCGTGTTCCAGAAGACTAGCAGTACTCCGGCGGTCGAAACGTCCTAATCAAAAACCTCAACTACCACATGACCAACAAAAAGCGGTTTCAAAACGATATCAAAGTGGAAACTGCGCGGCTCTTTCAAAGGTAAAGACTTATGTTTTGATGGTAAGTGTGAATTAATTTTATTCAGTGGGGGGAACTGAACCCATGGACTTGAGGTGTTAAGTTCTTTTTTTAAATATTTGAGCAGATGCACCATACTATGTGGCTAAACCTAAAGAATTTTGGTATGACATGTTTTGTTTTGGTACAACAAGCTTACAGAACATCTTGGTTCCACGGGTACCATAAATACGTAGAAATATCATTTGAATACATCTGGTTTGGTAGAAATAGGGGAAAAATGGTGTAAAGAGATTTTCATGCAAACGTGTTATATGTAGAAGAGGTTTTAAGGTCGCGGGGGACACCTTAGGCTCATCATTATGCATTTATTTAAAGCGTATGCACGAAGTACAACGACTGACATCGACAACTTACGAGATATTCACGACTGGATAAAAATATGGGCGCGTGAGCGTGATTTGCAAAAAATCCCTGTTCAGGCTTTGATATTTTAACCAATTTAAAACAACACTTAGGGTTATGCGTTTATATAGATTATAAGAAGTCTATGAGCTTATTTTCATTCAAATTTGAATATTCCTGCAACTCAGAGTAATCACAATAATATTCGGCGCGGCATAAACAATCGTGTCCTTCATAAAAACGCATTGTTCTCATCATAAAAGCGTGGAATATAATTACCATAATTACATCTCTCCTTTGCAAAATGGTCGCGTTTTGGTCGGGACGTCTTCGGAAATCTCAAAGTTTGGACTTTTCCGACAATTTTGTGGCAGAGAATACAGCGCGGATACAGAACTTCATGACTCGCCACTGCAGATATGTAAACAATGAATACTGAAGTGTGTCATAACAGAAGCGGAATTTTAAAAGAGCGCTTTTAGAAAGAGGTAGAAGGCATTAAATTCAAATTTGCGCACTTAAACCATCATAACTTCCTGGCAAACTTTAAATTAAAAAATCCGCTTCTGTTATGACACTCTAGAGGTATTGACTGATTAGTTTTTGACAAGATCACAGTGTGCTGTCTCTTACTCGTTCCGCAAACTCTGCCACAAAATCATGTTCTTCCCAATTTGGCACTAACGAGGCTATAACATCGCTCACAAGTGCATTCTACCAAATAAAAGATAACATTCATAATCTTTCATTATTTTTTTATTTCTCTGTAAAATTTGAGCTTAATCACACCCATAATGGCTGAGAAATAAACGTTTTAAAAGATGCAGGTCAAGCAAAATTTTGCTTCATGAATTTATTCATGCTGTATGTATTCCCCGCGACCTTAACTTGCATTTATTTGTTCCAGTGTGGTACCCCCAAGAGAGTATTTTTCGTAAAACGCATTTTAGTCTCTGGGGAGGGCATAAGCATTAACATGAACTTGCTTATTTATTTTTCTGGAAATTAAACTGCATAAATAATTCGAGAAAACGAAATTTTTGTGTTGGAGTTGGCATTAAAAGAGTAAACCGCGAACTGATCAGAGTCAAATTAGGCCAGATTATTGCTCAAGGACTGGCGTTTTGTGGATGAGGAGCAGCTCCGTCAAAAGCGAAACGAGGACGTATATATTTTTTTTGGCAAAAGCCGAGTTTACAGTCTTAGATGGTATAAGCAGGCCAAAAATTGGAACTTCTCTGAGAGGGGGGTGAATACGGGTACGCAAGTCTGCCAACCCGCGCTATTTTTTTGGCCAAATCCGTCAACCCGCCACTATTTTCGTTCAAATCCGAATCTGCATTACTTGACAACTTTGAGTGGTACAGTTTCACTGCGACGGACGGTAGATGCTGATTTTTATGCCGATTTTTAAAGACGTTTCGTTTTATTGCTTGTTAGCACTTTTGTGATCCGAACTTGGTTTTCTATCCACGATCAGAGCTTCCTGACATGAAGAGTCCGAAATCCGCCCAAAAACTCTTAGATAATAATAGCCAAAAATAAGCAAATAAACAAAGCCTTATTTTATCTGCCAGAATTCATAAAAATTCTATAAAGCGGTCGATACAACGTTCAAACAGTTTTTGAAATGTAAGTTTATCTTTCAAGAGTAGTTGTGACGATCAGTCAGTTGTTTATAGACATTGCATCGATGCGTACAATGCCTAAGTCGGCAAAAATGCGGGAGTTCAGATCCCTTTCTGCACCATTTGTTACAATCATTATCCATCTGGGTAGAGAGAAGTACTCTAAGGGTGTCTTTTCTAAGAACACAAAACAAGGACTCAGGTCAGTGCTCGGATCTGGGAAACTCGACCTGGAGTCAAGCGAAGTAGCCTTAAGGCCATCGCCTCTCAGCTTAGACTTAAAATTCCTTTATATCGTGTAGATGTGGCTATAAATATAGGATAATATTAAAAATATACGAGATAATGCCTGAAGTTTTAGTACTAGTCTCAAATTCAGCCTCTAAAAGTGTTGGAATTTCATTTCACTTTCAGCGGGACATAAACTGTTCGATATTGCCTCGTGAGATTATTTACCTGTGTTTGGCCTTCTGTTTTAGTTCTTTCTTGGAATTTCTGAGCTCTGACCAGGGCGAAACACCTGCTAACAAATAGCTGCCTTGAACACGGAACCTCATTTTAACCGCTGCAAATAAATTTAAATTTTAAACAGTTTTTTTGTTAAAGAGGAAAGGTCATGGTTTCATTGGTGGGCTAGTGGTTTCATTGCATACGTGTGAATTAACATTATTCATACCGTGTGGGGGGTGGGAATGACATCTTCACTCCCATCCCCCCACACGGTTTAAAAAAGTTAATTCACACGTAAAAATGAAACCACCAGCTAGCCTGTGTACAGCCGTCCCCCTCCCCCAGGCTACAACAAGCACATGTGAACTAACTTTATTTATATCATTCAACGGATCGGAGTGAAATCTGCGCGCGGACTGAAGGCGTTAATATATTTTTTGAATTTTTAGGCAAATGCTATCTACTTTGTGACTTTGTCTTAAATTAATATATTATTTACCTGAAATGCATTTGATATTACATGTAAATGTTCACAAACCTGGCTTTCTCCATGGATACCGTTATAGTATGTTGCAGATACATTTTGAAAAATTTATTATAATTTTAATTATTAATTTATTAATTTTTAGACTGGTGATGATGCCTCACTGAAAGGACACGATTTTTGAGGCTCCGTTGAAGGTTGAGCTAAATAGCTCATAAAACGCTGAAACCGCTTGAATTGTGTTCCGAATAACATCTATGTTCACTAATCTCTAGTAAGCTATGGGAAAGACGCCAAAGAAGAGCCCAAAGAAACGAAGCGACAACGCAAAACGTGCCAGGCCAAGCTCGACCGAAGAAGAACAATATGGCGGCAACGAAGACGTGTTGTACCTTGAGCTTTTTGACTTAATTAGAACATTGCAGGCCAAGGATGAAACCAAAGAAGAACAATTAAAAGAGCTCCAAGAACAACTCGACCGGGCTCGTGATGAGATTAAATCGCTAAAATCCAAAGTAGAGGAATTAAAGGAATCGCTCGAATTCACGCAGAAGCAGCAAGATGAGGCGAATGACAAAATAGAGAGATGTGAATACGACCAGGACAGACAAGAAGATGAATTAATCAGGCAAAGCATTTACAGTAGGCGCTGGAACCTTATTTTTCACGGTATTCCGGAAACAGATGATGAAAGCTGCTCAGACCTAATTAAACACACCATGGTATCCAAGCTTAAGATGGATCAGAGGAAAGTAAAGGCGACTATGTTTTGTGGAGCACACCGCCTCGGGAGGAGAAAGAGAGCAAGTAACAACAACAAACCGAGGCCGATTATAGTCAGGTTCACATGCCGCGCTGACAGAGATTCCACATGGCGTCAACGCCATAACCTTAAAGGGTCTTCAACCAGAATGGCGGAGGACTTACCGCAAAATGTTCGCGAGATCAGGAGAGACGTCCTCGTGCCGGCCCTTAAAAATGCCAGAAAATGCGAGGGAACCAAGGCGACAATAATCGGCGATCGCTTACTAGTGAACGGTAAGCGATATTCTTTCGACAAGATTCCAAGGAAATGGCAAAATGTCTCTCAAGCTCCCGATGATGAAATGCACAACACAACTCATGATGAAGAACCTGAGCAAGCTCAAGCAAGCCAAGCAAATGACTAATAGGTAGAGCAAAATAGTTTTAATTCATAATTTTGTTTTCTTGTGGAATATTACAAGCTTAGATAAAATTTCAAGTTTTAATTGAAGCCACTAACTCAAAATTGTGATCTCTGACAACAGCACTTGATATAGCTGATGCATATGCTAGCCAGTCAAAAACGCCAAACCTCGTTATCGCGGTGCGTTTTAAGGCCAATATTTGAGCCTCTTTTAGGTTACCTGTGTGTATTTTTGTTATATGTTTTTGGTAATTTTCCGTATGTTGTTTCGTTTGGTTTGCCCAAAATGCTATCAATCTCAATATTATTCTTGGTATGTTTACATTACACTACAAATTATGCTAGTTTTGTATATCGCACGTCTAATGAAGCTTTCAAAGTCTCAGCCAATCGCATTCTCCTGAGCGTTACATTTTTGTTTTTCACGTACATAAATAATGAATCTGCACGAGAGTATAAATGTTAAGTGCGAATCGTTAAATGTGAGAGGTCTTAATAAGTCGATAAAACGACGCTCCATCTTCCGATGGGTGCACAATCAAAATAACCATTTCACATTCTTGCAGGAAACGTATAGTTCCAAAGAATGTGCCAACATATGGGAAGCTGAATGGGGCGGGAGAATTTTCTTTAGCCATGGCTCAACTCACAGCAAAGGTGTCATGACACTTATAAACCCGAAATTAGACTTCAAATTAGAAAAAATGATTTCCGACAAAAACGGTAGATACATCATTTTAGACGTAATCGTTGACGAAACCCATTTAATACTTGTGAATATTTACGCCCCAAACGATCTTAATCAACAACTCGTTTTTTTTAAAGACCTGCATGATCGTCTACAGGAATTTGCACAGGAGAACATTATAATAGCCGGGGATTTTAATTGCGCTTTGGCTGACAAAGACAAGAAAGGTGGAAACCCAGTGTCAAAGAAAACTCCGGTAATTAAGGAAATTGAACGAATCATGCATGTCTACAACTTAACTGATATCTGGCGCAACTTAAACCCAAGTACGGAATGTTTTACTTGGAGAAACAAAGCGCTTAAAATCCAATGCCGACTTGACTACTTTCTCATTTCTAACGATCTCAACAGCCTAGTAACATCCTGTACAATCTTGAACTCTCCAGAAACCGATCACTCTGCAATCACACTACATCTCAAATCAGAGGATCTAAAGCAAGATAGAGGCCCGGGCTTCTGGAAATTTAATAACTCATTACTACAAGACTCCGAGTACGTTACCATTCTTCAAGAAAATATAAAAGATTATAAAGAAAAATACTCTGCTATTGAAGATTTAGGGCTAAAATGGGACCTAATTAAAATGGAAATTCGGGGTTTTACAATTAAATATTCCAAGATGAAAGCAAAGAAACGCGAAAATGAAGAAATGGCGCTAAAAAAGAAAGCAGAAAAGCTGTTGTTAGAATCCGGAAAGAATCCGAAGGACAAACGAATACTAAATGAGCTTTACGCGACTAATTTACGTCTACAGAACATAATGCATCACAAGACAAAAGGCGCTATTCTCAGGAGTAAAGCACGATGGCATGAACATGGTGAACGTAACACCAGATATTTCTTTAACCTTGAAAAGCGAAACCACTGTAGGAAAACGGTGACAAAATTGAAACTTGGTGAAAATAAGTACACAAAAAATCAGTTTGAGATTTTACAAGAAGAGAAACGTTTTTACGAATCACTTTACAAATCCCAAAATATAGACAACAGCATCTTCCTCGCTTCCACGTTTTTCAATCCCGAGAACGTATCACCATTATCGCAAGAAGAAAAAGAAACGTGTGAAGGCCTCCTCTCAGAAAACGAGTGTTTCAACGCTATTAAAGAGTTTAAGAATAATAAATCTCCTGGCACTGATGGATTTACAGCGGAGTTTTATAAGTTCTTCTGGCCAGAACTAAAAACCGAAATGACTTCTAGCTTCAATTACGCTTTCCAGAATGGATCACTGTCAATAAGTCAGCGACGTGGAATTATCTCTCTCATTCCTAAAAAAAATAAAGATAAAACGCTCCTAGAAAATCTTAGACCAATTTCACTCCTCAACGTGGATTATAAAATTTTGACTAAAGCAATTGCGAAGAGACTAGAAAAAGTACTACCTAGCATTATCAACCCTGACCAAACCGGATACGTCAAGGGTCGTTACATCGGTGAAAATATAAGGCTAATTCAAGACCTCATGTTTTACACAAAAATGTTGGATAAACCGGGCGTCGCAATATTTTTGGATTTCCGAAAAGCTTTTGATACAATTGAATGGAATTACATCAACGCTGCTTTAAAACTTTTCAATTTTGGACCGGACCTATTAAATTGGTTCACCGTATTATATAATCAAGTGTCCAGTTGTGTCCTAAACAACGGTCATGCATCTGAATTCTTCCTCCTGCAACGAGGAGTAAGACAAGGTTGTCCGTTATCTGGTCTTTTATTCGTAATCGGAATTGAATTATTTGCCAGAGCGTTAAAAAATGACCCCACAATCAACGGCATCGAAGTAGAACAAAAAGAAATCAAAGTTACGCAATACGCTGATGATACCACAGTCTTCGTGCGTGACCGTGAGTCGGTAACGCAGCTTCTAAAACTCTTAGAAGAATTCAAAGTGAATTGTGGACTGGAAATTAATACCACCAAAACAGAGGCGTTATGGCTAGGTTCCTGGCGAAACAACAAGGAAACTCCTTATAATTTCAAATGGCCGAGGGAGCCTGTGCACGCCCTCGGTGTGCACTTCTCTTACGACGAACAACAGGCGAATAAGTTAAACTTCGAAGAAAAGGCCCGCAATTTAGAAACAATACTTAATGCCTGGAGAAGAAGAAGCCTTACTTTGATCGGTAGAATAAAAATCGTGAAAACCCTGGGAGTAGCTAAACTTATATACGGTACATCCGTTTTATCCATTCCAGAGCATTTTGCAGGGAGAGTCAACAAGCTTATCTTTAACTTCATATGGGAAGGTAAAACCGCAAAAATTAAAAAGAGGACGATCATTGCTGAAAAGAATCATGGTGGATTAAAGATGTTAGACTTCGAAATAATGGAGAAAGCTCTGAAAATCGCTTGGATTAAAAGAATACATGAACAAAGCGATGCTTCCTGGAAAACAATTCCCGAACAAGCAACAAGTCATTATGGTGGTCTTTTGTTTTTAACAAAGTGTCGTTACGACACTAAGCTACTCGACCTACGAAAACTCCCTGCATTCTACCATTCCGTACTAAAGTATTGGCAAGAATATAAGCATTTATCCTCCTTTGAGGAAAAGAACCCGGAAAATGAGATCATTTGGAACAACTCTAGCATCCTGGTTGACCAAAAGCCGATTTTTTATAGCGCCTGGTTTAAAAAGGAAATTATACATGTCAAGGACCTGTTAAACGAAAATCGAGATTTCCTCTCTCTAGCTGACTTTAAACAAAAATTCAAGGTCAACAATCCATTCACTATGTACTACGGTCTCATCAGAGCTATCCCGATCAGTTGGAAAATGTCAATTCGAAATTCATCTCGCAGTACCCAGAGCCCCCCTTCTGAAACAACACACTCAACAACAGTCATCTCCACTCGAGGGGCGTATAATGCTATTCTTGCTAGACGTTCCGCTGCACCAACAAATGAAACTAAAATCTTGAAATACGGGTTTAATACAGAAAATATTCATAACATTTATTTACTCCCTTTCCGGGTTACCACAGAGGCAAAGCTAATTGCTTTCCAGTTCAAAATAATACATAATATTCTGCCTACTCGCGTCAGCCTACTCCGTGCTGGCCTAGTAGACGACGACATTTGCCCTATTTGCAATTCCGAGAGGCAATCACTTGTTCATATGTTGTATAGTTGCAGGGAATCGTCAATCTTTTGGGAACAGTTTACTCAATGGTGGAGCGAAAAATTTCTCGAAAAAATAACTTTATCAGAAAGTACGATTTTATTTGGGTGGCACCAAAACACTAGCAAAGAGCGAGAGCTCAACTACATTCTTCTTATTGCAAAATACCATATTTTTGCAACTTGTATCTGCGAGGACAGGCTGAGCTTTGATCGCTTTCTTTTAAGACTGAAATCGAAATTAGAAGTTTTACGTAAAGTAGCCATAGCAAACAAAACGCTTCATAAATACAATGCTACTTGGGCACCTATACTGTAGGTCATTTTTTTTCTCCCTTCTTCTGTTTTACTTTACATTTTTTATTTCTTGTTAATGTCAATCCTTAATTTATTTAACTGTGTTGTAGTTTATCTGTAGTGTATTATAAGTTTTCATGTATAATACGGCTTTATAAAATTGTCCTATATCGCATTGCAGTTTCATGCTCCTTTAGGTCTGTCAGTAAAGTCTGTTAGCAAAGTCTGTTAGTAAACGAATCCAATGAACGAATTCAATGAATGTTTTTTTTTTATTTTTTTATTTTTTTTATATATATATATATATATATATGTATAATAGACTTTATAAAACTATGGCACAATTCGACAACACCTTTAGGTCTATTAGTAAGGACTGTTAGTAAACGAACGTAAACGAATTCATATAGCCAATATAATCCTCATGGACTCAATATGATAGGACTAGTAGTATTGTTAAGTTTTTTTTTTTATATATATATACACACAGTATAGATTTTGTATGTAGTGTAGGTATTGTTAGTGTTATTTGTTTGTTTGTTTGTTTTTTTTTCTTTTACTGTTTGTAACGTGAGTTTCTGCAAATAAAAAAAAAAAAAAAAAAAAAAAAAAAAAAAAAAAAAAAAAAAAATAAAAAAAATAAATAAAAAAAAAAAAAAAAAATACTTTGGGCCAATTCCCCCCACTTCTTCCGGTCCCAAACGACCGAAAAGCCCGTTCTGAATAGCGTTAAAGAAAGCAAGTAAAGCAAAGCGTAAATTAATTGCAGTCATTTATTGAAGCTTTTCAGCATTTTTTTAAAATTTCATTTAACTATTCACTCTATGAAAGCGAAAATGGGATAAAATTTAAAAGAATATTCCTAGAAATACTAGAATAATTATATAAAATTTAAAAGGGAGATGAGGTGTAAATGAATGAATATGTTTTCGCAGGGGAGAGTACGGTTTAATTTGTTAACTTTCTGTGAAGCAAAAGCGACAAAAAACAATAAAACTTGTAAGTTATTAATATGTCGTTCCTGGAGGTAATCAAAAAAGGTTTTTTTTAACGAAATTATGCACAGGTGCTGTCGGCCTTGGCAGTTACACTCATATATTCTTGTTTTTCCGTTTTTAATAACATCGTATATACGAGATTTCACTCGCACCGATGTACACATGCTTTGTTATAATTGCTTTGATCCCCCAGCGAGAGGAAAGTGAGTGAATATAATCAACATAATATAAAAGACGACACACTGATAAAAGCAAAGTAACTTTATTGTTTATTTGAATGAGATACGATACAGGCTTACATGTCATGTAATTATTCAATTGCATACACGAAGCTGAATCGCAATATGAAGACTACATCAGCTAAATGAACTTGTGACGAAGCAGTTTGGCGCGCGCTGTAACGTTTTCCATCTGAAACATAAAAAGAACACAGTTTGTGACATTTAGTAATTGTGGAATGTAATGTAATGTACTATGAAGTAGTGTAAGTATCCTGTGAACTCTGTAAACGTTGTTTGGGGTTAAAAAAGGAATTCGAATAAATTACTTGTGGGCGATAAAAAAGTTAATCACTTAATGAAAATGTTTATTTAATGAAACACAATTTATCTTCCAAGAGGCCCCTGTGTGACTGGCTCTTGCCACTCAACTGCCTTAACTGTAAAACCATTTTTTATGTATAGTTGTAATATAAATTTGCTTATGAAGGACGCGACTCTGAGACATCAGTTGGTTTTTGAGGGCCGGTTTTGGGGTTTTTTCGTTTGAAGTAAAAAGGGGAACACTAATTTAAGCTAGGGGAGAAAAAGGTTTACGTGGAATTTGATGATAAGTTTCATGCCATATATGACAGTTTTTAATTTTTAAAATGTTTTCAGCATAATATCAGACCCTTTACCTAAACACAAAGTTAGAATTTAGGAAATCTTTGCGAGAAAACGAGAAAAAATGACTGCTAGGCTTTGAAAAAAAAAAATGATTGGAAAGGGTGACGGGGAGAGCACATAAAATAAACAGTTGTTTAAGGTGCTTACGAAAATCTACGGACTCCCTACCATTAGAAGATAACAAATGAGTCAACGTCTTATTACAGTTATTGTTAATGACAACACAAACGACTCACCTGCAGAAAAAGGGCATCACTTACCTACAATATTTCGTAAATGTAATAAGTATGGGCCCTCCCCACGGTCCGCTCGTAGCACTTGCTAAGACTGGTCTTGAATTCTGGACTGGGATTCTTACCCACCCAGCATTCGCCGTAGAATTTGACTCCAAACACCTTGTACTTGGTATGTTTGACGATTTGATAACACTGTTCCACAACTGTTTCTATTTTGCTCCATTTTATGCCGGAACGAAAGCTGTGCTCCAACACTGGCAAAAGATGCTTATGTGGATTTTCTTTGTAACAACCCAGTGCTCGGTATTTTTCCACTGCAGTAACAAAAAAGAAGATATAAATAATTATCATATTCTAAATTCCATAAACATGATTGTCTAAATAGTCCAAAAGATATCACGCAATCAACAGGCCGATTCGATTTATTGAAACTTTAATTTTCTTCGAGACTTAAAAGTCACTTATTCATTCTCAACCACCGAAGCTGCAGTAGTCTGAAAACTGTTAAAACTAAACTTTTTAATTTTTTTTAGTGATTTAGACAAAACTGATCATAAGTGTAGTGTTTAGATTTTATTCTCTTTTATATTGTTTTTATTGTCCACAGTCCACAAAGAAAAAACTTGAAAAAAATCAGCCTGACTTTTTCAAGTTGAGATCTAAAGTTCCTGATGTCATCACAATAATATCATTTGTTTATCGTTTCAGTACAGTTGCATGGTGATTTTTAACAAAATTGGACCACTATTCGTAGTTTCCATTTGTCTTTAGGCTCTTGAGTTTTTGAAGTGAAACTGGTGACAGGTTTCCGTTAAGCCTCGACTCCAAGTAAGAATTACAAAAAACTGGTTAGGCCTATATATATATCCGTTGTTTAGGGATAAATGGCACACGCATTAAACATTAAAAGTTTCAACTGAATAACAGTCGAAATAATGTTAAATACGTGCTTCCTTTTCTACTATGTACAGTTTTGCAGTTGTTCGCTATACTTCCTAGTTTATGACCAGTTTATGATCTAAAAGTTCTTAATGCTGAGGGTGCAATCATTATGTAACAAATAATTTCCAATCTTGTTACCGCTTACCAAAGCAGGGAACGTCATAATTACATCCCTCTGATACAGGCGGCTTGACTGCGTTTTGACAAAAGATTTTAGGCACCGGGCTATATTGACCATCACCGCTCATTCTTTTGCAGCTCAGAGTGCGAGTGATAATTCCACCGCCACAAGTCTTAGAACACTACAAACAAATAAACATATAATGCATTAAAACAAATATAAATTATTTGCCATGCGAGTAGAATTTTTATGTCTTTCTTCCCGGTAAATTTGGTTTATTTTAATAGTGCAAATCTGTGGGAACGTGTGTAAGCTTCTTATGCAACAGATATCGTTATGTAACAGCATAGGACACGTGCAGGGCTTGGACAAGGTGGTATGGTTTTTCAATGTATTGAACCCCCCCCCCCCCCCGCTTGTAATGTTTTGACTCGTGGCCTGGCTACAAAGCAGTCATTCATTCATTCACTCTTGCTTTTTTTCGCTGGATGACACGTTCGTTTTTCAAGTCCCTCCTCCTCCCCTTGTCTTGTCCGCTTTGTTTCCTGTGGTATTTTTAGTTTAGTTTCTTAGGCGTTTTTGTGCCCTCACCTTTACCGGGCTTAACACAATTTCTAGAACCAATTGTTTTTGTAATTAAACCTACGCATATAAAAAGCAAAACATTTCTGTGTGGTGTAACTGAGCTGAAAAAAGCACTCCATATTGCTTAAACGTTTCAAAACGAGGCTTAAATGTCATCTGCGAATGAGCTACCGTCGTCGTAATATAAACTAATGGTGCTCATGTAAAATTTAGATATTGCCTTGTATTATAAACAAATTATAACACGAGTTGTACGTACATTCTTCTTACAAAAATTGATTTGATTTATCTTTGACCCATCTTTCGAAATGCATATCCATATTACGGTGAATCTTTTAAAGTTCTTCGGTGATCATACGTGGGTTAAAATGCTTTCCTCATTTATTTACAGGTGTTCTCTAAAAGCCTGTTCAATGTAAATGTGACAGCTTACCTCTCCCCATGGCGAAGGAACCCATTCAGCAGGGCAGGCTTCTTTAAAACAAGCTTTCTGGAGCACCGTTGGTTTTGGTCCCTTGCACCTGACTCCACTCACGGTTTTGTAGTCTCCTGGGTTACGAATTTTCATTCTGCAGGACAGTTTGCGCTTCATTACACCACGTCCACAAGTCTTTGAACAAGAGCTCCATCCAGAAAGGTGCCATCTGTTTGTAACACAGGCACATAGTTTAATTAGTTTAATTATGCCTCAAAGATATCCTTTTGAACATGACATGCTTGTTTCAAAACACATTTAAATAACGCAAAGAACATAAATGTTTTAAGGCTCGTTTTAACTTACAATCTAGATCCTGTCGGTCCAACAGTGAAAACTAACTAAATAAAAAAAGGCATCTACTGTTTTATTTTACCGCAATCGAACGGTAGTTCATAAATATATTAAAGAAACACTGTTTTGTCAGATAGAAGTTTAAACGATAAATTAATCGTAGGTTTTAGCAGCGTAGCTATTGTATTGACATACTCTGCTGGACATGCTTGAGTATTACAAGGCATCTCATCTTGTGGCTTCTTGGATCCTCTTTCACAGATCGCATCCGCAACTATTGACTTATCATCCTTTCGTTTACACTGCACTTTTCGAGTTTTTGTTCCTAAAAAGAAACAATTAATACAGTGAATAAAGTTTTATAATTTTATCCTAGACGGCTGAGATACTTGAGAAAAACTAATAAGTAATCTAAAATCTAAACACATCTAAAATTTAATGTCTAAACTTCCAATGACCGCGTGCTCGTAAATTTCAGCACAGACCAGACTGGGAGTATGAGAAGTGTTCCAACAAGGGTTTTTTTAATAGTGCAGGGAGAGGGAGGGGCCGATTGTGGTCGTGGGTGGGATGGGGGGAGGTGGGGGGGGGGGAGACTGCAGTATGTACATGTGACCATCGTGTCTTTGTCTGTGTATTAGGTAGTCAATACTAAATGGTATTGAAGAAAATGGGAATGCCATTGTGTGTTCGTAACATGAAGTACGCGTATACGTTATTCAGGTAGCGAGCTAAAAGCATATTTGCAATACACATGTGTTGAATATCTTTAAGAAATAGAAAACATGTTCCGTGTTTCTATCGAGTTATAGAAACACGAGTGGAAGTTTGGGAGAACGAGAAATGCTGTGGGAACACGAGTCGATAGACGAGTGTTTCCACAGCTTTTTCGAGTTCTCCCAAACCTTCACGAGTGTTTCTATAACTCGATAGAAACACGGAAAACATGTTTTCTATTTCTTTTAGAAAACAGCACAAAGAAAATAACGCACATCAAAGTAATATTTAGCGCTTTATTTAACATCAAAACGTAGATTCTCTTCACCTCGCGGTTTTACGTCATGAACATAATCAACCAATCATAGTAAGGGAGTCGATGAACAGAAATAAAACAACTGTTCAACATTTGCTTCAAGGCTAAAATTCACCGTTTTTTGGCCAAACAAACAAAGAAAACAGGCCCCAAAGTTAACGTAATTATGAGAAATAATTAAGCCGATGGTTTAACTGAAGTCAAGCACTGGAAGGAGTCAAGAATTGTGGTTTTATTTCGCTTCATCGACCTAACCGAATGGTTTGACGACCGACGCTGCCGAGCGAGCGACTCGAACCTTGGAGGTGAGAGCGCATTATTTTTCTGTTAAAAGAAGTTTGACTCGGCATTCTGGACGAATATCTTGTCCTGTTGAGGAGCTGTGAATAGTTCTGAAGTGCTGCAAAGCCTAGAATGGAGTGAAGTTGCGCCAACTCACATACTTCTTTGAAAGGTCAGCCGCTTCGATAATTTCTTTCACAGACTATTTTTGAATGTGTAGCAGGCTCTGTAAACATCTTACTCGCTTGTTTTCAAGTGTGCAAATATTTGTTTAGTCTTAACCTGTTTTTTGTCAGCTGTGACATTAAAATTTGGCACAATTCTTAGTTGTTATTTTTGCATTGCTTATTTCAGCGCCGTGAATATTGATTGCCGTGTCTACGACAACTGTCTGTGTCTCCATCGAGTTATAGAAACACAATTTTTAACCAATCAGCGCACGTATTTACTTTGTGCTGTTTTCTAAATGTGTATAAAGACCGCTGTGTATTCAACAGAAAGGGTCCTATACATAAGTACGCATTGCGGACCAATTTTGGCTTTTTACCTCCAGCACAGTCCTCGGAGCACGCTGACCATCCTGACTCCTTATCGATGATCCATTCAACGTCGTTTGAACTGATTACTGATTTTTGTAGTTTCAGATATTTGCACACAACTCCGTTGTTTTCATCACCGTTATAAATGAACTATAGAAAAGAGTAAAACTCAATATAGTTATGTAATAATTAAAAGAACTTTATTGGCTGACACAATTACTGGTAGCCCAGTAGTTTAAATTTAGATTGTGGGTCGTAAATGGATTGATAATGTGAATACTTATACCTTTAGCTGTGCTTTTGATAATTTTTTAGCTTAATATCGAGGTTATTCTGGATATCGTTTCAAAAGCTAGGTTTCTAAGCTATGTTAAGCTTATTTTCAAAGTTGAATTTTAACCTCGAGAATACATTGGTTTTATTTAAATAACGCTCTTACCATGAATCTTAGAGGCTGGTTAATTGGTCCAGGAATGTACATATATTCTATGCCAGAATTTTTATCATATGTGATTGTACTACCAGCTGCATCGATCTTCTTTTTAGCACTGGGTGGTTTTATCAGGTAGTTCCCCTTGGGGTCTTGTAGACCTGCGGTCATTAAATGAACTCATTGGGCTTTACAAAGTAATAGTAATATTAAAAAAGGCCAATTATCTAATTGCCTAAAGCCAACAACTAATAAAGTAAGCGGCATCGTCCTGCTAGTTCTAGCGAAATCAAGGCAATTACACCAGTCAAGATAATTTGTGCCTGCTGGGTGGCTTAACTTAAAGGACCAATCCACTTTACCTAAAGCATTCCTGTCATAAACCTTTTCGTGCACCCATATTTGTCTTGATCCCCTTGGAACCACACACACAAGATCCGCGTTGTCAATTCCTGTGTTTATAAACAATAACATGATCTGCTTAAAATTGAGCAACAACTTATAGAAAATTTATCTTATGAAATTACTAAATGAAGAGAAGATCCTCGCAGTTATGAACGCATCTTAAGCAGTTGCGAAAAGGAAGCCTGAAAAAAATCAGCGCTCTAACCAGCGCTGCACCGGTATCTCAGAGGTCAGGGTTCGAGTCCCTGCAAGCCTGATTTTTTCAGGCTTTTTTTTTCGAAAAGTGAATTTAAAAGCAGAGACCTCAACTGCTTAAGTTGCGTTCATAACTGCAAGGATCTTATCTTCATTTATTCTTCATCCGCAGTTCAAATATACTAGTTCATGTATTCATGGCTTATTCATAATTTTATGAAATTAATTAGTTTGACAATGAATACTTGAGTATAGTTACCTAACTTGTCCCTTTGAAAATCTATAAAAGTCTGTTTCGTTACCTTTCTGCCGCCAGTCATCTGTGTACTTCTCAGTCACTTGAGTACATGTGGTGCTGTCCCCATTGCAGACTCCACAACGATCAAACGAGAATCCAGACCCGATCACATAGTCACATCCTACGGGCTATGAGAAGAAATTACGTCATATGTACGCTTTAGATATTGTTTGGAAATATTATTTATCGTAACTGATAAGTTATCAATCATAGTATGATTGCGGAGAAAGTTTGCAAATAATTATAAATGGGTACCGGCGAATCTACTGCTGGGGCGTAACCCTGCGATGGACTGGCATCCCATCCAGGGGGGAGTACAAATACTCCTAGTCGCTTAATGCTACGGAAACCGGGATAAGCTCCGGCTGTATGGGCCATTTGGCTTGGACAAAGACTTACTTTTTACCGGTTGGAATCTAGGCGACTTACTTAACAAAGTGAATCATCTTACCATGCACTTTCCACCAATACAAATATCATTGTCCTTTTTTACACCATTTCGACATCTCGTTCCATCCTTTACTAGACCCTTGGGATAATACGTAAATCCTGTTTTGCAATACAGTTTACATGCATCTAATACAAGAATACAACACCAAGTTAGCACGATTATTGACGGAAAACTTTTACAAACAGTTATTTTTTCTTTAAAACTTGCAATAACAACAAGCAATTTAAAAAAATGTTCAATAGGTAGCAGCTGTCGGAAATTTGATTCGTAGGGGAATTCCAACCCAAGATGGTTAAAGCCACTTACGCACGATCATTTTTGCCGGGATGAGGCTATTGGGTAAGGATGCTTTGCTTGTCAATTACACGGATCCAAATTGCTTGCTATGCTTGCTGTTTTTTTTTAAGTCCCCGTTGGAAATCAATTAATGTTTCGGTTATTAATCTTACCGTCTCCTCCCCTGTAAAATGCGGTATACGCGGCGTCAAAAGCTTGGCACTGAACATCTCGGTATGTTTTGGAGCCAGCTGGACAAGGCTGAGGATAAAGTGTGTCAGATAGTTACTAATAAGAAATGTCTTCCTCATTGCACGATAGATTCACTTAATACATTTGAACAAGCTGCGATTAAACATTTTCAATACTCATTGTTGTGTTTGGAGGTCTTTTTTTAATAGCTAGTGTTTTGTACACATACAAGCAGACAAAGAACTATAATAGGATTCTACAGAGGAAAAAATGAAATTATATTTTAGGTATAAAGAACTATTAGCAACAAAAAATACATTCATATTTAGCTCGATATTTATAATAATAAATTATTTATGAATGCCAAAATGTTTTCTCCAAAATTTCTCTCACTTAAAAACACTAGGGAGTTATTATTTCAGTTACCATAATTGACAAAAGTAATTTTAACTTTTAGTTAAGTTGGGACTTTGAAACTTTGCTCTAAATAAAATCACAAAGGCATCCAGCTTCCTGTCGTTTTTAATTAATAGCTAGTTAATTTTGAAACTCATATAAACACATACGTAATAGCCTGCAGTGCAGGCGTTTTCCGTGGGCGCGCGTAGTACTAGTTCGCGATCGAGTAGATTGGCGCCATGTTGGATGAGGGTTGTAGGAGTGGGGCTCTCTCTGCCCTAGGACACGTTTCTCCTATCCCCAATCCTCTCCCGAGTAAGAATCCAAGATGGCGCCCGATCAAAATGCGTTCGAATATGCTCACTAAATACGCCTGCTTTGCAGGCTAATACGTAATGATGTCACTATATTCTTACTTTCACATTGCAAATCCTTGGTAATCCTCGAGACTCTCCCTCGCAATCTTCTCCTCCATTTTGGGGACTTAAAGCAAGGAAAAAAATGTAACGCAAAATAGAAACGAGTTTGAGTTCTTGTAGTGCTGGTCATGGTGAGAAAATTATCATGTTAATTAATTTTGTCATTTCAGTGCCATAGCAACTTCAAGTTCCGTAAACAACGACATCTCATAAAAAATGTCAGATCGACCCATACACATTAAAACGTGTTTGACTTTTAAAGTATGTGCAGGCAGATTGTACCATCAATCCTTGTCTGAAGGGGAATAAAAGCCATCAACACAAGAGTGGATGGAAATTTTAGGACCTATATTTCGATGCTTCAAGTTTCGGGATTTTCTTTAATCAAATTTAACCCTGAAATAACTGGTTTACTTCCGTAGAAAAACATCAAAGATTAAGTTATAATAGTAAATGTTAATCACGTAGCAACAAGATTTGTAAAGATCGAAGGACTTTATGATGGATTTCAAGGTACGCAAGTCACGTATGTGACGGACGACGTTGTTCTTCAGTTTTAGATATACCTTGGATTTGTACAGGTTCTTGTTCTCCACTGTATTCCTCCTCCACATGTTTGTGAACAGGCCGAGTAGGAACTCCATTCACTCCATCCTCCATTTACTATCTGGGAACCGTCGTCAACACACTCTCCGCTTATGCACCACTGTAAAGGAAAGGAGACTCTGTGTTAGTTAGAGGCACATGTGACAAGTCTAATAGGTGATGAACTTGTAGGTAAAAGGTAAAGGTAAAGGTAATTTATTTAATATCAAAAGCACAGGGAGTAGTTTCCCAGTCTCCCGAGCCAGAGGCGCATGATAAAAGTGTTTGACAAGCTTTTCCTTACAATTAGTTGAGTGAGAAAGTCAAGTACAAATCTTTGTCTTGTTGTACGACCATATTCTTCCAGCAGACATGAACGTAATACAATTTTTTGTAAACATTTTTCTATTGTTGTTTATTTATGTTAATGTCATTTCTTAAGTATTGATGTAAATTACGATTCCTGCTGTTGTAAGAAAAACTAATGGTACCCAATCTTGAAACAAATAGTGTTTGAAAACAATGAGGGTCTTACGTGTCTTGGTGCACAATATGTTCCATCGAGAGGAGGAGCAACTTTGCTGTAACACGACCAACCGTCACGTGTGCAGTACAGAGAGCCACAGTCGGACTGATAAACGAATAAACAAACCAGCAACAAATGTATTAACATAGAAACAAAACGACAAAGCACAAAATAAATATGAGCGTCACTTAGCTGTTGAAAGGAATATATAAATAAGTAAATCGATAAAAAGGTACAAATAATCACGAAATTTTATCTTGGAAAATACATCTTTGCTTTCTATAATAATATTTAATAATATTTAATACTTATATTGCGCTTTTTCTATAAAAATATTCAAAAGCGCATGATTCATTCCTTGGTTGAACCCTTTTCCATTTCTATCTCGTGGAATGTGCTTCATTTTATTAGTTACACTTTTAAAACAATCGTAATGAAGATGTTCTCTTTGCCGAGCAAGCTGGAAGCAAAAACCGCGCTTTGCACTTGTTACGTGTGTTTGCCTAAGCCGTTAAAGTAGGTTTCTAGTCACTTTGATTTGAACTCCACATTGGGTTTCAATTCACTAGAGTCGAAATAGAATTAACCTGATATTTTTTCTTTTCTTGTATAAATAATCACAAATTCAAGCTAAAGTAACATTTTTTTTGTTTTCCTTCTACGTTAAAGAATTTTAATGGCTTTTGCCTTTGTTTACCTGCTTTTGTTTACAATGCTTGTGTCCTTCTCCGTATTGTTGCTTACACTGCTCGTCTCCCGTTACCAATCTTCCTGGGAGATCGTTCTGAAAGACCTTCATGTAAGAAATTCTTCGCTTTTGTTCTTCTTCAAGGCAGCTGGGTGCGTCACTTGTAGAAGATAAAGGCAAAAAAGGAAACGAAAGAGATAGCGTTAATCAAATAGGATCGAATTTCTAGTCTTTTTCTCTCTCCGGCATTTATTTAGTAATTCAAGGAAAGTATGGCTTAACGTTGACAGAACTGTTCCCACTTATTAACTAAACATCTTTTGGAATCCAATTATGATATAACGCTCAAGTTTTTATCAACTAAGTTTTCACCCCCTTGCGGAACACAAGATTTCCCTGGATTTCACAATGGAGGCTATACTTAAACGATTACACGCATTCTGGCACACTTATCGGATGCCAGATTTAATCTTCCGTGACGCAACATTATATCATGTGATGTTAAAGGCACAAAGAAAATGGTCAACAAGTCGCCTTTTCGGGGAAAGAATAATAATTTATTTACCTTAATAAAGATTGTATCCTCTGCTTACTACAAGAAGACCACTTTCCCGCCATCTTACCCCCGGGAACCGTAGACGCCATGACGTATTGGTTATTAGGACAGCTAGCGGAGCTTCCGTCATGGGATACGCCAAGCCTTACAAATAAAAACAAAGTATCTGAAATAAATCAAATATGCCAAATCGGAATTGCAGATAAATCACATTCACCAAAAGACTTAAAACAGATGTAACCTATGTCTTAAAATCAACAGATCAAAAGTTTGGCTGTTTTCTTTCATCACATGTACAGAAACATTGAAAATTGCCTTTTATATGTTGTCAAAGCAACTTTGTTGTTATACTAAATTAATGCCTTGTTCAAGCCTACAGCCTACAGTGCCTTTTAACTTACGTGTGTGCAGTTTCATGAGCGAGGATAAAGACAGTTGGGAAGCCCATGTCGTTATTAACCGTGAAGCTAATTCCATTGCTTCCTTTACATATTGAATTTACATCCGCGTAGCCTGAAAATAATAAAAAATAGAGTTGGTCTTCACTTCTAACGAAAGTTAAATTGAAGCAGATGGTATTAATGTACATCGAGCTGCGAAATGAAACAAAGTAGGAAAACAATGTCAGCTTAGTACAAGTTGCAAACCTTACCTCCAGTGCCTCCCCTGTGAAAGTAAGAAAGAAGAAATATATAATAAATAAGTAAATAAATATATAAATTAATAAATAAATTAATAACATCAAATAAATAAATAAATAAATTAATAAATAAAATAAGATCGAATTATGTACTGACTTTTCCATGTTAAACTGACATGCTACAAATAAAACAAGACAAAAGAGACAAACAAGTCAACGAAAAAAAAAACCAACAAAACAAAACAAAAAATATCGTCATCAAACAACATGCGATATCTCAAATATCCGCAGTTTCTCAAACTGATTTCTGAAAGAGATTTTACTGGCTTCCAAATGCTTGAGCATTGTTTTTAATTATGTATGCGCGATTAAAATTTTGAAGGGATTGTCTCGTTTTCCTTATATAAAGGCTTATTGTTTTATTTCACAGAGCTGCAAATGCATGTACGTTTAGATCCTAAAAGCATGTATGATTGATATGTTAAGTTTTCCGAAGATCGAAAAGATCTGCGTTGAAGATTAAATGACATATTACCGAGTAATTAATGACATGACGTCAGGGTGATTAGGATGTTTATCCGACGTTGGGATTCTGGCGTCTTTTGTCCATTGCTTGAGGGCTGATAGCTTGGTTGGGTTGCCAGAATTTGCATCATAGTCAAGCTGAGAATAAAACAGCAACACGGGATTCAATAAGCGAAAAGAGTGAACTGTCTTCTATAGCAAACCCATGCAGTTGTCAATGAAACAAGCAAAAAAAAGTTTAACCAAATATTGTATTCAAAATAGCAGGTGATGAAGTATATAGTTTATATAGTATATTTGAAATCCAAACAGTTGGCTAATTCTATTGGAGCTACGATTGACATAAAAGATGTAACAATGAACTTATTACTGGGAACATTATTAAATATTGTTAACAACACAAGTTGCAGCTTTCCGTGTTAACAATGATAGATTACTAAAATAAATAACAAAAAAATAACTAACTTACTCCATCTTTCACCATTCTAACTTGCACAACTGAGATGGTAATTTTCTTCTTGCCGATAGTATCATGATGATAAATGGCGTTCAACTGCAGCACAACATTAGCAAGAATTAGAACTCTGCAGTAAAGTAACTCTCAACTTAATCCAGTTGATTAACAACCGAATTTGATAAAAGCAAATAAACCGCCGTAGCGAATTTTGAAAACTGTCGTTTTTTTCGGAGGAAAGTGGCGCAGTGGGTTGTGTGTGTTTATATACTTAAAATAAAATATAAAATAAAAGACTTTTGTTTCCCCTCGGTGACTTATTTTGCACAAGTGCTAATGTGGCAGAGCATTTAAACATTAGAAACAAATATTACAAATTAAACGAGACAAGGTTAAAAATTCCAACTGGCAGGAGGCGAACCAGTTGCTATTTACAAGCGTTGCTGAGGAGTTGAACTTGGTTCTACCGTAAAGCAACACCAGGTAATGGTGAACTTGAACCCGGGACCTCCGGATTTCGACCTCCGGATATCAAGTACTTGAGCCGGTGTAGAGTAATGCTACTGGAATAAGCGTGGATCGAATAATCGATTCTATGGGAACTGAGAATAACTGATGGAGTCTTTGTTCTCAATTCCATAGGGTTTTTACTCACCAGGTTTGCAAGCATCAGCAAATATTTAACAGTAGTATCGCCGTGAAATGCTATTGTATATTTATCGGCCACTAGTGTCATCTCAAGATAGTTATGATCATCGCCGTCACTGCGTTTTTTTCTCTTCTGATACTTCTCTCCAAAAGTGACATCTTTTCTTATACTGGCTTTTGATAGTAATTCTGTTAGTAAAGAAATTGGACATGCTCAGGATTCAAGTAATTTTACAACAAGTCAAGCAAGCGCTACGTGGTAGCTTGCTGACACTGGATATGGAAACTGTCATGGCTTTTATGGCACATACTGTCGGCGGTTTCAAAAGACAGAACAGTCTTTTAAGAACGTCACAGGATCTAATATGGACAGTTGTTCTCACACGAAGCTGAATTTCTCTATAAATCGCGTCGACTGATAATTTACAGACTCTCTTTATATTGAATTTCTAATTGCTATCCTGTTCTAAAAGACCCTCCCATTTTATTCCAATACCTTCGTATTGCGTTTCCCCATTTCTGTGGTCAACTGATCGTCTATAGACCAGGTGACTGTTCACTTTAGTATTACTGCCAGATACAAGATGGCTGGCCAGTGGTTGGAGGAATAGAGTCTGGTCCAGTAGTTGAATTATCCCCGTCTAATGAAACAAAAGCAACTAGTCAATCATCCCAACGAGCTTTATTTGAAATGAATTGGTAAGATTGTTCATTAAAAGACGATAGTAAATTTTAAAGGAGCAGTGTCACGATATTTTAAGTAATTTTTCTGATTACAATCCGACCTCTATTAAGCGGCCACCCTCGGCACTTTGAAAAGTGGCCGCTTAATAGAGGTTGGCCGCTTAATAGAGGTACAATATAAATTGGATAGGAATGGCAGTAAACATGATTTTAGTGACTCTATATAGCAAAAGTTTTTTAAAAAGTGAGCATTTATGAAGATAAATCCAAAATTCACTAGCTGTAACAAAACATCGAGTGAATTTCAAGCCCATGCATAGCTCTATTGCTGTACTGAGCTCTAACACAGAGCTAGAGGACACGTAGTTGAAATGTACAGTATTTCTTCGGGTTAAAAATGTACAGAAAAATATGCAAAACATCGTTGACAAGTTTCTTAGGCCTTTTTGCTTCAAAAGTTAGTATGTAAAAAATAAAGCTCAAGATATTTCACGGGCGATATATATCATCTGTCACCATTTCGCTTGGAAAGATAATTCGCTGGCTGCTTAATGGAGGTAAAACCGCATATAAATAATACACTTACAACAGCAAATAGGTGGCCACGGTCGCTTAATAGAGGTGGCCGTTGAATAGAGGCAATGAATACAGCAGTTCAGTGACAAATAAATCGGGACTTTGGAAAGTGGCCGCTTAATGGAGGGTGGAAGCTTAATAGGTGGCCGCTTAATAGAGGTCCGACTGTATTTCCAAATTGAAAGATATCTCAAAATAATAGTTTTCTGACATAGAAAACATCACAGCAGTAATAAAAACGCGAAAATAACCAAGGATGGTTTCTACTGACGAAGATTACGACGGATTACGAACAAAAAACTTGAAAAAACTTGCCAGTTTTTTTCAAGATGCGTTCTCCGTGACGTAGCCTCTTTAATCTAAAATGACGCATTTGTCCTTTCTGAAAAGTTAATTGTTATGAGCTGGTGCTTCCTTTACATACTATATTATTTAACTCACCAGTCCACGATCGTTACTAACAGCAACTGAAGACCCAGGTTCTGAGTTCACGTGACCATTAAAGAAGGAATTCTGGGGCGGGTCCTCACTAGTGACTGTTCCATTCTCGTGTCGCTCAACAGTCAGCCATGGTGACATGAGTTTCTCGTTCTTAGTAAGGTTGAGATGAAGTGACATACCAAAAGCTTGGACATTATAATACCAGATACGTGGCTCATCTGCGTTTCTTTTCTGCCTTGCGTGAATGTTGAGATTGTGCGAGAGAAACCTGCTTTCCTCGTCGACTTGAAAAGGATATGTGACTTCGTATTCTGGTACTGTGTGAAAGAAAAGGCTCGTATTGATACGCCTAAGTTTGTCTACAGAATCCTTTTAAATTGCGTCGTGTGACATGAATGTGTTTTGGTTTCTAAATCAAATTTCTATCGGAATGCCTGTTCCAAACTCGCTTTGGCGGTAAGCTAAATGGAGTGCCATATAGATGAAGTTCTTATCTTATGTTCAAGTCACAGGCTACTAAACAGAATTCAGCATGAATAAGTTACAGGGCTATTAGTAATAAGTTAAAAGATCAATGATTTCGTCCTATGTTACCTTCCTCGGGTGTAATTACACCAAAATATTGTTCCAGTTCACTTCTTTTCATACGTAGATGGAGATTGTCCTGAAAAGTAAGAGAAAAAAGAGTAAGTTACCTCTATATAGACTTAACGACAAAAAGTGCAGAACAGATATACAAACGCACAGCTTTGACCCATTCAGCCCGGAGATTTTGCGCTCCCCTATCAGTATCTCCGGCCACCATCTTGATCTTAAAAGTTTTCAAAAATGTCAGAAAATCTTCAAAGTTGATTTGTAAGCCCAATAACTGAAGGCAAAAGTCATAAATACTTGGACTTCTGTCTTTGTAAAAACCAAAATCTCACTTATACAGAAAATTAACCCTTACAAACATCGAATTTTGGTAAAACAGCCTTTGAAAACGTGGTTGCCGTACAAACGTCAAGTTACGTGATCACAAGATCATACTAAAGTAGGGCAACTTTTGTACCTCTCACCCTAACCAGGCTAAAAAGGGCTAAAAATTTATAATTTACTACTTGCCACCAGCTCTGGCTCAAGTTTTGTCAATAAATGTTCAGAAGATGAAAGAAAAAAAAAATACCAAGCATTGAGTTTTAGAAGACCTCCTGAAAATGTTTACTTTTTTACTTTAACATAATAACTATAGGTCGCAAAGGCAACAATGTTGCTTTTTTTTTTGTGGTGGTCTTTTAAAACAAGTCCATACCGGTTTGAAGGCAGCAGCCAACCCCAGCTTGTCGTTATCCGCTGCTTTTGACTCCACAAAACCTGCAAACACAAGAGAATAATAGAAAAATATAGAATGATATAGAAGTCCAGGTTACGATTGTATAATAATAGATCTAAATAAAACTTAGCTCATGTACTGCAACTGTGAACACTTTACAACGTCGTTCTGACGCTGGATTTATTAACTGAAGGTAAGAGTTTTACAAATGGCAATGATTTTTGTTATATTGAAAAAATTTGTACGACGGATGTAAAACGACAAATGAATTTAATTAAAAGCGATCGATTGGCAGCAAGGTCTGCACTTATGGCTTGTTATTTAACTTATATGAGGTTATTTTTCCTTTGTATAGGATCTTAACTAAAGTATACATAACAAGTATCGTCTTACCACAAGCAGTGAGGCAGATGAAGAGACACAACCACGTAGGAAAATTCATGTGTGATTTCCAAAGCTAGATCTGTGAAGAAATAAATTAAATAAATTAATTGATGTATTACATTTTTACTTATCATACTTCTTATAGTTTTATACGCTCCTTCGGCAGCTGGCGTTTGTGATGAATGATTGAGCAATTGAACAAACAGACCTTATGGACTGGAACGGAATAACGAATGGATTGACGGCCGACCGGCCGGCTGTTTTAGTTGGCTGAGTCCGCCCCCAAAGACGAAATTCCGATGAAATTCCAGGTATCCAGTTTTAACATAATTCGTTACCGATGCACACGAGAAGTTTTCTAATTCGCATTGTCCAATTGGAAATGCAGTGAGAGAGCTCCGAAACTTTCTACATAGCAACTTTATTTGCCAAATTAAAAAAGGAATAAATATGTCATTTCTCGAATAGCTAACCCAAAATTCAAGCATTAATAAAGTTTTATTTAAGTATGCCAACTGACTACGACAGTTTAAACTGGTACACTGGACAGAAATGCAATGACTCTTTTTAAACCGAACACTGTTCGCCTTCGAACGATGTAGCGCGTGTCCTATTTGAAAAGTGTTGTAAGATTAAAATTTATTTGACGTCTGTTAAGTCAGAGCATAAAGTTAAATATTTACTCCCCCGGCTTTGTAAATTAGTGCTAAATGGTTCTTCTTTTGAAAAGCTACAGATAGCTTCTTTATACAAATACATTTTTAGGTCGCTAAGGAAAAACAGACATTTCTTTGACTTAGTAATGAAATTGACTGATGTCAGAAACTAATTAACCTTTCATGAACGTTTGTTTCACGGAGACTAAATTGAAACTAATGCTAGCTCTGAATGTATAAAGCAAACACGAACAGATTATGGATAAAGGCGTTTAAAATAACAGTGGACTGCGTAATGTTATAAAGCCCCTAAATATGAAATACCGATGGTTTACGGTTATTACGGGATAAAAAAATCATTACTCTTAATTAGTCGCATGCCTTGACTTTGTGTCGGTGTAATTGCTTTTGTATGTTCACTTAAGTTGTGTAAATAACATTCTACGAATAGTTTAGGTGGATTTTAACTTTTAAAAAAGATTTCAGTGAGTTATATTCTTCAGCTTAAATATTTTTCTTACCTTCAATCGACTTCTGTATCTGTTACTGACTCGCACTTTTACTGGCGGATTGTACCCCAGACGTCTAATAAGTTAATAATAGGTGGTTATGTTTACCTCATGTAAGGCTCGAGATACATTTGAGTTAAACTTATGGCTATTACATGGCTGATGTGTACAATATGAGCTTAGAACGTGTTACAAGTAGACGTTCAAACTAGCAATAACTTGCTATGTAAAGGAACAGTTATCGTCATCATGGAGAAATTAACACAAATGGTAAATATACTTGTCATATAGGTAATAAAAACTTAATCGGGAACAGCCATGTTTTATTCTTATATCATGCTGTTTGCCGTATAACTATGAATTTCAATTCATCCAGAATACTTACCCCGGATGATGCTTACTTCTCAGTTTCAACCGCAACTCAAGTTTCTTTGAATCAGTGCTACACAACTGCCGAGCACGGCTTACCCACGCCTATATTTTTATTCTTATCAGTTTTGAAAATCGAAACTCTTTATTAGTCAACATGTCTACAAGATTGACATCTGACAAAAAATGTTACAACAAGCCATCAATTTCACACGCAAAATAAGTTCTTTTCTTCGTGAGCTATAAGTAGTTAATGAACTTTTCTGACAGAGAAAAGAACTGTACACATCTTTCAGGAATTTGTGACTTAACAAGTTTCGAGTCAATTTCCCACACACGAATGCCGCGATAGTCTATCAAGCTTAGTACGGAAAAAAATCGGTAAATGATCGTAAAAGTCACATTGTTTCTTGCAAATCGGAACTGGTTCATCCTTGTATGAATGACAAAATAGGTGAATACTACGCTTTAGTCAAAATACTTTTCCCGTTTGGGCAATGCTGCCTTCTTCAGGGGGACAAATAAAGGCAGAAGAAGAAGAAGAAGGCAACATTGCGGAAACGTCGGGAAAAGATTTTGACTACGCGTAGTATTTACCTATTTTGTCATTCATACATTTGCACCTACGCTGCGCAGGGATTTCAATATTTATTACTGGTTTATCCTTAGCGTGCGTCTACCGTATATTGGATGCACACGGGAGTTTGGAGATCGATTAGAGAGCACAACGGAAGCGTAAGGGTTTGTTCGAGGCCAATTTTTAACGGGTTGGTAAAAAAGGAAAGAAACGGTTTAATGCATTGAGCCACAGCTTACTTGGAAACCACATAGAAATGATTTATTGGTGACTACAGTACGGACGAAACTGGATTCAATATTCCTCCTTTCGAAGGGTACATTAAAGGGAAAAGTAATATTTCCAACGATGGAAAACAATAACTTAATGTTGGCAAACATTGGTAGAGAGAATTGAAAATTCTATTAGGTTGCCTGGCAGTATAAGAGAATTGCTTTCTGTTCGCAATTGCATTAGCTGTTGATGATGCTGGTTGTTTTATTGAGTTAATACCTAAGCACGCATATGAGTAAAGCGTGCAGGGAGAAATTGGTATTTTTGAATAAATGGGGGTCCGTTATTATGCAAGTCATCTCTCCGTCGTTATACTTCTTTCGTACTGGGTTAAACTTAACCTCCATCGTTGTTTATTATTACTAGTTTTTGTCCTTGTAGGAAGATTCGTGAAGTTTTTCGCATATTTTTCTCCGCCGTTAGGCTGATTTTTTGTAGAGGTTTTTTCTGGCCCGGGAGTATCTTTTAGATGCGTATCCAGTTTTACGTCTTAACTAGGGCTGGTCTCAAACGGCCTACTACGGCATAATAAAAAAATGTTGGATATTATTCGTGTGTGTTATTGCCTTTGAAATCAATTCATGTTCTCTATTCACAACTTTTAAATTATAAATTGGCTCTTTTGTTAGTTAGGAATGAAGCTTAATTTTGTTTGCTAGGTGTTTTTTGGAAAATATTTCTGATATTTATGCTTGTGGAAAGTATCCTTCAGACATCACTGCATAAGAAAATCAAGCTGAAGCAGAGACAAAATCAGAAAAAATAATGAATAAGTTTAATTTTTTGTTCTTCAGCCATGTCTGATTAGGTGCACTGAACATTATCGTGTAGAATTTCCTTTCACTTTGGCCTTGATGAGTAAACGTAAAAAAGAAATTTGTTTTTCTATATGTATTACTTTTCTTAAGCTAGATTATATTGTTCACATTTTCAATGTATTTCAATGTATTGTAGTTTTTCTAGGGTGTGTTTCCTTACTGTATGTTTTGTTTTGCCCATTCCATGATAAAGCATTGAAAAAAATTGAAAGGTAGCATGGTTAATTTCCTTTGATTGCTGGAAGACAATTTAAAAAAATAATAATGTAATAAAAAATATTATACTTAACCAGGGAGCTCACATCACCAAAGGTGTTATTCAGTGAAGCCCTGCAAAGTTAAAATTAAAGCAAAGTTAAAAAGTTCAAAAAGTTGAAAAAAAAATTTAAAAAGCTACAAGATAAAAATGTACAATGTCAAGATCGTGGTGAAAAGTACATGATAAAAACTTAGTTAAACAAACAAATGCATTTTAATTGTCATTTTCATGTAAAGGAATTAATTACATCTTTTTTTAAACTCTCAAATAGCCGTCAAGTACTCGTTTGTTGGGCTTTTGGTCGATGAATCGAGCTTAATTAATAAAAACAAACAAACAAACAAACAAACAACTAGAAGAGAAATCGGTATTTCTTATTGTGCCTATAATTTCTAAAGTCGTCTGATTAGCTTAATATCAAATCAATCCTGCTTCACATACATCGTTATAGATCAAAATACGGAATTAAAATTTTTGTGTGTCCTTCTTAACTCAACTGTCGTGACTAAATTTATTATTCCACTAATTAGCAGCCTTAAAGGGAACTAAGTAGAGTCTTAATTGTATTAAACGTTAAGATCGACTATTGAAAATTTTGTTCCTTTGTTAGGTGAAATTATATCTTTTCATAAAGCTTTTGAAATAATAAAAGAGTGTGGTGTTTCTAAGGATGTGGAATAAACATTTCCATTTTCACACGCGTTCACTACAAGAGTTTATCGAGGCTGCCCAGCAGTACTTTTTCGTTACATCTTGTCAATTCTTTTGGCAATAAACTTTACCTGAAAGTTTCACAGGATGCAAATTAGATAAAAAAGAAAGAAACTTGGTTACGATATGCACGAAACCACATCGTTTTTGTTCTTTCAAATTCACCTGATTCAATTAACGATCCCTCTAAATGACTGCTTGTAAAGAGGAATTCTGTAGAATCGTAATTATGCTAAACGTAAGGGACGCCATTTGAAAATTTGCTTCTTTGAGGTGCAATGAGATCTTTTCATTCAATAGAATCGTAATTATGCTAAATGCAACGAATGTCGGAAAATTTTGCTTCTTTAAAGTGAAATGAGTTCTTTTTATTCTATAGAATCGTAATTATTCTAAACGTAAGGGAGCCCTTTTGAAAATTTTGCTCCTTTGTAAGGTAAAATGAGACCTTTTCATAAATAACCCACGAGTGTGGGGTTTCTAAGAGTGCTAAATACAGCAGACAAACATTTCCAGGGAGAGAATAGCGTTCATGCAAGAGTTTATCGAGGGACAGCAGTACTTTTTCTGAGTATCTTGTGAATTCTTTTTGCCATAAAGGTTACTTTGAAAGTTTTATGAGAAGCGTATTTTTGGAAATTAAAAAGAGAACAGTGGAGAAGTTGTGTATGACATCACGATTTTTTTTTACCTTCTTAACTCACCTGACTCGTAATAGCCTAATTCAATAAACGAATTTGCTGAATAGCAGCTTAGAAAAGGATAATTCTATAGAATCGTGATTATACTGAACGTAAGGGACACCTTTTGAAAATTTTGCTCTTTTGTTTGTGTAAAGAGATCTTTAAATAAAGCTTTGAAATAACCTATGAGTGTGGTATTTAAAACAAGCAGTTCTAGAGAGAGACGCTTTAACGTTCACTGCAAGAGTATAACGAGGCTCAACATCTAAAAGGAAAGGTAAGTTTTAAGCAATGGATTTTTTTAGTCAAACAGTTGTCACTGAGAAGAAAAAATGACCAAGTAGCAGTTTTTAAGCGGTATTATTGAAAATCTTTTGCAACTAAAAATCGACTCTTCTCGAAAAAAAATCCGACGATATAACGCCATAATATTTCATGCGAAGTTTCCTAAATGGCATTTTTCTTAAAACATGCCGAAATGACCCTACCTCAAAATGTCCCGTAAATTAGAAAGAAACCTCTTATTGAAGACTCATGCAAACTATCTGTTAGACAGAGTTTTTCTAGAATAGGAAAATGTTAATTTTTGCCTTGTTTGAATAACTCAAAACTATCGAACACATTTTTTGTAAAATTCTGACTGTGGACGTTATTTACCCCTTTAAAACAATTATGAAAGTTTCCTCATGAGTTGTTAGGTAGGTTTTGTAGAATTGTTGGGTCATACACAGATTTTATTTTTTTTGTTAAATGCTTTCTATTTTAGCGTGCGCTCATGTGAAGCCATTCACCGCGTGAATGAAAAAAAAAAATTTTTTCCTTTTTTTTATAATTCTTTATTTTTAAATTTTTTCTGTCCTAGGCTTAAACACACGTCTGAGAGCATTTTGAAGCTATCACTGGTATACTTTAAAGTGAGTTTACTCGACGCTACTTGTTTTGTTCTTCTAAGAAATACTTCAATCAATGTACATCAATGTGTTTTTGTTTCATATTGGCGGCTGACTTTGCAATCTTGATGGCATTTTCTTGATAGTAATTTTCAATATGGTGTAGTGAATATCAAAATAATTTTTTTAGTCCAGAAAATATGTTAAAAATATGTTTGTTTGCGGGATTAAACAAATGTTTATTCAAATGCAAACATTTAATGTCGTAGGTATTTAGAATTTAACTGAAAAATTTAACAAAACAAACATATTGCAATCTGTCTGCCGCAATAGTAGAAGTCTTGTAATTAAGAATACTGTGGGAGGGACGATGGCCTAATGGCTAGTGTGCTGAACTTCGGTTTGAGTGGTTCGGGTTTGAGCCCGGACCCAGGCTATTTCCATTTCAAAAAACTGATATGGTTAGGCTGCAATATCTCAAATAATTGATGTTCTTTTGCCTGTCATCCAGGTGAATGAAAAACGTCCCCAGTCTAAAGATCAAGAAAAAACAAAATATCTGCAATTGTCTAACGAGTTGCGTGAGGTAATGTTTTGCTGTAGATCATCATTTTTTGTTTGTGTTTTGCTATCATTTTTTTTGAATTTCAACATAGGGAGCCCGCACGCTTATTTGTGAACTGTTTATGCTAATATTATGTAATTTACCACAGGAAAATGAAATGGCTTAAATTAACTTGCCTGTTGTCTTCTAGAATCTGTTGTAAAGCCAAATGGGATGATAGATTTCAACTTGGGATGCATTTTGCGCCGCGATTGTGCGATATATTTTTTCGTTAAAATATATATTGTTGCGTAACATATAATTTACACCTTCCATCTATATCTATACTCTTTATTTAAGGATGGGGCTCTATCAGCCACTG
Source organism: Oculina patagonica (assembly GCF_052425735.1). Taxonomy (NCBI): domain Eukaryota; kingdom Metazoa; phylum Cnidaria; class Anthozoa; order Scleractinia; family Oculinidae; genus Oculina; species Oculina patagonica. The sequence goes on along the minus strand of NC_135765.1, from coordinate 357,950 downwards.
GCCATGTTTACTGTTCTTCTTATCACATTTTTCTGTGGAGGTAAGGCTAAATACCAAGGAGTGATCAATATGTAACTTTCTCCTTACAAGCAAGAAGCCAGTTTCGATATATGGGAATTTTAACTTGGCTCCGAGCCTTAGGGAAAAACAAAAACAAAAGACATTGTGTTTTCACTCCTGAACCTCGATGTGTTTTTATTTCTCTTAGTCTGAGAACCTCAGTTAGAGCGGTTTTCACTTGAGTGTCGAAAGTTAATTGCGTTTGCTTTGGTTTTGCATTGCTACGCTTAGTGATTGGCTTAAAAATCTCGCGCCACTTTCTCAGCCAATCAGAACTAAAACCAAAACCAATCGTGACTCGCTCGCGCACGTTTTCCCGCGCTTCGTGCCGGCTACATGTATTTGCTTCGAGTTTTGATTGGTTCACTGGATTGTCTGTGTCCTTTGTGATTGGCCAGAGTAATTACTTTGGTTTTGGTTTTACGACACTCAATTGAAAACTGCTCTAAAATGTAATGCAATAAATTAAAAAATGCGGCGGTTTTCAGTTTCTGAAGCGGGAAGATCACGAAAATAGACTAGAGGTTGCTATCTTGATGTGCTACCAAATTCTTAGAATGTATAGAGACCAAGAGACCAGTTAACACAATTTATCGCTTACCGTGGTTACTAATAACCCTTTGAATGTGCACGGTCGACCTAAGGGTTGAGGATGTCTTATAATCAATTGCATGGAGGTCACCGTGTTATCTTGTCGACCAGGCCTACTCTGGAACCCAAAGTCGCCGTAACTTTGGGCGACTTAAGGCGACTTTAGATAGATAGATAGATAGATAGATAGATAGATAGATAGATAGATAGATAGATAGATAGATAGATAGATAGTTTATTCATATTTTTACATGACAGTCTAAAACTGAATTGCGTAAAAATTTACAAAGATATAAATTATTAAAAATACAATTATTAAAATCTATTATAAAATATTAAAAATTGGCCATAGAAGGAAAAAAACTATGTTTAAAACGATTGGTTCGAGCCTTATATGCTTGAAAATGACATTGGCTTCTTAAGTTATACGTATTTACATTTTCCTGTGGTAAGATTTTAGCTTATTTTGTCCAAAATAACGGGCGATTTTGGGCGATTTAAGGCGATTTTGGGCGACTTTGGTCGATTTTGAGCGACTTTAGGCAATTTTAGGTGACCTTTTAGGCAATTTTAGGTGACCGACCTAAGTACAGTTGTGGTATACATGTGCATGGGAATCATCACGGTACACCATAAAGCATTGTTACATAAAATATATATGCTATCTATAAAACAACTTAGAGCGACTTTGGGTGACTTTAGGCGATTTTGGGCGACTTTGGGCGATTTTGGGTCCCAGAGTAGGCCTTCGACCAACCTACAGGCTACCCATGCACGATAAACCCAGCGCTCCTTTGCACCGTGTAACGCTAAAACATTACACGTAAGCCCGAGACGTACATTTCACGTAGGGTAAATCTAAATAAGATTAAGCTTGAAGCGAAAGACAGTCAAAATAATGGCTGCAAAAAAGATTAAAAACGGGGACATTTTTAAAACGGTAAAGGCGCCAACGCGATAATCGTTCACTTCACTTTCATTGTACGTGTTTTACCTGTCCCGTTCCATTCGTTTTGAGTACGTCCCAATTGGATGTCTCATTTTTGTAACTGAGATTTTTATTTACGTTTCACAGCTTTTGCACAGGCGATACGTGGTAACGTAAGTACATGTACAGTTATTAAATCGTTTGAAACAGCTTTTTAAATTTGACTGATGTTAACATTATTTTTCCTTTGTAGCGACCAAGATTTTAAAACCCTGAAGTGTATCACAAAATGTCCCATAATCAATATATCATAACAGTTTTACAGCACAAAAATCAGAGTTGAGAGCTTCGTTAATTGCTATGGGTATTTGTAAAATGTTTTACACTTACTAGACTGGGAATCTTTTTAATTGTGGCTGGTTATTATTGTAGTTTATTGTGTTCGCCACTAATGATATGTAATTGTTGCTAAACAGACCCTTCACTATCACATGACGAAAAACGAACTGGTTTACTTATTCGGTGTCAATAATCATCTAGAAGGTAGGAACAAATATTTTTTTGTAAAAGTCATTTTTTTGTTAATTCCTTTTTTTCAGTGGCCGTACCTGGAATTTTATAACAATTTACTTGTACATTCTCTGTAGAAGATTTGATTTGTATTGGTAATCAAATGGTGACGAGTGAAATTAGGAAATAATTTCACGCGCGTTTTGTCAAAATGCTAATAATTTCCCGAGCCTTTAGGCTCGGGAAATTATTAGCATTTTGACAAAATGCAAGTGAAATTATTTCCTAATTTCACGAGTATACCTTTTGATTACATTTTAATATCAGGTGACAAATTACGTTTGCAATCGTAGGTTTTTGACTGGTATATTGCATCGCGAACTCCGAGCTTTGAAAAGTTGAAAGCATACATTTTGCTCAAGTTCGTAAGTTTTTTAGTCTTTGCAGAAAACCTTTTAGAGATTCCTTCAAAGATGAATCAACTGTCAATTATTTCTCAAATTATGACTGCAGTTCGTCTTGAATGAACTGAAACGGTGCCCGTGTAAAACGCTCAAAAATCCGCTCGATGCCATTTATGTAATTGGTTTAAGCCTTGAAGTCGTTTTGACGTTTTGAAATATAAAATATCATCAAAAGGTTTATTATCTGGCCAATGCAAGCTGGCTAAGATGAAATGCAAGCGAAAATGTACAAAGTTTAAGCTCTAAACATCCTTCATTACGGACGCCATCTTGCCGCTAACCACGTTGCCATGGCAATTTTATAATTTCACATGTGAAATTATAAATTAACGTTAAAATTTCGCGCCAAAATTAAGGAGTAATTTGTCACCTATGATATTAGTACAGTAATTATCGAACAGACTTAAGTAATGATCGGTTAAATGTCAAAGGGGATGTCTCGCTATAGTGATATTAATAGCGCAGTTTTCATTTGTTTCAAAATTTTTATTATACCCCTTATAAGGTAGGTTTCACAAAGAGATTTGCCACGCAGTATAAATAGATTGTTCTTTTTAGTTAGTGAATCTTTTGCGTGCTGCGATTTACGTTAATTTTGTTGATTGTTTTGGGCGCACTGTTTTCTTTCTTTTTCATAACGAATTGTTCAAGCATAAAAAAGAAAGTATAAATCCATTTCTAGCTATAAATGATAGACTCGTCTTTATTTGTCATTATTTCTATTGCAGCCCCAGAGTACGATGTAATTATTCCTCATCAGTTAGATGAAAGAGGTCTTCCACTCTATGACCAGCGTCAGCGACGAACGGATGAGCCACATGAAAACATATTTTATAAAGTCCCAGCATTCGGGAGAGAGTTGCACTTGAATCTCACACTGAACAGAAAGCTAATGTCACCTAACCTCGTCGTGGAGACGAGACACGCTGATGGCACAGTGTCACGTGCTCCTGCACCCAAAAACACATATTATCTTGGTCACGTGGTGTCCGATCAACATTCATTGGTGGCTGTTAGTGATGAGGGAGGACTGGTATGTTTGCATAATATTAAATTCAGTTATTAAAGACCATGTACAGTCAACTCCCTCTCTCTAAACGTTCAACTCCATAACACGGACACATTTAAGACGGACACCTGCTGTTGGTCCCGTCCCTGCAGTTTTTCAGTCATCGTACTGTATGGCTAGATTTCCAGTGACGCGTAATTTTTTACGTGCGTAAAAAAGTTTAGAGACAATGTATGAACGACTTGCGTAAACGTGTACGCAAGCTGTTCATACATTGTTCACAGTTCTAATTATTTTCACGCACGTAAACGCACGTAAAAAAATAACGTGTCAGTGGAAATCCACCATAACTGACTAAACTCCCTATAAGATGGACACCTCAATAAAACGGACATGTACAGTTGGAGCCGGTCCCGACGGTGTCCGTTTTAGAAATAGTTGACTGTACTAAAGAGAAATGTTAACGTCACAGTAACGTTTTCAGAGTTGCAAAATAATAATAGCAAACTTTAGAGAAATCCACGTAGCTACTTTTTCAGCACTCATACACGTAATTTCATAGTAATCGCATTTGTAACACAACTTGTTTAACCTTTGAATACCTTTTATCTAAGAGCATATAAGTTGTTTGTTTTATATTAATACCATTTGGTCTAATGTTTAATCAACTTAGACTGGGATGCTAAAACTATCAAGCGATACTTTGTTTATACACCCACTACCGACTCATCTGGCAAAGCGGGCAGTGCCAAGTGAAGAAAAATCAACGCCTCATTTAATTTACAAGAAGTCACTTCAGATTCAGGTTGATGCGCTGAAAGCAAAACAAGGTATGGCGTACATTTCCTCATGTTTTTTAAGTGAGTTAGGTACTTTTGTTAGAGTGGGAAAAGAAGGCAGGTATGAGGTTAAATCTGATTACAGGTTTCCTCTGTAGCCACTGATAAGAGACTATTCATTATTGTTTGTTCTTAAACTAAGGCTAACGGTTTAGTTGAGTCTTAACAAAGTTTGATATCAAAACTGTCGCAGTCATTTACTTAAAGAACATAAATTATAACATTGTTAACACATTGTTAAGCAAATGAAAGATCATCGAAGTAATGTACCCAACTTAAGCAGTTGAGAAAAGCAAGCCTGAAAAAAATTCAGGCTTGAACGGGAATCGAACCCATGACCTCTGCGATACTAGTGCAGAGGTCTAGTACTGCACTAGTATCGCAGAGGTCATGGGTTCGATTCCCGTTCAAGCCTGAATTTTTTTCAGGCTTGCTTTTCTCAACTGCTTAAGTTGGGTACATTACTTCGATGATCTTTCATTTGCTTAAAATGTATATCCGCTGTACAAATATATGAATTTTATATATTCATTTCATATTACTAACAAGTATTTGTTTTACAGAATTCATGGAAAGCGCTAAAAAGTCAGGCGAAGCCAGGGAAGGAAACATGGAAATGAAAAATATGGAGGCGTTCTTGATGCTTGAGGCTGAAACTGCGGCTACACTACAGAGCGAAAATCAAAACCCACAGCAGTTCCTTCTTTTGTTAGGAAATATAGTAAGGGAATATATAAATATAATTAACAATTATTCCAGGAGCGTGCGTTAGAATAATTGTTCTATTAAAAACGCCCAAAGAATTGCGATATTTGAGCCTCCAGCTATTTTCGTTGACGCGTATTGGCTGTCAAATGTGTGGTCAATGGTATATGAGCTCATATACCATTGCCTGTTAACCAATCAAAACGCAGGAATTGCAATATACCATTGCTAGTTTTCAAAAATAAGGAATAGTTAATCGAAACCTTTGTGTCTTAAAAGCCAGCAACAAGAGACATGTGCTGTGTAATTTATCAGGCTTTTTTCATGTCATCCAGCAGAACTCGGTAAAATGTCATAGTTTCCCATAAAACTACTTACTGGGTTTCATAAAAGAAGCATCAGCTTGATTAACTTAATTTAAACTCATTAACTCTTGTCTCTCTTTAAGATTTCAGGATTTTTTATGGATCCGAGCATTGGAGAAATTCGTATCTATTATATAATTTCGGGAATCCTAGTTATTGACAAAAAGGTAAGGCATTGCCATTGGCTCGGAAAGAAGAATGTCTAATAAATATGAATCACTTATTAGAGTTACAGATCGAGTCCCTGCATGATTAAAACCTCACTTGTAGCCCTACTTCATGTACGTTTCCCTCCATGAGCTTCTATGCCATTTTTACGATGATAAATTATTGTAACTGTTACTGTCACTGTTTCTGTTACAGTTATGTTTACTATTGTGACATTGACACCATTACTGTTCTGATTAATGCCGTTATTTCTGTTATTAATAAGGTCCAAAACGTTTTATTTCGTCAGGTTATTGATGCAGAGTACTCGGATTCCAAAGAGATATGGCTGTCGAAGCTGGAAAAATATTTAAAAAGTATAAATAATCCAGAAAGTGCTACACTAGACCACTTTGACGTGGGTTCTCTCGTATACAGGTAAAATGACTAAGACAGAAATTAAAATGTAGAAAACCCAATAAATAGACACTGCTTAAACTTCACAATTATTCCATGAGTGCGTGTTGGATATGAGATGGCAGATAGCCTCTAATTTTCACAAACGCGAGTGGAATAACTGTTTTATTTTAAAAACACCCAAAGAATTGCAATATTTAAGTTCCTGGCTTTTCTCGTTGACACGTACACCTTACATATTAATTTGTAGTCCATTGTATGTGAGCTCATGGCCCTGTAAACCAATCAAAACTCAGAAATTGCAGTATACCATGGCTAGTTTTTAATAATAGTAAATAAAACCATGGTATGAAAACTGAAAAAGCTGGTTAGCACCCAGCAGAACTAACAAAAATTAGTAGAATTCTAGTGGTCTAATAAAATGACAATGCTGTAACCTGATTGGCTGGGTACAGAACGCTGTCAGTCACCAGTGTGCAGTGGTTGAGTTTCGTCTCGATACGGAGACATTGTTTTGTTTTCTTCGAGGTTTCGAAGGAAGATTTAGAAATCTTATACTTATTAATTCGATTCTCTAGCTGTCATATAGTATCAAAGGATAAATCAGTGGCTCGCGTGTTTGCCAAAGCGCGGTAAAGTTAAATTTCAAACTTAAAAAAGTAGTTATAATTCTAGCTTTGTACTATCACTTCATTAAACATTTTGAGCTTATTATTTTATTGTTAATTATAGATGCTGCGCCAATTCTGATTCTATAGAACTTGTTTCCTGTGCTACATCTTGAAAAATAATTATGTACTTTGAGCGTATGTGCTTCTTAAACTGAACCTGAATGCAAATTATTAAAAAAAAAGATAAAAAATAAATCAACGAGAACCCAAAGAATAGTATTCAAGCCGGAAATGGTAGCCAGGAAATCAGTCATTCCGTCAGTTTTTATCAAAATCGATAAAGAGGTACTACAGATAATTTGAATATATGATTTTCTGACAATAAATACTCAAGGTCTTACCTGTGTTATTTTGTTGTTTTCCTCAGCATGAAAGATGGAGTAGGGGGTAAGGAAAATATACTTCTGTTCCATATTGTGCCTTTTTTTCTGGTCAGTTTAATTTTTACCACACTTTATGTTGGTAGATTTGCATATTCTCGTGTCGTCTCTGTCTGTTTGCATACATTTCTGCTTACGTTATCTCGTGGTTATAGCTGGTAAATGGGTTTTCGATTGTTCTTTATTACATAGGGCTGGCTTCTTTCAACTATATGTGCGAAATAGACACAGGAAACGTGAACAACATGGTTGGTCTGCAGACCGCGCTCACAATCGCCCACGAAACTGGTCACAAGTATGTATGACTTTTTTTAAAAGATTTAATGGACTGATGTAAAATTTAATCTTCAGCATATGCATTATATACATGCGAAGGAGAAGAATTGAATTGTGAAAATGCAAAATTCAGGCTTCAACGAGATTAAGCAAATGAGTAGTTTTATTTTTATACTCTCTTTACAACTGCCGTATTCACAGGACAGTTGCGAGAATTTCTGTCTCAAAAACGAATTATAATATAAAGATTTAGCCAAGCCTAAAAGTGGAGCTCCACATTTATTTTCTGGTTCTTAAAATTTTGTGAAAATAATCCCATTGAAGATACTGTTATTGAAGTTATTAAACATATACTACTCACGAAAGACTCAAAGCCGAGAAAAATTCCACTTACAAAATCCTGCCATTCCCCTGGACAAAACAAGTAAGATAGATTCAATAGAAAACTATAACTTGTTCAGCGGTCAGCTCCAAAAGAAACACACATGACCTCAATGAGTTGAACACCTCAACCTGCGATATGGTCATGGGATACTCGCCAGCGAATACCTTGTCTTGACAGCTGCCAATTGACCATAACATCAATGACCAAAAAAAAAAACCTTTGGCGTAAGGGAGGATAACAAAACCACGATGGTCGATATCATTTGTTTCTTGTTGTCTACTCGGTTGGCGCAGATTGTGAATAAAATTGGCAGGGTAGTTATTAGTGGCGAGGGCTTTCGCTACTCGCTTAGTTTCCCGTGATACTTCCTCCTCGGTGGAAGGAATGGATCGCGCGAGGAACATTCCTTCCACCGAGGAGGGAGTATCACTGGAAACTAAGCGAGTAGCGAAAGCCCTCGCCACTAATAACTACCCTGCAAATTTTTATTCACAATCTGCGCCAACCGAGTAGACAACAAGAAACAAATGATATCGACCATCGTGGTTTTGTTATCCTCCCTTACGCCAAAGGTTTTTCCGAAAAATAACTTCTTCGTGCTTTAACATCAAGGTCGCCTATACGTAGCATCTCGAACATACTGAAAAAAAACCAAAAGACAGGATCGAGAAACAGGATACCAGAGGAATTGTATATAAGATCAAGTGTAACGATTGCGACTGTGTTTATGTTGGTCAGACATCACGCGCGCTTAAAACACGTATGAAAGAACACGCAAAGGCCATCGCAACATTGGATAAAAACTCTTTGTTGGCAAAACACCATATGCTTAACGACCATCAAATAGATTTGGAGAGCGTTGAAATTGTTAACAGGTCAACGGTGTGGAAACAACGACTAATTCTTGAAGCTTGGCATTCTGTGCGAGATAGGAACGCTATAAACGAACACATAGCGCTACCAAACGTTTACAATAGCATTAAGAATTCATAGACTCATTAAGAATGCTCTGGAGACTTTTGTTGCACTGGGAAAGTTCATTTAGTTTTCACACATTCGTTACATGTTTTACCAGGACGCCCTTGAATATTTGCATTTTTATCTTGCTGAAGAAGGCAACAGTAGTGGCCGAAACGTCCAAAAACAATATTTTTAGCCAGTGTCAACTTATTAATTCGAATTTTTAACATGCCTGGCTACAACCAGAACATTTTTAACATCAATGACCAATATCAAAGATACAAGCCGACGAAAACCTCAACGTTCCTTGGGATTCCCCCCCTTCCTTTCTCTGTCTCCCTCCCCGAGAGTCTGTAGGCGCAGGCGGGCGTACGCTCACTGGGTAACCAAATTCTTTCGGCTTCATGGGTTTACCAAATTTCCTTACTCATGGTGCTCCGCTGGCGCGCTTCGCGCGCTGGAGCTCCGCTATAATTACCTACTCGAAAGTGGCGCCCATTTCCATTTCCTATAATCATCGGGGCATCATTGAAAATTTTGTGTTATAAAACAATGACAAGTGTAAGAGTGATCAAAGATTCTCTTGTTTGTTCTCTACAGCATGGGTGTGAGTCACGATGGAACCAGTGCTGAGTGTCCAGAAAATACCTACATTATGGCGACCACACTATCAGGAGGTGCCTCTGCTGAAACTTGGTCTGTTTGCAGCAGCAAAACTATTCAAGCTTTCCTAAAGTGAGTAAGCAGAAGGGGTAAAGAGAGGCACCATGTTGTCAAATGGCCCAAACGTACCTCAATCTCAAAATCGTATCTAAAGCCTGACAAACGGCTGGAACATAACAGGCCCAAAAAAATACGAAAAAAAAAACAATATTATTTATACAAGGTTGTTTAAATGTAGAACCTGATGAGGGCCGTGCTATGCATTACATATTTCACAGAAGTAACATACATAAGAACCCCAACTGGCAGGAGGTTGACTTTTGTCTAATTATAAAGAGTGGAGGCGTTGAATACCGGACAATCTAACACTCATCTATCAAGGTGAAGGAAGGAAGACTGAACAATTGACAGAAGATAAAATTGCAACAGACACATGTTTCAATTTTTAACTGTCGTGACAGCTAGTTTTTCCATCACCTTTTATCTCGAGGTTCATTTATTACTTCAAGACATCAACATACATGCTTTTTCTTGAATAATTAGATTAAATACGCTTTTCTTATATAAATTCTGGCTTTTCTGAAAATCTCCTAAATCCAGTACCAATTGTACCAATACAATCTAGTTTCCTCCTTTAGTTCTTAAGGACGTTGTTTATATGTTCTACAGAAGTGGCAGGTCGTGGTGTCTGAATGATGAAGTCCATAACCATGCAACCGTAGTATATAAGAAAATTAAAGCAAGAAGTATCCCTGAAAGTATTCAGATTGACACACCAGAAGTTCTTAGCCGGACGAAACGTGAAGTAATAAACCTTAAACAGTTGAACGTGGGGAAGCAGTTAATAAAACTTCCTGGTGAAGTTATGAACGGTGACGATCAGTGTGCCCTGCAGTATGGGGAAAACTTTCGGCAGTGCTCTAACCGAAAGGTAAACGGTATTCACATTACGATTTAATAAGTATTTAATAAGCGCGAATAAAAATTAGAGAATTACCATATGCACTCAAAAATCTTCATTTGAATCACCCCAAATCTACATCAATAGGCTTATATTTAAATCTGAATTACGGAAGATTCATTTCAAAAGATGGCGCGAAGCCTTCCATAAGACTTCACAATTTTTGGCTCTAATCCAATCGGAAAACATTGTTGCTTAAAAATTGACGTTGAAATGTACGGTCCGTTAAAAACATGATTCAGAAATAAAACCAGGCCCAGATATCATCATCATCATCATCATCATCATCATCATCATCACCACCACCACCACCACCATCATCATCATCATCATCATCATCATCATCATCATCATCATCATCACCACCACCATCATCATCATTAGAAGGATGGTTTTCGGACTTTGCGACTTTTTCTTAAAACACTTCTCTAAAAGCCAAATTTTAATCTTTTTAAATTCTAACTGCGTGGCTGTTAACGTGAATATGAAGACTATCTTATGTACAAATATGACAAGAAATGAATAAAACCGCTCTTCATTAAGCCGTTTCAAAAGTCGATGGGGTCGCTTTGTCAACAAAAGTTGTGGTAAGCACTAAAATTAAGTGGTAAACTATGATTTTGACAAATTATGTGAGTTATCTAGATACCATTTAACCTTTCGGGAGCTCATCAGTTACCACAAACCTTTTTTAGTCACGTTTTTCTTCGATCTTGGCAAACGGGACGAAATGTGTTACATCGGACGATCAATGCGAAGTAAAAATTTTCGGACGAATTTGAAAAGAGCATTTTCGAAGTCAAATGAAAATAAGGAACAGTATATTGCTCCGTTTTCCTTCAAATTTTTACCAGAGATAAAGGTAAGTGATATCTAACTGTCTGCAAAATTAGAACTGATAACACTTTTGTTTTATATTTTTTTCGAAGCTTCAACGAACGGGACCCTCCTGTATGTACCGGTCACAAAGTCCACTTAATGTGCGGAGGTCGAAAAATGGAAATATGTGGAATAGATTTTAATAAGAATAACTAAGATTTTAATGGCATAGACGCTACTCCAAAGCGGTCTTTAAGCTATTGTTTGGTGCCATTCTGTCAAAACCATTAGCCACAGAGATACATTTTAGGAGTTGCGAGGTCGTATCTTCCACACGACAACTCCTTTAGATGTGCGGAAGTCGAAAAAAAAGGAAATATCTGAAATAGCTTTTAACAAGAATAACTAAGATTTTAACGGCATAAACCCTACTTCAAAGCAGTCTTTCAGCTATTATTTGGTGCCGGTTTACCAAAACCATCAGCTACAGAGATGCATTTTAGGAGTTATGAGGTCGTATATTCCACATGAGTCTCCGTCAGATTTGCAAAAAAATAAAGTCCAAATTTCAACTCCAAGCATAAAATTGTGTCATACAATACGTTGCTGAACGATTAAAAGAATGACGCACCAAACGTTTACTTATTTGCCCTACCCAAGTTTTCGACCCGTTACAACGCCATTTCGGAGCGTCCGAATCGCAGTTAATACTGCTTTGTGTCAGATCGAGATGCTTATAATAATCAAGAATTGGGGAAAAGATATCTCGCCATACAAGCAGATCAGTGTTTAACGCTATTTCTTTTTTCCTTCCTACCCCCTACCCCCTTTGTGAAGTATGAAGCATAACGTCCAAGAATAACACAAAAGTCAAGTGAGATACTAGTATTTTTACGATGCATTCCGCACTTATCGTCAGCTTTTTATAACGCTCACATCTTAAACTATACCATGTTAAGAGAACAAACGAGCTTCTGCTATTTTCAAATATTTTCACACAATTGAAATCCTAAAATGTTGCATCTTTTATTAAAAAAATCTAGATGCGTCCGTTCTTGGGTCTTTATCCACAGTCGATCACGGAAAAGATTCCAATCTCAGTCATCTCCTTACTTTCCCACGCACGTTAGTCGCTTCTCGACTTGCAGGCTAAAACGTATTCTAAAGTGGGGTTTTCGAATGACCTCAAAGTTGTAAAGTTTGCGAGAAAATTGAAAAAAAAATCCCACCCTCGCGTACTATGACGTTTACCCATGGTTCTTTGAGGTGGTTGCTTCGCAATGTGCTCGACCCGTTCCTCGGCAGTTGTCTTGGAAGTCTTGGAAGGTAAGTCTTCTTCGTTTGTCATCTTAATACCCTTACTTTCCTTTATATGCAGTCATTCGTTATGGTACAGGTGCGGAGTAGCTAGAGAATTCGAAGAAACGCACCTGTGAAAAGTACAGAGTTGAATTCTTATCGATCTGTTTTCAAATAATTCGCTTAAGCTTATATAAACAGAATTTTGACATGTTGACACACGGCCGGTTAAAACTGAAAGTAAATCTGGAAATTTCTCCTAGCTGCTGACTTTGTAGCTCGGTCACCTTATTACTGAGCAATGAATCCGAACAGCAGATATGAAGAGGCAAATATCCTGCTCGAACTGAAACAGGCCCGTGTGAATCTTCGACAAGCTTCCGATGAAGGACATCAAGTCAAGAAATCTCAGGTTAGTGAACATAAAGCGCTCGCTTATACTATTGTCTTATACTTATGAAAGCAATACAAATACTTGATTGGGCTTGAATTAAAAATTATCTGTTTAAATAGGCCTCATTCCATTTGTAGTCGTTTATGATAAATACCGAGTTCAATCGAAAGAGACGAACCGTAAATTGCCATGTTGAAATATAGTGATTTAATTCTATGCCAAATACAAAACTTAAAATTCATCGCATGTGTTTACAGATACAAAAAAATTAGAAACGAAGCGAAATCACGAAGAACCCAGCCTCTCATCACGGGTACATTTCTGAATGTGAAAAGCTTCGGAAGAGCGATGTGTAAATATCCCAATGTTGTTTATGAGTGAAATTACATCGTGTGCGGTTAATTGCCTGGGTTAAGCTGGATAAATAGTGAAAAAATATTGCTTTGTGAAATGTCATTTTCAGGTAATCAGTTACACTGTAATAATGCAAACTTTGGAAACAGTTTTGAGAAATTGAACCTAAATTGTAAATTCGGTAAACGAAAAAAATTTTTGGTCATAAAATGAATTCGAGGAAAAATAGACAAAAAGTAAACTTATTCAACAAAATAGTAAACCGTTTTTGAGAGGAAAATTCAAATATTCTTAATAATTTTATCTTTGTATTCTTTGGTAAGGAATCGAAGGGGAAAAAATATTACCTTGAGAGTTCTGGATATGGCCAACATAGTGGACCATACTTGCTACGAGAAACAGGGCTTGCTACAGAGCAGTGGGGCTGGTAAGAGACAGGGTTAAGTAAAGAGTAGTGGGCTTGTATGAGATCTGCGACTTACTTAAGTAGGGTTGTTATAACAGGCAGGGCTTACTAGTAAGTATGGGGTTGGTATGAGAGGTGTGGCTTTCTATGGTGAGGTTGCAATAAGAGACAGGGCTTACTACAGGGTGGGTGTTGGTATGAGAGGTGTGGCTTTCTATGGTGGGGTTGTAATTAGAGACAGGGTTTACTACAGGGTGGGTGTTGGTATGAGAGGTGTGGCTTTCTATGGTGGGGTTGTAATAAGAGACAGGACTTACTACAGGGTGGGTGTTGGTATGAGAGGTGTGGCTTTCTATGGTGGGGTTGTAATTAGAGACAGGGTTTACTACAGGGTGGGTGTTGGTATGAGAGGTGTGGCTTACTATGGTGGGGTTGCAATAAGAGACAGGGCTTACTACAGGGTGGGTGTTGGTATGAGAGGTGTGGCTTTCTATGGTGGGGTTGTAATTAGAGACAGTGTTTACTACAGGGTGGGTGTTGATGTGAGAGGTATTACTTACTAGGGTGGGGTTGGTATAAGAACAGGTCTATAGATTTTTTTGGGGTGGTATGAAAAGTGTTGCATTGGTATATCAATTACTGCTGCAGACTATAGTTGTTTATGGTTTATTAAACCACATCTTCAAATTAAAGGCAGAATGCAATTTATTATTCTGGCAGAGAATACACTGCCAACCTCTCTTACTCAAAATGTCCGACCCAGATGTACTTTTGGCTCGTCACATACATAATCTTTTATCAATAAAGATATTGAAAGACGAAGCAAAGGAACAGCTAACTCTGATTTAACCTCTTGCTCCCAAATAAGTCATAAAGAGCAGTACATCAATGATTTAGGTCTTTTTTCCAGTGCTTGGCTTCCTTTTCCCTATCTTACATCGAAGGCAGACCTCTGATCTTAAATTATTTTTTAAAAAAAATTACAGGGGCATTTGGTCATTCTTTTTCATACTCGAGTATAATAAGCTAGCATATCTGGGAAAATAATATGAAGACATATTGAATGTTTTCAACAACTGTTCAAATCGATTTCTAAAGGTCATTTGGTGGATATTTAGTTTTACTTTTGCTTTACAGGTCATTATAGCAATATTTCTCAAGGGGTTGTTTTTGTCAAAATGTTGTTATCTTGTGTTGAGAAAAGCCCATACGAGATCTGTTGAAAACTGTCATAAGCTGTTGTGCCACACAACACTGTAAATCCAAGAAGAATATTAACTTATTATATATATTTTTTAAGTTTCATATTAACTTCCCTTAATTTTGTCATTATCACGTCTCATTTCAAAATAGTTTTTAAACAATATTTTAATGAGGTACTATTATAAAACTAATTGCCGCAATTTGTTTTAGGCTGAAAGACACATCTGGGCCCTAAAGGGGCTATTCAAATCTGTAACAAAAAGAGATCCTCCTGCAACAGAAAGTGACAGTTCCTTGACTGAAATGGAAAATGAAACAGAAGAAAGTAATGTAGAGGCAGCAAGAGTATTTACGAAGAAGACTAAAGAAAAAGTGCGCGGGAAGAAAGTCAAGATAGTCTTGTCAAACAAAAGAAAAGCAACATCTGCTAAATGCTATTCAAAAGAAGCAAAAGTAAAAAAAGTTGTTGGCCAAAGTGAGAAAGAAGACCAGTCCTGTAGTGCTGAGTCAGATTCCGAAAGTGGTGAGGACGAACATGAAGAGGAAGATAGCAGTCCCTCAGAATCTGGAAGTGGTGAGGATAAAGTTCAAGTTGTCAAAGAGATAAAGTCACAAGTGAGAAACAAGTTTGAATGCCCTCTTCGTTGTGGTGCAAAAGTGTATCAGCTCCCACGACATTTGAGAAGCGTCCATGGATGGAAAGCAGAACGTGCTAGAAATGCTGTTAACCGCTTTGACATGCGTCACGATCAGAGAAATTCCAAAAAACCCAAAGCCGTACGTGAAAAGCGGAAGCAGAAATACTGCAATGAATGTGGGCGCAAACAACGGTATCTCTCCAAACACTTACAGAAACAACACGGTTTTATGAAAGGGACCAAACAGTACCGGAGGGCATTAAAGGAATCTAGACCTGTTTATCTCTGGAAAGATTCGCTCAAATCGCAGGTTGTAGACGTTGAGAGTGACACTGTAAGTGAGTTTGATGAGACCGCTGTTAAGACAACTAACACGAAAGGTAAAGAGAAGAAGAGGCAAAACAGCACATCTCTTAAGACAAGCTTAGCTGGTTGGCAAGGGATCGAAATAGCAAGCATTTCCTCGGCTGAAGATGACAAAAACTCCACAATGGAAGATGTTCAAGAGTTAGAAGGAACCGAGGCTGAAGATGCAGAATATCTCGACTATGATGAAGATGAAAGTGGTGGAGCAGAGTTCAACACGACAGCTTTTGAATTGAACCAGGACAGTAGAGTAATGTTGGACAAGTTCGAGAAGTGGATTCTAAGTCCTGACGGAGGTGAAAAGGATCCCAAGCCAGCTTCACTGGTAGTACGACAAGTGCAGAAAGTACTTATCATGCTAGGAACAGAGAACATTGAAAGTCTGTTTGACAAGGCGCTAATTCGCGACAAGTTCTATCCAGAATCGAGAGCTACTGTCAAGGCTGGAACCACAATCAGTTACTTGCATTCGTTGAGGAAGTTTTATACTTTCGCCATGACTGAAGATGACGTGGGTATTTCTCAAGAATGTCGAAAAGTGGCAGATGCCCTGTACAAGAAATGTGGCGAGTGGTGCAAAAGTTTAAGCAAAGATGTGAAACGAAGATTCTGGGAAAAACAAGAGGAAGATCTCGCTCGCCTCATAACACCAGAAAAAATTCAAGAGTTCACTAAAACAGAGTTTGCAAGGAGTCAAGTAAAAACGTTAGGTCAGTTGATTGACAACAGGGAGAAGCCCCCAGCACTGGGCCAACAGGAGTACTGTGATTTAAGAAACTTTCTGTTTATTCACATCTTAAGCCAGAATGGGCACAGAAGTGGTGTTTTAACAAACAGTACCCTTGCAGAGTATGAGAAAATGACCCGTGTAGATGGCACCTATATGGTTGCAGTCAAAGATCACAAGACCTTTTCACACCATGGTCAAGCCAACCTTTGTTTTGACGAAAGTCTAAAAGCATGGGTGGACATTTATGTGAAATGTGCAAGAAATCAAGTTGACGCAGGCGAAGAAAGCGATGCTCTGTTTTTAAATTGGAAAGGAGGGAAGATGTCAAGCAGTGATCTTTCACCAGCATTAACCAGTGCATGGAGAAAGTCTGGTATGATTGGGAACGACACACGCATATCTGGGACTCTTATGAGGAAGTCCTGCACAACTGCCGTTCGTAACCACAATAAAGAGGTCAAGGGGAGTGTTGCCGCTCACATGGCACACAGTGAGCGTACGGCAGACAAGCATTATCATCTACTTCAGAAGCGTACCAACTCTGCCTTTGCAGCCAGGCAGTTAACTACCATTATGCATGGCAGTTCGTCTCCTGCTGTATCATCACATGAAAGAAAAGGTGATCCTGAGTCTATTGATGAGCAAGACCTAACACCTGCGCCACTTGCACGGCAGAGCTGGACAGAAGAAGAAGAAAAAGCAGTCCAGAAAGTTTTTGCAGACCAGATAAGCCGCCAGTCAATTACTATGCGAGAAGTATTGGCACTTAAGGAGACCCATCCACTGCTCAAAAATTCCGAAAACAAAAGACTGTTTGATAAAATAAGAGGATTATATCGGTACAAGAAAACTGATGGTGAATGTCTGGAAGACAAGCAGAGAAGTGATGATGCTGTTCAGGATAGCGATGGCAACTCAATAATAGGTCCGTCTACAAATCAAAGTAAAACAAGAGTTTTTGAAGAGGAAGAGGTCACCTTGTTCAAAGAACTTTTCAAGGACATGATTCAGAGGGGTGAGAAGATAGAGCAAAAGGTTGTGGTACAGCGATTGAAAGAGAATGGCCACGGACACATTTATGAAAAATACACCAAGCAAAAAGTGACCGATAAAATTAGAGGTCTACGTTTGACAAACATCAGGCAATGGAGACAGTAATCATCAAGCATTGAGAAACATTCGAACAAAGACATTTATTTTTATTTATTGTTGAATAATCACTTGATACGTTGATATTATAGTTAGTTGCGGTGGCGCGGAAACCGTGAGGTGTTTGACATTGAGGCCACTTTGACGTTCTTAAGGACCTGTTCATTTCTTTCTTGACTAGTGTATTCGATGCTTTTTTTTAGGATTTCTATGCGATAGAAAAATAAGTTAAAGATGAATTTTGTTTCTAAATTCTCAAGGTACTGATTTTGTAAAGTAACATTAGTACTAAGTAAATTGTCCGTAGAAAAAATTGTGAAAAGAACAGAACCGGAAAGTAACTAATACCAGTTAGTTTGACACTTATTTAGGCAGGGAAGTAGTTGTCGCCACATGGAACTCTGGGAAGCAGTTGAACCAAAAGGTTAAGTTTGCATTATTGTAGATCAGTCAATTACTTGATATATCGTGTTAATATTACAGTTACGTGCGGCCACGTTTGTTAAGGCCATATTAGGCTATTTTTCCAGGAACGCTTTTCCTGATGATAAAAAGGCTACGTTCAGTTAATTCTGTTGCTCAAACAAATCTGAACAAGTAACAGGCATTATCATTAACTCTACATATTAGCCTTGTTTTGAAATGTTTTTTTCCCTAGATATTGTTGTTATGAAATAAAAACAAAAAAAATACTATGCCGAGTTTATTTCTATATATACAACTTTTATCTAAAAGTATTGCATCAAACTTTGTCTTGAATAATTCATCGATAGAGAGCTGCAACTGCAAAGAAAGGTTGACAGAGTTCAAACATGAAAACTATTCAGGATTTGACACGGGATCTGTACGCTAAAACTAAATGCTTCAAAATCACTTTCTTAGTTGTCTTAACATCACAAAGGACAAATCTAGAGCAAACGCAGGGAATAGTTTGGTCTCCAAATCCGCAAGTCGTGAAGCCCACACAAAAGTCGTTTAGCCCACACAAAAAGTCGCTCAGTCCACATAAGGGTCGTTAAGTCAACTTGGCTGAGTCGCTCAGTCCACAAAAGGGTCGTTAAGTCAACTTGGCCAAGTCGCTTAGTCAACAGAAGGTTGTTAAGTCCACATTTTTTAGTCGTCAAGTCCACAAACAAAGGCGCAAAATCCACAATCCATATAATCATCATCATCATCATCATCATCATCATCATCATCATCATCATCATCATCACCACCACCACCACCACCACCATCATCATCATCATCATCATCATCATCATCATCATCATCATCATCATCATCATCATCATCATCATCACCACCACCACCATCACCACCACCACCACCATCATCATCATCATCATCATCATCATCATCATCATCATCATCATCATCATCATCATCATCAACATCATCATCATCATCATCATAGGCAGCAGCAGCAGCAACATCAGCTAATTTCTCGTTAAAAGGATGTCCTGGTTGAACCGTCACTCTTACCCTCAGTTTTTTCTTTAAGCATGATTGTGGTCGTCTGTGGTGTACTTCCAGTGGATCCTCGTGCGTAAGTCGAAATGCTCCTGCCGTAGATGGAACTCCTTGTGGAAGCAGAAACGTAAGCTGAACTTTTTTTGTAAAAGCTTTAACAGTCGATATTAAAAACAAATAAAAGAGTGTCCTGAAAGAGGAAGAAGGGGGAATAAATTCCATTCCCAGCCTGAATTTTTCCAAAATTCCATTTCAGTACAGCCTATCGTTTTCCCAATTTTCTCCAAATCCCATTCCCAGTTCTATTATTTTTTGTTGTGATTTCCAGTCCCAGTGACCAAATTCTATTTACTCAGTGATAACTTGGCCAAATCCCAGTTCTCATTTTAACCCTTTAATCACCCCAATAACAAATGAAAAATCAAAATGAAAAGCTAACCCTACTATAGCAAAACATTGAAGCAATTAAAGCATGTTGCGTTCGAACTCTTGCAGTGGTGCATTAAAGGAGAATGTGTTGACAACGGACGTCCTCAAATAAATGGTTGGTGGAGCGAGTGGTCAGACTTTACATCCTGTACAAGAACATGTGGTGGAGGAGTACAACACCGCACAAGAACATGCACAAACCCACCGTGAGTGTACATCCTTGGCTTATAATATATTAAGATTTCTTTTTCGCTTTAATTCAGTGTCAATCGATATTAAACCGGGCGGCCTGCGCATAGGCACGGTTCATTATTTTTTGTCGGTTAATCGGTTCTGACGCACGCGGCCCAGCCGACTCTTAATCACTTTCACGCAAATTTTGATGTTTGTTTGCGTGTCGCCCGTTTGGAATATTACACTCTGCTCTCTGTTTAGTAAGAAATGTGTGTTTGTGTCATTTGAGCGTTTTCCTCTTAGCGAGCGCTGAATGTTTGCATTACGAAACCTAAAACTGTTTTGACATATCCAAGCTATTTATAATTTATAAATGAAACCATTACCCACGGGGCCCAGGCGACTCCTTGGTCACGCAAGTTTTGATGTTTACTAGCAATCGCTCGCCTGTAGCTATAAAGAATTCACCTATTTTAAAAATATTTACGAATCTGACTCTGCGCTCTGTTTTGTGTGAATTATTTATTTTTGTGTCATTCAAGCGTTTGGCTCTGAGCGAGTTAAAGTCGTACAATTTACCCGGAGCGTGCTGAACATTGCAAAATAAAGACTTGTTTTCTGAATATTATTCTTTTTGTTTTGAGTTTATTTTTTGAAATCGAAACAAAAATTGCAAGCCCAGCAAGAATGTGTCAAAACAAATAGAGTTCATTGATAAAGTGAAATGTTACGCGAGCGTGGGACAAAGAAAAAAATCTTAGTCCCCTTTGAATCCATTATATAACTATAAATAATTATTCGAATTAACCTATTATAAAAATATTTATAAATCAGACTCTGCGTTCTGTTTTGTGTGAATTATTTATTTTTGTGTCATTCAAGCGTTTGGTTCGGAGCGAGTTCAAGTCGTACAATTTGCCCGGAGCGTGCTGAACATTGCAAAACAAAGACTTGTTTTGAGTTATTTTTTGGAATCGAAACAAAAATTGCAAGCCCAGCAATAATGTGTCAAAACAAAAAGTTCACTGATAAAGTAAAATGTTACGCGAGCGTGGGACAAAGAAAAAATCTGAGTCCCTTATGAATGAGTATGCGAGTCCATTATGAAGAAATGTTTAGCCTTGTGATTTTTTTCTATCAACTTTCAACCACAAAGACCATCTAATGGGGGAAAGCCATGCCGGGGAAAAACAATTGGACTTTGGAGAATTTGTAACACCCGGGTAAGTAGGATGCTTGCTGTATTATCGTGATTTAAAATAATTGGGTATTGCTCCTTAGTTTTTAAATCCTCATTTAAGTATATTTAGATCCCTTTTATTTCGAAAGTAAAAGCTTTTAGCGTTTGTTTTTGTGATCACGCGATCAGCAAGTATTTGCTGAGTCTAAAATCGAAAACATTGGCATGTTAGTTGCCGATCTGTTTTAAAGCAGGGATGGCGCAATGATGAGAGCGCTCGCCTCCCACTAATGTTGCCCGAGTTCCATTCATGGACCTCTGGCGTCATATGTGGGATGAGTTTGTTGTTGGTTCTCGTCCTTGTTCCAGGGATTTTTCTCCGGGCGACAGTAGGGGGCATTTTGCAAAAGATTATATTCTCTTGTGGTTTCGTACAAACCAACCCAGCAAATCATACAGCAGTTTGAATTATTTTTTTTGGTTTTAGGAATGCCCTGGAGCAACAGTAACTAGTTTCCGTGATGAGCAATGCGTGAAGAAAAGAGGAGTTGGAGCTACTGCATATTTTTATGGGCGTAAGTGTTGTCGGGAACAAAACTCTGTCGCTATTCCATAAATAGAAAATACCATCAGAGACTCTCGGTCATATTTTCCCACGTTTGCGCACAGTAGAAGTAAGACAAATATTGCACTATAACCTTGTGTACTAGTTATTTTGGGTCCTTTTCTTTCGCATTCGCATGAACATGTCATTTATCAAGCCTTGTTATGTTTCGCAAGGTCATGTCAAGCCATGTCATGACAGATCCGCTCAGGTCAGGCCATGCCAGGCCAGGTCAGGATAGTTCATGTCATGTCTATTCATGTCATGTGATGTTACGCCAGGCAAGGCCAGGTCACGGCATGTTACGTTTCGAAGTTTGAGCGTGCCAACAATTTGTAATTTCAAAATTTGATGCCGTAACAGATTTTATTTTCAATGCACAGATCCATGTGATTTGTTTTGTAAACTGGGTAACACGGCATCGAGTCAAGGAACTGTTTTAGACGGTACCAGATGCAGCAAAGATCCTTCTGTTTTCGACGTCTGCATTAAAGGAGTTTGCAAGGTAAATGTTGTTGTATATTTTGTGTTTTTGGTGTGGGATAATACAACCACCTGTAGCAGTTAAGAAGAAGAATGAAGAATGTATTCTTGGTTTTCATGTTACGTCATAAAATTCTGAAATCAAAATTCACTAGGCCTACTAAATTTTCGTTGTCATTAGACGTAAGATAAACTAAAAATATATCTTTTTTGCAAATTTCCAGATCCATAGTGTCATTCGTTTTTTAAACAGAGCATTTTGAATATTTGAGTTCTCCGTCGTATGTGACATCAAGCTGAGTGCCGTGACAAAGCTGTTTTGTTTGAAAAAAGGCCTTTCCTTTCCATTTTCAGCAGATTGAACATTTCAGATATAATAAGTGGTGTTTATGTGAAACTGTACTAGCTCATGAGCCAAAGATTGCCCCTGTTGTAAACAGAATTGAGTTCCAGATGGTTTCTCTGACATCACGGCGGCCATATTTGTGTCCCTCGGAAGGACACAGTTATGGCATCTCCATACTAAGCTTTATAAATTTGCGTGGAAAGGTTCGGCAAATACTCGCGAACGGTACACCGCACAGACCTGAAACTTGGAGAAATTGTTTATCTATTTATCGTCTATAATATTTGGAATTCATAGCTTTTGTAGTTGAATGGTTTTGAATTTATTTTTTGATTGCGTGACAGTGAAAACCAGCAATTGGCTATTGAACGAATCTAACACAGGGGCGATTGTTACTAAACGGAAATGATTCAGCTGTTCTGTTGCATGCTCAATGTAACCGCCATTTTTTTTAGGCTGCTGGTTGCCATCAAGTTTTAGGGTCAACTGAAAGAATTGATCGATGTGGAAAGTGTGACGGGAATGGAAACACGTGCAAACACGTGAAGGATGTGTACATTAAACAATGGGACCAAATTGGTAATGTAATTTTCATTTTGAAAGGTCTTAACACAATTGCAGTTGAGAAGCTATTTGCAATACTCGAAACCATTGGCGTATATATATATATATATATTTTTTTTTTTTGGGGGGGGGGGGGGGACCTTGAGTATCACAAAAATGACGGCGTCATGTCTCCAGCACTCTAAAATTAGACTATTAGATATCTGATTAAAGTTGTGATTAAAATACGACTAAAATTAATTATCTATCGCTTTGAAGGAAAAGAGAATGCAGATCTGATTGTCGAGCTTCCCCCTGGAACAATGTCAGCCACGTTTATCGAAAAGTCTGCCACTTATAACAAAATAGGTAAATAAATAGCTTTGGTATTGCCAGAGTTGACTAAGGCCTGGGTCGGCATTCTTTTAGTTACTGGCTGTGCGTCAGGGGGGATTTTATTGTAAAACTTGTAGTTACAGAAGCACTATACTTGTGAAACGTATAACCTTGGACCCATAAATAGTAACACCTAATGACTATAAAAGACTTAACGTTTCGGTGTAACTTTGCAACTTATTTTTTTATATTTTTTTTTTCAGCCTAATGGCAATATTTAGCGACAGTATAAGCGTAAGAAGAATTATTATCGTTTAACATTATTTCCAGTTTTATAATAACAGCACCTTTACCTTTCATCCGGTGTTCCTTAATGTAGAGGGTTTTGTACTTCAGTTTTGTTAACCTACTTATCATGTGACAACGTCCAGTACTACAGGTTATAATAAAGTAATTTGTATCAATCCTTACACTTTGTGTAATCACAATATAATACCAATAATTAACCTTCGGGGAAAGTCAGCTCGTGTAAATGATCCGGCAATTCATGAAGTGGCTTTTCCCGGCCTCCTATCACTTGACTAGAAAACACTGTCTAAAATGAAACAGAAGCTGTCCTCTGTGCTGTTTGCGTTTGTAGTGAAAATCGTAATTGATTTTTTTCAAGATATAAATAAGGCTCACCCGAACATTGTTTAATTCATTGTTTTTCATAATAGGTTTTGTTTTAGATTACTGAAAACTTCCACTTCCAAACATGCGATTTAAAAAATACCATTGTATTACAGGTATAAAGTCTAAGAAAGGTAACTACTTGATCGATCCAGATGATACAGCTAAAAATGTCAAACTGAGCTATGCCGGAGCGAACATTGCCTACACAAACAAGCAGAAGCGATACGCTGACAAACTGGTTATAACCGGTCCCACTACTGCAAAACTTAAAATCATGGTGAGAATCCTTTTATTTTGATTCGACGTCAACTTAACAAGGTTTGATAGACTAGTTTACAAAATGATATGTCTTAGCGTAAAATTGTTGCATAGTTGTTGTTGTAATAACTTAAAAGCGTTTTTTGCCAGTTCAGTGGCAAAAGCAACAGGTTTAAGTTCTTGTCTTGTTTACAAGCCTTTTTCTACTATTAAATTCCAAATATTAAGTAGCTTGCTTTGCAAAAAAAATTATCATGTATGCGCCCGTCTGAGAAAATAGGTTGGTCTTCTTAACTGTCTTCACGTTTGTGAAATATGTTCGAGTTTTATTCAAAACATTTGCGTACATATTCCTGTCAGTTTGTCAGAGTTTCAGGCGAAATTATTTTTTGACGCGAATTTGAGTGGGTGTTTTTCAGAAAGACTCCAAATTGTTAAATTAGATTGATACTACACGAAAATATCGAGAACATCACCAATATGGAAATGTTCGTGCTCGAATCTCATTTTTCTCTTTATTTATTAGTTCATAGCAGTAAGTGGAGAGAATGCTGGTATTGAATACGACATGATGTATCATGTCAACCGTAAAAATAGACCTCATCTTAGCTATAAATGGATTGTCGCCGGTAACTGGTCAGCGTGTTCGGCCACGTGTGCAAGGGGTAAGTTACCAGCACATCTGAGTTACTACCATTTGCGTTCATCCATGAAGCGTGACGAATTTAGCGTGTAGTTACGTGTCACTTCGGATAAATGAATCAAGCATTGAAAATCTTGCTCAAACTTGTCCACTTTTCTCCTCTCCATTGCAATAATATTTTCCGAGCAGACTTTTATCGAAGTAAGCGGGCAAATCTTTAAAATTTGATAGCTCGTGAAGAAAACATGATCGTATGGCGCCAAAACCTTGTCAATTTCGCGACCTGACCGCAAACGCTTCATTGGTCAAAAGTAACACGTCAACAGACAAAACCGTTGAGGTTTTAAAAGTAAAACTACGCGTTAAATTCGTCACGCTATAAGGATGGACGCGAATGGTAGTAATGGTAACTGGACATTAGAGGGGCTTTGTCACGGGTTTTTACAGATTTTTGAACAGCCGAACAATATAGTTTTGTCGTAGGAAACTAGAATAGTAACTATGATCTCTATGAAGGAGGCTCGACTCACTAAAAGTGTTTCATGGAGGTCCATCAAAAATAAATTAATTAAATAATCAAACTATTCCAGCATTGATTAGAAACCTGTTAAAGCTAAACAAATATACAACTAAAAACTAAAACTAATGGTGTACTTTTATTAACAATTGCTATAGAAGAGCACTGAAACAAGCGTCTTTGGCCACGGATGGCTAAACTTTTCAAGTTGCTTTCGCGCGACTGAAATTATATTGAAACATTCACGCAGTTATTTACACTAGAACTTTATTTCATGTAAATTTAGGTTTCCTGCGCCCCACTGGGACAGAGTCTGTGCGCATAATTTGATATATATTTTTTAAAAAACCGTTAGCAGTTGTTGGCAACGCTCGTTACTATAAAATCGATATCAGACCTTAGGCTATCTTGCTGGCGATTCATTCGAGAAAAATTCTGTAAGTTTATGTTCTTTTGTTTCTTTGTTTTATATTCCGCTAGGTTTGTTGTTAGTATTTATTTTGTTGCTGTTCTTTCTTTTTTTTCCTAGTCAAACTCGTAGTTGTAAATGATAATAAATGTGCGATGTTTGGAGGTCCCGTTTGATGATTTTGCTACTCTTATGCGACGATAACATACTGTATATTGCGTTTTATCATATTAACAAAGAGTAAGGATTATTTGCCTTTATAATTCTTAAGCATTAATAATACCTTTGGAAAGGCTATACCCAACATTCATTTTAAATGCTTAGAGTTAATAAATGTACGCGACAATAAATGTAAGTTAGCTCACATAGTTAACAAGTTGACAAATTTTAATCTCGTAACAATCCGGTGCCGAATGACTGTTGAAAAGAATTTGTGTGTTCAAGTATCTGGCACAATTCAGAAAAACCATAGCAGTTCATTTGATTTTTCTCAACTTCCGTGTCTTTGTTAGGTGTTCAAAGACGAGAGGTTCGCTGCGTTGTGATTGAAGACGGATCAGCTGCCAGTGATTACGCTTGTGATAAAAGCCAAAGGCCGACTGATGAGCAGGAGTGTAACCAGCAGCCATGCCCCCCAGAGTAAGAATTTATTTCTTAATCTGTTGGCAATACTTTATATGACAGAAGAAGGATTTATCATTCTCATATTATTTTCAATAATCATTGTTTTATTGACAATCAATGTACGATTTTCGATGAAAAAGTCATTTCCAATTTTTCTCTGCATGGGTTTAAATAGTGTATGTGTTGACAAATCATTCTGTTGACAATTTAGATGGCAGGTATCCGACTGGACGCCGTGTTCCAAAACTTGTGGTACTGGTGTACAGACACGCAAAATGAGGTGTCACCAAAGAGTTAGTTTTCACCGTTATCAGGAAATATCTTCCTCTAAGTGTGATTCAAGTAAGCTCCCGGATGGTAGCCAGCTCAGTAGAACCTGCAACAAGATTCTTTGCAAGGCGGACTGGAAAATTGGATCAAAGTGGTCAGCGGTAAGAATTTTTCTCAAGTTGCAAAACGAAGAAAATCAGTTGTGATTTCGTTTCGCGTACAAAAAATGAAGTAGAACATTTGTGTTTCTCTTTTGCAGTGCTCCACTCCTTGTGGTCCTGGCGTTCGACAGCGTGAAGTTAATTGCATTTTGATTGATGAAGATGGAAGACCTAGTAATGTATCACATGAACAATGTGCCTTGCTAGATAAGCCTGCAGACAAACAAGAATGTGATGATACAAGATCTTGTCTTAAAGGTGCTAAACCTACTCAGCCACTTTTTTTTGGTAAAATCTAATTTTCACAACCTACACTACAATCATGTTACTGACAACTATTTATGGACTCTGTTAGGCAACAAGTTATCACCATCAAAACCCTAAAAGTTGAAGTGTTAATAATACCTACGAGTTTCATTAGTATACTGTGAATTAATTTAAGAGAAATTGACATACTAAACCAAATTTTTATATTCAAAGCTCCTCCATGCACTTAACTTTGAGCGATACGTTAATTAAGACTGATTTATTTTTTTTCAGTTGGTAATTACCAATGCTACCCAACAAGTCCTTGTGAAAATGACGCAATCTGTGTTGAGCAGCCGCCCAGTAGCTACAAGTGTGATTGTTTAAAGGGATTCAAAGGCCGGAATTGCGAAGGTATTCAATGCAGTTTTCTCCTCATCACCGAGTATGATAAGTTTCAGATAATTTTCTGTTTACACTTGAACAGGACATAGACCGGCAGTTGAAACTGTCAAGAGATGTCCCATGAGACACTGAAACTTTCTGATTATGCCGTGGTCACAACGGTGCTACATTAATACAGTCGGGGATACAAATGCAAGTGCCAATTGATGGCGACATCACTCATCTGAGAAATGACTGAGCCCATAGTTTTCGCCCCGGGAGTTGCTAAACAACATTACGTATTTGTACGCGCGATGGCTTTCGGAGTACTCGTGATCGCTCGCGCTAGCTAGTTTTTGATTGAATGAAATAACTTGGAAATACTTTGAGTGTTCAACAAAGATTTGCCGAGATTCAACCTTATTCCTCGGACTGTGTAAGTGAAAACTGTGCTCACAGGTTATCTCCACACCCCCAAAAACCTAACGCTACGCAAAAAGTCACCTGTAACTTAGGTTAATTCAGACATATGGGATTGGAAAGATAACGCTCTTTTCAGGTCAATTGTTGTGACCAAAAACTTGGCTATAGTGCGTTAATGACAATGCCTTTCCACAGCTGGTCCCTTAAACAGGCTTACTTTACAAGGGGAAAACATGTGAATGCACATCGATGGTTTGATAAACAGGTGCTTTCAGGTAACAGCTAGAACTGGTATTTTAGCCATACAGTCCTTTCTGTTCTTACAGTGGAGGTTGACCCTTGTGAAAAGAGTCCCTGCCACAACGGGGCAACATGCCAACTTGATTCAAGTTCGTCGCATGGATATGTGTGCACGTGTCCTGAATGGTACAAGGGTAAACACTGTGGACGTAAGTGGAAATGAATATTAATTAATTTTAAATAAGCAACATACAACAACGGCGACGACGACAAAAAAAGAACACAAATACATGTTTAATATAAAAAGCATTTATTACTCACTCTGAAACACAGTTGTTTTATAGTTGACACTTCAACATGTACACTATATAAAAAAGAAAAGAAAAAATATAAAGGAGACGATTGAATGATTGATTAGCGGCAACAGTATCTCTTTATTGCGCCTTACTACCCAAAGGGGGAAGTATCGGTCTAGTTACAATGAACTAATTAACTAATGAAAAGTAAATAATTTTACATAATTTACCAAAAAAAAAAATACTAAAAAATCAGCGCTAGCAGTTCTGAAAGCATCTAAGCTTGGCCCAGGCATAGCTTTCGCTAGTACGGCATTTGAGTCTGTCTTTTTTTAAATGAAAATGAAAATTTAAAATAGTTCTTGCGGCAATCCTTGCTGTGAGTTTAAATTTATGATTCCTACGAGCTTACGATGAGACATTTAAATCAAGTAAGATAAAACTGTCTTAAAGTGTGTCCAAACAGTTTAAACATGGTCTTGTTGCATTTGCTTTCAGACAAAATCCTTCCATGCAACAGAAAACCATGTCATAACCATGCCACGTGTATTAACGATCCCAATGATCCGGCAAATTTTAACTGTCTCTGTGCACCGTGGCTGACAGGGAGACTTTGTGAAAGTAAGTTGAGTTCGGGAAATACATTTTTGCGTAGAAAAAAGGTGGTGTTTATATAGATTTGCTATCTATATCTAAAAATCAACTTTTGCGTTTATTTCATAGTTAAGATGACAAAGTGCGACGAAAACCCGTGTAATGACCGAGGATATTGCCTTAGTAAAAAAAGCGACCCTTCTTCATACAAATGCTACTGTGATGACTGGTTTGAAGGAACAAACTGTGAAAGTATGTTTAACAAGAGTAACACATGTAGATACAATTTAAGCTGAACCACAAAGAAGTCGATAGCATTGTCCAATTCAAGGTCTTTCATGTTCATTTTGGATTACACTGCTGACTAAGCCTGCGTGGCAGGCTCTCGAGTAAAAGAGCTGAAGTCTAACTCGCGCCCTATAAATCATTAGCTTGCTACCACATGACACCCATGCTAAAAAGCAGGTACACAGTACTCAAAGAACACTCATTTCTAACTGTAAAAAACATCACACGAAATGATGGTAATGTTGGTCTTGACACTAAATAACTGTGGACGTCTCGTCTCTGAAAACATCGCCATGGAAACAGGAGCTCTTCCTTAGCTTTGCCCCAGAAGACCACGCCACTCTCATAAAATAGTCTGTCCAATAGTCCACGATCGTTAATATAGTGCTAGCATACGCTGCAAGAAACTTTAAGCTTATTTAGGTTGGGATCCAAACAGAGGCTTTTTCATTATTTTTAAGGTTTTGCATTAAATAAAAGGTCACTTGGTTCGAATAACAAAAACAACAAAAGCCAATTTATTTCAAGACGAGCTGTTTCTTGCAGTTAAGAGTCTTTCAGGAGTTGACTGACTGATCCTAGCAGTATGCAGGACGCGTGTCACTTATCAACCTAGTAAAATAGCCCAGCTCACAACGAGTCTCTCGTAGCTCAGTTGGTTAGAGCGCCCAACCGGTATCTGGGAGGCCATGGGTTCGTTCCCGTCGGGGACTCAGAATTTTTCTTTGTCCCGTGCTCGTGTCATGTTGAATACTTCATCTTCATTAGTTATTCATATAGTTTTTTCTTCATACAGAACAAATTTTCCCCTGCGATTTAAAACCTTGCAAAAATGGAGCCAACTGTACCAATGACGCCAAAGAAATGTCAGAGTATCATTGTGATTGTAAAAAGTGGTTCACTGGGAAATACTGTGAAGGTAATAATGGCTGATAGCTTAGAAAATTCTTGTTTCTCCATAATGTCCGCTTTTGTTAAAAATAATTATCTTCAAGGCAAAAAATGATTAAGACGAAATCCGCTAGGACTTCGATATTAATTGGACAACATTATGTCTCTTATATTTTTTTTTTTTTTTTTCTCCCCCGGTTTTTTTTTTTTTCTCAACTTAAGTTGAGTACATTACCGAGATATTTCATTTGCTTAAATTATGTATATTATGGAAACTTCTGAAAAACTTTTTTAAATATCTTATCAAAAGAAATCCTTTCTAACAACATCAAACATCGAAAACAGATTTCGAAGTTCCACTTAAATTCTACCGATAGTTTACATGTATTCTTGTGAACTTTGAAATTCATTTTCTTAGGCTCTGATATGAAATTGTTGTTGGGTCACAGATAATTACTTACATATTAAGCTTTTCCTGATGCATTCCATCTTAAACTTTATGGTGGAGATCGAAGTTCGGTTTTTATTCTTTAGAGGTTCCAATCTTTTTTTATTCTTGTAAGCAATTATTTTAACTTTTAATTTATTTCTACATTTTTTCTTGGGACGTGACTTTAATAACTTAATTTACTTTTTGTAGTGTACTATGATTATTGAAATTATCGGGTTATTTCTCCAACAGTGCAACTTACTGCCTGTGACAGTGATCCTTGTCTCAATGATGGATATTGTCACAGTGATCCCAAGAATCCTGATTTATACGAGTGTCGCTGTGGAGACTGGTTTAACGGGACCAACTGCGAAGGTTAGTATTGTAATCTGGTATATATAACTATTGCTGGTTTGTAACTGACGTCATGTCGGCCATGCTGGTGGACAAGAACAAAGCGTTCCCTCCGCTTGGAACTTAACTCTTTTATCATCCAAATTATACAAAAACATTTTTTGTTTTGTCCACCTATACATGGCCGCCTTGTTACGTGGTTGCAAGCCAGCAACATGTACAAGGTACACATGTAATAAACTCCTTCGGCCATGGTGACTTAGTGTCGTCAATGAAAACTAAGTTTAAATATTAAAAGATTACTCGAAGTTTGCAGCTTCACGACAGTCCTCGTGTTGTCTTCTTGGTCAAGACACTTAGGACACTATTTGAGCTATGGAAGCCGGAGATAGGTGTCCACGGTACTTATAAGCATATGCATCTATTACTCGTCCCGTAATCTCTAAGACTGAAAGACATCGTTACCAGCTATATCCGAATTTTTGTCAGGAAATATACTAAAAGTTAAACGCGGAATGAAATATACATTATAAAATTCTTGTATACAGAAAGTAGCTTGTAGCAAACGCTGACTTATTAGCATTTCTTTACTTTATTCACAGTTCAAATATTTCCCTGCGATGCAAAACCCTGTCTTAATGGCGCAACCTGTAGAAATGATGAAACTGATATATCTTTGTACCACTGCGATTGTCCGGACGGTTACTTTGGAAAGAATTGCCAAGGTAATAAAGAGGACACTGAATTAAAACCTTAATTTGATCTTTAAATCAAACTAGGTGTGGCGTGACAGGATTGGGCGTTGACACGTTTTACTACATTGTAGAGATATTTACATTAGATTACCCATTTATCATGAAGTAATCATCGTCGTTGTTATCATCAATCATCATCATAATCATCATCACCCCCTCATCATCATCATCATCACAACAACAACATCATCATCCATCATCATCAACATCATCATAATGGCGGAGATCCGGCGCGTGAAGCGGAGCACCATCGGTAAGGAAATTTGGTAAACCCATGAAGCCAAAAAAATTCGGTTATCGAGTGAGCGTACGCCCACCCGCCCACCCGCCTGCCCGCCCGCGCCTACAGACTCTCGGGGAGGGGGACGGAAGTCACCAGGAAACCCGACCGGGGGGAAGAGAATGTCATCTTATCATATCCCAAGGAACGTCGAGGTTAACGTCGGCTTGTATCTTTGATATTGGTCATCCATGATATGGTCAATTGACAGCTGTCAAAAAAGGTTTCCGCTGACCAGTATCACATGACCATTCGCGGGCTCATGGTTTGAAGCTGACCGCTGACCAGGTAATAGTTTTCCATTGAGTCGCGGGCTCAAATCTTAATTCTTTTGTCCAGGGTAATGATAGGATTTCGTAAGCGTGATTTTTTTTCGATTGGAGTTGATGTTTTATTTGGGCTATGGATTTTTCTTGAGTAGTATAGGTTTAACAGTATTTTCAATGAGAGTATTTTCACAAAATTGTAAGAACAAGAAAATAAGTGTGGAGCTCCGCTTTTAGGCTTGGCTAAATCTATATATTCTATTATTTATTCACAGCATATGTTTCCTTATTGTAGCTTTCAATCTGTAAAACTTCCTTACAATATATAATGTTAGAAGACAAAAATGCATGTATTTGTTATGGTTCAATTTTAGCCTGGGTAAAATTTTCCTTTTTTATATATTCATAATCATAATACCGTCCACCAGAATAACATAAAATACCAAACTAAACTAAGGGTAAATCGAACCACGGCCTATATATGATGGCAAGAAATGTTAACTGGCAATTTAAGTGGACAATTAACGCTTCTCTGTCCTGTCCTGTCGCTCATGGAATCACTCAAGGAATTATACTCCTTGATTTCTACGGTAAACACAAATAAAAACAATGTTGATGGTATAGATATAGTCATAAATTCTAAACTTTATTTCAACAACAAGCTAAGGCAAATAAGTTTTATCAAAGCTCGGTCCAGGGGCACTAAGAGGCACATAAAATTGACAAATACGTGTTGCTTTATTTTCATTTTAGTACCATCGTTTACGGAAATTGGCTGCTTTAACCCACCGAAATCAGGTTTAAAGGACGTTCTTGCCGAACATAAAAAGGATTTTGATCCAGCGAAGGCAAGAACGTATATCTACGAATGCGGTGAGCTGGCATTTCAGAAGGGCTACAGTCATTTTGCTCTTGGCGTTAATGGCAACTGCTTATCGAGTGAACGTGCTGGAAAAGAATACTACGTGAAATCAGGCACCAGCCCAGAGAAATGTAAGAACGGCATAGGAAGCAAGTCTTCAATCGATGTGTATACCTTTGGTGAGTCAATAAGAACGAATGTTTAGCAAGTTACAGCCTCAGAGATATTTTTTGCCATGTAGTATTAAAGTAAGTATAGTAATAGTCCTTCTTTACTACGTCAACTAACGCCAAAAATAATGTTTGCTTGGTTTAATCTTGAAATTAAAAAAAAAACATAGCACGCTCCCTCTCGATCTAAGACAACTTCCCAGTAAGGGAATCCTATCAAGGCGTACAGCATACTGTACATACTTCACTTTAAAAAAAAAAACAAAAAAAGAAAAGCAACAACAACAACAAATAAAATAAATAAAAAAATAAATAAAAAGCGTTCAAATATTTCGAAATAGTTCTACATAACTTTCATGGTCTCTGTACCTGATTATTACGGTCCACTGGATGAGTATATTAGCAAACTCATGATCGTGCCTGCGTGGTTTTTCATGCATTATCGAGAAACAAAATAGCGCTCCATCCCGAAAAAGCGCCCTCTATTGAGCTACCACAAGGGAATTAATGCCCCGGGCGCTAACCATTTTAAAATGCAATGATTTTTTCAGAGCAAGCACCAAAATATGTTGCCCAAGGTTGTTTTGTGGAAAAAGTCAAGAAAGAGAAGTTGTTGACAGATAAATATGCCAGTTTCTATAGCAAATCGGACCCCAAAGTAGCCGTTGTGTACTGTTCTACTTTGGCTCGAGACATGGGGTACGAGTATTTTGCTGTGCAAAACGAAGTGGAATGTTGGACTAGTAAAAACATCGCCAAGACCTACAACAAGTACGGAAAATCGGAAAATTGTGTTAATGGAGTTGGTAAAAAATTGGCAAACTTCGTGTATCGTCTGCAGCCTTCGTATTCCTATCCTACTGGTTGTGATAATGATCTTTGCCAAAACAATGGGTTTTGTGTTGTGAACAAGGATGATCCTCTGCTGTACACATGTGAATGTCAAGAAATGTTCAGTGGTAAAAATTGCGAAGGTAAGGAGCGGAACGTAGTGCTAAATTTAACTGTACATGTACGAACAGTAAATCGCTTACGAGCAGGCTCACCTTTGGATCACACGCACGAGCGGCGAGCGGGTGTGACCCAAACTTAAGGTAAACCTGCTCGCAGTCTAAACTGCAAATGCATTTAATGTCGTTTTGACAAAGAATAGAAATTAATGAGCGTATTTGATCTCTTAAAGGAGAGATTTCTTCCTTTAATAACTTATTTACCTTTTAGCTTGGCTTTTAAATTTTAATCTTACATTTCAATTTTTAATTATTTTTTGGTAGATTTAAAATTAGATTATTGATCATAGTAGATTTTTCTAACTATAAGTACATGTATGTTTAAAAGGGCAACAGATTTATTAGTTCCTAAATGATTACGTGTCACCCTCTATAAATAAAGTTTGTTTGATTGTTTAATTTTTAATTCATTGATTGATTGATTGATTGATATCACACCTCAAATGTATCCTTTTTTATCATCCAGTTCAAACACTTCCGTGTGATAGCAAACCATGTTTGAATGGAGCAACTTGCAGTAACGATGTCAAGGATATTACAAAATACCATTGCAAGTGCACTGGCGACTTTAGTGGAGTCAACTGCCAAGGTAAACTGCGTGATCGTTATGTGTTTTGTTCTTCTTGAGCCTAAAACCGTGGTGTGGATTGTAATATATAATTTATGGTATTCACTTATTCTGTACTAAAATATTCATAATTGGTCAATTTTTCTAGCCCTTACCCCAGCTCTAAGAACAACATAACAATAAACATTTGTTTTCTCAAATTTTAATGTCTGTCAATGAGATGACGCGAACAAAGAAAGTAGTGGACTTATAAATAATGTACATGTATTGTATTGACATACCAGTACACATAACTGTCCGTAAGATGAATTAGACTTTTAGTTTGGCACTAAATTAATAAAAACGTTGTTTTTATTCTCAGTCCCTTCGTTTAGTAGCATCGCCTGCTTTAAGTTCTCTAAAGGCCTCACAGTCCTTGGCAACTTCGTGAAAAAGGTTAACTGGAAGGCAGCGGATAACATAGTGAAAAAATGCGCCGAACTAGCGTTTGACAAGGGATACAAACTTTTCACTCTTGGAAACAACGGATTATGTCTCTCGGGGAAGGATGCCAGCCAACGTTACTACCAGAAAGGAGGGACGGGAGATAAAAAGTGCAAGCAGGGAATCGGACTTAAGGGTGCCATGTATGCGTACACCTTTGGTAAGGAGTTTAATTATAGCAATGAAATAAAATAAACTGTTACAAACGTACTTGACTAAGTTGTCCCGGCAACGATTGTAAATAGAGTATCTAAAATCTTAAGCTGCGATTTCTGATAAGAAATGCTTAACTAATTCTTAGTATACGATTTATGGAGACTACACGAAAGGCATGTTGTTTATATGGCGATCTGTCGCTTTTCTGTCATATCAGTCATCAATCCGCAAAGAAAACGTAGGAGGCAATGGAACTACAGAGACTATATTACGCATGACCCAAACATTACAGGAAATGTACACGTGAGTGCAAGGCTAAGGAATAAACGAAAAGCTGGATTGATATATTTAATCTGGACGCGCAAAGGGTTTAAAACAACAAACATGTCGCCTTTACAGCAATAATCTTCTTTGCTCTATGCATATTCTGAACCAATATTTGATTCAAAAACGGTCTGTAAAAGTCAGGTGCTATGGTTAAGGCACTTAGTTCAAGCAAGCTACCCAAACAAGAAAGTATCTGCTGTATTTCCTGTTTATATCTCACAAAATTCTAGCATCCAGTCAAACGGTTTAACAAGAAGGTAAATGAGGCACAAGCCTATAAACTGTGTTCGAACATCGGCTTAAGCTGATGTGACCGTGACCATTTAAAATTACAAATTAATATTAAATTAAGACATTAACAAATTATTTTCTTTTTCGTCAACTCTTAGACGCGCCTCCTCAGTTTAGTGCTGTTGGGTGCTACAAGGAAAACAAAGGCGCCAAGAAGCTCTTAAAGAATAAATATGCGTCTTTTGTGGCTCCACAAAAAGGTGCAGATCCTAAAGCTATCATCATGAAATGCGCTTTTGTTGCACGTGATATGAAGATTGAGTATTTCGCGTTGCAAAACTACGGCGAGTGCTGGACGGATGGTACATTGGGCAAGGCATACGAATCATACGAAAAAGCTGAAGAAAGCAATTGCAAGGATGGAATCGGCGGAGCTCTTACCAACTTTGTTTATCGCATAAAGTAAGTTTGTGGGAACATTAAATAAACGATAATTTTTGGGAGAAAGACAGATGCTTTACCTTTAACCTGCATGTGTGTATGAGATGATGTTTTCTGAATTGTTATTGTGCCTCAGAGACTGCTCACATGACTGTGATACGTCTTTCTTTAATCATATTTTTGGATATTCTAAACTGCATTCCACACTCTCCACTGTGGATTGATATCCACTTGTTTTCTATCTTCTATCTAAACATCCATTTAAAACATTCATAAAAAGCATTCGTTTAATTGATAAGTAGACTTCCAATGTTGTCACACGGGAGGTTGCATCCACCTAAAATGGCCACGAACAGTGTACACCTGTGGTTAAACACTTTTCCTCAAAAATATTTTAACTTTAATTGATTTAGTTAATCGGTCAGCAAAAGGACCATGCAGTTGTATGCTCAGAAACCTGTATTGTTCATTGAACGACTTGGGACATCATTTCGTTGTACTTAAATATCGTTTTTTACCATGTGGTATTTTACTTTATGTGCCTAACAATTTTCAGACACAGTATCCCTTCTTAATACAAACCCAAACATCTTTAACACAATTTTTTATCAACCGGAAAACATGCCCTCCTTTCCTCTTCTCCTTCGTAAATAGCCTCTCTTCGAAAAAGAGTCCATCTAAAATGGATGTTATGCAAATATAAACCCAATAC
This sequence comes from Oculina patagonica, assembly GCF_052425735.1. NCBI lineage: Eukaryota > Metazoa > Cnidaria > Anthozoa > Scleractinia > Oculinidae > Oculina > Oculina patagonica. The sequence goes on along the minus strand of NC_135765.1, from coordinate 320,732 downwards.
CTATTTTCGAAAGTTTACGTTCTATTTATCCTTTGGTTTTCTTCTGCTTCAATATAAGATTGTTTCTTTTTTTAGGATTTAGCGGTGCATGGCAATTCAAGACCTCAAGTCAAGCCTCAGACGAAGCTTAAATTTAATTGCCTTTTAGTTGTGAGGACGTGCTGACGAGCTAAAATCATTGTGGTTTATATGATTAGATTTTACTTTGTGAAATGCGTTCCGGGTTATTAGTAAGTTTTTTCTTGTCTATCATTTGAGCTCTAACATGGATTGTTTCTCGCGAATATGACGGATCGTTCCCATGATCCTGATTTGCGAATGCTTTCTTCGTGTGGGGTTTGAGTTTTCTTATGGGTTATGAAGTTTTTTCTATTAAGAAAAGTTATTTAACCCAAAAATGTATGTGAAATTGCTTTGTAAGAGGGTTAGGTTTTCATTTAAATCAGTGGCAGTAGTAGTAGCTAGCTAGGTTCCCAGAGGTGTAAGCTGTTAACGAAGAGGAATTAAAATTAAACCAACTTGCATTGCTGTTCAAACTTGTTGTTCTTGCTGCCTCATCTAACTGAGCTAAATATTGGCAAATCAATATACGATATATATCGCATGAAAATGACTTAGAATGCAGGAAATGGCGCGCCCATTTTTGAAAGCTACGATTTCCAAAATTTCTCAGGGCTGGTAAGCCCCCATGACCTCACACGGGTTCACTGCCTTTGGTTAATTTTTTACCGAGCCTGATAAAAGTGCGGCCGTTCCTCGAAAAGAGAAAACGCCGATGATGTTTACAGTCAACTCTCTTTAAGACGGACACCGTCGGGACCGGCTACAACTGTCCGTCTTGTAGGGAGTTTAGTTACAGTTAAATGACTGAAAAACGGCAGGGATATGGGACCAACAGCAGGTGTCCGTCTTACAGAGGTGTCCGTCTTAGAGAGGTGTCCGTTAAGAGAGAGTTGACTGTACATTGTAAACCATAGCATAAACTGCCAAGATGCCACAAAAAAAGGAACTTAAACGAAAAAGGAAGACCATCATGGTTTTCAGGTAGTTTAGTCTGGTATAACGGTATATTAATCAGAGAGTTTTGGTCTACAAAAGGGTATCACTTTCTGTAAACACGTTCCCAGATCTCGCGGTTAGACGAGCCGGTTAGGCGAGATCTGGTTAAATCTGATTTGTACCACATTATTGCCTGTCAGGAATGTGACAGGCGAGTCAACAGCGCATGCCCGAGACAATTCTAAGAAAATGGCCAGGCGGTGTTGGAAAGGCTTCACGTGACATTTTTCGAAGCAGAAGCAATGGCGGACAATTTTGTCGCGGGATTTTAAAAAGGTCTCATCTTCTTCGTGCGATTCCAGCAAAACTTTAACGTTTTCAAGGACAGTTTTCTTGGAGCTGGAAGAATAATACCTAAGCCAGTCATCTGTCAAGTTTTGAATCAAGGGAAGCGATTTTGCTCTCAAAATTAGTCGATTGAACTCTTGCTATATTGTAAAGGTTTCGTTAGCGCACACGTTCGACATCCATGAACCACTAATGAACATTTGCTCATTCCTTGACAAACAAGGATCAGTACTGTAGATTATTTTTGCATAGAACTTAAGTTCGATAGTTGAACTTTAAGAAAAGTCCGGTGGGCCTGGGCGGGCCCCGCCGTTTTAACGGTTAAATTTGTACTTGAAGTTGGGGTTTTTTCCTTAATATGTCACTCAGCTCTGTTCCATTTCGCCGCACTTCGCGGGAATTGATGGTGTGATTTCTGTCGATGTTTTAACAGGAAAATGGCCTACATTGGTACATCTGTTGGTTGTATTTATATTTTAATGTTTATTTTCTATTTTTGTTTTTGTAGTGTTTATATTATCTTTTTTGGGGCGATATTCGGCATATCGGATTGAACACAGGCAGTTGAACTATTGTTACGGCAGTCCCGTTGTCGACGAATAATTATTCTTCGCGCAACCTGCTTTATGAACGAAAAATTCACATGTATTCCACTTATCCTTCGCGCAACATGCTTTTTTAATGAAAATTCACATGTATTTCACTTATCCTTCGTGCATTACGCTTTAAGAACGAGAAATATACATGTATTCCACTTATCCTCCGCGCAACATGCTTAACAATGCGAGTGAAAACACTCCTAATGAACAATTATACCCCACGAAAATCTATCAAAAACCATGAAAGGGCGAACTGCGTTGGCCAGCAGTACATTGATGTACTTCATACATAACTCGAAATTTCTGAAAAAGAAAGCGCCAAAGATAAGTGCGATTTTAGCCCGTTTACTTCGATCACAAACGTGACAGAATCGAATATAATTTCCAATAGTCGACGAACCGCGATGTTTCGACTCCAGATATAAGCTGCTCCGCCGTAAAATGGTGCCTTTATGAATCCAGCAATACGTATCTATGATCATCTATAGGTGCTACTAGGTTCGCGAAAGATTTGTTATGGATTTTGTTATGGATTTGTTATGAATAAAGCAGAAGGCCATCATGAAAGCTTTAGTTCGGGTTAAAATATTTATTTGTGTCACGTAAATATTCTCACGGCGGATTCTATGTTGTTAAACATCGTTATTCGTAAGAAATAGCTTTATAATGCTACGAACAACTAAGAAAAAAATCCGCTTGACTTTTGAGGCCGACTGTAAACAACGAAACGTCCCAAGAATGCATACATAATAATATTATGATTGCTAGCACGATCTCTAATTTGCATAAAAACAGACATTGAATTCCCTTGAGACCGCATCGAACGTTCAAATTTTAGCGCTGTGGCAGCCATCTTTTGAAACAGCCAATTAAAAAAATAAATTCTCTTACTTGACCAGATCTTGCCTTCCGGCTCGTTCACCTGCGAGATCTGGGAACGAGATTAGAAAAACGGCTTTTACGTGAACCCCCGCCTAATGCTAAATTAATTTTAGAGCCAGCAAAGTGATATTAAATAACGGTGGATTTAATCGAATGAATTCAAATTCTAGAAACATTTTATGTAAGCGACCGGTGGGTGTTCATTGCAATCGGTGGGCGATATTACAAAGCAATCATAATAAACAACTCTTACAAATGAAAACATTTAAATTAAAGTGCCTACGACGGATTTTTTTATTTTCCTGTTCGAATCTACGTTGGGTCCTGATATGAAAAGCGAAAAAAAAACTGTAGCGATTTTCCTTCACCGCGTTTTTTTCCGTTTAAAAACAAGCAATTTTAATTCCGGTTGGGTAAAATACCGCGCCTGGTGGGGAACTGGGGAGAAATGGTTTGCTACGTGTCACCGGAAACACATCTCTTTAAAATTTAATAGTGCAGAGCACTTTGATCACACCCGTCTGGTAATACCTGAAGAACGAACATCCCTTTCAATTTTGGACAACTCGGCTGGAAAGCTAAGGTATAAAAATTCCTTTAAAGTTATCCTAAAACGTACTTTATAGTTGTCTTAGCTTACTCGTGTCAGCAACGTAAAAAGCATTAAAAATTCAAAAGTGAATTTACAAATGGTAAATTCCTGCCGACAGTTGGTTGAGAAGTTGTAGACGCCGGATTAAATCGGCGGCACACATTGCGCCACTACTGAGAGGAGAGCAACACCTCGAAGAAAAAGTCATATTGGTCGGAGCATGATATCGCTCCTGTTGAATTGTAAAGGTCGTGTTTTTTAAAATTTCTCTTTTACCCACAGAAGTACTTTCAACAAGAAAGAAGAGATACTGAGATATTATTTAATGACTTCAATTTATTCAAATGTCAAATGCCACGTAATCATTTTCTTCCGTTGCTTTCCATTACTGACTTATTGATGTTTAGGAAATAAGGTTATATGTAAAGAAGAAACACTGCACCTCATATAGACCATCAACTTATATACAAATACTTCCGTTAATACTATAAGATTTTAACACTCTTTTTTCACATAAGACTATAATTTGCGAAATTTTAAGAATAAACCCCTGGCTGAGATTTTGAAAAGAATATATTTTTGTGTTGAAAATTTGTAATAACAGTACAGTTATATGTTGTTAACTAAACCATATAAATTCTTCCTTTCTCGAAACGGCAAACCTAGCCAACAAAACGAAAAAACCTGCACTAAAATAAACCGTCACGGTTTCTGTCCTAATCTAGTAATTTTGCAATCCATGTAGGTCCAAACGTACTCATTTTTATCCGTGTTTCACCATGGATTCCTTGGTACTCTTTTTGGTATGTTTAAAAATGCCTCGGGAGAACTTATCCTTTTTTGGTTCGAAAACAGTTTTTAATTTTATTTATTCAGAACTTCTTTTTACGATCTGTCATTCAATGAGCTTTATAAATGCGGCGCCGAAAACATTTGTTTTAATCTTAATGTTAATTTTTTTTAATTTTTACTAGGAAAGTTTTTAACTGTATTTTTAACTATTTCTTATGTAAATGTTTAGGTTTTTAATTGATTTGATAGAAGGCGCATTTAAACATATTTACATGTTGATTTGCGCCAAGTAAGCGTTAAATTATTATTATTATATTCGAGTTACGCTTGTCATCTCGCGTTTCTAATCCTCGTTAACAAATGCAGTCGACAAACTCGCCGGAGCCGGACTGCGGCTCGACAAATTCGGCTTTGATGCGGTTTTTTACAATAACTGAGCGAATTCTTGCGCGCTGATTGGCTAATTTTCATTGTCAATAAGAGTACAGACGCATGAAACTCGTAGCTGACGCAATCAGCGAAGGTTTTGTCAAACTTTTAAGCACTGATTTATAGCGCTGTATTCTTGATGAGGCGAGAATTATACCACAAAACTAGAAGTCTTCAATGAGGAAATCACCTAAAATTTATCGGTTAAAACTTAAGAAACCAGTGCGACCCGAGAGCGAAGAGATCTGGATGTTTATTAATGATTCAGACCGAAAATCGGCGGTGAGCGGGAATGTGTGCTGTCAATGAAATTAGAAAGCTGAACCACGTTTTAGCGGATTATTTTGTGAAAACTTTTCAGTGGATTAAAGGTTAGTTGAACAATTCGAATTTTCTCGTGTATTTCTGGCGGTATTCTTACCAAACTTTTAATTTACGAGCCTGTGAGTGTGATTTTCCAAATTACAGCGATAAAATTTAGATTCTGCGGCCGTACGGCAATCGAATCTTCCCCGTAGATTTCTTTCCTTCGTTTTAAAATTAGTTTTGGCTTTTTGTAAAAAAAAAATTGACATCAGTTTTTTATACAACACTTTGACAATGTTTTGACGCAATTTATCATCAATAACAGGACAGACGCATAAAACACTGATGTCAATTTGTTAAATCGCAAGTGGGGCGCCATCCAGTACACTCGAGAAAATTAGTGGCGACAAAATGTTATCCGACAAACTGACTGTTTTAATAAACGACATTTCGATCGCAATGAAAGGCTAGTGTCTGCGAGTCTTCGGGGGACAATTTACAAGAAAGAAGCAAGATCTAAATACACTAACACGGACAAATGCGGCGCGATGCCGTGGCCTTTTGTGAACACCCTGGCAACGAATGAGTTCTTTAAAGACAGACTGGTGAGAGAGATGCGGACAGTCATCGCATTTTTATCAGTTTTAAGTGCATTTCCAAAAGGTAAATTCCTGCCGATTGTTGGTTGAGTGTGCTGAGCTTCGAATCGAGTTGTTGGGTTCGAGCCCGGGCCCGGGCTATTTCCTTCCTGCAATATCTCAAATAATTGATGTTCTTTTGTCTGTCAACCAGGCGAATGAAAACCTCCCCAGTGTAAAGATCAAGAAAAACAAAATATCAGCAATTGTCTAACGAGTGGAGTGAGGTAATGTTTTGCTAGATCATTGTATGTGTTTTGTTATCATTTTTTTGAATTTCAAGTTGCAAGTGAAAGTAGAAAACTTCAAGTATAATTTCAAGTTTCAAGTGTAAATAGAAAATGTTTTGTGGTCAATCACGACTCTGGCAATTTGTACATCTTCTGAAAACACGCGTGATAGACTTGCAGCAAAACAGTCCTATTATCTTCCTTTTGTAAGAATTAATTATGGCAAGGTTAATATTCGGTTTCAGGGCCCCTCTGTTTTTATACCTAATCGTACCTTTTTGGTACGCTTCGGCGGCATATCAGGCGAGTTTGGTCGAGCCATGGTTCGTATTTTGGCGAGACGTAGTCGAGCCAAAATACCCATGGCGAGACCAAACGAGCCTGATATGCCGCCGAAGCGTACCAAAAAAGGTACGATTAGGTATTTACCGTACCCAAATTCAGCCAAAAAATCCCTATTATTCTTAGTAGGAACGGTAATAAAATCTGCCAGGCGTTCCATCGTGTGGCCCGCGCGAAAAATAGAACGAGTCAACAAACGGCGCAAAAAGCGATGAATGAAAAAATATTTTTATTTTGTGATTTAAGTTATATCCAGCAAACAAAAGGACAAATTGTGGTTCCAAAATGTTTAAAATCCGTCTTGTAAAACATCACTGTCATTTGGTAAAGAGGAAACTACAGTGCGTTCCGAAGAAAGCACTTAAAAAATCTCATTTCGTGGGAACGAACACACAATGTTAAAAATTACAAATATCACAACAAAGCTTTAAATATTCGCTCCAGCAGTTTTAAAAATGTTCAGTTGGAGGAACCAGAGTTAAAGCTGACATTAATGGTAGCATTTTCAAACCTTGCACCATAAAAAAGGCCACTTGCACTGGAATTCAAGGAATTCTGCGAACTGGTCGCGTTAAACACAACTGTGGGAATCGTACGGCCAGCATCGCTTGAATTTGAAGACGTCGCTGGATCTTGAAAAGTGGAACACATCTGCCTGCTAATCATAGATGACATTCTCCTTTGTGTTTCTTCGGGGGTTGAGGCATAACTGTCGAGGCTTTGAACATTGCGATGTCCACTTAGTTGGCCAATATCTGACCGCTCGACGTTGTTTTCCAGCAGCGTGGTAATGAGGGTTTTCCTGTTGCTGTGATTTGTGTACTTTTGGCCGTTTGCATCAGATATCTTCTCAACCATCGCTTTCATGAGGCCATTGATTTTCTTAATCCCCATTTTCTGGTTTTTCAGAAGCTTTCCATTTAACGGCTTGTAATTTATTGCTATCCAAAACGGCGAATCTGGGAGGCACATTTCACTTGGTCGTTGAGCGATGTATTCTTCAAACAGCATCACTGGGCATCTTTCTTCGTGGTTGGTGGCCCACATTTTGGGATTGAACTTCCTTTCATTTGCTGAAATTTTCCTTAGTCGTTCCACTGACCACTCGACGTACTTTCCGGCACTTGTGGAGACGATTTTAAAATCACCAAACTTCAGCTGGTGGTGCTCCTGGCGACCGCGGAACCCAAAGTGCTGACTAATATTCAAGAAATTAGCGTTGGTGAGTGCTTCGCCGTCATGTTTTCCGAGGATTTGTTTCTCCCACATCTCTTCAATCATCTCAGCGGACAACGGTTGAGCGGCATTTAGCTTATTGCCTTTCCCCGACTTCTTCAGAAACTTGACTTTTGCGTCGAGGGCTTTATTGGCTATGGCGAAGTCTTCGTCACGAATGATGGAGAATCCGGCGTTTTTTTCCTGCAAATACCGGTCAAGACCGCGTTGAATGGTTTTCAGTGAAGACGGTTCAAATTCTTCTCCCTTTGCCGTGCGTATTTCCCAGTAAAAATGCTTTAAAAGCTGGGAAAGTTCTTGTTTCGTGTAAACTTCAATGGTTTTCTTCTCGACCTCGACAGAATCGCTCTGTTCAAGCCAGGCTTGCCAGGTGCGTACGGCAAACTGCGTTGATCTGCTTGTATTTATACTCTTCTGATCTTCTACGCTTTTATCAAGCTCCTCCTCTGACATTGTTTTCACCCGCTTGTTTGGAGCTTCATTCTCTTCGTCTTCAAAATCAAAATTTGAATCAAAAAGCAAAAAATTTGGAAACTCCGTCGCCATTGTTTCGTCTGAATGTTTCAGGCTTTCAGTACTCGTCGGCAAACATCGCACAATTGGTAAGCGCGTCCAAATTTAGTTTTGGCGGGAAAGTTTTCACTCCTCTTACGATCGGTAAACACCAGCTAAATTTAAATTACGAGGCTTTGTTTTATTAGTGAAACCTCTTCAATTCATCGTACGGTAACGCTACTTAACTTCAAAAGTGACCGTGATATGGGGGCATATCAGGTCAGTGACTTGATATCGTAGGATATCAGGACAGTAGATCGCGCTTCTGATTGGCTACTTGCGAATTTGGGTACGGTAAGGAACTATATTGATAATGATATTAAATTATCATCCATATCAATGTTAAAGGAAAAAATGCAAGTTCAACATCTTAAAAGATACCAGCTAGCGTCTGTATTATACAACTCTAAGGCTGTTTTGCTCTAATTTTTCTTATTAGTAATGAAAATTGCTAAATTTTCTCATTTATATTCCTCCTATTTCATTTATTTTCAATATCCTAATATATAATTGTCTTTTTATCGTTTTTTTTTTATCTTGCTCACTGTAACGTTCTGAGTGTGTTTGTGTGTTTACCGACCTAAACTTGTATCAACATAATTGTAATACTGGCTGCCTGCCCTTCTTAACTCTATAGTTATTTCAGGCAGCCAGACCCCTAATTATTTATTTATACTTATCACCATTTTTTCCTTTTGGAAAATATTAAGGGGTAAATAAAGTTGTTGTTGTTGTTGTTGTTGTTGTTGTTGTTGAATCTTGCTAGATTTGTGTTATGTGTAGGTCCTTCGCCGATCGGTTCACGAAGTCCGAAAAATTAGGAAACACTGTTAATGACAGTTTTTCAGCTTGCACTCTCGTAAAAGGCCTACTCTGGGACCCAAAATCGCCTAAAGTCGCCCAAAGTCGCCTAAAGTCGCCCAAAATCGCCTAAAGTCGCCCAAAATCGCCTAAAGTCGCCTAAAGTCGCCCAAAGTCGCTCTAAGTCGCTTTAAATAGTATAGATATTTTCTGTAACAATGCTTTATGGTGTACCATGATGATTCCCATGTACATGTATACCACAACTGTACTTAAGTCGGTCACCTAAAATTGCCTAAAAGGTCACCTAAAATTGCCTAAAGTCGCTCAAAATCGCATAAAGTCGTCCAAAATCGTCTTAAATCACCCAAAATCGCCCGTAATTTTGGACAAAATAAGCTAAAATCGCCTAAAGTCGCCTTAAGTCGCCCAAAGTTACGGCGACTTTGGGTCCCAGAGTAGGCCTCGTAAACGAATAGTGTGGAACATCGAAATAAAATTTACACCTTCCATCATGTACTCTTTATTCAAGGATGGGGCTCTATCAGCCACTGGCCATGTTTACTGTTCTTCTTAGCACAGTTTTCTGTGGAGGTAAGGCTTAATACTTAGGAGTGATCAATATGTAACTTTACAATAAGCCAATTTCGATATATGGAAATTTTAACTTGGTTCCGAGCCTTGAAAAAAATAACAAAAAAAACTCTGTGACTTTTCACTCCTAAACCTCAATGTGTTTTTTTTTCGTTAAGTATAGGACCTGAGTTACTGAGTTACTGCAATAAATAAAAAAATGGGAATATTTAGTTTCTGAAGCAGGCTGATCACGAAAACAGACAAGATGTCGCTATCTTGATGTGCTACCAAATTTTCAGTATGTGCAGAGACCAAGAGACCAGTTAACAAAAAAATTCTCGCTTACCGTGGTTACTATAAACCTTCTGATGTGCACGGACCTAAGGGTTTAGGGCGTAACATAATCAATTACATGGAGGTCACCGTGTTATCTAGTCGTTTAACCTAAAGGCTACCCAATAAAGGCACAATGTATTGTATTAACGATGAACCTAGGATACGGGCTTCACTCACCCTCCTCTACCCAGCGCTCCTTTGCACCTTGTTACGGTAAAACATTACACGTAAGCCCGAGACGTACATTTCACGTAACCTTGCTTACAATAACTAGTAGGATGGTGGAGTATAACTCAAAATATAAACAAGACTTAGCTTGAAGCGAAAGACAATCAAAATAATGGCTGCAAAAAAGATTAGAAACGGGCCATTTTAAAACGGTAAAGGCGCCAACGCAATGATCTTACACTTCACGTTTACTTTTTTGCCTGCCTTCAATACGTTTTAAGCACGTCCCAAATATCTCATTTTTGTAACTGAGATTTTTATTTACGTTTTACAGCTTTTGCACAGACAATGCGTGGTAACGTAAGTACATGTACATTTATTTCAATGCTTGAAACAGCTTTTTACATTTGACTGATGTTAACATTATTTCTTCGTTGTGACGACTAAAAACAAAAAGTAATAGCCAAATGACTGAGTGGAGTACAATTTGGAGAATAATTTATCCGTAAAGTAATTTCAAAAAAGCGTGGCGGATTTCAAACTATATGTGTACGAGCAAGTGTATCACAAAATGTCCTATAATCAATTTATCCTTACGATTTTACAGCACAAAAATCACAGTTGCGAGCTTCGTTAATAGCGAAGTTCACGAGGTCTAAAAATAGAATGCAAATGAATATAACCGCCCAAGGCTCAGAAAACATCAGCGTGTTCTGAGGAAAATAGAAGGAATCTAGGCGAAGTTTTCGTTTTATGAAAGTGTTTTAGGAACACCGGCTGTTTTAGAAAGTTAGTGTTTTAGGAAAATCGTCCACCATTTCGGTTTGTTTGTCTCAGTCTTGTCTGAGTCATGACGTCACTCGCGCGCTTCGCTATTGCCCTGGGTAATTGTAAAATGTTAAAACCAGTACTGGGAACCTTCTAACTGTGGCTGGTTATTATTGTAGTATTATTGTGTTCGCCACTAATGATACATAATTGTTGCTAAACAGACCTTTCACCACCACATGACAGAAAACGAACTGGTTTACCTATTCGGTGTCGATAATCATCTAAAAGGTAGAAACAAATATTTTTTTGTAAAAGTGTTTATTTCCGAAGTGTTTCATTCTGTAAAATTTATGTTTTTGTATTTTACCTTTTTTTTCAGTGGCTGTACCAGGAATTTTTTTACAATTAACTTGTACATTATTTGTAGAAGTTTTGATTTGTACTGTAGATAACTATTTTATCATACAGATTCCGCGAAAACATTTTTATTGTTTTGTCCACCAACATGGACACCTTATCACGTGGTTGCAAGCCAAGAATAAATAATAAACTAGTCTTTATTTGTCTTTGTTTCTATTGCAGTTCCAGAGTACGATGTAATTATTCCTCATCAGTTAGATGAAAGAGGTCTTCCACTCTATGACCGCCTTCAGCGACGGACGGATGAGCTACGTGAGAACATATTTTATAAAGTCCCAGCATTTGGGAGAGAGTTGCACTTGAACCTCACATTGAACAGAGAGCTGATGTCACCTAACCTCGTCATGGAGACGAGACACGCTGATGGCACGGTGTCACGTGCTCCTGCACCCAAAAACACTTACTATCTTGGTCACGTGGTGTCCGATCCATATTCAATTGTGGCTGTTAGTGATGAAGGAGGACTGGTATGTATCCTATTCATAATATTCAGTTCAGTTTTCAGTTCAAGACCACGTACTGTAAGTGCCAGATTCTAAAAATAGATGTTTTAAGCTGAGGGCCCCAAGTTTATCAGTAACTTGACTTACTGCCACGGCTCACCCTTATTAAATTAAGTCTTACCTTCCTACCTTCGTAACACTAACGTTTCTTAGGTTTAAAAACTATGGTAAACCTCAGAGAAATTTGCATAGCCACTTTCTCAGCACACATATTCGTGACACAAAATATATTTAATCACATTTTGAATTCTTTATATCTAAAAGCAGTCAAAGCTATTTGTTTAAATTTAATACAATTTTGTTTAATCTTCAATCAATCTAGACTGGGATGCTAAAACTATCAAGCGATACTTTGTTTATACATCCACTGCCGACCCATCTGGCAAAGCGGACAGTGCCGAGCAAAGAAAAAGCGACACCTCATTTAATTTACAAGAAGTCACTTCAGATTCAGGATGATGCACAAAGAACAAAAAGAGGTATGGCTTACATTTCCTCATGTTTTTTTTTTTGGGGGGGGGGGGGGGGTGGTCAAGAAGGCACGCATAAGGTTAAATCTGTTCATAGGTCTCCTTCTAGCCACAGATGAGAGACCATTTTTGGTTGTTCATAAAAAAAGGCCATCCCAATAAAATGTTCCGTTTCCCATCCCCCCGTCTCTTGTGATGGTGAGTCGGTCGGTCGGGCAAAACAAGAAAAGAATGAACACTTTAAGGGGTCTGGGTTTATTTAAGAAGGCAAGAGATGCAGAACCGAAAGATTTTGTTTCAGTCAATCTCGCTGAGAATATTAGAACAATCGTTAATGCCCTTGGCACGAAACAGCCTTTGAAAAACGTAGTATCGATGTTAATTAAAGACAAGGACATCACACCATAGCAATTGTTGTTAATAAAACAAGATCGTGTGCTTGTAAATTAAAGTACTTGCCTCTTTGAATCTGGAGTTTTTTTTACATTTCGAAAAAAAATGGGTCGGTTGGGCGATGGGAAACGAAATATTTATTTAATGACCTAAGGCCAGTTCAGTTAAATCTTCACAAAGGTTGATTTACACACTGTCGCAGTCATTTACTAACATAGCATATATTATAAATCACGTTATTACAAACAAGCATTTCTTTTTGCAGAATACATTGAGAACGCTAAAAAGTCAGACGAAGCCAGCGAAGGAAACATGAAAACAAAAACTATGGAGGCGTTCTTGATGCTTGAGGCTGAAACTGCGGCTACAATGAAAAACCCACAACAGTTCCTTCTTTTGTTAGGAAATATAGTAAGAGAAAATACAAATATATGAAATATAATAAATATATATGTGCTGTTTATCAGATTCAGATTCATGATATCCATAAGAACTCGGTGAAATGTCATAGTTTCTCATAAGACTGCTTACTGGGTTTCAATCGAAAACAAAATTAATAATTCGGAAAATGTGCATTTGTTGCATGAAAGTGTTGAAGGGGAAGTTTTTTCTGTCAGTTCTCGTCAGGAAGCATAATAATAATAATAATAATAATAATAATAATAATAATAATAATAATAATAATAATACTAATACTAATAATAATAATATTTTAAAGTCAACAATATCTTTATTTCACATAATCATTAAAAAAAATTACACACGTCGATAAAAAAAAAATTAAGAATCAAAAAACAACTGGCTTCCCTATATAAAAAGTCAAAAAATGTCTTTGCAATAACATTAATAATAAATGATTAGTTTTTTGATATAAATTTAAAATGACTTCCGCTCAGGTTGTCGAAATGTCAGTCACCAACAACAGTTCTTCTCAGAACTATGTACAATGATTCACTTAAAAGAATTTAAAAAACTTATTATTTCTATTATTACTAAATAATGATAATAATAATTTATTTCTAGCGCATTACATTAAAAAACCTCAATGCTCTTACGAGCAACCTCATGGTAATTCGATGAAGTGGCGTCCTTCGTTTTGTTTTTCAAATAAGCGTTCAAGAATGTAACAGTCTCACTTCATTTGCCTTTTAATGCTTTTTTTTCATGTGAGTTGCGTCAATGGGTCACTGATGCTTTGTGCTCTCCAGCTTCGTAGCGCAAATTCTATTTTTCACCACCAAAATAAAGTGTAACTTTTGAATATGTCTTTTACTGTCTTGGATTCGATAAATTGCATTTTCAATTACTTTCCTGTCAGCACATATATAATATACATACCGGGCAGCGACAAGTGTTATTATTTTTTGAGCAGCCGATGAAATTTGAGATCTGCTCGCCTCAAAAAGATGAAAAACGGATGACGTGACACGAGATGACGTAACGCGAAACAGAAACGTGCTATGCAGCTCGTGTTTTTCCAGTGAGCTGAAACGTTTATTAAATCACGTCACACGCAAGCGAAACTGCATGTATATTGTACCAGCTATCAGTATTAAAGTCACATTCTCACTTCATTTCCCTTTTTAAATGTTTTTTTTTTCATTTGAGAATGGGTCATTGATGTGAATGAATGGGTCATTGATGATTTGTGCTCTCAGGCTTCGTAGAACGATTTTTTTTTTACCACTGAAAACGGTTGACGTGACACGAGATGACGTGACGCAAAACAAAAACGTGCCGCTCTACGAACTGAAACGTTTATTAAATCACGTCGTCACATGGCAAACGAAATTACATGTATCTCATACCTGCTATCAGTAAGTCACAGTCTCACTTCATTTGCCTCTTTGAATGTTTTTTTTTTCTCATAGGAGTTGCGTGAATGGGTCATTGATGGCTTGTGCTCTCAGGCTTCGTGGAGCGAATTTTTTTTACCACTAGAATAAAGTGTAATATTCTTTGATCCACTTTCGCATTTAAGAAATTTCTTCTGTAAATACTGATCAACCTCGTTTCCTGGAAGAGAGAGATCTTGGGAATGAGGTTGGAGAATAATTTGTTTCTGATTGACATGTGCTGAATGCGTTTAGAGGACCTTTTTGTCAGCACGTTTACCGTTTAACGCATAAATTAATTGCGGTTTGATATCAGAATGGAGTGAGTGAGTGAATTAAAGCCTCAAAGTCATTTTAATACCTTTATTACCATTCGGTAAAAAAGAAAACGATAACGAAAACAATATTTTAAATTACAATAGGATGATAAATTGCTAAAATTCATTAAAATACTAAAATTTATTATAAAAATACTAAAGATCATTATTGAATAAAAACGTTTTAATAAACGTACCTAAGAACTAAAGTAATAAAACCAAACAATGTAGATTTGGTTAAACATTTAAGGATAAAACAAACGCACAACGTTTCGACACCATCATGGCATCATTGTCAAGGGTGTAATAAAAAAGAGGAAAGTTAATGTCTTGTGGTTGAGTGTCAAATAGTTTCATGTAAAAAAAAACGAGTAATGACGTAGTGGTCAAAATTAATAGCTGAGTGACAAAGATGATGGATCAAACAAATACTTTTGCACGGATAGAGTCTGATTGTGTATTGAGATTCGGTTTTCGCGCGCGGATAAATAACATTTCATAGATGAGACAGTACAGCTTTCCCTGACACTTCCTCAGAATTGAGAAGTGCTTTTCAAGGTCGATGTTCTTGACTTGGTGTTTATCTCTCAGGTGTTTGCCAACAGTGGATTTTTGTATGTTTGGCGATGCGTTGCTGAAGGTGGCGGGTCGTGTAGCCGATGTACTCTGTATCACACAGATGACATTGATATTTGTAAATAAGACACTGTCGATTCACCAATCTTTGGAATACTGTAAACAGGTTGTACGTTTACGTTGGTTTTGCTGCTAAGGTCTTTCAGTTGTCTTCTAACGGCATCCGCAGACTTCTGATCCTTAACGGACAGTTTTTTTCTCTGGCGTGGTAGTTGTATCTGAGATCGGTTCATGTGATTTTCCCTGAATCTACAAGGATAGCGATGGTAGAGTCGATTAACCTCTCTGGGTACTTCAGATTCAGAAACATTTCTCTAAGGTGCTCGCATTCCTTTTCAAACAGATCCCAAGATGAAGAGAGACGATAGGCGCAGGATGATATGATGGTCTTCAGGAGCGACCTCTTATACCTATGGTTCACATGGCTCTGAAAGTGAAGAAGCAGTTCCGTGTCCGTTGGTATTCTATAAACCATTGTTGTTAGGCTAGATGCAGATTAACAAATCTTCATTCCGAGGAACGGCAACCTGTTGTCATTTGCTAGTTCCATGATAAAGCTTAACGCCGGGTAATAGTTATTTAACGTTGCCAGGAACTTCGTGGCAGCTGGAATGTCGCTGGAATCTCGCATTGCTAGGGTATCATCTGCATGGATAAATAATAATAATAATAATAATAATAATAATAATAATAATAATAATAATAATAATAATAATAATAATAACTTTAAAAGAAGACTAAAATATAGAGTTCAAACTTCTTTCATTTAGATAGCCTATGCTCTAAGTTTAAAGGTTGGTTTAAAAATGAATAAATTAAAACAAATCTCAACTCTTAAATGCCACCTTCTGCAGTTTCAACGTAATAATAATATTTAAAATAATTATAATCATAATAATAAATATACAAATAATAATATTGATGATAATAATAAAAATAATAATTTTTTAATAACTTACAATCAAAAGGGCTTTTCAGTTAAGCATCTATTCATAGCATATGCTTTTAACAAGCATCAACTTGATAAAGTCTAAACTAATTAACTTCCGTCTCTCTTTAAGATTTCAGGACTCTTCATGGATCCGAGCATCGGAGAAATGAGAATCTATTATGTAGTTTTGGGAATCATAGTTATCGACAAAAAGGTAAGGCATTGTCATTGGTTTGGGAAGAATGTCTAATAAATATGGATCACTTATTAGCGTTACAGATCACCCTACTTCATATACTTTTCCCTCCATGCCATCTTTACGATGATAAATTATTGTAACTGTTACTGTCGCTGTTTCTGCTACGGCTATTTTTACTTTTGTGACATTGACATCATTACTGTTCTCGTTAATGTCATTATTTCAGACTTTGTTAAGGTCCAAACCGTTTAATTTTACAGGTTTTTGGTGCAGATTACTCTGATTCCAAAGAGACATGGCTGACAAAGCTGGAAAAATATTTAAAGACTATAAATAATCCAGAAAGTGCGACTCTAGACCATTTTGACGTTGGTTCTCTTGTATACAGGTAAAATGATCAAGCCAGAAATTAAAAAAGTGGAGAGCCCAATTAATAGACGCTTAAAAATTATTCCATGAGCGCGCGTTGGATATGAGATGATAGATAGGCTCTCATATCCACAAGCGCGAGTGGAATAATTGTTTTATTAAAAACACCCAAATAATTGCAATATTTAAGCCCCCGGCTTCTCTCGTTGACGTATACACCTAACATATTTGTTGTCCATGGAACATGAGATCATGGCTTGTAAACCAATCAAAACTCAGGAATTGCAATGAAGCATGGCTGGTAGTACATATAAAATGAATCTGTGATTTTCTGAACATAAATACTCAAGGTCTTACCTATGTTATTTTGTTATTTTCCTCAGCATGAAAAATGGAGTAGGGGGTAAGGAAAAATGATTTGTTCCATATTGTGCCTTTGTTTCTTGTCAGTTTTATTTTTACCACACTTTATGTTAGTAGACTTGTATCTTCTCCAGTATTTGTCGTCACTGTCTGTTGCATTTCTGCTTGCCCTATCGCGTGGTTCTAGCTGTTTAATGGGGTTTGATTGTTCTTTATAACTTTCTTGAACATGAAACCTTATTATCACATCTTATGAATTCGATTGACTACGTTTGTACTTATGGAAATAAAGCTTGTTGTTGTTATTCATTACTTAGGGATGGGTTCTTTCAACTATATGTGCGAAATAGACACAGGAAACGTGAACAACATGTTGGGCCTGCAGACCGCGCTCACAATCGCTCACGAAACTGGTCACAAGTATGTCTGAATTTTTTCTTTAAAGATGAAATGGAATGATGTAAAATTAAATCTACAACATATGTAGTATAAATCTGTCCCGATTTAAGAAAACAACCCACCAGGAACTGCACGGGGTCGTTGACGTTGAACCCCCCCCCCCCTCAAATTTCTCGGACCGCAATGGCATGAAGGCTGACTGCGTCAGCTTTCGGGCACGGATGCCGGAATCCACGTTTTATCCAATCCAGACAGACATGCGGAGAAGAATTGAATTGTGAAAATGCAAAATTTAGGCTTCAGCGAAATTAAGCGAGGAAGTAATTTTATTTTCAGACTCTCTTTACAACTGCCACAGTCACAGGACAGTTGCTGAGAATTTCTATCTCAAAAACGAATTATATTATTACCTACTTATTATTACTTACTGTATAGTCATCGGGGTATCACTCAAAAAGAGGTGTTATAAAACAATGACAAGTTAGAGAGTGATGATAAAAGAGTGTCTTTTTTGTTCTCTCCAGCATGGGTGTGAGTCACGATGGAAGTAGTGCCGAGTGTCCAGAAAATACCTACATTATGGCGACCACACTATCAGGAGGTGCCTCTGCTTTAACTTGGTCAAATTGCAGCAGCAGAACTATTCAAGCTTTTCTGAGGTAAGTAAGCAGAAGGGGTAAAGAGAGACACCATAGTTTTAATTGACAGTTGACAAATAGCCCAAACGTACCGCGATCTCAAAATCCTATCTAAAGCCTGACAAACGAAAACATAATACGAAAAAATAAAACAATATTATTAATACACGGTTGTTTTAATGTAGAACCTTATGAGTGCCGTGCTATGCATTACATATTTCACAAAAGCAACATAGTTAAGAACCCCAACTGGCTGGAGGTTGACTTGTTGTCTAATTATAAAGCGTGGAGGCGTTGAATACTGGACAATCAAACACTCATCCTTCTAGGTGAAGGCAGGAAGACTGAACAATTTACAGACGTTAACATTGCAACAGAAAAATGTTACAATTTTAACTGGCAGCTAGTTTTTCCACTACCTCTTATCTCGAGGTTAATTTATTACTTTACTTTTCCATATACTTTTACTAAAATAGCGTGGAAATCAGTTTTATAAAGACATTGACATACATAATTTTTCGTAAAAGGATAAATTAAGTACATTTTCCTTATATAAATTCTGGCTTTTCTGAAAATCCTTTAAATCCGCACCAATTTTACCAATCCAATCAAGTTTCTCCATTTAGTTCTTAAGGACGTTGTTTAAAACGTTTTTATTCAATAATGATCATTAATATTTTTATAATTTATCATGCCATTGTAATTTAAAATATTGTTTTCTTTATCGTTTTTAACTCGGAAAATTCCGAGTTTTGGTGATGGGGCCGATTTCACTCCTTCATTCGATTCCTGTTAAACATTTTAATTGAATAATTAATTAATTATCAAATTGAATTAATCAATTAATCTTGTGAAGCGGCTAGGGGGTTGGGTAAAATGCCAACCCTACCTGTGTTACTTAACATGAAGTACACAAAGGCTATATATTTGTTTCTGAAAACCCAATGTTCTCCTTGTGGTATGCATTCTTCCAAGGCGTAGATCCAAGCACACGGAATTTTGTGCTGAACGCATGCGCATATATGAAGTACACAAAGGCTATATATTTATTTCTGAAAACCCAATGCTCTCCTTGTGGTACGCATTCTTCTAAAGGCGTAAGACCCAAGCACAAGGAATTTTGTGCTAAACGCATGCGCATAAGACTTGACGAAGCAAATATTCATTTCCAATATGGCGTCAAATGGAAAACACCAAGATGTCCAAGATGAGTAAGCGACGATCCATCCGTGATCGAAATACACCTTTGTAGTCTCAAAAATGAAAAGGAGTTGCAAAGACTGATGGAAAATCAAATTTTTGGCTTTTACACGGCGACAATTTGTAACACTCGATCGTATAAATAATAGGACGATCGAGGGTCAGACACAGGAAGCCGTATTTAAGACCTTCCTTTTATCGTCATAATGCCTTTGGTATAAAAGTTGCAACATACGGAGCTTCAACACTTGATTTGAGTTCGAAATCACAATACTCGATCACCAAAACAGATACTACAAAAAGAAATGAACAATACGTACGATTTCTCGATTACGTGATTTCTAACATGACATGATTTTTCGTTTCGGTACAGTAATTGAATTAATGATATGTTTATAGCGAAATGATATAAATACGTGCTTTAAAAAATATATATATATACATATATATACAGCAGGCTCAACTAAGTGTCGTAAACTTTCCAGCAGTAGCGGTCCGGCGTTTCTGTTTTGTTTTGAACCTGGCAAAAAAGCTCGTTGTTTAGGCGACGTGACACGGTTAACTTACCAAGCGATTTGCTTTAGTGGGAGCGTTTCTCATTTGTGGATCTGTAAAGTGTATGGACGTTCGATTCGAGAGTGGTCTAGTGTTTGTTGGAGAGCTCGATGTTGTGGCTTCGCTTGAACAAAAGTACACAAGTTATACGAATGGACTCGCATCATTTGTGAAGAGTGGAATTATTCATGGTTGTTGCTTTGGGAACCATCATAGGTAAGCTAACTGTTAAAATATTTAAATGTTTGCTATCGGGTGTGGTCGAAAGCGCTCGTAAAAGTCACTTGACAAACGACGTGCACTAAACCTTGCTGAACTCAGCGATTCGCCATTTTGTTTAGTGTAGCTGTACATGATTTTTCTCATTTCAAGTGCAACAGTTTATTCTTTGGTCAACATGTATGGAACCAAATGAACACTACATATATCCAAGTAAAACTTTGACACCAGCTGGATACTTATAGTAATATTGAAGTTGCAACACCTTGGAAGCCTTTCTGGACATTGCCTGCAGAACAAGTCAGTCATATGGTAAACTTCATGGAATAAAACTGAGAATTACATGTACAGTCTGAAAAAGAAAGGCATCAAGTACAAGTATTCTACATGTCACCACCTAATAATTGATGCCACATGTAGAGTAGTCAGTCATAATAACTAAACAACTGAAAAGAACTTATTCTTTGAAGTGAAATGTCAGTCAAGGTCACACTGTTATACAGTTTTCAGTCCAAGTGGCTGTTAAATTATTTTTCTTGCCAAGTACTGTTATCATGTGTCCTGCTCCTGACAAAAATGTCATTGATAAATTATTACAATTATGTCAATTTTTGTCCCTTTCACTCACCCAGACAACATGACACCAATCTATTTAATTTAGTAAATTATTATTTGTACAGTATTTTAACAGAGTTCAATAAATATTTGTTGCACCTATTAGGGTAAAATTTGTTCATTTTATACTCTATAATGCTCTTTTCTTGTCCTCAGAGGCGACAAACTTTATTTGTCAGCACCAAGAATAATTTGGTTATGGGCTCTGGGTACAAGAATGCGAAAAAGCTACAAGAACACTAATTCATTATGTACACGCCTAATAATTAACAAAAAATTATGTTCCAGGTAATGGGCTTATGTCAACACAGAGCCTCTTAATGTTGAGGCCACTGAGAACAGACTTTATTTATTCACTTGTCACTGGGTCATTGTCAGCACAGTTGAACCTCTTTAACGGAGCATTTTGTCATTTTTGATGATTCCTGTTCCCATTAAATATCAGAAACATACCTTTTGTTCATGTGTTCCCAATTATTTTATGGCAATGTTCTCCTGTTATCTGAAACCCCTGAGAGGTCTTGAAAAACTTGTGGACTCCCCCCCGCAGGAAGTGCTCGTTAAAGATGTTTAACTATACTGACAATGACCCAGTGGCAAGTGAATAAATGAAACCTCTGTTCTCAGTCATCATCAATTCTCCTCTTGCCAGTAGGCGCATAAGGCCTTCACGTTTTCTGTCCAACACTCCCTGTTCCGTGCCACCCGCTTTGGCTACCTCCCAGCTTGCCCACCCTTTTCAGTGGCCTCAACATTTTCACCCTTTCATGATTAATTTTCCAAGTTCAGTGGCTCCTAGCCTCTTTGAATAGTTATTCATATTACTTGTAAGAGCATTTAGATTTTTTTAATGTAATGCGCTAGAAATAAATTAATATTATTATTATCATTATTATTACTGTTATTATTATTATTATTATTATTATTATTATTATTATTATTGTTATTATTTAAATCTGCCTCTGGTCAAAGAACATTTCATTATAGAACAGTGAACATTTGGAATAACCTCACATCGAACTTAAAAACTCTTAAAACTATTTCATCTTTTAAATTTCATTTAAAATCAAAATTAATGGAGGAGTTTTTAACATAGATTAATTAGGAGTAATTCATTTTATCCAAATTTTTATCATTGTAATTTTTTATCATTGTAATGTTTATCATTGTAATTTTTATAATTTTAAAATTGTTATTTCTTCTGTAATTTATTGTCACTGAAAAGCCCTGTAAGGGGAGTGTCAAATTAAAGTATTGTTAGTATTGTATTGTATTGTATTGTATTGTATTATTATTATTATTATTATTATTATTATTATTATTATTATTATTATTATTATAATTACAATACAATACAATACAATACTTTATTTAAAGTGGGAAACATGCTTAGCTTAGAATAGCTAGTTGACAGATGTTCCTTTAAAATAACAGATAAAAGAAAACTAAAATAGAATCTATAAGAATGTAAAAATATATAATCTAAAATCTAAAATGTTTAAATGCACTACCTAAAAATATTATTGTGTCTACTAAGTTAAAAATGCTATAAAAAATATTATTATTATTATTATTATTATTATTATTATTATTATTATTTGTTTTACAGAAGTGGCCGGTCGTGGTGTCTGAATAACAAAGCCCACAACCATGCAACAGTAGTATATAAGAAAGTAAACGCAAGAAGTATCCCTGAAAGTATTCAGTTTGACACAACAGAAGTTCTTAGCCGGAGGAAACGTAAAGTGATGGATCTTAAACAGCTCAAAATGGGAAAGCAGTTAACAAAACTTCCTGGTGAAGTTATGAATGGTGACAATCAGTGTGCCCTGCAGTATGGGGAAAACTATCGGCAGTGCTCGAAACGAAAGGTAACGGGTGTTTTCGCATTAAAATTGAATTAGTTTTTAATAAGCTTGAATTTTGATAAGATAATTATCATGTGCGCTCAAAATATTACATCTATATCATCCCAAATCTACAAGCTTATATTAAAATCTGTATTACAGAAGATTCATTTGAAAAGATGGCGCAAAGTCTTCCACAAGACTTCACAATCTTTGGCTCTAATACAACCAATCGGAGAACTTGTTGGTTGAAAATTGACGTTTAATGTACGGTCCGTCTAAATCATGATTCAGAAATAAAACAGGCCAGGTATCATCATCATCATCATCATCTCTCTCTCATTATCTCTCTCTCGCTAATTCCTCGTTCCTGGTCGAGGCGTCACTCTTACCTTACGTTTTTTTTCCTCAAGCATGATTGTGGTCATCTGTGGTGTACTTCCGATGGATCCTCGTGCGTAAGTCGAAACGCTCCTGCCGTAGATGGAACTCCTTGTGGAGGCAGACACGTAAGCTGAATTTTTTTTAAAAGCTTTAATCTATAATCCCTAATTAATTGCCGCGGGTTTAAAATGGCCAGTTTGAATATAACTATTGTAGCCTTTTGAAATATTACTAGCCTTTTGAATATCACTAGCCTTTTTTAACTCCTTATTATGCTAAATGATCTAAACATCGATGTTATGGCCATTAATGGGACTTGGCTAGGTGTAAATATTTTAGATCAGGAGGTAAAAGTCAAGGGTTATGACATAATTCGCCGCGACAGGCCTATAAATGGCAGGTTTTGTGGCGGTGTTTGTTTTTACATTCGATCATACATTAACTATCCTATCCGCAAAGACTTGGATAATCAGCTCCTGGAAATTATAACAATTGAAATTCGTAAACCTAACTCAAGACCATTCGTTGTCACTACATAGTATATAATGTGAATTGTTCCGGGGTGTCTCACATCGCCATTAGTAACCATAGTTAAGTTTACGTTTTTTTCTATTAACCAATCACAGTGTTAATTAAAAACAAAGGATAGGGACATTTTTTTGCAACGGACCAATAACGTTCTAGAACGTTGTTTACTTGTAGTTAGGTAAGTAGGTAGTTATACGTTAGCTAGTTAATAATAGTTTTTAAATAGGCTGATGAAAATACCGTGTTAAAATAAAATTTTTCTATTCTATCCTATCCTATCCTATCCTATCCTATCCTATCCTATCCTATCCTATCCTATCCTATCCTATCCTATCCTATTCTATCCTACCTGTCCTATTCTGTCCTGTCCTGTCCTATCCTATCCTATCCTATCCTATCCTATCCTATCCTATCCTATCCTATCCCTTTAAAAAAATATCCTATCCTATCCTATCCTATCCATATTAAAAACAAAAATAACTGGGTCCTGAAAGAGGAGGGAGGGAGTATAAATTCCATTTCCCAGCCTAAATTTTACCAACATTCCATTTTAGTACAGCCTATCGTTTTCCAAATTTCCTCGAAATCCTATTCCCAGTTCCATTTTTTTTGTTGTGATTCCCAGTACCAGTTACCCAAATCTCATTTTGCCCAGTGATAATTTGGCCAAATCCACTTCAACCCTTCAAGCAACCCAATAACAAATCAAAAACCAAAATAAAAAGTTAACCCTAGAATGGCAACATATTGAAGCAATAAAAGCATGATGCGTTCGAACTCTCGCAGTGGTGCATTAAAGGAAGATGTGTTGACAACGGACGTCCTCAAATAAACGGTTGGTGGAGCGAGTGGTCAGACTTTACATCCTGTACAAGAACATGTGGTGGCGGAGTACAACACCGCACAAGAACATGCACAAACCCACCGTGAGTGTACATCCTTGGCTTATATTATATTATATTCAGTAAGATTTCTTTTCGCATAAATTCTGATGTTTATTTGCGAGTCGCCCGTTTAGAATATTACAAACACTCTGCTCTCTGTTTAGTGTGAAATGCTTGTTTGTCTCATTTGAGCACTTCCCTCTTAGCGAGCGCTGAATGTTCACATTACGTAACCTAAAACTGTTTTGAAATGTCCAAGCTATTTTTAATTTATAAATGAAACCATAACTCACGGGGCTCAGGCGACTCCTTGGTCACACAAATTGTCATGTTTACTAGCGATCGCTCGTCTGTAGCTGTAAATAATTATTTGAATTCACCTGTTTCAGTTAAAAATATTTGCGAATCAGACTCTGTGCTCTGTTTTGTGTGAATCATTTATTTTTGTGTCATTCAAGCGTTTGGCTCGGAGCAAGTTTACGTCGTAAAATTTACCCGGAAATTGCTGAACATTGCAAAACAAAGACTTGTTTTCTAAATATTCCACTTTTAAATTTATTTTTGGAATCGAAACAAAAAATAAAGTTCAGTGATAATGTCACGCGAGCGTGGAACAAAGAAAAAAATCTGAGTCCCCTATCAGTGAGTATGCGAGTCCCAGTATGAAAAAGTGTTTAGCCTGATGATCTTTTTCTATCAACTTTCAACCACAAAGACCATCTAATGGAGGAAAGCATTGCCAGGGAAATAGAATTGGACTTTGGAGAATTTGTAACACCCGGGTAAGTAAAATTCTTGCTGTATTATCGTGATTTAAAATATTTGGGTATTGCTTCTTAGTTTTTAAATCTCCATTAACCATGTTCAAAACGAGCAGGGGACTGGGTACGAATATTCAATATCGATTGGATTGAAAAATTGGGCCTGTCATCTGAAAGAGCATCCAAAAATTAGTAACTCAACCAAATTTGAGAGTTATTGGTTTAAACGCAAAGGCATGGTACTCTTTTAAAAATCGTTAAAATAAGAGAGCTTAGTATGGATTGGAGGGACAGCTCATACTGAGCTCTCTTATTTTAGCCATTTCTAAAAGTGAACCATACCTATGCGTTTAAACCAATAACTCTCAAATTTGGTTGAGTTACTAATTTTTGGATGTTCTTTCAGATGACAGGTCCAATTTTTCAATCCAATCGATATTGAACATTCGTACCCAGTCCCCTGCTCGTTTTGAACATGGCTAATTGAAGTATATTTAGATTCCTTTTATTTCGAAAGTACAAGCTTAGCGTTTGGTTTTGTTTTCGTCTGTTCAGCAAGTATTTGCAGAGTCTAAAATCCAATACCCTGGCATGTAACTGTTGCCGATCTGTTTTAAAGCAGGGATGGCGCAATTGTCAGAGCGCTCGCCTCCCACCAATGTAGCGCGCGTTCGATTCCCGGACCTGGCGTCATATGTAGGTTGAGTCAGTTGTTGGTTCGCGTTCTTGCTCCGAGGGTTTTTAATTTCTCCGGGTTGTCCACGTTGTTACGACAACAAAACATAATTCATTTAATTTACATTCCGTTGGTCAAGTACAGCCACCTTTGAAAAAAAAGTTCTTAGATAGCTCGATTAACCTCTGAAAAGCCTGAAAAATGTTCTTTCCTCACACAGCAGAAGACAATCAAAGCACAAAAGCAATCTTTCTCAGCATGATCTCATTGTGGGCGACAGTGGGGGCCTTTTAAACAAGTTTATATTCTCTTGTGTTTTCTTACTGAGCAACCCAGAGAGTGTTATTTTGTGTTAGGAATGTCCTGGAGCAACAGTAACTAGTTTCCGTGACGAGCAATGCGTGAAGAAAACAGGAGTTGGAGCTACTGCACATTTTTATGGGCGTAAGTGTTGTCGGGAACAAAACACTGTTGCTATTCCATTAAAAGAAAATACCATCAGAGACATGTCATGTCATATCATTTCATATAGTGTCATGCATGTCGTGTCATTGTCATGTCATGTCATTGTCATTGTCATGTCATGTCATGTCGTGTCGTGTCGTGTCGTGTCGTGTCGTGCCATGTCATGTCATGTCGTGTCATGACGTGTCATGCCATCTCGTGTCATTGTCATGTCATGTCGTGTCATGTCATGTCATACTATGTTATATTTCTATGTTAAGACACGCCATGTCATATTAGGCCAGGCAGGACCAGGCCAGGTCACGCCATGTTATGTTTCTATTTTTCTAACAATACACATCACTATTTTAATCAGATTATTGCTAGGCATATTTAACTCGCATGCTATGCATCTAATCCATCTTCTCGCTTGATGGGGTAACGATGAAGGTAAAGAAGTTCGAGCGTGCCAAACACAGACACATAGGCTTCTCAATCAGAATATTTCTAGGATTGTTTAACTTGCATGCTTGCATGCCTCTGCGTGGTTTTCTGCGATATCGGTGCTGTAAGTCTAACAGCTTTCATTTGCAATGCACAGCTGATTCATGTCATTTGTTTTGTAAACTGGGGAACGCGGCATCGAGTCAAGGAACTGTTTTAGATGGTACCAGATGCAGCAAAGATCCCTCTGTTTTCGACGTCTGCATTTCAGGCGTTTGCAAGGTAAATGTAGTTGTATATTTTGTGTTTTTGGTATGGGATGATACAACCACCCGGTAGCAGTTAATAGGTTAAAAAAAACTTTGCGAGCAAGAATGAATTATGCAGTGGGTTTTAAAGAATCTAACACAGGGGTGATTGTTACTAGAAGGAAAATATTCCAACCGTTTTGTAGCATGCACAATGCAACAGACAATTACAAAAAATGGACAATTTCATATTACTAATACAAATGTATAAATATATGAAGTAAAACTGACAGTTTCTTTTTTTTTTCAGGCTGCTGGTTGCCATCAAGTTTTAGGATCCACTGAAAGAATTGATCGATGTGGCGTGTGTGGCGGGAATGGAAACTCGTGCAATCGCGTGAAGGACGTGTACATAAAACAGTGGAAAAAAAGTGGTAATTGAATTGTTAGTTTGAAAGCTCTTAACACAATTGCAATTGCGAAACTGTTTGCCAAGATTCAAAGCCATTGGCGTACAATTTGGAATAATTGGGGGGCCTTGAGTATCACAAAAATAACGGCGTGTGGTGTCCAGCACTCTAGAACTGTGACTATTAGAAATCAGATTAAACTTGCGATTGAAATATGACTAAAATTAATTATCTATTACTTTGAAGGAAAGGAGAATGCAGATCTCATTGTCGAGCTTCCCCCTGGAACAATGTCAGCCACGTTTATCGAAAAGTCTGCCTCTTACAACAAAATAGGTAAATGAAGTTTTGGTATTGCCAGAGTTGACTAAGGCCTGGGTAGTTACCGGCTGCGCGTCAGGGGCCGGGGGGAGGAGGGAGGGTTAATTGTAAAACTTGTATTATAGATGAAGAAGCACTACTTGTGAAACGTATAGTCTCGGACCCATAAATGGTAATACCAAATGACTATAAAAGACTTAACGTTTCGGCTCGTGTAAATGATCCAATTCATGAAATTACTTTTCCCGGACTCCTATTACTTGACTTGAAAACGCTGTCTAAATGAAACAGTCCTCTGTGCTGTTCGAGTTTGCAGTGAAAATCGTAATTGATTTTTATCAAAATTATATTAATAAGGCTCACCCGAACATTGTTTATAACTCATTGTTTTCCATGATAGGTTTTGTCTTAATGAAAATAAGTGAAGTGGTCGCAAGTCAAATATTCGGAATAAAGATTTTCCGAGTTCCCCAACGGGAGTGGAACCCATGACCTTCCAAAATTACCGGTTGGAACGCTCTAGCCACTGAGCTAAGGTTTTGAGCTGAGGTTTTGTTTTAGATTACCGAAATCTTCCACTTGTTCGCTCTACCAATTCCAAAGTTGCGACTCAAATAATGTCATTGTCTAACAGGTATACAGTCTAACAAAGGTGACTACTTGATCGATCCGGATACAGCTAAAATTGTCAAACTGAGTTATGCCGGAGCGAATATTGCCTACACAAACAAGCAGAAGCGGTATGCTGACAGACTGGTAATAACCGGTCCTACTACTGCAAAACTTAAAATAATGGTGAGAATCCTTTTATTTCCATTCGACGTCAACTTGAAAAGGTTTGAAAGAACTAGGTAACAAAAGCGTTGAATTGTCGCCTATGTAGTGTTGTTGCAATAAACTAAAAAAGAGCTTGTTTTTGCCAGTGGCAAAAGCAACACGTTTTAGTCCTAGTCTTGTTCACAAGCATTTTACTACTATTAAATTTCAAATATTAAGTAACTTGCATGGCAAAAAATAAATAATCATGTAAGCGTAGTCTGAGAAAATATGTCGGTCTTCTTTACTATCTTCACGTTAATTCGTGAAATATGTTCGAGATTTAACACTTGCGTACATTTACATGTCTCACATGTCAATAAGGTTACCTCGATGAATTTTGAATTTAGTCCCCGACTGGTTAAATAGAATGACACTACACGATTCTATCGACAGCATCACCAATATGGAAATGTTCGTGCTTAAATGTTCGTGCTTCTATGCATGTATGAATCTAAAAATTTCGTAAAAAAAAACGAATGAAAAAAGTTGACACTGGCTAAAAATATTGTTTTTGGACGTTTCGGCCACTAATGTTCCTTCCTCAGCAAGATAAAAATGCAAATTTCAACGGCGTCCTGTTAAAATATGTAACGAATGTGTGAAAACTAAATGAACTTTCCGAGTGCAACAAAAGTCTCTAGAGCATTCTTTTTGTTGCACTCGGAAAGTTCATTTAGTTTTCACACATTCGTTACATATTTTAACAGGACGCCGTTGAGCATTTGCATTTTTATCTTGCTGAGGAAGGCAACAGTAGTGGCCGAAACGTCCAAAAACAATATTTTTAGCCAGTGTCAACTTTTTTTCATTCGTTTTTTTTACGAAATTTTTAACATGCCTGGCTACAACCCGAACATGTATGAATCTCATTTGTCTCTTTTCATATTAGTTCATAGCAGTTAGTGGAGAGAATATTGGTGTTGAATACGACATGATGTATTATGTCAACCGTAAAAATAGACCTCATCTTAGCTATAAATGGATTGTCGCCGGTAACTGGTCAGCGTGTTCGGCCTCGTGTGCAAGGGGTAAGTTACCAGCACATCTGAGTTAAAGGTAACTGCACGTTAGAGGGGCTTTGTTTCGGATTTTTACAGATTTTTAAAGGGGCAGTATCATGGCGATTTTGATTCATTTCTGTTTAGTGGACTGTTATAGTCATTTCTTTCACAAGATAATTTTTAACAAAGCTAAACCATTACTTTAAGGTTTCCATTGATATAAATATTTCTTTTGACTCCGATTTTTCGAAGTGATTCTCTTACCCAACATTCCTTTTAAATGGTTAGAGTTTATTTATGTGTGAGACAATAAATGTAAGTTAGCTCACATAGTTGACAAGCTGACAAATTTTAATCGCGCAACAATCCTGGTGTCGAATGACTGTTAAAAAGATTCTCCGTTGTTTAAGTGTCTGTCTGGCACAGTTCAGAAATCCATAGCAGTTCTTTCGATTTTTCTTTACTTATGTGACTTTGTTAGGTGTTCAAAGACGGGAGGTTCGCTGCGTTCTGGTTGAAGACGGATCAGCTGCCAGTGACCAGGCTTGTGATAAAAGCCTAAGGCCAAGTGATGAGCACGAATGTAACCATCAGCCTTGCCCCCCAGAGTAAGAATTTCTTTGTTAATCTGTTGGCAAAAATTTATATAGTTAACAATAAATACAAGCGAAAATAATGAACGACGTTTCGGTGACATCCTGGCACCATTTTCAAGTTAAAATTCATATGCGAAAGAAAGTTATTTATACTAAGATAAAGGTGTGATAATGAATAAATTAAGATAAAAATAAATGTTCAATGTTCATGTTCATTAATGAGAACAATGTCCGTTCAAGTCTAAACAAATACCTTCGCGCGAATTGAGTCCGACTGAGTGTTAAGGCTCGGTTTCTTCATGCGAATCCACAACATTTCGTGTATTAAGCAATCGAACTTTCCCTGACATTTCTTTAAGATCTTAAAATTGTTGGTCAGGTCGCCAACTTTATCAATTCGGTGTTTGAAGGTGTTTTCCAATGGCTGAAAATCGGTGTTCCTCAATGCGCTTATAAAGGTGACGGCTGGTGTAACCATTTTCATAAGTTACTTTCACAAATCAATGTTTTACTGACAATCAATGTGCGATTTTCGATGGCGGAAAGATCACTTTCCAAAATTTAACCCTTTGCAGAACGGGCTTTTTTACCTTCTGTCAGGCCTCCTTAGTGTAACTTTAATTTAAAACCGTTCATGTTATGGTCATCAAATTAACACAGCATGATAATAACAGTAATTCTAACAGCTATACCGTAAAATGCCGGTTATAAGCCCGTGGCATTTATAAGTTCATAAGGGGTTTTGGGTGGGCTGATAAACGGAGAGTCTTATATCCAGGAATAAAAAAAAAACCTTTGGAAACAAAGCACGGCGGTTATGATT
Organism: Oculina patagonica; assembly: GCF_052425735.1. NCBI lineage: Eukaryota > Metazoa > Cnidaria > Anthozoa > Scleractinia > Oculinidae > Oculina > Oculina patagonica. Next base: position 289,884 of record NC_135765.1, on the reverse strand, counting down.
GAAAAACGTTTTTACGTTAAAAAGTCATAGTCAACAAAATGTTGTCAGTATTATGTTAGAAAGAGCAAAGTCGCCAAAGTTAGTAGTGTTAAAAGACCCTCACTGCTCTGCTTAAGGTCGCGGGGGACACCTTAGGCTCATCATTATGCGTTTATTTAAAGCGTATGCACGAAGAGCAACGACTGACATCGACAACTTTACGAGATATTCATGACTGGATAAAAATATGGGTGCGTGCGCGTGATTTTTTTTCAAAAAATTCCTGTTTCTTTGATATTTTAACCAATTAAAAACAACACTTGGCGTTATACGTTTATATAGATTGTAGGAAGTCTATGAGCTAATTTTTATTCAATTTGTTTTTGTTTCTGCAACTCAGAGTAATCAAAATAATATTCGGCATAAACAATCGTGTCCTTCATAAAAACGCATTGTTCTCACCATAAAAGCGTGGAATATAATTACCATAATTACATCTCTCCTTTGGAAACTAATCGTGTTTTGGTCGGGACACCTTCGGAAATCTCAAAGTTTTGACTTTTCCGACAATTTTGTGGCAGAGAATACTGCGCGGATACAGACCTTCATGGCTTGCCACTGCAGATAGGTAAACTATGGATATTGTAGTGTGTCATAACAGAGGCGGAATTTTAAAAGAGCTCTTTTAGAAAGAGGTAGAAGGCATTAAAGTAAAATTTGCGCATTTAAACCGCCATAACTTGCTGGCAAACTTTAAATTAAAAAATCCGCTTCTGTTATGACACTCTAGAGATATTGACTGATTAGTTTTTGGCAAGATCACAGTGTGCTGTCTCCTACTCGTTCCGCAAACTCTGCCACAAAATCATGTTCTTCCCAATTTGGCACTAACGTGGCTATTACATCGCCGTTAAGTACAATCTACCAAATAAAAGATGACATACATAAATTTTCATCATTTCTTTATGTCTCTGTAAAATTTGAGCTTAATCGCACCCATAACAGCCGAGAAATAAGCGTTTTAAAAGATGCAGGTCAAGCAAAATTTCGCTTCATGAATTTATTCATGCTGTAGGTATCCCCCGCGACCTTAAGGTTAAATAATGTGTGTGTTTACAAACAAATTATTCTGTTTGACAATTTAGATGGCAGATATCCGACTGGACGCCGTGTTCCAAAACTTGTGGTACTGGTATACAGACACGCAAAATGAAGTGTCACCAAAGAGTTAGTTTTAACCGTTATCAGGAAATATCTTCCTCTAAGTGTGATTCAAGTAAGCTCCTACATGGTAGCCAGCTCTCTAGAACCTGTAACATTATCATTTGCAAGGCGGAGTGGAAAGTTGGGTCAATGTGGTCAGCGGTAAGAATTTTTCTTAAGTTGCCAAACGAAGGAAAACAATAGTAATCTCGTTTCGAGTACAAATAATGAAGTAGAACAATTGTGTTTTTCTCTCGAAGTGCTCCACTCCTTGTGGTCCCGGCTTTCGAAACCGTGAAGTTAATTGCATTTTGGTCGATGCGGATGGAAGACCTAATAATGTATTAGCTGAGCAATGTGCCTTGCTGAGTAAACCTGCAGACAAACAAGAATGTAAAGGAAAAAGAATCTGTCTCAAAGGTATGCATTAAAGACCATAACTGCAGCCATTTTTTTAAAAAAAGTAAAATCCGATTTTCACAACCTACACTAAAATCATGTTGCTGAGAACTATTTATGGACTCTGTAAGGCAACAACATCCACGATACCTAGAACCCAGTTAATCCTCTGAACTTTGACATTGCCACAGTATGCTAATGTCAAAGGTGTTAGGATCTCAGTCAAAAGCTGATAGAACTCTCATTAGTGAACTGTCAATTAAGTTAAGAGAAAAGTACACAACACAGTAAACCCGATTTTCATATCCAAAGTACCTCCATGCACTAAACTTTGAGCGAAACTTAAATTGAGTCTGATTTATTTATTGCCAGATGGTAATTACCAATGTTACCCAACAAGTCCTTGTAAAAATGACGCAGAATGCTTCGAACAGAAGCGTGGTGGCTACAAGTGTAAATGTTTAAAGGGATTCACAGGCCAGAATTGCGAAGGTATGCACCGTAATTTTTTCCTAGTCACCGAGTATAACAAGTTTCGTATGTCTTTCTCTTTACACTTGAACACGACATTTCCTGCACAGACCATGACAGTGTAAACTGTCAAGAGATTCTCCATGAGACACTGGACTTAACATGCTGTGGTATGGTTACCACAGTGCGAGATTTATACAGTCGAGGGAACAAGTGCCAGTTGATAGCAACGTCACTTCCCGAGAAGTAACTGAGCCTGAAGTTTTCGTCCCAGGAGTTGCTAAGCAACATGACGTATTTGTACAGCCGATTTCTTTCGGAGTACTCGTGAGCTCTCGCGCTAGTTTTTGTTTGGATGAAATAATTCGGAAATACTTCGAGTGCTTCAACGCAGATTTGCCAAAATTGGACCTTTTTTCTCGACTGTATAAGTAAAATATGTGCCGTGGTCCGTATTTCTGTTCTGTGTGCTATCTACACTACCTTGCAAGCAGTTTGCCTGTCTTCCGCCGAACGCTTCGCTGCGAATAAATGTTTGTTTGTAGCATAGCATGCCAACTGCTCACAGGTTATCTACAAAATCACCTGTAATTGATTGATTCCGACCTTTATAATTGGAAAGCTAAATGAAAAATAAATGTGGCTATAGTGCGTTAATTACAATGGCTTTCCACGGCTGGTCCCTTTAACAGGCTTACTTTACAAGGGCAAAACATGTGAATGCGCATCAATGTTTGAGGTTTGATATAAACAGGTGCTTCCTGGAAGCAGCAAAAACTGGTATTTGTTGTTTTTACAGTGGAGGTTGACCCTTGTAAAAAGAGTCCTTGCCACAACGGAGGAACCTGCCAAGGTGATTCAAGCTCGTCACGCGGATATGTGTGCACGTGTCCTGAATGGTTCAAGGGGAAACGCTGTGAATGTAAGGGAGCAGATATCAATTAATCAACATACAACAACGACGACGACGACAAAAAAAAAATTGACTACTCACTCTAAAACACAGTGGTGTAATATATGACACCTCGACATGTACACTGTATATATATAAAAAGAAAAAAATATAGAGGAAAGGGTTGATTGTTTTGTTGATTGATTGATTGATTGATTGATTATGGAAAATAGTATCTCTTTTTTTGCGCCTTACCGTATTTTCTCGATTAAACGCCGGGCCCCGAATAAACGCCGGGTCTCCAAGCTGTGTTTGAAAATAAACCCCTTAAACAATTATTAAAGGTTTAATATGCCTTAAAAAATGTCTACATATATAGTTGTCAAAAATAATGAATGAAAATCATTTCGTAGAAACATAGGGCTTGAACAAACTCCTGGAATCAAATAAACGCCGGCTCTATCGGGCCAAGTTTGAAATTAACGCCGGGGGCGATTAATCGAGAAAATACAGTATTCTCCAAAGGAAGTATCGCTCCAGTTACAATAAGCTATCTATAAATTATCAATTATAATAACGAGTTAATAAACTAATAACAACTAGAGATATTACACAGATTAGTGATCGATTTACTAACTAACTGACTGACTGAATGATTATTCGGAGAATCATTTAATTGGAAATAAAAAACAATCTCAACCTGATGACGACTTTTAGGGCGAAAACTTTTGGTTTTTTGTTCCATCTTTTAAATTTTGTTCATATAACATTTAAACTTTTAAACCAAGTACTTACTATACGGTAAAAAAGACTAAATTATAATAAAATATAAATTGCGATAACAAATATACTAAGAAATATGTTGATTTAAAAGGTGCATAATTGGATACAGCCGTTTTGAAAGCATCTAAGCTTGGCGGAGGCATAGCGGCCGCTAGTATGGCGTTTGAGTCTGTCATTTTCTGACATAAAAGACACTTGACGCTCTTAAAACTGCCGTTAAAACACATTCTTTAAATTTAGCTTTTGAAGAGATTTTTATTCAGTTTTACATGTAATAATTCAAATTAGTTTTTAAATAGTATAGTCTACCTACAGTAGTTTTTAAAAAGTGTGAATAGTTTTCTGAAGTTATTTTTTATTTTAATTCTTAATTTTAGTTCATTGCAATTGTAAAGCGCAACTGAGTAGTCATGTAGAAGTTGCGCTAAATAAATAAATATATTACTATTATTATTATTATTATTATTATTATTATTATTATTATTATTATTATAATTATTATTATTATTGGCGAGAATAATACGTATAAAATTTTTTATTAGCTTTTCTTTTCTTTTAATAATCACCATTTGTAAAATTTGATTTTAAAATATAGAAAAAATTAATTACATATTAGAAATGATTTTAAGATTTTAATTCTCGCTTATACAAAGACATTGTACCTTTTTATATAGCTTTTTTTAAATTCCTAATCCTTTTTATCGGTGCTTGTATTTTTAATGATTGCGTGAAATAAAATTATTATTAAAAAAAATTATTATTATTATTATTATTATTATTATTATTATTATTATTATTATTATTATTATTATTATTATTCTGGAAATCAGAATTGAAACAAAGTTTTTTGTAGTGTATTGTATGGTATTGTACCGTATTGTATTATTATTATTATTATTATTATTATTATTATTATTATTATTATTATTATTATTATTATTATTATTATTTTAAAATAAAAATGAAAATTTAAAATAGTTCTGTGGGTGTAAAATCATGATTCCTACGAGTTTAGATAAAACTGTCTTGAAGTGTGTGTCCAAACAGTTATAACACGGTCTTGTTTCATTTGCTTTCAGACAAAATCCTTCCATGCAGCAGTAGTCCATGTCACAATCAAGCCACGTGTATTAACGATCCCAATGATCCTGCAAATTTTAACTGTCTCTGTGCACCGTGGCTGACAGGAAGATATTGTGAAAGTAAGTTGAGTTCGGGAAATACGTTTTTTCGTAGTAAAGGGTAGCGTTTATATAGATTTGCTATCTACAAAATTAACTTTTGCGTTTATTTCATAGTAAAGACGACAAAGTGCGACGAAAACCCGTGTAATGACCGAGGATATTGCCTTAGTGACAAAATGGACCCGTCCTGGTACAAATGCTACTGTGAAGATTGGTTTAAAGGCAAAAACTGTGAAAGTATGTTTAACAAGAGTAATACATGTAGATACATTTTTAGCTGAACCACAAAGAAGTCGATAACATTGTCAAATTCATGGTCTTTCATGTTTATTTTGGATTTCACTGCTGACTTAGCCCAACTCGCGCTCTATAAATCAAACGCCTGCTACCACATGACATCCAAGCTAAAGATCAGGTTCACAGTACTCTAAGAATACTCATTTCTACTTGTTAAAAAAATCTTATGAAATGATGGCGATGTTGTCGTTGACGCCAGATAACACTGTGGGCTTCTCGTTGATAACAATATCGCGATGGATTCAGGCGCTCTTCCTTTGCTCCAGAAGACCACGCCACTCTCATTAAATAGTATATCCAACGTAACAGTCCACGGTCGTTAACATAGTGCGAGGCGCCGCACAAAAATTTAAGCTTATCTCAGGTTATCAAGGTTCTTGGGATCCAAACAGAGGATTTTCTTTTTTTGCATTACTTTTAAGGTTTGTATTAAAGTCACTTGATCTGAAATACAAAAACAATAAAAGGCAATTTAGTTCAAGACGAGCTTAGCTTTGTCCTGTATCGCTTCTGTTAATGTTATAGGTCTTTCAGGAGTTGACTGGACAGAAATTAAAAACAAGCTTATTGACTATTGTAAATAAAACTACTGGAGCGATCTGTGGTCATAGCTTAAAATATAAAAATGGTTTAAACAGATCTAACAATATAAAAAGGATACTCTAAATTTTCGATCGCCTTCTGCGGTCTTCTTCAGAGAATGATGGATTTTGCAAGGTTCGCAGAATTCTAATAAGTTGCATTGACGTTATTGTTCGTTGCCCCCCTGGGGAGCGACTAGCGATGCGTAAACCCTTGGGAAGGGCGCTCTTTCGTTTACAGTGTTTTTGTCGAGGAAAGAATGTAAAGACTCCAGAAACAGTCTTTTGTTCTTGCTGCTTACACCTGTTTCAAGAATTTCGGCGTAACTTGGATGTATGTCGTGGCCGATTTCTGCATGATGTTTAATCGCGGAGTTGATATTTCCGTTTGTTCCGGGCTTGTGTTCGGCTCCTCGCGATTTCCAGCTTCTTTTGCTTTCCCCAACGACTATTCATATACTTGACTATTCATATACTTTATTTCTACTTTCAGAACAGATTTTCCCCTGCGATTTAAAACCTTGCAAAAATGGAGCCAACTGTACCAATGACGCCAATGAAATGTCAGAGTATCATTGTGATTGTAAAAAGTGGTTCACTGGGAAAAATTGTGAAGGTAATAATGGCTGGAAAATTTAAACGAAATAATGACATTACAACTCATATTAAGTAGCGATACAATATTAACGAAATTATGAACAAAAATAATTTACATCTTAGTGTAAACTTATGTGTTACTTTTTCAAACAACACCAAACTCATCGAAAACAAATTTCCAAGTTTCACTGAATTCCACAGAATCGCTTAAAGACGATTTACAAAATAGCTAAAGTGAGATTTTACCCACAGTTTAGATGGCTCTAATTAGGCTCTGATAAGAAATTGTTGTTGATGTTATCACGGATAATTACTTTAATCTTTAGCTTTTAAAATAACACAATATAAATATGGGGTATAAATTATTCTGGTACTCATTTTTTGTCCAACTAAAATTAATATTACTCAATTTCTTGATGGATTCCGTCTTAAACTTTAAAGGTGGAAAAACTCAAGTCGAAGTTCGGTTTTTATTCTTTTAAGGTTTTAATTATTGTTTAGCCTTGTACTCAATTGTTTTAACTTTTAATTTATTTTCTACATTTTTTCTTGGGGCGTGACTCTAGTAGCTGTTTACCTTTTATAGTGTACTATGATTATTAAAATTGCCGGGTTATTCCTCCAACAGTGCAACTAACTGCCTGTGACAGTGATCCTTGTCTTAATGATGGATATTGTCACAGTGACCCCAAAAATCCTGAATTATACGAGTGTCGCTGTGGAGACTGGTTTAAAGGAACCAACTGCGAAGGTCAGTATTGTAATCTTGTATATAGAACTTTATCCGGCCCTATGCCCACTTAGGGCTTTGGTCATAAGTCATATAGAACTTTATACCATAACCGAGAGAATTCTCGCGCGCTGATTGGTCCAAAGTTATGGTCGATGAGAGTATAGACCATGAAAGTGACGTCAGATCACGCCACACACACGTGCGGGCTAGAAATCTTCAAATGTGTAAGTTTGGTTTCAATGAATGAAAGCAAATTTCATCATGTTTTGTTTAAATCAAGTACGCATGCATTTGTTTTCGGAAATCAGGATTGGACTTCTTCTCAGGTGATCTGTCGACAGAAAATTTACCAGGCTTTTGAATTTTTTGTCTAACTGAGAAGAACGATCTACACTCTTATAGACCATAGAAATGACGCCATAAAATGTCTAAAGCTTTGCAGTGAAACCACTCGCCTAACGGCTCGTGGTTCCACTTGAGTTTGGAGCATTTTCTGACGTCATTTCTATGGTCAATAAGAGTGAAGACCATGGAAAAATGTGGTCGATTTGTTAAATTGCTGGTTTGGAACTGACGACGATGCTGGTGGACAAGAACAAAGCGTTTCCCTCCGCTGGGAACAAAACTATTTTATCATGCGAATTCTACAAACAAAATTAATTATTGTTTTTCCCACCAACATGGCCGCCTTGTCACGTGGTTGCAAGCCAGCAACATGTACAAGGTACACATGTAATAAACTCCTTCCTCCTTTGAATTAGCGTCTAGGTATAAATATCAAAAGTTTACTCGAAGCTAAGGTTGTTGCTTTACGACGGTCTTCGAGTTGTCTTCTTGGTCAAGACTCTAAGGATACTATTAGTTGTTAGGGGAAAACTCGCCAACGCATTGGGTAATCTGCAGTGGTGGAGCGTTCCATTCTGGAGGAGATATGTAGATATTCCTTGTTCATATGAACAATGGAAGCCGGAGATAGATATCCGGGGTACTCAAAAGCATATGCATCTATTACTCGTCCCGCAATCTCTAAGACTGAAGGACATCGTTACCCGTTATATCCGAATTTATTTTATAAAAAATGCTAATAGTTTCTGTATATCATGTATACAGAAAGTAGCTTGTAGCAAACGCTGACTAATAAGCATCTTTTTACTTTGTTCACAGTTCAAATATTTCCCTGCGATGCCAAACCCTGTGTTAATGGCGCAACCTGCAGAAATGATGAAACTGATATATCTTTGTACCACTGCGATTGTCCAGACGGTTACTTTGGAAAGAATTGCCAAGGTAATAAAGAGAACATTGAATTAAAACCTTGATTTGACCTTGAAATCAAACTAGGTGTGCCGTGACAGGATCGAAAGGACATTTGACACGTTTTCCTACATTGCAGAGATGTATTAGATCACTCATTTATCATGAAGTGATCATCGTCGTTGTTATCATCATTCATCAGATCATCATCATCATCATCATTATCATCATCATCAACAACATCATTATAATATATTATTTATTCACAGCATGTGTTAACTTATTGTAGCTTTCCGTATGTAAAACTTCCTTACAAAATATAATGTTAGAAGGCAAAAATGCATGTATTTGTTACGGTTCAATTTTAGCCTTGGTAAAAATTTCCTTTATTTATATATTCATAATCATAATACCGTCCACCAGAATAAATGAAAATACCAAACTAAACTAAGGGTAAATCGAACCACGGCTTATAAATAAATAATGGGAAAAAATGATACCTGGCGATTTAGAGGGGTATTTAGAGGCACACAGAATTGACAAATATATGTTCTTTTGTTCTTATTTTAGTACCGTCGTTTACCGAAATTGGTTGCTTTAACCCACCAAAATCAGGTTTGGAGGACGTTCTTGCCGAACATAAAAAGGATTTTGATCCAGCGAAGGCAAAAACGTATATCTATGAATGCGGTGAGCTGGCATTTGGGAAGGGTTACAGTCATTTTGCTCTTGGCGTTAATGGCAATTGCTTATCGAGTAAACATGCTGACAAAGAATACTACGAGAAATCAGGCACCAGCCCAGAGAAATGTGAGAATGGCATAGGAAGCAAGTCTTCAATCGACGCGTATACCTTTGGTGAGTCAATTAGTACGACTATTTAGCAATTCATAGCCTCAGAGGCATTGTTTGCCATGAAGTTGTTGTTGAAGCATTAAAGTTATTATACTAATAAGTAACCTATAAGTAACCTATAAGTAAGTCCTTCTTTACTAAGTTAACTAACACCACGGAAAAATAAATAGTTATAATATTTCAAAATAGTTCTTAATTGAACCATTTTAAAATGCAATGCATTTTTTTTAGAACATGCACCAAAATATGTCGCCCAAGGTTGTTTTGTGGAAAAAGACAAGAAAGACACGTTGTTGACAGATAAATACGCCAGTTTTTACAGCAATTTAGATCCCAAAGTAACCGTTGTTTACTGCTCTACTTTGGCTCGAGACATGGGTTACGAGTACTTTGCTGTGCAGAATGAAGTGGAATGTTGGACTAGTAAAGACATCGCCAAGACGTACAACAAGTACGGAAAATCAGAAAATTGTGTTAATGGAGTTGGTAAAGAATTGGCAAACTTCGTGTATCGTCTGCAGCCATCGTATTCCTATCCTACTGGTTGTGATAATGATCCTTGCCAAAACAATGGGTTTTGTGTTGTGAACAAGAATGATCCTGAGCTGTACACATGTGAATGTCAAGAAATGTTCAGTGGTAAAAATTGCGAAGGTAAGGAGCGGAACGTAGTGCTAAATTTAACTGAACGAACAGTAAATAGCCTGCGAGCAGGATCACCTTTGGATCACACGCACGATCGAGCAGCGAACTCAACCAAAGATGAGCCTCCTCACAGTCTAAACTACAAATACCTTATTATAGGAAATTGAAATTAACGCCACTTAGCGCGAACAATTACTTCCCAATAAATGAAATTAACGCGAAAGCGGGGCTTACATTTCAAAATGAAGGGGACGAACACAAGGGGAAAAAGAACGTTCAGACAACAGGAACAAGTTTACTAAACACAAAAGAATCTGACCGCCTCGAGCGTTCTTCGCAGAAAAAGAATAAATGTACAAGTGCTCGGGTTACCCTACGTTCAGCTCTCCTTGTGAACAGGGCCTGTGAATTTGATTTTTAGCAAATGTTTAAATATTGCTAGAAAATAAAGTAGGGCACAAAGTCATGTTGGCCATCATGTGACTGATATGTTGGTCTCTGAATAGAGGAGTTCAGGCTATAGCAATGGCTTGCCGCTTGTGTTGTGGTTTGTTACTCGAGAGACAAGTTACCTTCTTAGGGCCTTTTCTTCACTCTGGAGTTTATAACTAACACGTACAACAAACTGTTTGGTTAGCCTGAGAAAATGCTTGATAATAAACTCCTGTAATGGATTAGCATTGCATCCAGGAGGTGCAGCAATTCTCCTAGTCACTTCATGTTACAGAAAAGTGAGTTGCCGATTGATGAGCCACTGTAATGCTATGGTGCTCAGGATTGTAGCAGACTTAAACTTTACTTAGACACAAACCGCATTAGGCCAGAGTCCCATACCTGCTGTAGCTCAAAAAGCAGCTAAGAGTTCTATTGTTTTTTACTCCCCACTGGATAGGATGCTTGTCCATTACAGGGTTACCGGTACTCCTAGCTAGTAAAAAGGTTCCCTGGTGGGGTATAGGATGAAAAAAAACGCAGAAAGACGAATGCATCTCAGCAAGGTCTTCATACCAAAACCACTTGGCTCACTCTGCAAATGATTGTTTTTTCTCTTTTCCCCACCAGGGAGCCTGTTCACATGCTACGTTATTCCTTGACCAATAACATTTTATTCAGCCGTCTTTCCCAGAAACACAACCCAATTACCCCAGCCAGGGCACGAACCCAGACTGCTTAACCCAGTCTGAGTCCAGCAGGGTAACTTGGCCCCCTCTATGGCCAACCCATAGCACTTGTGTGGAGTTTACCTCTACATAAAAATTATTAAAGTTATTCATTCTAGGACCATCTGAAGGTGTCAAAGCCTTTATAGTATTGTATAAATTAAGGCGACTTAAGGCGATTTAAGGCGACTTTAAGCGACTTAAGGCGACTTTGTGCCACTTAAGGCGACTTTAGATCCCAGAGTACGCCTAAAAATGAAATGTATCCCACACATATGAAACATTGATAAATGAAACCAAATTCTGGTTTATTGTATTTATTATCCAGTTCAAGCACTTCCGTGTGATAGCAAACCCTGTTTGAATGGAGCAACTTGCAGTAACGATGTCAAGGATATTACAAAATACCATTGCAAGTGCACTGGCGACTTTAGTGGAGTAAACTGCCAAGGTAAACTGCGTGATCGCTATGTGTTTTGTTCTTCTTGAGCTAAACCGTGGTGTGGATTGTAACATATATTGTATACATTTATCAGTGATGGTATAAATGTAGTCATAAAATCTAAACTAACTTTATTTCAACAACAAGACAAATGTAGTTTATCAAAGTTTGGTCCAGGGGCACTGAAAGGCACATAGAAATGACAAATCTATGTTCTTTTGTTTTTATTTTAGTACCATTGTTTACCGAAATTGGTTGCTTTAACCCACCGAAATCAGGTTTGGAGGACGTTATTGTCGAACATAAAAATGATTTTGATCCAGCGAAGGCAAAAACGTATATATATGAATGCGGTGAGCTGGCATTTGAAAAGGGCTACAGACATTTTGCTCTTGGCGTTAATGGCAATTGCTTATCGAGTGAACATGCTGACAAAGAATACTACGAGAAATCAGGCACCAGCCCAGAGAAATGTAAGAACGGCATAGGAAGCAAGTCTTCAATCGATGTGTATACCTTTGGTGAGTGAATTAGTACGACTATTTGGCAATTCATAGCCTCAGAGGCATTGTTTGCCGTGTAGTATTTAAGTATTTTTAGTAATAAGTAACCTAAGTCCTTCTTTACTAAGTTAACCCGAACATAGCACGCTTCCTCTGAGACACCTTCCCAGTAAGGGAATCCTATTAAGGCATACATAGTTCACTTTCTTAATTAAAAACAACAAACAATAATGAAGAAATAAATAAAAAAATAAATAAATAATTATAATATTTCGAAATAGTTCTTTATTGAGCCATTTAAAAATGCAATGCTTTTTTTTATTTAGAACATGCACCAAAATATGTTGCTCAAGGTTGTTTTGTGGAAAAAGACAAGAAAGACACGTTGTTGACAGATAAATACGCCAGTTTCCACAGCAATTTAGATTCCAAAGTAACCGTTATGTACTGCTCTACTTTGGCTCGAGACATGGGTTACGAGTACTTTGCTGTGCAGAATGAAGTGGAATGTTGGACTAGTGAGAACATGGCCAACACCTACAACAAGTACGGAAAATCAGAAAATTGTGTTAATGGAGTTGGTAAAGAATTGGCAAACTTCGTATATCGTCTGCAGCCATCGTATTCCTATCCTACTGGTTGTGATAATGATCCTTGCCAAAACAATGGGTTTTGTGTTGTGAACAAGGATGATCCTCTGCTGTACACATGTGAATGTCAAGAAATGTTCAGTGGTAAAAATTGCGAAGGTAAGGAGCGGAACGTAGTGCTAAATTTAACTGAACGAAGAGTCAAAAGCCTGCGAGCAGGCTCACCTTTGGATCACACGCACGAGCGCCGAACTCAACCAAAGATGAGCCTCCTCACAGTCTAAATTGCAAATACCTTATTATAGGAAATTGAAATTAGCGACACTTAACGCGAAAAATTACTTCCCAAAAAAAGGAAATTAACGCAAAATCTGGGGTAACATTTTAAAATGAAGTGGACGAACACAAGGTAGGAAAAAGAACGTTGAGACAACAGGAACAAGTGTACTTTAACACAGAAGAATCTGACCGCCTCAAACGTTCTTCGCAGTTTTAGTGATCCGAGAGATTTCCACCCTGATGAAATTATGCCTTTTCCTTACAGTCAAGACGTCTGGACTGTATCGAGAAATTGGGGCCAAAATAATGGAAATTAAGGTCATAGAAACTTAATTAACGGCGCAGAAATTAACCTTAACAAAAATTAGCACGACTTAATATAGACACGAATTTTTGAAGCTCGCGTTATTTTTATTTTCATAAACACCAAAAATGAAATACATCCCACACATATGGAACATTGATAAATGGAACCAAATTCTGTTTATGTGTATTTTATTATCCAGTTCAAGCACTTCCGTGTGATAGCAAACCCTGTTTGAATGGAGCAACTTGCAGTAACGATGTCAAGGATATTACAAAATACCATTGCAAGTGCACTGGAGACTTTAGTGGAGTAAACTGCCAAGGTAAACTGCGTGATCGTTATGTGATTTGTTTTTCTTGAGCCTAAAACCTTGGTGTTGATAGTAACATATATTGTATACATTAATGATGGTATTAATATAATCATAAAATCTGAACTAACTTTATTTCAACAACAAAGCAAATGTAGTTTAACAAAGTTTGGTCCAGGGGCACTGAAAGGCACATAGAAATGACAAATATATGTTCTTTTGTTCTTATTTTAGTACCGTCGTTTACCGATATTGGTTGCTTTAACCCACCGAAATCAGGTTTGATGGACGTTCTTGCCGAACATAAGAATGATTTTGATCCAGCGAAGGCAAAAACGTATATATATGAATGCAGTGAGCTGGCATTTGAGAAGGGCTACAGTCATTTTGTTCTTGGCGTTAATGGCAATTGCTTATCGAGTGAACATGCTGAAAAAGAATACTACGAGAAATCAGGCACCAGCCCAGAGAAATGTAAGAACGGCATAGGAAGCAAGTCTTCAATCGATGTGTATACCTTTGGTGAGTCAATGAGTACGACTTTTTGGCAAGTCATAGCCTCAGAGGAACATTGTTTGCTATGTAGTATTAAAGTATTTATAGTAATAAGTAACCTAAGTCCTTCTTTACTAAGTTAACCCGAACATAGCACGCTCCCTCTGAGACACCTTCCCAGTAAGGGAATCCTTTTAAGGCATACATAGTTAACTTTCTTAAAAACAACAAACAATAATAAATAAATAAATAATTATAATATTTCGATTTCGTTCTTTATTGAGCCATTTAAAAATGCAATGCTTTTTTTTATTTAGAACATGCACCAAAATATGTTGCTCAAGGTTGTTTTGTGGAAAAAGACAAGAAAGACACGTTGTTGACAGATAAATACGCCAGTTTCCACAGCAATTTAGATTCCAAAGTAACCGTTATGTACTGCTCTACTTTGGCTCGAGACATGGGTTACGAGTATTTTGCTGTGCAGAATGAAGTGGAATGTTGGACAAGTAAGAACATGGCCAACACCTACAACAAGTACGGAAAATCAGAAAATTGTGTTAATGGAGTTGGTAAAAAGTTGACAAACTTTGTGTATCGTCTGCAGCCTTCGTATTCCTATCCTACTGGTTGTGATAATGATCCTTGCCAAAACAATGGGTTTTGTGTTGTGAACAAGAATGATCCTCTGCAGTACACATGTGAATGTCAAGAAATGTTCAGTGGTAAAAATTGCGAAGGTAAGGAGCGGAACGTAGTGCTAAATTTAACTGAACGAACAGTAAATAGAAGATCAGAATGGGGTTTAGTGTTTAGTGTTATTTGCCCATAATTTTTTAGTGTTTGATGTCACATTGGCTAATTAATCGGGCGGGGGCCTGGGCCCGATTCATAATCTGTGTCAGATTTTTCTTTGTCGGTAAATCGTTCCAGAACCTCGCGGCCCAGCCGATCCCTTGGTCGCGGTCACGCAAGTTTTCATGTCTACTAGCGGATCACCCGTTAAATTCACTCCCTGGAAGCTGTGTTACAAAATCAATCCCGTCCGGCATTTAAGTCTTGACTTGGAGCGAGTACTGGAGATTCGCATTGCAAAATCTTGCTTTCTTGTCCATGTCCAAATTATTATTGTGAACGCAATACCAATTAATAAATTCCACGGCTCAGACACGCACAATTTTTACGGCTTCAAAACTTTCGAAATTCAAATACTTTTCGAAACATTTCTTGGTCTTATCTTGAAAAAAAAATCAATCTGAAACATTTTTTTGGAGATTCTTACGTTTGTCTCAGAGCGAGTACTAAATATTCAAATTGCGAAAGCTATTTTCGTAGTAAACACTACGTCATTCACGCAATTTTGGGCTCATCCTCGGTGTAAGAACCTGTGAAACTCACCGGTGACGTAAAACAAAGAACGAACAAAGCAACAAAGAGCGTCAAAATACAGAGCAGGAAAACAAAAGCGCCAAAACAAAGAAAAATATCACAGGTTCTTACACCGAGGTAAACCCCAATTTTGTCTTCGCCGGAAATTGCAAGCGTCACTGTTTTCCGCAGTGCACTTTTTTCAGCCAGACTCCACTTTAAAGAAATTTTATTGAGGAGGAACTGTTTTATTGAAGCGTTTGACTTAGAGCGAAAACAAAACGTCGTATTACGTACCTGGAATGCACAGAATACCGCAAAATAACGCAGTTTGACATGTACAAGTGGTGCAAGCTAAATAAAAAACCATTACGTCATGACAGATTTCAAAACCGCAGTGAGCTGTGATGCAATAGCATTGTTGATGTCTTCGTTCGATGTGCTAGTTTGTCGGCTCTTCTGTCACGGTCACGCAAGATTTAATATTTAAAAGCGATCAGCCGATCACTCGCGTTTAACATGAACACTCTGCTCTCTGAAATGTATAATTTTGTTTCATTCCATATTTTACAAGAAGAGAGGGCTGAATATAATCACATAGCGAAAACAAAGACCGCTTGGACATGTCCAAGCTATTTAAAACTACCACTACGTCAGACCCATGTCACGCGATCTCTCGCTTTTAGCTATAAATAATCATTCACCTATTTTCTGTTTGAATACTCTGCGCTCTGTTTGTGTGAAATATTTATTGTTGTGTTACTCAAGCGTTTGGCTCGGAGCGAGTACAAGTCGTACAATTTACCCGGAACGTGTTAAATATTGCAAAACAACGACTTATTTTCTGGATATCCCAATTTTACGGTATTTTGAGAATCGAAACGTTATCGAAACGTAAGTTGCAAGCTCAGCAAGAATGTGTCAAAGCACGGGATACACGTCATCGCGCCAGGGGAATTACCAAAAGCTTGTCGGAAGACGCTAAACGGAGAAACACAATGGGATGGCCTTAGGGCCTGTTTATATGGAGAAGAGTTGTCCCTGGTAGGAGGGTTACCCTCCATACCGGGCGAGAGAGCTTTTCATACGTTTCTTTATAAAAAGTTGATAACCGTTTACATGATAAATTGCAAAGTTGGCCCGGGGGGCAGGGTGACCCTGGGTGGAGGGTCACTCGCTTTGAAGGTAGGGTGACCCTGGGGAGCGAGTCAACTTCTTTCCATATAATCGGGGGTGGAAGCAGAATCATGAATCGTGAATCGTAGCTGTAAAATTAGTAGGAATCATGAATCTTTGTGTTCAAAACTTGGGAATCATGGATAACAAGAGATGACTAAGAGAATCATGAATAACAAATGAATGCTTCCATCGATATTGTAGGCTTGTGAATATAGAATGTAACAACAATTAAACTGATGCGTCGTTTTATTAAATTCCTAACAAATATACTCCACAAATGGCCTGAAATCGCATTTCTGAGCATCTAATTTTCAAAATTTTCTGGGGGAGCAGACCCCCCTAAGGAAAGCAATGGAAACACGAATGTACCCTTGCCTCCACATCTTCATCCTTTACTAACTTTACAGTGATCAAGTATGTTACACACCGTGAATATTTAGAAATAATTTAGCGACTGAAAATATTTAACATCGTTTTTTCGGTATAATTCCATGCCAGAAGAGTCTCCACTTGGAAAAGGAGAATCTCTTAGCAGGGAACTGGAATGCGCAACCAGCCTGTAAGCTAAGTGAAAAACAACAGAAACTGATAACACGTTATCTTGAAAGGTGGATGAAAAGAATGAAAAATGAATCATTAATATCGAATAAAATTTATAAATTAATCATGAATCATTGAGGCAAAAAAGACAGGAATCATGAATATCCAAAGTCAAATGATTCCGCTTCCACCCCCGAATATAAAAAAGTTTGGTTATTTTTTCCTCGCCTACCAGGGATAAGTTGACACACACGGAGCATGCACAAATGCTGCAATCGGCCAAAACAACATTGCAGGTAATTTGAAATCGAAGTCGGCGGTAAATTTGTCCAAAAATGGTCTTCGTTGATGCTTCAGCGTTTCTTATTATTGAAAAGGTCACCATAATATATATTTCAAAATAACACTCGCCAGTCTTTTGAACCGACAGGGCCAAGTTTTGGCTCGGTCAACAGGGACAGCTATTCTCATATAAACGCTCAGCAAAAGATGGCTCGGGGGAGAAGGTAACCTTTCTACCAGGGACAACTCTTCTCCATATAAACAGGCCCTTAGTCTACTCTTTATTTTGGCGTGATTTGGCTTTCTTTTAAATGAACTGGTTTGGGTTATTTTATTGAACATTCGGAACAAAATAAATATTTGCATGCGTAAGCAGGCATTTTTCCGGCTAGGCATGTGGTTTTAAAAAGCAAAAGATGACGTGGTAAAGGAAATTCATGTCACGTTCACTCCGTGACTAACGCAAACACGACTTGTGTGTTTCTCAAGTGACTGCTTTTCTAAAGATTTTACTGTGCGGCGCCGTGCCTTTAAGCCAAAGCACTGAAAGAGGTCAGGAGGTCAAACATTACCCGCACGATTATAAACTGCTTGCAGTTCTTGTATTTTAATGTTTACTGTTTCCGGAGAAAATACTGTTAAATGTTTGATGTTTTTTCATGAAAAAGCCATAGTCTTTTGGCGTTGTAAAATTCTTATCTGCTCTTCGAAAAGCGGTAATAAAACCACTCATTAACTAAGATAAAATGTTCAGATTTCTCCTCGGAAATCTGCGGTAGTCTTTGGATCCCTTCGGTAGTCTCCGGATATCTTCGGTAATCTTCGTAAATCTTCTGAGATGATAGGAAATCGTTAAAAAAATAACTGTTTCATGTTACAGAGCTAAAATACTAAGTGTTTAGTGTTATCGAGGTACCCCCATTCAGACCCTCTAAATAGCCTGCGAGCAGGCTCACCTTTGGATCACACGCACGAGCGGCGAGCTCAACCAAAGATGATCCTCATCACAGACTAAACTGCAAATACCCCCCAGTCGATATCATCATAGCTGTTAGCATTTACAGGAAACTCACGAGTTTATTACTGGCTCATATTAATCATGTTTGAAGATACGATTAATTTACGAGTATTTTGAGGCGTTTTGAGCCCGTTTCTTTGAGTGAATTTCAAAACATACCTTTGTAATGCGTTATTAATTCCTATTTGTTTTCATTTTGCTTTTTTTATGACAACGTTATTGGAATTAGGTGTATGTCCAAGAATAGAAAAGAAGAAGCGAATTTTATCTCTTAAAAGAGAGCCCTTCCTATCACACTTCCAAATGTAACCTTTTTTATAAACACCAAAAATGAAATCTATCCCATACATGTGGAACATTGATAAATGAAACCAAATTCTGTTTTTTCATTTTGTATTTTATTATCCAGGTCAATCACTTCCGTGTGACAGCAAACCCTGTTTGAATGGAGCAACTTGCAGTAACGATGTCAAGGATATTACAAAATACGATTGCAAGTGCACTGGCGACTTTAGTGGAGTAAACTGCCAAGGTAAACTGCGTGATCGTTATGTGTTTTGTTCTTCTTGTAAGTTCCATTTCGTATTCGTTACATGAAGTAGTCATTACCGCTGACTAAGAATATGTAGGCGCATTTCTTCTCGCCATGTGAGCGAACGGATTTCTAAGTTTGTACCGCGATCGTCGGAATGTAGGCACAATAACTTGTAAGTATAGCTTTCGGTGGTTGTTTTGCTTGTATTTCTATATTGTACACAAAGTTTGTAAGCTAGCGTATCGTTTTCTTGTTGCAGCGAATCTTTCAGTACTTTCAGTCGTTTCAGACGTTGAGATTATTTATATTAAATGTGTGTTTATAACCTGAATGAATACGAGTTATTGGCCTGGCCCAGCGTAGTTGGCCGCTACATCATTCGAAGTTATTGGTTTCAAGTTGAAAACCATATGGAAGAGTTGTTCGTAAAGGAAACCAAGCTTGCTTGAGTACATCTTGGAATATGCCTGTCAAAAAGAAGAAGAAATCGGCGAGTAAAACTCCGAAAAGTGTAGATCGTGGGGGGTCGCACGTGTTGGTAAACAGTGCTGAGCCAGCGAAATCGTCAAATGTTCACACGTTTCAAAGCGATGAGAGTGGTGGAAATGGGAATTTATGGCCATCATTAGCTGAAGGGAACGTGGATCGTGGTTTTATTGACGAAATTCCTCGAACTTCTAGTGGGATATCCAGGCCGACTAGGACGAAAGAGTCGAACAAGATGTTGAACGAAGGAGTGAATGCTGAGAAAGCCGTCCATGCGAAACATCAGAGAGCTGGACATGTTGGAGAACTGCGAAAACGGCGAAATCGTGTGCAAGAATTGTTAACAACTCCTGGTGCGCAGGTTAAAGAGGTAGAAGACAGCGTTGCCAGGTATGAACAAGCGTTTCATAATTTTGTAAGCAGTCATGATAACTATCTTCTTTATGAAGAAGACGAAGAGAGGAAAGCATTAATGATTGACAGTTATGACAATCAGAGAGACATGAAATTGCAACTAGATGTTATGGTGAATGATTGGAGGGCTAAAATGAAAGGGATGGAGAGACCCCCTTCTGAATGTGGTCTTAGTATGAAATCTGCTAGCAGTAGGAATAGCGTCAAGGAGAAGAAGCGAATGATAGAAGAAGCTAAGCTAGAAATGCAAACTCTGAAAGAAAGACAAGAACTGCAGCGCAAATTAGAAGAAGTTGAAAAGGGAAAAGCAGAGTTGAGCAGGAAAATAGAGTTATTGGATGCCAAAACAAAAGTGAAGCAGGCTGAAATGGACTTACTTGTAGAACAAAGCGTAGAAAATGAAGGAAGGGATGGGATGAATGACTACCTAAAGGAACATTATGCCCAAAATCTACCCATTGAAGATCCTTCGTTGCAACCAGGTATTAATAGTGCCGCGCCCATCTCAGAATCACAGCCTGTCAGTGTTCAAGAGCCAGTCTCTTTTGGTTCCGCTCAGCTTCAACCCTCTTTGATGTCAGCTCGGGAAACTGTAACAACGCAGCCAGTAGTCACCCTCTCCTCAACGCCCCGTGTGAATGCAGTACCTTGTAGTGAGCCAGTTTCAAGGGATTTAACGGATGCGACACTGCCTCATAGTGCTAAGTGTACCGAGCCCATTAGTTCTGTGCCTCACTTCTCACTTCGGAAGACCACACCTAAATCTACTACCACCTCTGAGCCATTATACACTCTTGCGGGTCTGTCTCCAATAAGGAATCAGTTGACATCGGGAACGTATACACAGCCTTACAGTCCACAAACTGCAGGTGTAAATGCAAAGGCAGCTGAGTTTTACCCAGTGATTACTCCACAGAAGGCCAAGACCCCTCTAGTACACTACACGTCTCCATTACCTGAAGAGCATAGTAGTCTTCAATCACAGCAGTCCGATGCTTGGGTGACCATAGCACAGGCGATTAAACAAGGCCCATCCTTGCCAAAGGTTGAACTAATGAAATTCAGTGTGGATCCTTTAGAGTACGCGGAGTTCATCACGAACTTTAAAGACAACATCGAAAGCCAAGTATCAGATGAGTCGCAGAGACTGACTCGCTTGCTTGCTCAGTGTACAGGAAAAGCTAAGGAGGCAATAAGGAGCTATGTAAATTTGCCAGTAGGCTACAGGTATTCAGAAGCATGGAAAACCCTTCATGAGAACTTTGGCCAATCTCACATGATTGTGGAAGCCATATGAAGAAATTGAGAGAAATACATGTACGTAAGGCTGATGCATCGACTCTTATGGACTTTGCAAGGCGGTTGGAAGATGCCAGAAGAGTCTTAACAAGTATGGGTGGTAACTATGCAGTACGCCTGGACAGCGAAGACGTGATCATCATGTTGATGAGAAAACTTCCTGACGAGAGCCTAAAGAGAAAGTGGGCGGACAGAGCAGGAGACCTCATCAAGAGTAAGGGCCAAGCAGAATATGCAGACTTTGTGCGCTTCATTAAGAGAGCTGCAGAGCGTATCAACAACCGATATGGACAAGAACTAAAAATGTCTTCAACTGCTGAAAAGGAAAAGAAGGAACCCAGTCGAGGAAAATCAGATTGTCCGCCAAGATTCACGACACTAGCCACTCGGAGTGATGATAATCAGCACAGTTTAGCCACACCAATGAGAGTCTCCCTGAAGTGTCCACAGTGTTCAGGACCCCATGGAGTTTGGAGGTGTCGAATATTTAGATGCTCTTCATTAAGAGACCGTCTTAAGACTGTGCGACAGCACCGACTTTGTAGAATTTGTCTATCAGAAGGTCATGGTGCGAAACAGTGTACAAAGGGCTTCACTTGTAGAAAAGCTGGATGCGGTAAAGACCATCATTACCTGATTCATTCTGACGAAGGTGATGAAAAAGAGAATGAAAGCCGAGCTAGTGGTCGTAATGCATTGCCAAGTGCCAGGAGCAGTAGTGTAGCAGAAAGGTCCATCACAGAGCCTTCCAGTACCTTGGAGCCTTCAGCTAAGGTTAATCCAGTTACCCCTTCGACAGTTCAGGAATCTACTGCGGCAGCATCCAGCCATCCTGTTACAGTTAGCACAGTACGAGCTGGTAGACCAAGAGTGTGCTTTAAAGTTGTCCCTGTGAAGATTAGTGGAAGCGGTAGTACCAAAGAGATACTTACCTATGCATTTTTGGACAGTGGGTCTGATGCAACGTTCTGTCTTGAGAGTCTGGTACAAGAGTTGGATTTAAAGGACACGAAGCCAACCACCTTTACGATGACAACGGTTAACTGTGAAGAGAAAAGGACCGGTCATGAGGTGCAGCTAAATATGGAATCTCTTGATGGAGATGTGAAGTTTCAACTTGATCACGTTTTGACTACGAACAGTCTTCCTGTTATACCGAGACATATGGCAACTAACGAGGAAATAAGGAAATGGTCTCATCTTGATGACGTCAGCTTACCGGAAACGGGAGATAAGAAAGTGACAATCCTAATAGGCAGCGATCGTCCTGACATCATCGACAAGCAGTTAGACAAGAGAGAAGGAGAATGCGGCCAGCCTTCAGCCGTGAAAACACCTCTTGGATGGACTGTCTTTGGACCGATTGGAAATCTTGGAGATGATCAAGTCCATGTTAGCTTCACACATACTCAGCAAGAAATTCTGAATGCACAGTTAGAACGTATGTACAATGAAGACTTTAGTGACACCAATGGAGATTTTGAAGAAGGCATGTCGATTGAAGACCGTAAAGCCAGAGAGATTATGGATCAGTCTGCGACCCTAGTGAATGGGCACTATCAAATCAGGCTGCCATTTCGTCAGGAATGTCCAAACCTTCCCGACAGTCTGTCGACAGCAGAAAAGAGACTGATGTGGTTGAAAAGGAAGATGCAAAAGGACCCAGTGTTCCACACTAAATACAGCAGTGTCATGGAGAAATACAGAACTGAAGGATCGTCAAGACAGGTGCCTGATGATGACGTTACTAAGCTCAAACCAATCTGGTATCTCCCTCATCACGCAGTATGGCATCCCAGAAAGCCAGAAGAACCAAGAGTAGTTTTTGATTGCGCCTCCAAGAGCGGCGGAACTTCGTTGAATGAACAGCTACTGCGAGGGCCAGAAAATACCAGCACCCTGATTGGAGTTATTCAAAGATTTAGAGTAGATGACATAGCAGTCACCGCAGACATAAAGAGAATGTTTCATCAAGTGTATGTGGCACCAGAAGATAGTGGGGCGCTGTGTTACTTGTGGTGGCCGAATGGTGATCTATCCATGGAACCGAAGACTTACCAGATGCTTGTACACATTTTTGGCGCGAAGTCTTCACCAAGTGTAGCGGGGTACGTCCTTAGGAAGACGGCCAAAGACAATGAGCAAGATTTCTCACCAGAAATCATTGATGCTGTATCTAAAGATTTCTATGTTGACGACTTACTTAAGTCATTTGCTGATTCAAACCATGCAGTAGACCACAGTAGACAGCTACAAGAACTGCTTGCTAGAGGAGGCTTCCAACTAACAAAATGGAATTCAAATTGCCGTGAGGTCTTGTCAGCATTCCCAGTAGAAGAGCGAGCTCCACACATTAAGGACCTGGATTTGAAGTCCGACAGCTTGCCATTGGACAGAGCACTTGGTATCCATTGGGACGTAGAACGAGACATGATTAACTTTGTTTTTGGTAAAGGAGAACAGCCACACAATCGGAAGGGAGTGCTGTCCTCGATTGCAACTGTGTACGACCCACTCGGATTTGCCAGTCCATTGCTCCTACCAGGAAGAGAAATTAATCAAGAGCTGTGTAAACTGAAGTTTAACTGGAATGATGACCTTCCAGAAGATTTGTGTGTTTGTTGGAGAAACTGGAGAGAAGGCCTTATGAGTTTACAGGACTTCAGCATTCCGCGATGTTTTAAGCCTGGGAACTTTGGCAAGGTTGAGCGGGCAGAGCTTCATCATTTTGCTGATGCATCGCAAGAGCACGGTTATGGGACAGCCTCATATTTGCGTCTCGTCAACGATCAAGGACAAATACATTGCAGTTTTGTCATGGGTAAATCCCGCGTGAAACCTCTGAAGAGTGCAGTGACAGTCCCAAAGCTAGAATTAACAGCAGCCACCTTAGCGACCCGGATTAACAAGGTCGTCGTGAAGGAACTAGAAGGAAGACTGAAGATTGACAGTGTTACATATTGGACTGACTCGATGATAGTTCTGAAGTATATTGCTAATGAGTCGCGAAGATTTGTCACTTTTGTAGCCAATCGAGTTGCTGTTATACGCCAAGAATCAGAACCAAGTCAGTGGCGTCATGTCAGAACTGAACTCAATCCAGCAGACTATGCCTCTCGAGGAATCAAAGCCTCGGAGACAAGGAAACTAGAAAGATGGAAAAGTGGTCCAGAATTCTTGTGGAAGAATGATGAAGAGTGGCCCCCACAACCTGCAGAAGTCTCAGAAAATCTCCTAGATAGTGATGAAGGTGTGAAAAAGGAGAAGATAACAATAGGGGCATCAGTTGTACAGAAAGATTTCTGGAGCTCTCTGTTTGAACGGTATTCGAAATGGGATCGGCTACGAAGAGTGGTGGCCTGGCTTATCTGTGTCTTCCGCAGGCCCACATGTTCCCAATCGAAAGCCAAAGTGAACCGAATCTCAGCGAGCAGTCCTAAGCCTTTGTCAGTTTCTGAGGTGTCCGAAGCTGAGAAGAGAATTGTGAAGTATGTACAAGTGCAGTCATTTCCCTGTGAGGTCGATAAAACAGTGATGACTGGTCAGCTGGCCCGCCTTAAACCATTCAAGGATGAAGGAATTTTACGTGTTGGAGGACGACTGAAGCATTCAAATCTGCAGTACGATGCCAAGTACCCAATGATACTACCAGCGCAGCACCCAGTTACAGAGATGATTATTCGTTATTATCACGATTTGAATGGACACGTAGGAAGCCATCAAGTCCTAGCTGAAATCAGGCAGCGCTTTTGGATCGTTAAGGGAGTTTCTTCAGTGAGGCGCATCCTCAGAAAATGTCATGTTTGCAAGCGACAGACTGCCAAATTGGGGGAGCAAGTAACCGCACAACTTCCTGTAGTTCGTGTCTCGTCAGATAGTCACAGAATCATCTACCCGTTCGCAGCGGTAGGACTGGACTATTTTGGTCCACTTTATGTTAAGAATGGGCCAAACACGAGGTCGAAGAGGAATGCATCACCAAACAAGCGCTATGGATGCATCTTTACTTGCTTGAGATACCGTGCAGTACACATAGAAGTAGCTGAAGACCTTACCACAGACAGCTTCATAAATGCCGTGTTGCGCTTCGTTGGTAGACGAGGCCCCCCGACCGTTATCTACAGTGATAATGGTAGCAATTTTAGAGGAGCCGAAGTGGATGTCGTCAAAGCTTTGCAAACCTGGGATCAGCAGAAAATTCAAGTCACCTTGACCGAAAGAGGCATCGAGTGGAAGTTTAATCCACCAGCAGCCAGCCATCAAGGAGGAGTCTGGGAGAGACTCATTCGTTCCATAAGAAGAATCTTGTACTCACTAGTTGGGGAACGCCTTCTCAGTGATGAAACCTTAAGAACATTTCTTGTTGAGGTAGAGAAGATTCTCAACGACAGGCCGATCACACCGGTGTCTAGTGATCCCCGAGACTTGGATGCACTTACGCCAAGCCATATTCTTCTGCTACGGAGAAACCCGTGTTCCACTCCAGATGTGTTCAACAAGTCGGATCAGTTTAAAGCTAGATGGAAACTTGTTCATCTCCTCGCGAACGAGTTTTGGCAGAGGTGGACAAAAGAGTACTTGCCGACGCTGCAAGAGCGACAAAAGTGGTTGCGTCAACAGCCTAACTTTGAAGTTGGGGATCTGGTCTTGATGGCAGACAAGAACACGCCCCGTGGGCAATGGCCTAAAGCGTTCGTGGAGCAGACATTTCCGGACAGTGAAGGCATTGTGCGCCAAGTAGTCGTCAGAACAGCAGATGGAGTCTACCGCAGAGATGTGCGAAAGCTCTGTATGTTGGAAGAGAAGTTGCTAAGTTGCTTCGAAGGACAAAGACCAGGATGAGTTGTACTCGAGGAGCGACATGCAGCAAGAACCTTGGGAGGAACAGTTCAGTAATGCAGTTTGCAATACAGACACTAAGGAGCACTAGTGTACATGTAGAACATTGTTTTGAGACTTTGACCATTTGTAAGGTCAAGAAACATTGTGCACCCGGATTGATTCGTAATCCAGTAGTTGTTGTTTAGTTTAGAAAGACTCCCTTATCGTCTTTCGGGGGGGAGCGTGTAAGTTCCATTTCGTATTCGTTACATGAAGTAGTCATTACCGCTGACTAAGAATATGTAGGCGCATTTCTTCTCGCCATGTGAGCGAACGGATTTCTAAGTTTGTACCGCGATCGTCGGAATGTAGGCACAATAACTTGTAAGTATAGCTTTCGGTGGTTGTTTTGCTTGTATTTCTATATTGTACACAAAGTTTGTAAGCTAGCGTATCGTTTTCTTGTTGCAGCGAATCTTTCAGTCCTTTCAGTCGTTTCAGACGTTGAGATTTCTCAGTTTGATATTAAATGTGTGTTTATAACCTGAATGAATACGAGTTATTGGCCTGGCCCAGCGTAGTTGGCCGCTACACTTCTTGAGCCTAAAACCGTGGCGTGGATAGTAACATATATTGTATACATTTATGATGGTATAAATATAGTCATAAAATCTAAAATAACTTTATTTCAACAACAACGCAAATGTAATTTATCAATGTTTGGTCCAGGGGCACTTAGAGGCACATAGAATAAACAAATATGTGTTCTTTTGTTCTTATTTCAGTACCATTGTTTACCGAAATTGGTTGCTTTAACCCTCCGAAATCAGGTCTGATGGACGTTCTTGTCGAACATAAAAATGATTTTGATCCAGCGAAGGCAAAAACGTATATATATGAATGCGGTGAGCTGGCATTTGAGAAGGGCTACGGACATTTTGCTCTTGGCGTTAATGGCAATTGCTTATCGAGTGAACATGCTGACAAAGAATACTACGAGAAATCAGGCACCAGCCCAGAGAAATGTAAGAACGGCATAGGAAGCAAGTCTTCAATCGATGTGTATACCTTTGGTGAGTCAATGAGTACGACTATTTAGCAAGTCATAGCCTCAAAGGCATTGTTTGCCATGTAGTATTAAAGTAATTATAGCAGAGCTCCAGCAGAGCAGAGCCCCTTACCAATAGAAAATTAACAGACCCATGCTTTTGGTTTTTCATTGTCATCATGGCTAGCAGCATATTTCGCGGGCGCGTGCGCTCTAGCAAAGACGTCGCCCCAACATGGCGACCATACTCCAGAAATAGGTTAAAGGTTATGGTTAACGTCAGCTTACATCTCTGATATTGGACATCCATGTCATGGTCAATTGACAGCTGTAAAAACAAGATCTCCGCTGCCCAGTATCAGATGATCATATCGCGGGCTCAGATATAGAACTCATCCAGGTCAAATGTTTTTTTCGCTGATCAAGTAACGGTTTACCTTGGATCGTGGACTCAAGTGCTATATTTTTCTTTGTTAACGGTCAGTTGATTCGGATTTACAAAATGGGCGAAGTTAATAAGCGGGGAGCTCCGCTTTTAGACTTGGCTAAATCTATTTAATAATAATTAGTAACCTAATTCCTTCTTTACTAAGTTAACTAATATCACGAAAAAATCAATAATTATAATATTTCGAAATGGTTCTTAATTGAACCATTTTAAAATGCTATGCTTTTTTATTTAGAACGTGCACCAAAATATGTTGCCCAAGGTTGTTTTGTGGAAAAAGACAAGAAAGACACGTTGTTGACAGATAAATACGCCAGTTTCTACAGCAATTTAGATCCCAAAGTAACCGTTGTGTACTGCTCTACTTTGGCTCGAGACATGGGTTACGAGTACTTTGCTGTGCAGAATGAAGTGGAATGTTGGACTAGTAAAGACATCGCCAAGACGTACAACAAGTACGGAAAATCAGAAAATTGTGTTAATGGAGTTGGTAAAGAATTGGCAAACTTCGTGTATCGTCTGCAGCCATCGTATTCCTATCCTACTGGTTGTGATAATGATCCTTGCCAAAACAATGGGTTTTGTGTTGTGAACAAGAATGATCCTGAGCTGTACACATGTGAATGTCAAGAAATGTTCAGTGGTAAAAATTGCGAAGGTAAGGAGCGGAACGTAGTGCTAAATTTAACTGAACGAAGAGCCAAAAGCGTGCGAGCAGGCTCACCTTTGGATCACACGCACGAGCGGCGAACTCAACCAAAGATGAGCCTCCTCACAGTCTAAACTGCAAATAGCTTATTATAAGAAATTGAAATTAACGCCACTTAGCGCGAACAATTACTTACTAATTAACGCGAAAGCGGGGCTAACATTTCAAAATGAAGTGGACGAACACAAGGGGAAATAGAACGTTGAGACGACAAGAACAAGTTCACTTAACACAAAAGAATCTGACCGCCTCGAGCGTTCTTCGCAAAAAAGTAATAAATGTACAAGTGCTCGGGTTACCCTACGTTCAGCTCTCCTTGTGAACAGGGCCTGTGAATCTGATTTTTAGCAAATGTTCAAATATTGCTAGAAAATAAAGTAGGGCACATGTTGGCCATTATGTGACTAATATTTTGGTCTCTGAATGGAGAGGTTCAGGCTATAGCAATAGCTTGGCTTGTGTTGTGGTTTGTTACTTGAGCGACAAGTTACTTTCACAGGGCCTTTTCTTCATTCAGGAGTTTATAACTAACAACAAACTGTTTGGCCAGCCTGAGAAAATGCTTGATAATAAACTCCTGTAATGGATTAGCATTGCATCCAGGAGGTGCAGCAATTCTCCTAGTCACTTCATGTTACAGAAAAGTGAGTTGCCGATTGATGAGCCACTGAAATGCTATGATGCTCAGGATTGTAGCAGACTTAAACTTTACTTAGACACAAACCGCATTAGGCCAAAGTCCCATACCTGCTGTAGCTCAAAAAGCAGCTAAGAGTTCTATTGTTTTTTACTCCCCACTGGATAGGATGCTAGTCCATTACAGGGTTACCGGTACTCCTAGCTAGTAGAAAGGTTCCCTGGTGGGGTATAGAATGGAAAAAAAAGGCAGAAAGACGAATGCATCTCGGCAAGGTCTTCATACCCAAACAACTTGGCTCACTCTGCAAATGATTGTTTCTTCTCTTTTCCCCACCAGGGAGCCTGTTCACATGCTACTTTACTCCTTGACCAATAACATTTTATTCAGCCGTCTTTCCCAGGAACACAACCCAATTACCCCAGCCAGGGCACGAACCCAGACTGTTTGACCCAGTCTGAGTCCAGCAGGGTAACCATTAGGCACCACGCCTCCGCCATGGCCAACCTATAGCTCTGGTGTGAAGTTTACCTTTACATAAAAATTATTAAGGATAATTATTCTAGGACCATCTGAAGGTGTCAAAGCCTTTATAGTATTGCATAAATTAAGGCGACTTTAGGCGACGTAAGGCGACTTTGTGCGACTTAAGGCGAGTTTAGGTCCCAGAGTAGGCCTAAAGAATGAAATATATCCCACACATATGAAATATTGATAAATGAAACCAAATTCTGTTTATTGTATTTATTATCCAGTTCAGGCACTTCCGTGTGATAGCAAACCCTGTTTGAATGGAGCAGCTTGCAGTAACGATGAAAAGGATATTACAAAATACCATTGCAAGTGCACTGGCGACTTTAGTGGAGTAAACTGCCAAGGTAAACTGCGTAATCGTATGTGTTTTGTTCTTCTTCAGCCTAAAACCGTGGTGTGGATAGTAACATAATTATATTGTAGACATTTATGATGGTATAAATATAATCATAAAATCTAAACTTTATTTCAAAAGCAAGGCAAATATAGTTTATCAAAGTTTGGTCCATGGGCACTTAAAGGCACATAGAAATGACAAATATATGTTCTTTTGTTCTTATTTTAGTACCGTTGTTTACCGAAATTGGTTGCTTTAACCCACCGAAATCAGGTTTGATGGACGTTCTTGCCGAACATAAAAATGATTTTGATCCAGCGAAGGCAAAAACGTATATATATGAATGCGGTGAGCTGGCATTCGAGAAGGGCTGCAGACATTTTGCTCTTGGCGTTAATGGCAATTGCTTATCGAGTGAACATGCTGACAAAGAATACTACGAGAAATCAGGCACCAGCCCAGAGAAATGTAAGAACGGCATAGGAAGCAAGTCTTCAATCGATGTGTATACCTTTGGTGAGTCAATTAGTACGACTATTGAGCAAGTCATAGCCTAAGAGGCATTGTTTGCCATGTAGTATTAAAGTAATGATAGTAATAAGTTCAAAAGTCTTTCTATACTAAGTTAACCCAAACATAGCACGCTCCCTCTGAGACTCACCTTCCCAGTAAGGGAATCCAATTAAGGCATACATACTTCACTTTCTTGAAAACGACAAACAATAATAAATAAATAATAAAAATACATTTCGAAATAGGTCTTAATTGACCCATTTTAAAATGCTATGCTTTTTTATTTAGAACATGCACCAAAATATGTTGCCCAAGGTTGTTTTGTGGAAAAAGACAAGAAAGACACGTTGTTGACAGATAAATACGCCAGTTTCTACAGCAATTTAGATCCCAAAGTAACCGTTATGTACTGCTCTACTTTGGCTCGAGACATGGGTTACGAGTACTTTGCTGTGCAGAATGAAGTGGAATGTTGGACTAGTAAAGACATCGCCAAGACGTACAACAAGTACGGAAAATCAGAAAATTGTGTTAATGGAGTTGGTAAAGAATTGGCAAACTTCGTGTATCGTCTGCAGCCATCGTATTCCTATCCTACTGGTTGTGATAATGATCCTTGCCAAAACAATGGGTTTTGTGTTGTGAACAAGAATGATCCTCTGCTGTACACATGTGAATGTCAAGAAATGTTCAGTGGTAAAAATTGCGAAGGTAAGGAGCGAAACGTAATAATAATGATTATTAATGAACTTATATTGCGGAAGTATCAATCAAGGATTTTCACTTGCGCATTACAATATTTAAGTCCAATTAATAAAAAATAAAAATTAGCTTAAAAACGCCTTCTGAAACAAATGAGTC
The DNA here is from genome assembly GCF_052425735.1 of Oculina patagonica. Taxonomy (NCBI): domain Eukaryota; kingdom Metazoa; phylum Cnidaria; class Anthozoa; order Scleractinia; family Oculinidae; genus Oculina; species Oculina patagonica. The sequence goes on along the minus strand of NC_135765.1, from coordinate 258,896 downwards.
TTAAGATTCTTTTTAAAACTATTTCTAATAAAAAAGGGAAGATCATTCCATAATTTTGGAGCAGCTATATAAAAAGAGCTGTCACCCAAGGCAATAAAAGACTTGCATGTAGGAAAGTTTAAAAGTATTCCATCATTTGACCAAAAGTTATATCTACCACTAGTATCCCTAACAGATACATGTTCGGAAATGTAAGGCGGAGCGAGATCATGGATAGCATTAAACGTTAACAATAAAATCTTAAAGTCAATACGAAACTTGACTGGCAACCAATGGAGTGATCTAAGGAGAGGGGTAATGTGGCAATATTTGCTTTGTTCTAAAACAAGGCGAGCGGCTGAGTTCTGAACTCTTTTCAATTTCTGTAGCTGACATGCCGGTAGTCCATATAATAAGCTATTACAATTGTCAATTTGACTAGCTAGAGATAAAGGCATGCATCAATGTCTCTGTACATTCCTTACTAAGATATTTCCTAATCCTTCTAAAATTATACAAATAATAAAACGCAACAGAGCTTGTTTTCGTTATGTGGTCGCCCATCGATAGATTGGAATCCAACCTCACACCCAGATTTCTAACGGGGGATTGCGGAGCAATGGGAGAGGTGCCAATCACTATGTTATCAATTGACTTTACCGAGTTGCTGTTTGGTGCGATCAGAAGAAGTTCTGTCTTAGCATCGTTCATGAGCAACTTGTCTTGAAACATCCACTGCTTAATGTCTCGAGTGCAGTGTTCGATACCAGCAATTGCATCAGCCTGGCCAGATTGCTTCTTTGGACTGAAAGAGATGTATAACTGTGAGTCGTCGGCATAACAGTGTACAGTTGAAAGGTGCTTTCTGACAACATCAAACAATGCGCTTGCATAGACTGTAAACAGGACGCGGGCCAAAACATGAGCTTTGAGATACTCCATAGCGCAGATTGAACTTCTCAGACACAGATCCACGAACAGAGACTTGCTGGGAACGCCCTGACAAATAAGATCGAAACCACTCGAGGGCAGTGCCATTCAAACCAAGCTTTGATGACAACCCTTTTAGTAGAATGTTATGATCGACGGTGTCGAAAGCCGCACTGAGATCAAGCAACACAAGAATAGTAACTAGCTGCTTATTCATATTCAACAGAATATCGTTCATTACTTTCAGAAGTGCTGTTTCAGTACTGTGGTTTATTCTGTAAGCAGACTGTGCGTCAGGATATAAGTTGTTGCTAACCATGTGTCCGTGAATCTAGTTGAACGCAGCTCTCTCAATAAGCTACAAATGACAACTTAGTACTAAATTTAACTGAACGCACGGGCGGCGAACTCAACCAAGGTGAGCCTCCTCGCAGTCTAAACAGCAAATACCTTATTATAAGAAATTAACGCCTACATTACTTGGGATTTGAAATTAACGCGAAATGAAGGAAAAATTACTTCTCAATAAAAGGAAATTAATGCAAAAGAGAGGGGGAACATTTCAGAATGAAGGAAATTAACGCGACGGACACAAGGGAAAAAGAACGTTGAGACAACAGGAACAAGTTCACTTTAACACAAAGGAATCTGACTGGCTCGAGCGTTCATCACAGTTTTAGTGATCCGGAAAATTTCCACCCTGATGAAATTATGCCTTTTCCTAATTAAGAGTCAAGACGTCTGGACTGTATCGAGAAATTGGGGCTAAAATAATGGAAATTAACGCTCCACTTAATTAACGGCGCAGAAATCAACCTTAACAAAAATTAACGCGACTTTTTGAAATTCGTGTTAATTTCATGAAGCTTAATATCAAATGTCGTTACACCTAGTAATTGCAGTAACGTCATAGGAAAAAGCAACATAAAAAAGCCAAATAGGAATAAATTATCCCAATCATCATAGCTGGTAGCATTTACTGGAGACTCACGGGTTTATTACTGGCAAATATTAATCATGTTTGAAGATACGATTGATTTGCAAATGTTACCTTTTTTATACATACCAAATGAAATATATCCCACACATGAAATATTGATAAATGAAACCAAATTCTGTTTATTGTATTTCATTTTCCAGTTCAAACATTTCCGTGTGATAGCAAACCCTGTTTGAATGGAGCAACTTGCATTAATGATGTCAAGGATATTACAAAATACCATTGCAAATGCACTGGCGACTTTAGTGGAGTCAACTGTCAAGGTAAACTGCGTGATCGTTATGTGTTTTGTTCTTCTTGAGCGTTAAACCGTGGTGTAGGTTGTAACATATATTGTTAGCCTGTGCACAGCCGTCTCGCTCCCAGGCTAATATATTGTCTACATTTATTATGTACTAAAATATTTCATAAGTGATTAATTTCTCTAGCCCTTACCCTAACCCTAAGAGGAACATAACAAGAAACATTTGTTTTCTCAAATATTAATGTCTGTCAATGACATGGCGCGAAAAAAAGAAAGCCGGTGAACTTGTAAAAGCTGTGTTGTATTGATGCTTGTACATAAAACTGCCCGTAAGATAAATTGATATTTTAGTTTGGCACTAAATTAATAAAACGTTATTCTTATTTCCAAGTCCCTTCGTTCAGACACATCGCCTGCTTCAAGTACTCTAGTAGCCTCACAGTCCTTGGCGACTTCAAGAAAGACGTTGACTGGAAGGCACCAGAAGCCACAGTGAAGAAGTGCGCCGAGCTAACGTTTGAAAAAGGATACAAACTTTTTGCTCTTGGAAATTATGGATTATGTCTCTCGGGGAAGGATGCCAGCCAACGTTACTATGAGAAGGGAGGGACGGGAGCTGACAAGTGCGATAATGGAATCGGACGTGGGGGCGCTATGTATGCCTACACCTTTGGTAAGGAGTTTAATTATAGCAAAGAAATAAAATAAACCGGTACAAACGTACTTGACTAAGTTGTCCCTGATGTCAAATTAATTCTTAGTCTACATTTTATGGAAACTTCACAAAAGGCATGTTGTTTATATGGTGATCTGTCGTTTTTCCGTCGTGTCAGTCATCAATCTGCAAAGACAACTCAGAAGGCCATAGAACTAAAAAAACTTTGTTATGCATGACCCAAGCATTTCAGGAAATGTGGGTGCAAGACTAAGGAATAAACGAAAAGCTGTATTAAAGTATTCAGTCCAGACGCGCAAAGGGTTAAAAACAACAAACATGTCGCCTGTACAGCAATCATCTTATTTGCTCTATGCATATTCTGAACCGATATTTGACTCAAAAGCGGTCTGTTTTACAGTGCGGACACTCGAACCGTGAACACCAAGGCCTTTTTTCCCGCTTTTTTGCCATCATCCAATCACGAAGTGACTTCATAACGAGGCTGGTACATTTATTGAGAGTGAAACATACCGATTCATGGCTGACAAGAGTAAAATTTACATGTGGCTCAAATCATTATCTCCAAGCATGAAATTAGAAAGACTTTCGCTCCAGTTGGAAAACAGAGGGTTCCGCTCACGAAGGTCACTGGCTTTAATACATGAAATCTGAGGATTTGGACTCGTTCTTTCCGTCTCCTGATAAGATGTTACTTGCGGAAAGACGCGTATTAATTAGAGGCCGAACTCAACAACATCAAAAAGAAAAGCCCTTGTAATGATGTCAACTCTTGTAAGCTAAAGGAAAAACACCCAGAATTGATTATCGATATTCGCACCGTACAGCGTGAACTAAAGGAAGTTGAATAATAGTATACGAAAGCAAAGACCGACTACGACGTATTTATAATTAGCGCTTCCTGCCAACCCGGCTGCCAACGAACTAAATTAAGGTTCTTTGCTATTTATGCGACCACGTCGATCTAAAGAAACAGAACCCAGCGAAATATTTAGATCGTTCTGCCTTGGATAGAGACTTGATGATTCTTCAGCGACGGGTTCAGCGAGCGCTGCGAAATAAACTTCTATTAGAGGAAAATTATGACTGGAGATTGCCAAGTGTTATCGAAGAGTATAAACATGGAATTGTTGACCCTCTCCGAGTGCAGTGAGCGGAAAAAAGGAATGCATGCAAATGGTAAAGTTGTACTTTACTCATGTTATGCCGCACTAAACTGCGTTTGATATGTTCCCTGTTGTGTTTTTATTTTTGCGTGTTTTCATTTCGGCTTCAAATAATGTGCCGGTACACTGTAATTAGTTCAGACATTAGTTCATGCATTTCCGGTTGTGATTGTGCTGTACAAAAATAAAGTTTGACTTTTAGACTACTAGAACGTGACAATAAGGTTGAATCAGAACAGAATCTATTTAATAAAGTTTAGTTTGTAACATCCATTCTGTGTCTTATTGCGCTTGAAGGAAACTTACATTTGTGTAGCAACAAGAGCGAGTTTATTTGTTCCCACGGATAAGATAAAAATAGCAACAGAATCAGACATATCCGTGTTTTCTAAAGTATGCTATTTGCTGGACTTATTTTGAATCAGAACAATTTCTATTCTATTCAATAAAGATTTGTTCTATCTTGTCTAATCTGCGCCTGCATTTGAAGAAAATCTACGTTGTTTAGCCATGTTAGCGGTAAGAGTGAGTTTATTTGTTTTTATGTGTAAGATAAAAATCTGAGTTGTCAGTCACGTAGCCGCATTTTCTGAAGTATGCGATTGAATTTGCTGGACTTACTTTGGACACAGCTTCGCTAATCTAACAACAGCCGCTGTTGAATCTCACTTGTATACATGCTAGGTTTACATAATTTCTCTGATACCACATATTCGACAACATCTGTTGACATTTTATTTCGAACCGGTGTTTTTCGCGGCCCAGCCAGAGATGAGTTGCTGTCTTCGTAAGATTGGACAACTTTATTTACACATCCGACGCTAACTCGCATATTTTGTGAAATTTGTCTTTGCGAAAACCCTTGATGATGTAGATCAAGCATTCTTTCCCGATAAACTTGAGGCAGAGCTTTACCATTGTCGTAGCGGTAGATCCCTTGCTGTCGATGAACACCGAGTTTGCATTCACCTTGCCGAACAGGAATAAAAAAGACTCCGACGGTGGCGATAAAATCTTGAAAGATAACTTGATTCCAGCGAAAAATATGTACTTTCCAGCGTAGTTAGCAGGCGCGTAGGCCATTTCACATTCGAAATATTGCCGAGTCGCTGACATAAAAAAACTGACATTATATTTTCCCGCAACCGCTGTGATTGGACGGCGCTTAAAAAATGTTAATCCTTTTGTTTATAAGAAGAGCTCTCATTGGCTAACCGTCAAAAAAGGCCCAAAAAGATGTCCAAGTGTTCATGGTTCGAGTGTCCGCACTGTAAACTGTCTGTAAGAGTCAGGTGTATGGTAAAGGCACTTTGTTCAACCAAGCTATCTAAACAAGAAAGTATGTGCCGTATTTTTTATTTATATCTCGCAAAATTCTAGCACCAAGACAAAAACGGTTTGACAAGAAGGTAAACGATACACGGGTCTAAAAAACTGCGTTCGACCACCGGTTTAAGGTGGCTTAATACAGTTTTGAGGGGGTAAGTGAGCCCAACTTTTAACTCTCTTTAAAAATATGCAGGAATGTTCTTTCTTTCTCTTATTACTGTTTCTTAAAGCATATAGCCATCATATGCGACATTTGACCAATAAAAATGCTAATAAACAATCAATAAAGAGTCGAAATGAGTGGCCGAGTGCTTGGGAGGAGACTGGGCACTAGTTGTTTTAACAGCGTTTTTCTCAAAATCTACCCGTATGACCCCACCTCAAAATTTCAGAAATTACAAATTGGCTTTGATTAAACATTCATGCAAAATAAAATAAAAATCTGTAAGACAGATTTTTCGCAAAATAGGAAAATGCGATATTTTGCCCATTTAAAAAATAGCTCAAATTCTGTCTTACAGATTTTTATTTTATTTTGCATGAATGTTTAATCAAAACCAATTTGTAATTTCTGAAATTTTGAGGTGGGGTCATAAGGGTAGATTTTGAGAAAAACGCTGTTAAAACAACTAGTGCCCAGTCCCCTCCCAAGCACTCGGCCATTCATTTTGGCTCTTTATTGATTGCTTATTAGCATTTTTATTGGTCAAATGTCGCATATGATGGCTATATGCTTTAGAAAACAGTAATACGAGAAAGAATGAACATTCCTGAATATTTTTAAAGAGAGTTAAAAGTTGGGCTCACTTACCCCCTCAAAACTGTATTAAGCCACCTTAAACTGATGTGAAGGGTGCCATTTAAAATTATAAATTACAGTGTAACCCCGATATAACGATATGCCAAGGGAGCAGTGAAATTATATCGTTATATCGAGGTATCGTTATATCGAGACTCCCGATATAACGATATGGCCGTAAAATAGCCGAAAATATCGTTATATCGGGGTAAAATTTAAATGTACTTTTATAATGTATATTATTTACTTAAACTTGTAATGAGTATGAAATTATTAAAGTTACAGGAAAACACAGGTAAAAGGCATCGACCTTGAAATCCCGGCGACGTATACGTTTGGTCACAAGAAGGAGTCAAAGATACTAAAATTGAAAGAACTATTAAATACCAAGGAGGATGTTACTGTAATATTATTGTATTAAATTCAATTTTTATTTAAATTGTAACTGTGCTCTGATAATATCGTTATATCGGGGAAGATTTTACGCTCGGTGCGCTCAATTCACATCGTTATATCGGGAATATCGTTATATCGAAGATCGTTATATCGGGGTTCTGTCCCATACATTTTACTGTAACTTTTGCCGGGACATAGCATATTCATCGTTATACCGGGGATATCGTTATATCGAGGATCGTTATATCGGGGTTGCACTGTAATATTAATTTAAGACGTAAACAAATTATTTTCTTTTTCGTTAATTCTTAGACGCGCCTCCACAGTTTAGTGCTGTTGGGTGCTACAAGGAGAACAAAGGCGCCAAGAAGCTTTTAAAGAATAAATATGCGTCTTTTGTGGCTCCACAAAAAGGTGCAGATCCTAAAGCTACCATCATGAAATGCGCGTTTGTTGCGCGTGATATGAAGATTGAGTATTTCGCGTTGCAAAACTATGGCGAGTGCTGGACGGATGGTACATTGGGCAAGGCATACGAATCATACGAAAAAGCTGAAGAAAGCAATTGCAAGGATGGAATCGGCGGAGCCCTTACCAACTTTGTTTATCGCATAAAGTAAGTTTGTGGGAACATTAAATAAACGAAATTTTTGAGAGTAAGACAGATGCTTTACGTTATTTGTGTGTATAGTTAATGTTTTCTGAATTGTTATTGTGCCTCAGAGACTGCTCACATGACTGTGATATGCCTTCCTTTAATTTGAATTTTTCAGGCATTCAAAACTGCCTGCATTTCATACACTCCACTATGGATTGGGAACCACTTGTTTTCTATCTTCTATCTAGAAATCCATTTAAAAACATTCACAAAAGGCATTCGTTTAATTGATAAGTAGACTTCCAGTGTTGGCACGAGGGAGGTTTCACCCACCTAAAATGGCCAAGAACAGTTTGCACAATATCTTGTAGTACAAGTGAAAAAAGCGTGAATATAAGCCCTTTCCGTCTATAAGTCCGAAATTGTTGACCGGGCCAGTACCTCACGCATGCACACAGCTATATTGCCCTGACAGTGACAGCCATGGACAGCTGCTTCGGCCTTGGTAGCGAGGCTCCATCAGCATGGCGCAGCCGTCGGACAGCTATTTTTAAAGGATTATGTATCGTATGCTCAGAAGCCTGTATTGTTCATTTAACGACTTGGGACCTCATTTCGTTGTGCCTAGTAGTATCTCTTCTAAATATAAACCCAAACATTTTTAAATACAAATTTCTAACCGAAAATCCCCCCCCCCCCCACCCCTCCCTCTCGTTAACAGGTGCTCTTCGAAATTGGGCTCATCTGAAAGGAACATTGAGCAAATATAAGCCCAATACTTATATTTTTATAATTTTTACGTTATTTATTTATCCAATTATTTTCTCTTGTTTTAATATAACATGGTTTTTTTTTTAGGATTTAGTGGTGGATGGCAAATCAAGACCTCGAGTCAAGTCTCAGACAAAACTTAAATTGATATGGCTTGCCTTTTAGTTGTGAGGACGTGCTGAGAAACTAGAATAATTGAGCATTGATATGATTAGATTTTACTTTGTGAGTTGTGTTCCAGGTTATAAGTTAGTTGTTTTTGTGTTAAATTCTATCTAGTGAGCTCTAACATGGACTGTTTCTCGCGAATATGACGGATCGTTCGTTCACATGATGCTGATTCGCGAATGCTTTCTTCGTGTGAGGTGTGAGTTGTCCTATGGGCTGTGGGTTATGAGTTTTTAACTGTTGAGAAAAGTTATTTAGCCCAAAAATGTATTTGAAATTGCTATGGAAGAAGGTTATGTTTTATTTAATCAGTGGTAGTAGTAGTAGTAGCTCATCCAGAGGTGTAAGCTGTTAACGAAGAGGAATTAAAATTAAACCAAAAAACAGTGTTCCACTACCTGTCTTATCTAACTAAGATTTTAGGGGCTAACAATCCCTAAAATGGATATCACAGTAAACGTGTAGTTTATTTTTTTATTCATAGTTCGACGATATCTACCTTCAACAAAATAATCTGATTCAAATTAAAAGAGGTGGTCGGCAGCAACAAGTCGCAAGTTAATCATCGGAGGTACAAATGCAAATTCATACTCATTCAAATTCATGATATTAGTGGGTGAAAAGTTGATGAAATCTCCTAAAGGTTTTCGTTCTAATAATGCAAATAAAAAACATTTTGCATTGGATAATTAGTTCTGAGCTTGCTTGTTGAAATACGTTTTGTTGGCTGTGACGTCATATGACGTCATTAAGGCAGCCCTCTTGAATCCACCATTTTAGATTTCACTATGTTTTCAGCAGGTAAGAAAATGATGCAAATTGGCTGAGCGTTGGCGGCTAGCATCAAATTTCGATAGGTACTAGTATTTATCTAAAACTGTTGTCTTCCTTCGCGATGATGATTGCGTTTTCTTTTAAATTTGTAGATTCCCCTTTAATGGGTTCCTCTGACCGCCGAAAGTGTAGCTCTAATGTAGGTCTCTGGGCAGTTGTGGTGCACGTGAAACTGCCAGTCGGGGGTCTGCGCGTTTTACAAGCTCGGGAAAGTGTTGATCATTTCAGGAGGGAGGGGTGTAAAGAGAAGGAGTAATTAAGGGGGTCCTCCTTAACTACAGATCTAGAGCAGTTGCTAAGGAATTGCTAAAGATAAATTTTGGTGGCAAGCTACTTTGGAGCGTTCGGCAATGCTTATTGTTGAATTTTTGGTGGGGAGGATAACTGCGTTGACAAAATGGATATTGCGCGCGCGTAACTAGTGCCAGTCCCAAACCGCGCACTGGAATTTAAAATCCCTAAAACTCTTGAGAGAAAAGTAAAGTTTCGATTTTTTTTTCAAAGAATTAGAGCTAACATATCCTTCTTCATAATCCTTCGTATGGAATTACCATTTACGTGTAAGAATAAGATGCTACTTAGGAAAGTCCAGTCTTTATTACACAATAACTCTAATAATAATGCGAATTTCCTAAAAGCCATACGAGGCATCAAGCACATGGACGTTCTTTATCTGTTGGCACTGATTTTAATTTTTAGATCTATTCGCCCTGTTAGTTATAGAGTTTTCTCTATTCTGGTCACATGACTTGTCTAATATGGCCGTGTTTTGAAACTTTTGAAGGAGTCTTCAATTGAACAAAGTTGTGCAAAAATCTCATCCGTAGGAGGTTTGGTTCCCAAAAGTTGACTGTCAGAAATCTTTCTTAGCAACAAATTGATATTTAAGAAGGACCCCCCTTAAGCCGTGTGCAGTCTTTCTTAATGTTGTTAGATTCACTCGTCAGGTATTGTTATGTTTTTCGCTGTTTTGTCAAAGTTTTTTATACGGATTTTTAAAAGTTAAAAAGGGCCTTATCCATACGTTACAATTGCGAAGACGAGCTGAGTAAACAGACATCTAGCGTGATATGATATTTCATTATAAGAATTACTTAGAGAGGAATTGAAGATAACAACTTTTTCAGGTTTAAGTGTGGGATAAAGGTTATCTTAGTTTACGTGAGTGAAGTATCATATGATGCGCAGCGTGATATTTGAGTGAAATTCTGTTTTCCTTGCAAAATTCAAATTGGGAATAATAAGCGAAGCTTAATTAACCTGTCGAATTAAACCAAAGCTTTAGTTAGCTATCGTTTTCAAATACGTGTACCCGAATGGCGACTAGATAACGACCATAAAAAGTGCGGAAAGTACCCAATTGGGAGAGAGCAGACATGCGCATGCCATGATCGTTAATCCATTTTGCGGGCGATATTTTAAGTTGGAGATTTAATTTACTTAAGGTATGAACACAGTAACGTCTAGAAGGTCGTTTACCTCAGTTTATTCAAGGATATATTAATAACATAATTCGCTATTTAAAACATATAAGCGTCATAAACAAACCCAAAGCTAAAGTAAATATCTGCATCGTGTTGGGCGGTAAAACTGCTTTCACTTGCTTGACCTCTTCCTCTTATTACGGCGTCGACGTCTTCTCTTGTTTGGTTTACTACCTGTTTAGAAAAAGATTATTTTAATCAAAGAGGTCTATGACCTACTCGTGAATGCGTGAGATATATTTGAATCGTTCCTTTGAACAGTATAGTATCGATGGAAAATATTCATTATAGGGATTTATAATAATAATCAACTTTATTTAAAGAGGGTGAACATATAACAGGACGCTTAGGTATAAGAATTACTTTTTTCAACATTTTATTTGCTTAGCAAACCGATGGCCCAGTGGTACTGCTCTGCGTTCTAAAGCGTGTGATCCGACATCGACTCTCATACCCTGTGATTAAAATTCTTTTTTTTCTTCTTATTTTTTTCCACGGATATTATATACATATCTGTCTTGTATAGAGTTTCGTTACTCTTTTACTGATTATCCTTTAATAAATCGTGCCGTGCTCTAACCTTCCCAGTCTTTTAATAACACATACATAAAGTCACTGGTCATCGTTTCCGAATGTTCGCGATTATTATATAAGAAAAGGCAATATTTCATCATTTGGGAAACGATTGTTTCTCATTTACAGGGGTGAAGTATTTTCTACACTTATTTCTTTGAAATGATACCTTTGTAAAGCTGTATTTTATTCACAGCCGAGGGAAACGAAATTTAGAAAGCGCCCGTGAGCATACCTAATTTGCATAATGTTAACAACGATGGAAGGATGGAAGGATGGACGGATGGCTCAACTTCCCCACTATACTCGTTCATTATGCATTCACGAGTAAAAAGGATGAAGGTACAGTGGAACCTCGATATAACGAAGGGACAAGGGATTGGCAAAAATTGTTCGCTATAACGAGGTTTCGTTATATCGAGGTACTTTCTCATACCTTTTACAATTACTGGGGCGAAGAATATCGTTCGTTATATCGAGGACTTCGCTATATAGAGGTTCGTTAAATCGAGGTTCCACTGTATTTATATATATATATAGTGTTACGCACGTTTTACAAGAGTAAAAAATTAAGAGACAACTGACTTATGGAATCATAGCCACAGCAAGCAAGTGAGAAGCGAGAAATTGAAATTCTAAATAAATGCACCTAAGAAATTCTGTTTATCTTATCTAGGGAAGTATATGCTGATCTGGATGAAAATTGTAACATTGGTTTACTTAGTCGCCAAAAAAAGTAATTCGTCGTAGGTTGTAATTCCTTTGCGTAAGACATTTGAAAAATCTAACAAAGTTTATACCTTTACTGTCTCGTGCAAAATATCAGGTCTGGCAAAATGTGTTTGTAATACTGCGCACGTTCTTGATCTTCAATTTCTTTATGCCGGGTTTGCACCGGTAACAAAATATAATTTCCATTCTTTGCGCTACGTACCAGGGCAGCGAACGTCGTAATTGCATTCCTCCGACACAGGCGGCTTGACTGCGTTTTGGCAAAAGATTTTTGGCACCGGACTGGAATGGCCGTCACTGTTCAGTCTTCTACAGCTCAGAGTGCGAGTCATTATGCCACCAGGCATGCAGGTCTTAGAACACTGCAACCAAATATGAACAATATAACATCAGTATACTGGGTTTTGTCCATTCGAGGTCAACAGGTGCACTGGGGGCAGTCGAAATGAGTCTTGCAGCGCGATTGCTTGAGGGCGGGTTGACTCCCATGTTGGTAAAAAGATTTATTAAACGTCATTTTAGGGAGAAAAAAGGGCGAGACATGCTGTTTTCTGCAAGACATATTTCGATCGATTGTGGATTATCTTAAGTTACAAGGGAAAATAACGGTATTTGAATTTACAGCAATTTCTGTTAAGAACGTTTTGCTATTTTCTCGTGAATGAAAGAAAGTTTATCTGATTATGGATAAACTTTCTCTCAAGTCTAACTTTCTCTGTGCGGTTTGGTTGACGAACACGTGAAAATTTTATGTTATATGCAAATTTGAGACTACGACCACGAAAACCGATTTTCTTATTTTACTCAAAATAAAAGGAATTCAGGCGGACACAAACTTCATCAGGTTTCCTTATATGGGCAAAAAATGAGAGAAATCGATTTTGCAACTTCTGCCTTATGTTTCTGACCATCCTTGTTAAAAAAAATCTTATTTACTTTATTTTGTTTGAAATACTAACCTATAACCCATTTAAAAATTTCGTTTTTAACTTGTGTTACAATACTTTACAATTAAAAAATGTTCGGGTTGTAGCCAGGCATGTTAAAAATTCGAATTAATAAGTTGACACTGGCTAAAAATATTGTTTTTGGACGTTTCGGCTTCTACTGTTGCCTTCTTCAGCAAGATAAAAATGTTCAACGGCGTCCTGTTAAAATATGTAACGAATGTGTGATAAAAACTAAATGAACTTTCCGAATGCAACAAAAGTCTCTAGAGCATTCTTAATGAGTCTATGAATTCTTAATGCTATTGTAAACGTTTGGAAGCGCTATGTGTTCGTTTATAGCTTTCCTATCTCGCACAGAATGCCAAGCTTCAAGAATTAGTCGTTGTTTCCACACCGTTGACCTGTCAACAATTTCGACGCTCTCCAAATCTATTTGATGGTCGTTAAGCATATGGTGTTTTGCCAACAAAGAGTTTTTATCCAATGTTGCGATGGCCTTTGCGTGTTCTTTCATACGTGTTTTAAGCGCGCGTGATGTCTGACCAACATAAACACAGTCGCAATCGTTACACTTGATCTTATATACAATTCCTTTGGTATCCTCTTTCTCGATCCTGTCTTTTGGTTTTTTCAGTATGTTCGAGATGGTACGTATAGGTTTATGGGCGACCTTGATGTTGAAGCCACGAAGAACGTTTGCAATTCTTTCGGAAAAACCTTTGGCGTAAGGGAGGATAACAAAACCACGATGGTCGATATCATTTGTTTCTTGTTGTCTACTCGGTTGGTGCAGATTGTGAATAAAATTTGCAGGGTAGTTATTAGTGGCGAGGGCTTTCGCTACTCGTTTAGTTCCCCGTGATACTTCCTCCTCGGTGGAAGGAATATTCCTCGCGCGATCCATGAGAGTGCGAGCGACCGAGTGTTTATGCTGGGGATGGTGGTGTGATCTGAAATCCAGGTAACGATCGGTGCTGGTAGCTTTCCTGTAGACCGACACGGTGATCGAGCCATCTTCTTGTCTGGTTGTTTTGGTGTCAAGAAAGGCAATGGAACCTTCTGATTCTACCTCAATTGTAAATTTGATGTGAGGGTTGATGGAATTTAGATGTGAGTGGAATTCATCTACGCGTTCCCTTTTTACACATACGTGGCTGTCATCTACGTATCTAAACCACCCGTTTGGGAGGGTTAGGGGTCGAAGAGAGAGCCTTTTCTTCGACATGTTCCATAACGAGATTGGCCAAGATTGCGCTCACTGGGGATCCCATCGGACAACCGAAAATTTGTTGGAAATGGTTGCCTTGGAATACAAAGAAATTGTTGTCGAATACGAACTGTAGAAGTGCCATGATATTTTGGATGGATAAATTGGTTCTCTCCGGTAGTGATTGGTCAGAATCCAGTCTCTCTTTAACCACTTCGGTTGCTAGGTGGGTCGGAATGCAAGTAAACAGTGACACGACGTCAACCATCATCCCCAGCATAAACACTCGGTCGCTCGCACTCTCATGGATCGCGCGAGGAACATTCCTTCCACCGAGGAGGAAGTATCACGGGAAACTAAGCGAGTAGCGAAAGCCCTCGCCACTAATAACTACCCTACAAATTTTATTCACAATCTGCGCCAACCGAGTAGACAACAAGAAACAAATGATATCGACCATCGTGGTTTTATCCTCCCTTACGCCAAAGGTTTTTCCGAAAGAATTGCAAACGTTCTTCGTGGCTTCAACATCAAGGTCGCCCATAAACCTATACGTACCATCTCGAACATACTGAAAAAACCAAAAGACAGGATCGAGAAAGAGGATACCAGAGGAATTGTATATAAGATCAAGTGTAACGATTGCGACTGTGTTTATGTTGGTCAGACATCACGCGCGCTTAAAACACGTATGAAAGAACACGCAAAGGCCATCGCAACATTGGATAAAAACTCTTTGTTGGCAAAACACCATATGCTTAACGACCATCAAATAGATTTGGAGAGCGTCGAAATTGTTGACAGGTCAACGGTGTGGAAACAACGACTAATTCTTGAAGCTTGGCATTCTGTGCGAGATAGGAACGCTATAAACGAACACATAGCGCTTCCAAACGTTTACAATAGCATTAAGAATTCATAGACTTATTAAGAATGCTCTAGAGACTTTTGTTGCACTCGGAAAGTTCATTTAGTTTTTATCACACATTCGTTACATATTTTAACAGGACGCCGTTGAACATTTTTATCTTGCTGAAGAAGGCAACAGTAGTGGCCGAAACGTCCAAAAACAATATTTTTAGCCAGTGTCAACTTATTAATTCGAACTTTACAATTAACACACAAATAAAAAGAACTTTCAAAAATTAGAACCCATCAAGTTGAAAGCTCACCTCTCCCCACGGGGAAGGAACCCATTCCGCTGGACAGGCGTCTTTAAAACAAGTTTTCTGGAGCACCCCTAGCTTTGGTCCCTTGCAGCTGTCTTCATTCACGGTTTTGTATTCTCCTGGGTTACGAACTTTTATTCTACAGGACAGTTTGCGCGTCATTACACCACGTCCACATGTCTTTGAACAGGAGCTCCATCCAGAAAGGTGCCATCTGTTTGTAACACAGGGGCATACTTAGGGCGTATTTATTTGTATTTAAGGTGGCACTGAGCCCCATGTACAGAACTTTGCCAAAAAAGGCAACTTGAATTGCTGATCAAATTTTAACAATAAAAAATAGGGGTCACCAAACTCGTTTTCGAGTTAAAAGCAGTTAAAGATAAAAAAGGGCGTTTTTAACAGGTTATATCGTTGCTTTAGTAACTTGTATTGTCAAGAAAATAATCACAACTTATTCACCAATGATTGGCAATCTATTTGATACCATAATCGCTTCAACTGAATGAGAGTCGTAGTATTGATCTGTTAAAGTTCAGGTGCTGAAAACAGCAGGACAACGTTTTGAGCCACCTTAAGTAAAGTAAAGTTCTGTCGTTTTACGTTTTAGCAGCGTAACTATTTTATATTCATTGTAACTTTAATTGACATACTCTGGTGAACAGGCTTGGGTGTTACATTTCTCCTCATCTTGCGGCTTTGCGGCTCCCTTTTCACAGACCTTATCCGCAACAACTGATTTATCATCCTTTCGATGACACCTGATTTTTTTAGTTTTCTTTCCTACACATAAGTTAAAGACATAAAATATTTAAAGCTTCATTTGGTAGAAACGTTTCTGGTCAATCAGATGTAATGGGTTAATTTAAAAAAATTTGTTATGGGTACATGTCGCTTTCAGGGTATTCTATATTAACTTATCAGCATCCATTTAGGGGCCAAACCACCCACCAAATATAAAGGACGTTTGGATGCACAGGACCACGCATAGCATAGCTGTACAGGAGCTACAAGGCTAGACCACGCAATGTTACAGGATCTCTTGTTTAAGAAACGCTCGCATCAGACGTCACTCTAAGTGTAAATACATTACAGTATCAGCCTTGACGAAGACAAACACTGCCAGTACATTTTGCCCTTTTGTCGTAGTACCAGTCTTGCAATCAGTTTGGTTTTCTAAATACAAACACTCCCACCAAAAAAAAAAAACAACAACAACAAAAAAACAACTAAAAAACACAGAATGTTGCCTATAGACTAACTTTCCTTCTTTTGACAAACTTGCTCCTTTTATTTATTACCAAGCCTGGCAGATGAGGGTTTTTTTGTCAGCCGATTTTTATTTAAAGAAATTTAAGTAATTATGAGGATAACGAGACATCACTACATGGCCAACGTGGCCCTCCTGTCTATAAGTTAACAAAATATAATATAAAAATTGCACGGTTTATGACGTCCTAAAACTAGTTTCATGGCAACAAAACTAGGAGGAAAAGCTTATATTCTGATTTTCTTCTTATTAATCTTGCGTTACTCATCTAATACATCAAATCTGCAACATAGCTGGAATTTCTGCAACAAAATAAAGTTTCCTGCTTGGAGATTTTGCGCAAGAGGGGACGCCACATTTTGCATAGGCATTTTTCAAAGACAAAATGTCATCTTGCATCTAATTTTTGTGACATTGATAAAAGTTTCTTTCAGCTATGAAACTCACCCTCACACACTTGAGTGAATTCGTGTAACCCGTTTTTCATATGCTAATGTGCTGTGTAATATTCTAATGAGCTGTACAGGAAAACACAAAATTACGGACAAATCGTCAAGCTTTTATCAACATGAAAAAACCGAAAAACCTATTCGCCCAGAGAAGACAGAGGATTAAGAAGAAAACCGAAACAGATAGCAGGACTTAATATTTGTCATTCCTTGATTTGTTTTGCAATTTTCGATAAACATTTTATATTCAAAATCGCGTTTGAAAAACAAAAATTAAACTTGACTGTAACACAATTCTGTGAGCGCAATTCATTTTGGGGAGCTTTAGCAAAACTCGATGGCAATCAAGTTTTGTTTCGCAAACAAAATGTTTAATGAGAAGGAAAATAGCCGTGCACGTGTTCTTGGCAAATTTGTTTGCCGTCTTTTGATAAACAACAAGGAGAAAAGATTAAATTCTGTGTGTTTTGAACCAGACCGATAATCTTTTATTTTTTTTGTTTCAAACTAAACGTCCGCTTTATTTCGATTTAGGTTTATAAAGTGTTCAAAGAAGGAGAAAACACTTCCTGTTTATTTTCTGTAAAACGATTAAACTGATTGCTTTGAGGTTTTTGACCACTTGTGTATTGTTTTATTGTACACAAACATAAGAATAGTTTGCGGCTCATTAGCATTTAAAAAACGGGTTACACGAATTCACTCTACTGAAAAGTTATGAATGTTATAGCCTTTTCATTTCGGACAAGTACATAAGTACGCATTGCGGACCAACGTTTGCTCTTACCTCCAGCACAACTCTCAGAGCACGTTGACCATCCTGACTCCTCAATCCATTCAACGTCATTAGAACTAATCGTTGATTTCTTGGCCTTCATGTATCTACACACGACTCCTTTGTTTTTACCAGCATTAAACACGAACTATAAAGAAGGGTAAAATAAATAGATAGTACAGTTAAGTAGCTTAATAACAGGAAAATGAATATATATCCTCACATTAGCCGCCATTACGTGGTAGTACATTTATTTCAGGAGATGGTTTTAATCTCTTACCATGAATCTAAGAGGCTTGGTAATTGGTCCAGGAATTTTCACATATTCTCTTCCAGACATTTTATTATAGATGATTATACTACCAGCTGCATTGGTCTTATAAGCCTTGGGTGGTATTATCAGGTAATTTCCTTTGGCGTCTTGTACACCTGACGATAAGAAATCAACTTGTAACATAAACAAAGACAAGTAACAAACAAATGCAAGTACAAACATTTCATATTTGTATATCTTCACCCACTTACCTACCTACCTACCTACCTACCTACCTACCTACCCTGCCACCCACCAGCCCACCTATCCTCCCACCCCGCACCTACCTACCTACCTACCTACCTACCTACCTACCTACATACCCACCTGCCTGCCTGCCTGCTACCTACCTTGCCTGTCTACCTGCCTGCACTGCCTGCTGGCTACCTACCTACCTACCTACCTACCAACCAACCTACCTACCTACCTACCTACCTACCTACCTACCTACTTAACGTGCTAACGAGACGTAAGTTTTACCTTCCCAAACGTATTTGAGCATGTACATATACATTTATAACTCAAGAAAGGGAGAAAAAAATGGGTTAACATGTTAAAACTTCTTTTATTTCATTAACTGTAGGAAACAATTGGACCACGCACACTCAAAAATTACCCTGTAGCTCATTCTTGACGTTCCTGGAGCTCCGGAAAACCTCGCGAAAAAGTTAAAATAATTAAAGCTTTTCTGTTAAGTTCCTTTTTTTCGAACTTTTTGTAGTTTTAAGGAGGCTCGATGTAGTTTTTTTAGCCTAAGGGTGGTTGTTTTGAAAATTAAAATTATCCAGGAAGCCAATGTTCGATTTTTGCCAAAATACACCATAATGACCAAATATGACCAAATATTAATTTTTTACCCGTCAATTAGTCACAAAGGCTACCATAGCAACCATTGACGTTTTCTTTTGTTCTCAAACAAGCTTGATTTTCTCGAAATCTAGATTGACTCTTGGTGTTTATTTTTTGATATGTTAAAGTTTAGTAGATTGACTAACTGTTGACGAAATTTTAGAAAAATCTGTAAGAGCGTTTTCAAGTAAATCAAGAGTGAATTTTTCGGAAAAACACCGTTTTAATATAAAATGGGCGCTTTAAAATTGTTTCGTATTATTTGAGCACAGTTACTCTCACTGAAATATAAATACTTACACCATCAAAGACCATTAACTAAAAGCAAGAGACTTTTTGCTTTAATTTGTTAAAATGTATCGACTGCCGATTGTAGGAAATTAAAATAAAATACCAAAAACTTCATTCTTGATTTACTCTAAAACGCTCTTACAGATTTTCCTAAAATTTTGTGTACAGGTAGTCAATCTACTATACTTGAACATATCAAAAAATGAATACCAAGAGTCAATCTAGATTTCGAGAAAATCAAGCTTGTTTGAGAACAAAAGAAAACGTCAATGGTTGCTATGGTAACCTTTGTGACAAAGTGACGGATAAAATATTAAAATTTGGTCACATTTGATCATTATGGTGTATTTTGGCAAAAATCGAACATTGGCTTCCTAGATAATTTTAATTTTCAAAACAACCACCCTTCGGCTAAAAAAACTACATCGAGCCTCCTTAATAATATGTACATCATGCGAATTAATAAAAACCAAGTTAAAACGGAAATGTGTTTTACTATCGAAACATCTTAGGCAAAATTTAGAAATAAAACTAATGAAAATGCAATAAGCAGTCATGAAGGGGGGTATTAAGATGCCATAAAGATATTGAGCAAATATATATTATCATTATACCTCACGAGTAATCCACCAATCACATGTTTGCATTACATGTGGTCACGTGGCGATCCAATATATTATTGGACAGCATTCTATTGAACAGCAACATATTGGATAAATATTATCCAGAAAAGTAAACATGGCGGCATTTGCTAAATTTTTTTGTTCATTTAAGGTGGCTCCATAGGGTTTCTTGACCGCGCGAAGAATGGGTACGAGCTTGAAATGCCGGCAAATCAAAACAAACATGGCGGCTTCACGCGAGCGTGAAATTTTCGGCGAGAAAACGCGAGACTTGCTTCCTGCCAATGAAACAACACCCGTGCTTTCCTGTGTTGAGCAGATAAAAGAGTTTACAACACCCTAAAAAGGTGTTTACAACGTCCGCGGTGCTTCTAGCCGCTTTTGTAAAGTTCGTACGATCGAAAGCAAAAGAGAAAATAAAGAATAGTCTCCGCGATTGTGAGATACTTCGAGCAGAATTTCAGAGGTTCTGCTACATAAAGGATTAAGGTATGTCTCTAACTAACCTTTGGGTTAACAGATATTCGCACAAAAACCGACAACAACGGGGAACGCTCGTCTTTACACATCAACTCGTATGGTTCGAAAGTTCGCGCATGCTCAAATAGCGATCTTGGACAATTTCTATTCTGATGACGTAATTGTTATTCGGGCGAAAATAGAAATTTTTCCCTGGTATTTACTAGAGTTTCCTTCGGTGAAATTCCTTAAAATTTGGCATAGATGTGATACCTTTTTAACTGCCCCTTTTGCCGTTTTTTTAAAAAAATTTGTAAGCCAGTTTTTTTGCTTAGTCAAAAAAACACAAAATAACCAAAAACGCAAAAACGACCTGAACAACCCCTACTTTTTTTGTTTTTAAAAGTTACTTCTCATCACATTCAATCCGTTGGGAGAATTTAAAAAATTTTCACCGAAGAAAATTAAAGAAATTTAAGATCAAAGCCATAAAAACACCAAAAAATAGGACTTTTTGAGTAGATATAGCTCAAAAACAAAGGCCGTTATTTTAAAAAAGAATAATGCACAACATATTTTAGTCCTTGTTTTTAATATTTCGGCAGCTTATATTTAACTAGTTTAAAAAATAACGCGAAAATGATCTCTTGATGGGTATCACTTGTGCGCGCGCCGTAATATCTCAAAACCCTATGGAGCCACCTTAAAAGAATTCACTCCAAGTCCAGGATATTCAAAACATTAGGAATTTTGACAATCGTCTACGAAGGCTTTTGGACCAAAAATGTTTTCAAGAATTGGGGCTCAGGGCAATTAAGATGTCTTAAATACAGTGGCTATGTAGATCGCACAGCCATGCTAAACTGTGACTGATAGAGTGACCAAATATCATTTAATTTTCCTCCAACCGGAACAACTAAATTCAAGACGATTTGCACAATTTCTCAGAAGTCACTAACGATTAAACAAAGGCACCAGATAAATATACTTTTTGTAGTGCTTGTTTTGTTCCGTTTTGAGCCTTTTGGCCTTGTGGAGTAAAATGTATTTCTATTCAATTTGATTAAATGGTTTTCTATTTAGTAGTGAATTATTACGTTGGTATAAAAAATTCTTATAGGATGATTCCTCACCCAAGATGAAAAGATATTTAAGTGTCGACTTCATTATTGGGCTCGAACTTAGGTCTCACTCAATATTAAAGTCTCGTACGTCTTAAAAAAGAGAGAGGCGTCTGGGTACAAGGTAGTAATTAACCTTCTTCTCACCTATATTATTTTTATCGGAAGCCTGTTCGTACACCCAAATATTTGTTGAGCCTTTAGGAACCACACACATAAGGTCCGCGTTGTCGATTCCTGTGTTTATTGACAAAAACATAAATAAGTTCAAAAATCCTACACCGTAAAACTTGGAAAGTGAATGTTTCCAAGCGATAGAGTCAGGGCAAAAAATTTGCAATACAAGCCATCTTATCAAATCAATTTTGACCAGGAAGGAATACTTATTATTTATCTTTCATATTTGTCATAGTATTAACAAGTGTCATTCAGTGTTCGTATGCAAGATCCAAGGCTATAACAACCTATATAATATAGTCATAAACACAGACAGACATAATAGACATAGACATAATTTATTTATCCACGAAGAGCTTAGTAGCCATAGCGCGTTAAAACGCTTTCGTGAAATAAAAAGGTTTAAACATTACAAATAAAAGACGATTAAAAAGGTAAAAAAGTGCGTATATGTACAAAATTGTGATTATGGATGAATAGAAATCTATATAAATATAACTCTAGTTAAAAGGTAATAACAATTTCAACTAAAAAGGTATCTAAAATTAAAATTAAAAGTTATTTAAAAAATTACAATTTCAATTAAACATGAATCTAAAATTACATTAAAAAGGTCTTTAACGTGGAGTATTTCGTTACCTTTCTCTCGCCAGTCTTTGGTATAAGTGTCCACCATCGGAGTACATTTAGTGCTATCTCCATTGCAAACTCCACAACGATCAAGCAACAATCCAGACCCAATCACATAGTCACATCCAAAAGACTACAAAAAAAATAATTACGTCATTGGTATGCTCTTTGTAAATATTACGTACCAATTAAAAGTTCCCTTGATTTAATAATCTGTAAATTGGTTGTTTTGCATGAAAAACACTGCCCGTTCTATAAGCTACCAGATTATAGCGCGGATAGGAAGAAATGTTTTGTCTAAATTATAGCATTTTCCACACAGGCGAGTTATTACGAAAATGATTTAATTTAAGAAAAAAACTCTTGTTACGTTAGTATGCAGCCGCCATGCTAATGTCCCACTTTGGGGCACGCAGCCATAGAAATGTACAATCAGTAAAGTAGATCCTGAAATTAATATAACCAAGATTTACCTAAAAATCATTTTAGATATCACTTCTAAGTTATTATCAATACAAAGTCACGACGTTTCGACCTCTCAGAGGTTATTTCCACATATTCCAGTAAAAACACTTTTACTTGAACTTGGAAATGACGTCAGAGAAGGCGAAACGTCTTGACTTCGTATCGCTAGTTTTTAACAGAACAAAATATTTCAAAGAAATTACTCATTAAAACCATCATCATGTCTGAAAATTACAAAATGCGATTATGAATGTAAGAGCATTTAAAACTTGTCTGCAAGCGTGACCTGGGCATAGCTTGACTTATCAATTATCTGTTAAGTGTTGTTTTCCCGGTAATCAGTTTTATGCAAACTAACTTATTCACTTACTTTAAGTTTATTAATAACTGTGAACTCTTTGATATTAGTATAACGGGCATCGCCCGCATTTTTAGCTTAACGGAATAATTGATGGGAATTATCACAAATATCCAACAGCATAATACTATGTAACACCATACCATGCACTTCCCGCCAACACAAATACCAACGTTGTTTTTTAGACCATATCGACATTTCGTTCCATCTTTTACTAGATGCTTGGGAAAAACGGTAAATTCTTGTCGACAATACAATCTACATGGATCTAAAATTATAAAAGGAAATAAATGTTTCAACGCGTGAACACGATCTGCCAAGAATGTTCACATATTCATGGTTTTATTTTGTTGAAAGCAAAAATGCAATAGGGTTTTGAGCTATAACCTATTTTTTTACGTTGTACCGTTGCTAAAAGCATGACAATAACAACAAACACATCATCAAGTAAATAGATAAAAAAAAACACACCAAACGAGGCCTCAAGCGCAAGCATAACAGCTATAATTACACCGTGAAAAAGGCGTCGACGCAAACATAAGCACAAGAACAAGGATTAAATTTTTCCTTTTCTTGTGCTTGTGCTTGCGTTCGTGTGAAAACGAAACACCGCACAAGCACAAGAAAATTGTTAACGTAGGGCCGTGTCTTGCCAATTGAAGCACTCGTTCCAGATTCCCCGAGATTCCCCCGTGTCTGAGCATTTTAACAAAGTGGGGGAGTCCGCGGTTGACTTTTATAAAAGTTTTCCGAGGTTGTTGGGAAGAGTGGAGACAAAAAACAAAAAGACCAAAGCGTGGGTTCGAGTAGTAAAAGAAGAGGGGATTACTTCTTTCTTTAAAATATTTATAACCCCAAGTGTTTCGTTTTCCGCCTTTTTTGAAGTCGCGTTCGTGTTTTTTCCGTCACAAGAGAAGAAGTGACAACAATACTCGATGCCTGAGAAATTCTGCCGCCAAATATTTCTCAAGAGAACAGAGTCGAACCAGACCCTTCTAACTAGTAAACATCTTGTTCTTATGCTAATGTGCTTATGCTTATGTCGACGTTCGTCTTCACTTGTCACAAACTACTTATGCTTGCGCTTGTGCTTGCGTCACTAGTGAAAACCAGGCTTAATGTGACCTCCCCTTTCGATTGCCGTTGATATAAGACACCTAGAAATCATTTTGTGAAGCTTGTGGTTCAATCAATCAATCAATCAATCAATCAATCGATCGATCGATCGATCGATCGATCGATCGATCGATCGATCAATACTTTTCTAAATACATTTACCGTCTTTCTTGTAGTAAGAAATATATTTGTCGTTAAAAGCTTTGCACTCAACATCCCGGTAGTTTTCGGAGCCAGGTGGACAAGGCTGTGGAAGAATTGTGTCAAATACTGATTTATATATATAAAAAATTATTGCATGATGAGTCCCTGCCACGTGCCTTATTGGTAAAAGTTGTAAGAAAGATCCTTGTTTAGTGAAAGGAGCGTGGTTCCAATTCTAGGGTTTATTGTTTAGGAAGTTATAAAGCAAGAAGGAAGGAAAATAAATACAAAATAATAGGCTTTTACAACTTAAACTCGTTAATATTGTTTGTTTCGTTACCTTTGTTTTGCAGATTCTGGGTAATCCTCGAGACTCTCCCACACAATCTTCTCCTCCATTTTGAGGACTTTAAAACAAGAGAAACGACTTAAGTGGTCTTTCTTAGGCATTAAAGTGAGCAAATTTGAGTACAGCTAGTGAACAGGAAACTCGATTTACCATCTAGGTTTCAGGATTTAAAAAACGGAAGAAATTATTTTTTTAGGAAATATTATCAAGTAATGTTTTAACGATACATTTCATAGCTTAACTTCATAGCAATAGTAACAAACCGGTTTATTAATCTAAAAAAAAATAGCACTCGGTTCATTCACTGTGTGGATGTAACTTCAAAGAGCTGTATTTCGACACAACAAGTTCATTTTTTTCTGGGGTAAGTTAGGCTACCATCATATGGAAAGAACCTCAAACACCAAACGCCAAAGAGATAAAAATAAACAAAGGAGCAACAAGATTTCGCAACATCGGAGAAAATTGCGATGGATCATGGCCTAAAACGTTCAAGGTATGTGATCTGATATCCTGAGATATACCGTGGATTTGTACAGGTTCTTGTTCTCCACTGTATTCCTCCTCCACATGTTTGTGAACAGGCCGAGTAGGAACTCCATTCACTCCATGCTCCATTTACTATCTGGGAACCATCGTCAACACACTCTCCGCTTATGCACCACTGTAAAGGAAAGGAGACTCTGTGTTAGTTGGAGCCATGGGTGGCAAGTCTAATAAGTGATGAACTTGGACTGCTAATATAAGCAGACTGGTGTGTGAAGTAAATAGGATCTTCAACATATAACACCATATTCTCCTAGCTTGCATTAGTATAATCTATGCAAACCAGACTTTAAGCAGCCTGTGCACGAAACATTTGTAATTTTAGTTAACGTTATATTTTTGATATTACTGTTGGATGGAAGATTTGTTGTTGTTGCTGTTGCTGTTGCTGTTGCTGTTGCTGTTGCTGTTGCTGTTGCTGTTGCTGTTGCTGTTGCTGTTGCTGTTGCAGTTGCTGTTGCAGTTGCTGTTGCTGTTGTTGTTTTTTTTCCTTTACTACGTGAACTCCACTGGTTACCAGTGCGCTTTCGCATAGATTTTAAGATTCTTCTTATTACATTCAAGATACTTCATGGTGTAGCGCCTAGCTATCTTAAGGACCTAGTCTCTGTCTTACCGGCCTCACATTATCAACTACGCCGTAACAATAGTGGTATATTGTTAGAAAGACCTCGGCTGAAAACGAAAAAGACTTTGGGAGATCGCGCGTTTTTGATAGCTGCCCCATTCTTATGGAACAGTCTTCCTCTGCCAATAAGACAGGAAACATCCATCGAGTCTTTTAAACGTTCTGTTAAAACATATTTATTTAGAAAGGCTTTTAGTTAGATTTGTTATTCATTTGATTTAATATTGTGATTCTTAAATTTTACTATTTACTACCTTTCACTATTACTCTGGAAATTTTAATATGTAAATATTGTAATTTTAAATTCATTTTTACTGTGTAACTTTTTTGATTTAGTTTAATAATAATTATTGTAATGCTCTTTTGAATATTTTTATAGAAAAAGCGCAATATAAGTATTAAATATTATTATTATTATTATTATTATTATTATTATTATTATTATTGTTTTAAGGGGAAATCAGTATTTGCCAATCGAGTATCCAAAGGGTTTTAAAACGATAAAGGAGTCTTACGTGTCTTGGAGCACAATACGTTCCATCGAGCGGAGGAGCAATTTTGCTGTAACACGAGTACCCATCATGTGTGCAGTACAGTGAGCCACAGGTAGACTGATAAACAACAAGGAGATAACAAACATGTAAACAAACAAAATAAGAACACGAAATTATCACAGTTCTATCGTAAAACCAATAGTTATTTGTTTTTCTTCACTAAAACAAAGTGTTGAAAGTTTAAGCTGAAATAAAGTTCCGGGTTTTCCATGTAATTTCAAAGCTGTTCCCTATGTTATAGAACCCAGATGTAGGTTTCGCTTTTTGTTTACCTGCTTTTGTTTACACTGCTTATGTCCTTCTCCGTACTGGTGTTTACACTGCTCGTCTGCCGTTACCAACCTTCCTGGGAGGTCTTTTTGAAAGACCTTTATGTAAGAAAATTTTCGGTTTTGTACGTCTCTAAGGCAGCTGGGTGCGTTACTTTTAGAAAATGAGAAAACAAAAAAGATTAGAAAGCGATGACGTAAATAAAACGCAGTGTTATTGATAAGTTATTTTTCCTGTTGCTAAGAGAAAGTGTGGCTTAACCCCAACTTCCTGGCTTCGAAATTTCCTTCCTTATTTCCCAATTTAACTTGTACCCAATTTCCTTGAAGTTTCGGTCACCGGGAATTCTCCCCCTTTTTATTTTTCATTCGGTGACGTTAAATAATAACACTGTATTATTTGGTATTGAAGCTACAACGAAAAATGGTTGTAAGATTGTCTTTACAGAAAAAATATTAACTTATTTACTTTAACAAAGTTTGAATCCTCAGCCTACTGCAAGGAGACCACTTTCCCGCCAATTTTCCTCCAGGAACCGCAGTAGCCATGACATATTGGTGATTAGGACAATTATCTGAGCTTCCATCATGAGAGACGCCAAGCCTTTCAAATAAAAACAAAGTACACATCTGATGTTTTACGCCTGAAATTAATCGAATATGTCAACTTGGAACTTTGATTATCAAAAGCGATCTCCGCGAGCGCAACTAAAACACTTACTCTTGTCATATATAACGAATGCGAATGATGTGCTCCCAAGACTACTGTTCATAATTAAAAGACGAAATCGAGAAGTAAGCCCTAAAAATAATTGAGACTGATATTCTAGACAATAAATATCAAAAAGTGCCATAAAATGCTACTTGAAATACAAACGTTTCTGGTATATTATTCAATGAATAGTGAACTAACGGTGTCACGCATCGCCAGAGACGTTTTTCTCCCATTGGTATGTCCTAAAAATTATTGACTAACAACACAAATATAAATTGTTCTAGTCCTTAAAAAACTTACGTTTTGCGATCCCAAATTAGATACTGGTGCTTTTTTTGCTTCTTTAAGATTCTTATCTCAAAAGGGCCATATTTTGGAGTTACGTTTAGCCGAGTTTTGTACGTCCTTTATGCTCTTTTGAGAACTGTTAGTAAGCGTTGTTCTCCTGTTTAAAAGTAGAGATTTGTTCTTTCTTTTGATAAAAGATGTCAAATCGTCCTCATAAGGTTAGAAATAAGGCAAGACTACTTTATAAACGTGAACTATGATTAGCTTTGAGCTTCTTGTGTTGTCATAGCAACCACCAGCTCTGCAAAAGACTCCACCGCTTTGTTCAAGATTAATGTGCTTCAACTTACGTGTGCGCAGTTTCATGGGCGAGCATTAACACAGTTGCTAAACCCATGTCGTTATTAACCGAGCAGCTTATTGTCTTGCAAATTTCATTAAAATCCGCGAGGCCTGAAATTGAAAGATCAAAGTTAATAATCGATCAAAGGTTGGTTATTTAATTTACGAAAAAAAAATAAATTGTAAGCAAATTGGTATTAAAAACCGAACTACGAAATGAAACAAACGGATCAAACAGACTTCACCTCCAGAGCCTCCCCTGTGATAAAAATGAAGAAAAAAAGAAAAAAAAACGTTATTTATTTAGCTATTTTTTCCAGTCCATAAGGAAGACAAAAAGGAAACATACAAATAAAATAGAATAAACAACAAGGCAAGAAGCAAAAGCAAAAATAAACAAACGACCAAAAAGGCAAAAACAAAAATAAAAACAACAACAACAAAACAAACCATAAATATGAAACAATAAGCTATTGCTAAAACACCCACATATATAGTTAGTTATACAGTAAAAACCCACGAGTAAGAACCCAGGTTTTTTCAGGTTAGCCGAAACAGGTAAATAGTACTTAACACAAAATTTTGGTTCTTAAAAGGCTCTTATATTCTGAGAAAAAATAACTCTGTTACTAATAGAACTTTTAGTGATATTCGGCCTATATATTTTTATAAAATTTGCATACCAAACAAGTGTTTATGTAAAAATGAAGCACTAATCATTTAGAACATGACATTAATATTGTTTACATGTATAGTAAAGCCTTGCCTAAACGTATTTTCCCAAAAGTAAACATTTTTAATCAATTTTAGAAAATATGAACCTGTTTTTAAATTTTAGGTTAAATAGGTTGTTATATAAAAATGTGGTCTATATTGCAAGTTATAGCCTAACAGTTCTTAAATGTTAGGTTCTTACTCGCAGGTTTTTACTGTTTCTATATACTGTATTTTCATTTTGTGTAGTTTGTATTATATTCGGGAATTGTATGGACGTTTCAATTTTTTGAAGGGGTTTAACTGGCTACCAATTGCTCGATCCTCACAGTCTTCTGTTCTAAAGATTGAGATCATCTGGAATCTACATTAATAAACATTTACCGAGAAATTAATGATATGACGTCAGGATGATTGGGATGTTTATCCAGCAATGGAATTTTAGCATCTTTTGCCCATTGCTTGATAGCTGATAGCTTGGTTGGGTTGTCAGAATTTGCATTATAGCTAAGCTGAGAATAAAAACAGAAAAAGACATAAATTGATCGGCAGACGAAGTGGCATGAGTCATACATCTTTTGGTGACTCTTTTTTGTTTCTGTTTGAACAGTTACAAGCTCCAAGTCCAAACTGACAATGAAATGGTGAAATCTTCACTACACAACCAACACAAATGATTTTAGACTAAGATCTACTAAGTCCTGGTGCGAGCAGTTTCATTAGGATCAGTTTGTATCCAACAGAGCAGCTTGGATTAACTTGACCGATCCGTTTAACTCCAAAAATGTAAGTATTGTGAAAGTAAATCAAACTTTCTATACCTTGTACCAGTCTAAAAAGGTTACAAACGTGTTGAGATATATTCAGTTAAAACAATCGATTAGCTCCTATACTGTAATCCCAGTAGCGTAACTAACATATTTAAAAAAGACAAATTGCACTTAAAATTTATTTGTGTAATAAGCCTCATATTTTTCTCTGGCATAACCAAAATTAAATTAAGAACTAATTTCAACTTACCGCGTCTTGCACGAGTTTAATCTGCACCACTGAGATGGTAATTTTCTCCTTGCCGATAGAATCATGATGATAAATGGTGTTCAACTGCAACACAAGATTAGCCACAGGGGGCCCAGACAAACTGTTTGTGCATGGACTGTGCACATTTACATTTTTATAGAGAATGTATGGAATTTACCGAATGGTTTGTAAAATTGCGTAAAATGGTGCAAAACATTAACAAATTTGTGCTGAATAAAGTGTTACGTTTCCTTCCTTTTGTGTAGTGTCGTTCTTTTGGCTTGAAATGGCGAATTTGAGTCGATTGAAGGGTATTTTGCTTTCGCTGTTTACTATACATCTAATTATATGGAAAGGGTGGAAACTCCAACAGCTCCAAAGTAGAACACTTCCAGCGCCGAGCCGATTTTCGACCTGATAATCCCATCGCACAACTTTCAAACTACGCACCAGAAAAGAGGAAGGCTTGACGAATCTTCTCGTATCATTTGATCGAAAATTTATCCAAACGGTCAGGAACAAGCCCTCAAACGAAAACGGGTATCCAAAAATTTTAAGCCGTCCGAATGCGTAGCACCAATTTGTGGTGCCGAAGGGAAAACGCTATTCCCCAGCCTCTTTGTGATTGGATACAACTGAACAATGGTCGTTCAAGATTTTGTTTCCTGGATAGGGAGGCAAAGGCAAAGCCAATACTCATAGTATAGGGAGTGATGCCAATTGTGCGACACAACCTTAGGACCCTCGCGCAAATGGCAATTACGATGGCGATGCCGAAAGCGATGCATTATCATTTAAATATGCGTCATTGTAACTTGTATGCGGTGAAGTAATAATGAAATATTCATACTGACTTAAGAAACGAGTAAGTACCTACATCTAGTCGGTATGAGTTTCATTTTTAAAGCTAGCTAGCTTCAAATAAAAGACAGCGTTCACTTTTCAACGAAAAAAATATTTTACAGCCCTAGAAAAAAAATATCAGACTTAAGTCATCTCACCTAGTTGTTTTACAGAGATTGCAAAACAATACACCCACATGTGAAACTCTCGTGCAAAACCGTTGTTGTGATTTGCTATTCTTATGTTAAGGTCCGACTGATTGGGAAAACCCCGCGAACTCCATCACGACTTTCGTAGCCGGAGAAAATGTAGGCGATCGCGACTTTGCGGAAAGTGGGTTGTTTTCGGGACATACGAATATGGCAAGGTACTCGTGTTTGAGTTCCTTTATTTTTCTTTCTGTTTTTGATTTTTTTAAACATTTACGGCTGCAATCACAAAAATAGTCTTTATTTTCTAGGTTCGAAACCTTGACTTCTGAACAATCTCAAATCCTACACATAGCCGAAGCTGGGCACAATATTCTTGTAACTGGAGAGGGAGGAACAGGGAAATCTTTTGTGGTGAAGGCTATCAACAGTCAACTGCTAAATCAAGGGGAAAAGGTTTTCATTGTTTGTGCGAGCGGTGTTTTGGGAAGAGTGTATTTGGAAGTAAATAAACAGACGTCAACGGCGCACTCCTTTTACTTCGACGCATACAAGTTACAACGACGCATATTTAAATGATAATGCATCGCTTTCGGCATCGCCGTCGTAATTGCCATTTGCGCGAGGGTCCTAAGGTTGTGTCGCACAATTGGCATCACTCCCTATACTATTGAGTATTGGCTTTGCCTTTGCCTCCCTATCCAGGAAACAAAATCTTGAACGACCATTGTTCAGTTGTATCCAATCACAAAGAGGCTGGGGAATAGCGTTTCCCTTCGGCACCACAAATTGGTGCTACGCATTCGGACGGCTTAAAAATTTTGGATACCCGTTTTCGTTTGAGGGCTTGTTCCTGACCGTTTGGATAAATTTTCGATCAAATGATACGAGAAGATTCGTCAAGCCTTCCTCTTTTCTGGTGCGTAGTTTGAAAGTTGTGCGATGGGATTATCAGGTCGAAAATCGGCTCGGCGCTAGAAGTTTTCTACTTTGGAGCTGTTGGAGTTTCCACCCTTTCCATATAATTAGATGTAAAGTAAACAGCAAAAGCAAAATATCCTTCAATCGACTCGTATTCGCCATTTCGAGCTGAAAAAACAACACTACACAAAAGGTAGGAAAACTTTACATTTATTCAGCACAAATTTGTTCATGTTTTGCGCCATTACACGCAATTCTACAGACCGTTCGGTAAATTCCATACATTCTCTATAAAAATGTAAATGTGCACAGTCCATACACAAACAGTTTGTCTGGGCTCCCTGTGGATTAGCAAGATAAATAATAATTGAAGTCTACACTAAAGGAAACTTCGAATTATCCTAGCTGCGCACCATACCTAAAAGCATACTTTATGTGGCTTCAAAATCTTGTAGCCACTACTATAAATATGTATTCTTGCCTATGCCATATTTCCAATTTTCCATAAGTATTGCTTAAATAAGAAATTTATTTTAGAAAGTAAATGATCTTCTGTAGCTTGTGACATGGCCATCTCTCAACTTTCGGTGTGGGAATCCTTTGTAATCCGGGTATTGCTCATCCTCCGAATGTTAGTGTGAGCAGTTAACAGCCTTTTTTATTTTTTCTAACGATTAGCGATTTACGATTAAGGTAAACTTTTAAAGATTGTTTCAGTCTGTTCCGGTGTTTCTAGATTTCATTAAATTGGCTTTGGACACAATTAAGGATAGTTTTTCTTGCATTTGTTGAGCACTTGGTGACGTCGTTAAGTTCGTCATTTGAGCGAGCAATTTTACCTAAGCGCGCGCGTTCAAAGAAATTAACGCTATACTCCTCCGTCATTTTTAAATATGTGCATGCAAGTTATCCTGGACTCTCCCTTTCAGGTGGGGAAAGGAGAGTTCAGGACTGGGCTTAATAAACTCAAGCAGCGTTTAAACTATTTAAAGCTTTTATCCTTAAGCTAGTACTTTTTCAAAGGTAATTAACGCTACCGCTTTCGGATGAATCACATATTTAGCAAAAAAAACATGTACATCACAAGTTTGCGAGCTTACCAGATTTGCGAGCATCAATAAAAATTTGGCCGTTTTGTCGCCGTGAAATGATATTGTATATTTGTCGGCCACCAAGGTCATCTCGATGTGGTAGAGATCATCGCCATCACTGCGTTTGATTCTCTTCCGAAGTTCCTCGTCAAAGGTGGCATCTTTTCTTTCACTGGCTTTTAACAATATTTCTATCAATGTAAAAATTGAAATTTAGGAAAAAAGTAAATAAAAAATATATCAAGTGGGCGTGGCTCGTCTGCTGCTACTGAACTAAGTTATGACTTTTTGGTGCAGAAAGGCCAAGTGACCCACACTGCTGGCGGTTACTTTCACACAGTTTATGGCCTCAGAAGCTAACAACCGTCCAACGCAGGTATACCTTCCCGTGATTTTTCCCGTCTTTTTGCCTCCATTTCAAACCATGTGATGATGGCCTTGCATGTGATAAAAAATGTGTAACTTTTACTGATTTAAGGTGGAAGGTCGTGGATTCGATTCCCGTCAGGGTCACACTTATTTTTTGTTTCACGTTCGCGACAAATGAATTAAGCTGTGCCTCGTTGACTTTTCTTTGGCTTATCGCTCATTCTGTCTTGTGGTCTTACTGTTAAGTAGGCAAAGGAAACGTTTGAGGGCCTGTTTCATTACGCCATACCAAGTCACCTCGGTCGAGAGAACTTTTCACGTATTTCTTTATAAATAGCAGGGAACTGTTCACATGAGAAATAACAAAGTTGGCTCGTTCGCTTTGAAGGTAAGGATACCCTGGAGGCGAGCCAAGCATTTTTTTTTACATGTAAACACTTTGGATAATTATGTTCGACTCGCCTAACAGGGACAACGCATTGCATGTTTAATTCTTAATAATATACATACAAAAATTTCTGCATGCTCATTGGCTGAGAGCACGTCAATTAATCCCAAACAGTGCAGAAAGTTGAAATTGAGTGTAAAAAGTTGAAATTGAGTGCAGAATGTTGAAATTAAATTGATTGACAGGAAAGTCGGAAAGCGCGCCAAAACAAAATGGCGGCCGATGTCCGAGTGTTTGAGAGAGCAAAAATCGAGCAAAAACATAACGATTCATGACAAGTTTGACCGATTTAACGAAAGTTATAAGTATATAAACCAAAGTACTAGGAATTGGACGTTTGTACAGCACAAGAGAGGCTTTACGAAACTACTGAAAGCTACCAATCGTGGATTTTCTCACGCGACGGCTCGTAAAGAAGAAAGATTACAAGCGTGAATTGAAGTTGGACATTTCAGCCCATACCAATACAACTGAATAAGGATAAAAAGCACCTGATAATGCATGACAGAGAGCTTTAAAATTCCCTAGCGGTATCTGGATTTTACAAATCCCGGCAACTCCGTTATGTTTAAGAACCGGAATCGGAAAGGTAAGCTACTGAACACGTTTTGTTTGTCATCCACTTCAAGTGAAATTTTTGTATGTGTATAAGTAATCACATGATTTTTCTCGTACAATTTGGGATAAATCAGCACTCGCAAATTTTTCAAAGACTACAAATTACACTCGCCCTACGGGCCCCTGCAATTTGGTTAGCCTTTGAAAAATTTACTCGTGCTGATTTATCCCAAATTGCACTCGAAATCATGTGATTACCTATACAAACACTACACAATCCCTTCCTTTCCATTTCAATACCTTTATATTGATTTTCCGTACTTTTGTCGCCAACTGAACGCCTGTAGACCAGGTGGCTATTCACGTTAGGATTACTGTCAGATACAAGATGGCTGGCCAGTGGTTGAAGGAACAAAGTCTGGTCCAATAGTTGAATTATCCCCGTCTGAAGAAACAAAGGTAACAAGTTTTTAAAGATTCCAAGGAGCTCAGTGGATTTGGGACTATTTGGTTAGATTGTACATTCAAGATTTTAAAAGCTGCAATGTCGAATTTAGAAATTGCATATAAGACAAACTGATAAATCTTCAGAGTA
This sequence comes from Oculina patagonica, assembly GCF_052425735.1. Classification (NCBI taxonomy): domain Eukaryota; kingdom Metazoa; phylum Cnidaria; class Anthozoa; order Scleractinia; family Oculinidae; genus Oculina; species Oculina patagonica. The sequence goes on along the minus strand of NC_135765.1, from coordinate 224,452 downwards.
ACAGAAGACTCAATGTAAAGCCTTTATGACGTTAACAAAAAACTGAAGCAACTGAAGCATTAGCTTTTTGATTGGATAAGCGGCCTTGGATATCATTCAAAATATCATGCGCGACAAAAATGGTCCACAAAAATCGTCTTTGGGTCTTTTTTTTACAAAACAAAAAACAAAACAACGATTACTACTCGCGCTCGTTGGATATAAGATGATTAAAGACAATTCTGCGCTACGCACCTCGTTGGCTATTTACCATCTAATATCCAACTCGCGTTCGTTGAATAATCAGTAAATTAAATAGCCACAAGACACTTGAGTGTACTCCAATCACAACTGCCGCTCTCATTTGTCCGTTGACAAAGAAAACAGCTAACAGCTCTGTCATCAGTTGACAGTAGCGGGTCAGACTATCTGACTCGGCTTAATTCACAGAGACGCTTTACTTTCTACTCACCAGTCCAGCCTCGTTACTAACAGCAACTGAAGACCCATGTTCTGAGTTCACGTGACCTTTGAAGAAGGAATTCTGGGGCGGATCCTCACTAGCGACTGTTCCATTCTCGTGTCGCTCAACAGTCAGCCATGGTGACATGAGATCTTCGTTCTTTGTAAGGTTGAGATGAAGTGACATACCAAAAGCTTGGACGTTATAGTACCAGATACGTGGCTCATCTGCGTTTCTTTTCTGTCTTGCGTGAATGTTGAGATTGTGCGAGAGAAACCTTTTTCCTTCGTCGACTTGAATAGGAGATATGACTTCGTATTCTGGTACTGTGTAAAAGAAAGAGAAAACCCGCAATGCATACGCGGCTCTAAAGAGTTTTTGATTTTGAGGGAAAATGTGGGACAAGTTTACGACACGAATCGTTTCGTGTAAGTCAAGCGTCAACTCGCTTACGTTTGTAGCGTTCGGTACGAAAAGTGTCGTAGGATTTTGAAACATGCTTAAACCGTACGACATCGTAGCGTCATGTAGTTTTATGTGGTGAAAGCTGCATATCGTTTACGCATTACTCGAGCAGTGCACACTAATATGCCGCATGCCGCCTTAATTGGGCCTAAACTACATCACATGATATGAGTGTTTTGGTTCCTTGTATCACACAACTTGAATTTCTATGACCGATTACATTGTGGAACTACATTGTATCTATTGTTATGGTATATAAACAAATATACGCCGCACAGAACTTGTAGTAGACACAAACTAACATACATATAATGATAAGATCAAGAGTCGAAAAATTAATGTTGTCCGGTTTTACCTTCCTCGTGTGAGCTTACACCGAAGTATTGTTCCAGCTCACTTCTTTTCATACGGAGATGGATATTATCCTGTGAGAAAAGGGAATATAAAATACCAGGTAAAACAGTGTCTCATATTGATCAATAGAGGGGGTCTTAATAGTTTAGTCAACCAATGATTTATTCAGTACAGATTCACCTGTACCTGTACAGGATTTAAAGAAAGCTGGTTCAACCTAGCTCTATAAGGTTTCCATTCTTTGGCCCAAACTTCGTTCACACATGTAAGTCTACAAAACATGTAGGAAAAATAAGTACTCTAAATTATTTGACATTGCCTGAATAGATGAAATAAACCCTTATCCGAGTTTTGTGCGCCGTTGTTTAGCATACTTAAAACGAAATTGACACAGTCCTTGTTAAATCCAGTCCATTAATACAGTTTTGTTGTGGTCTTGATAAAAGCAAAATGTTTCAGCATTGAAGGTCATAAGTTCTTCTTAAACAACAAGGGAACAGTATCCCACGTTATTTTCGCGTTCAACGTACTTGTGCAATATTTCAGTTCAAGGTCAATATACAGAACATGATTATACCTTTTTAACTGTGCCAGCCACACCCCACTTGTCATTATCCACTGCTTCTGACGTCACAAGGTTTCCTGTGACTGAAATGTTATAGAGTGACGTGAGTGATCCAAATAAATAAAAGAATGGATTTTGTATAAAAGTATCTGAGGCGCTGTGTATCTGTTCTTTTTTATGGCTGTAGTTACCCTTTGTTTATCTTAAAATTGTATTAACGTAATTTGGCTAGAACTTATTAGTAAGAATGTCTACTTCTAAATATATATATGTTTTGCAAGAAATTGATATAAAGCCTTATGGAGACAAGCAAAATACTTTGTTACACGTTTTTGTTTTTGTCTCATCCGTACACAACGTTTGTTTGGGTATCTTACAAATAGACACTTCGCAGTTATACAAGTTAAGAATAAAAGTGACCTCAAAACAAAAGATTGGCACTGCAGACAAGTCTGGATAAGGGATTATGATTTTAAATACTGATCCTAGTTTAAGGAGACATTTAAAAATCTGAAAACGCCCTACCTTCACAAGCAGTGAGACAGACAAAGAGACACAACCACGGAGAGAAGTTCATGTGTGGTTTCCGAGGCTAGTTCTGTGAAGACAACCCAAAATATTGTTAGTATTGATGTGTCATACCTGTTATGCGCTTTTTACCTCGGCTTGCATGTTATAACAGCCGCTTCCAGCTTATTATTTTTTATCGCAACAAGAGAATGAAATGACCGTCAACCCAGCCGTAAATTTCAGTTTTGTATCTTTTTTATTTTATTTTCGATCGAAATCTCACCGCATTAGCCTTCAGAAGACGGGGAATACGAGCGAAGAACCAGAGCCGTCGGGGAATACGAATAAGGCCTCACAACCTCACAGTCTCACAAAGAGGATTTTACCTATTACCTACGACAAAACCAGGCTGAGGTTAGTATTACCTGTATTAGGTTTTCACTCTTTGTTTCAGTACTCTTCAAACGATCAGAGCTCTTATCAAAGGCAATCCTTTAATAACAAACAGCTGCGGCACGACCGGATTTATACAACCGGTCTTGATAAAAATCTAAGGCTTATCTGTCATTTCAACTGCTGGCAAACGATGTCTAAATTGACTGTTTCAAAACGGAAACTACCTGGCGACAGCTTTTTCAAAAGATAAAAAGCTTTAGCTTATAATTAGAATGCTACGTGAGAATTGATGAGGGAAGAAAGCAAACTTTACATAGTCATTTAAATATATAAATAAATAAAGTAGCCTTAATTATTTCAGTTACCCAGTAAATGAGGATATATAAAAGTTAGAATCCTAATATTTTAGGAATTTTAGGATTTCATTGTTTTAATCGCTACAAAGTTGTTTCTTGATTTCTTTGACAGTTTAGAGTATGCAGAATAGAAATTTGAATGTATCTATTTAGGTAAAAATAGAGGAGATGTGGTTTATAGACACGTTCGTAAAAATGCCGTGTAGAGCGTAACTTGACAGAAAGTCTTTAAACCTCAATCTCAGTCCAATCATCATTTACATGTTACGAAAACAAAGATTTAACGAAACAAAGAACGGTAATCTATTATAAAATTAAGCGAATTTCTGATCAAAGAGTCTTATTAAGTATCTAGACCATTTGGAGTTTTTAATTATAAAAGAAATATCGCATGACAAATAAAAACTTTTGAATGCAGAAAATGATCAAACAAACTTTCCAAATCTGCCTGTCTGTAACAGCTGCGAGTGCTCTGAGCTTTTGTACATATGCTTGGGTTACACAATAGAAACTTGAGATTGTTCCCATTGTGAAGTTTGGTGCAAAGAGAAATAAGTGTATTGTAAATGGTTTTATTCTAAAGGTGGGATGAATCATAAATTTTTTGCAAAGATATGCTTTGATGAAGCACGTTTTTGAAAGATCAGAGATAGGCACTGATGCTGGCTCTAACGTTTTGCGTGTGATCTTCGAACAAACAATAGAACTAAAAGTACTAAAGTATCACTTTCATGTGCACTGTTTATTTTGTGATGATCTATTTCATACATACATTATAAAGCTAAGGTAAAAATGGAACTCCTTTTTGTATAGCGGCTCGTGACTTAAAACCTCAATTAGTAAAACATTTGAACCAAGAAATCTCAAAGGATGATAAAATAAGAAATTGAGAGCTAGTACTTTTTTTTTCTTTTTTCCTCGTAACCTGTCTTAGCAACTATGACGATCAAATTTACTTGACAATGAAAAAATGAAATGTTCTTTCTTGAGCTTTCGAATATCGCGTTTACTTTTAGCCGTGTTTGGTAAGGTTAGACGGAGACGAACTATCTTCACGGGTCGAAATAAGACAATCTGTGAAACTCAGTTAAACACGTGTTGAGTTTCTAAACATTGCCAGGACAGGTAACTCGTACGTTTTGAAACTGGAATCGTGAGCTTTATATCCCTTTAAGCCGTGATATCAGTATGTTTTACTTTACTAGTTGGAAGAATTTGATCAAATCAAGGTAATATAATTCCGTCGCTATTTCATTTAAGTTTTCTCATAATCTGGCAAGAATTACTACATAATTGTAAAAATATCTTTACATATTATAAGCGGTTTGATCGTTTTAACAGATATTCAAACCTTTGGCAAACTAGGTAACCAAATTGTGTATGCTCAGTTTGTAGATTTAATATCATAACTAATATCTATATATATATACACCCATCCCTTCCCTAAAAAAAATGAATGTATGAAGAGAATCGAAGGCGGAGTTGCTCCAGGTTTGTGGTCAAAAATAAACTAAAGCTAGTTGAATCATGGAAATTGAAGTTCGTGTGATTGCGTGGGTAGTTCTGAAAAGGACAGTTGTTTCTGGCCCACGTATCGCTCGTGAGTACGTGCGAAAGTACGTGAGTACGTGCGAAAGTCATCTTTAGAGTCAAAAGAACAAAACATCCGCTTAGGTTGTCGAAACAGGACTGTCAGTAACGAGAATCCTTTACAGGGCTACTCTCACACGGATGCCTTTCAAAACAAACATCTCAGGCCAGCACTGACGGCAAACGCTGTCTCTTCGCTGCGTCAACGAAAAATGTAAACGGGTTTATAAAAATATCTAAATACCAAGTTACAAAAGAGTTCCATACAATAGTATATGGAAGAAAAAAAATACAGAAAAAAACATGAGTGACTCCGATTTCCAATCGTTTTGTGCTGTTCAACGCAGTAGACAATGACACTTATTAACACACTAAACGCTATTTATATGTTAATTAAGTGATAACAACTTTGATAGCTAAGGTGAAAAACAGCAAAGAAACTGAGCTGTTATTTTTTTTTTCTGTGGAATAGTCTCTTAGATTTTATTAAAGATAGCTTAGTTTTGCAGCCTTATTTTAAAGATATTTGGCTGGACAAATAGAAACGCTTTAAAAAGTCCCGTGTTGATGACAACACTGTGTGCTTTGTTTCGCAACAGGTGTCAGCTAAAAATGAAAAACAGGAAGACAAAAGCTATATTTGTTTTAACCATCTATTGTAAAGTGAGTTCTATATAACCTGTTCCTCGTATAAACCCCATTTTTTTTTAAAAAAAGCGAGTGTGCATTACACAATATTAATACCAACGAAGGCGTATTTAAGGGAAATCACAATTGTTCTAAAGCGATTTCTTTTTCAAGTTTTCAAGGAAAACTTGTATTGCATGAAATGATCTTAATTTGTCCGTAAAAAAAACTGATGGCGTTATGAATGGTGGCTTGTAGAAAGTGATAAGTACTATATTTTTTTATTGTGATCAATCGGCCATAACAATTGAGAGGAGTTATAGGTTTGTTTCGAAGTCGCTCTAAAGACGAAGTCCCGATGTCTAACTCTTAAGATGTGTGCCTTTGTCGTAAAGTGGACTCAAGCAAACTCAAGAAAAATTGATATTAATTTCTGTTATATTTATGCTAACGAAGCGTCCGCCTACCGCCTACAAGAACAAATTAGAGATAGTAATATCAAGTTCATTTCCTGCAATACTGTATGCTTCTGCAGCACATTTGAATCAGTGTCGAAACTCAGTTTATTTCTAAAACAAAAATTCAAACTACTTTTAATTCGCTAGCACATTTTAATTTAAACACTCAGTGGTAGAGCGTCCGACCCGTGTGCGGAAAGTTATACAGGTTCGACTCCTGATGAAAGCTTTTATTATCCGCGTAGCTTGTGCCACTAAGTGATTTATATCTTTTTCGAAAAGATGATTATGTGCGATATTCGTTCGGCGGTTTGAGAAATTTTGCTTGAGAGTTGATAAGAAAGTTTTGGATGGTATGCTTTGCTACATTTTCTTGAGTTCACGGTACATGTTGTACTTGTTCCACTTCAAAATATTTTCGCGCTTGAAAAGTTTATGAATGATTTAAAAAGGTTAAAAGTGAAAAAAAAGTGGCTTGACTTGGGGTTTACTTGTAAATTGTAAACCTTTCCCACAGCTAGCTAGCAAAGAGCCTGTTTCAACTTGCTAGTTGGGCACAGAAAAACAGGAAGCGAAATAATTATAAATTACTTTTTTGTAGCACTACAAATGAATCATTTAAATAATTCATCTAAGGACTCAAAGTTCGCAGTTCCACGTTGCAAAATATTCAAAGGATATCAGGGTACATATCACCAAAATGCTCTAAAACTCAATTTTTTATTTTTTTCCCTCTGAAACTCAAATATCTTACTTGGATGCATAGCCTGCGAGCAGGCTCTCAATTCGGGGGCAAAGTCAGTCTCTCTTCGAGCGCAGAAGGCGCGAGTTTCGGAGTTTCGGCGTGGGCGCGCTTCGATCGCCCAGCGGCTCGCTGGAGAAAGAACGTCAGTGTGGAAATAAATTTAGTGAGAAGAGACTCGACCCTTTCTTTTTGTGAAGAAACAGAAAGGGTCGATACTTGTATAAAGAGTTAAGCATTCGCATTCAACACCACTCTATCATATTTTATTTGTTTTCCTCTAATAATTTGTACCAAAATAACAACATATATTTTTTGCCCCTCAGTACAACTATTATTTTTGCCCCCTGCAGTTAAATGGGTTGATACTCGTGCCACGGTACGGTATCCCACGTTCATTTCTTTACTGCACCTGGAAGAAAGAAAACAAAGAAACATCGAGTTTCTTGCTACTGTAGTCTAAAATCTGCAGTAATAAATATATTCAACTGAGCACGAAAAATGGCAGAAGTGTACTTGAAGCCATGACAGTGAGACCAAGTTGCTTATAAACACTGCCCTCTTTCCAGACCAAACTATGTGGTATCCTTTTGGTCCTTATTTTAGACCGAAAACCTGTACTCTATTTCAAGCCTTGTTTCAGTAGTAGACGCGTGTGTCACATCGTTCACTGATCGTTGCTGAAGCACAGTATTTTAAAATCTTGAATATTTTAAAGTTGAGTGTTGACAGTATAACTGACTTGTGTTAATTTAATAAGCATCATCGAGAGCGATCAATTGAGTGTTGGTACTGACAAAACGTTCCATAATTATACAGAAGTCTTCTAACACAAGGCAATAAAAAAGCAAATATATTTTGAACTAAAATGAGACTTCACGAAAAGCTATTTAAAAACCCTTTAGAGAGGCCAATATATAGCATACATAGCTGACATCTAAAATAATCCAGAAGAAGAGAAGCATTTTTTGCTCTTCAAGTTATGTTGAAAGATTCTCCATAGTTTATGAACATTTATCCTGTCTAATAGTGGGATTTTGTCATCCTACAGTATCTACACTTTTACCCCACAATGTGCATACAAGTATTACTCACTTTGACAGCTGTCTCCAGTGAACAGGCTATCGCACTCACAGTAGTACCTATTAGGATCGTTGAAATGCACCACACATGTACCTCCGTTCTTACACGGTGAAGTGTCGCACACGTTTGGACTAGTGAATGCAGGCCTCAGTCGATATACGAAGTTGGTCAATGTCGCACCTACCCCTCCCACACACTTTTCTGGAAGGGCCTCTCCATATGTGTCATAGTTGTTAACTATATTTATATCTGTGCGACAGTCACCAAGGTTTTGCACGGCAAAGAATTCGTAGTCCATGTCACGCGCGAGGTGCGCGCATTTGACGACTGTCGCGTGTGGATCTGAGGCGTTGTACGTGTTCCTAAAACTCCCAAACTTGATGTTGAGAAGTCTACTGCTCCATTTCTTTTCTATAAAGCATCCCAGGGGATTCAAGATGGGAAGAAGTTCTAAAATGAAAAAATAAATAACTAAATAAATAATAAAATAATAATAGTAATAATAATAATAATAATAATAATAATAATAATAATAATAATAATAATAATAATAAATGTAATATATATCTTTCTTAGAGATTTAGATTTTATCTTGTTTATTGGCTACAAATTATAATTTCTATCCTTTATTCAATTTTTATAATATATAGAAAACGATCCCAAGAATCGTGCTTTAACATATTACCGTGTATAAGTAAAGAATGCGATGATGATAGATGATGATGATGATGATGATGATGATGATGATGATGATGATGATGATGATGATGATGATGATGATGATGATGATGATGACGATAGCAAAGAGCCTCCCAAATGTGGTACGGTTGCTGTTTCCGAGGTGCTATATCAAACGATGGGCTTGGTTCATTTTATTTTTAACTCTGCTTGTCACTTCCAAATTCCTTTCTTGCTTTTTAGTGAACTCAGAGATACTAAAACTTGTAGTTACAACATGATAAATGACACTGAGAGTTAACTTACCAAAGGTGTAGACAACAATACGTTTGTCGATACCGATACCATTCGGGCAGTTCGTATCACTGGTGGAGCCTTGGATGTGATATTCAACGCTCGCATTTGGGCCTGACCGACATTTACCATTGTATCCAAGTGCAAAGAACTTATAGCTTTTACCAAATGCCAACTCAGAACATGCGCTAATTGCCTCCTGAGACTTATTTTCGTTTACAAGGTCTCTGAAGTCACCGAGCACATCAGGTAGGAAACTGTGTCCGGTATTAAAACAGGCGATTCTGCTGAAAGAAGGCACTGGAGGAAGAAGAAGGAAAATGCTTATAGCTTTTACCAAATGCCAACTCAGAACATGCGCTAATTGCCTCCTGAGACTTATTTTCGTTTACAAGGTCTCTCTTTCGGGTTGCCAGAACTCCTTATCTTTAATAATATGTTTTCCATAACAATTCTGTAATTTTAATTTATTGATAAGGAAATAAAGAGGATGTGTTGTTGAAGCTGTATATCATATCTTTGTAAAATATCTTTATAGGAACAATGACGAGGCTAAATAAATGCATGTTTTAAATTATTAATTTCAACCTTACAATACTATATTTAACATTTCTCCGTAAGCAAAAGAGGCGTTTTGACGTTTTGACCCTTCATTAGTGAAATTCACGCTTATTGTTGTTAGGCATGATTTAAAGTCTTATCGATTACTACAAAACAAGTCAGTGGTAACCAATTTTACACGTATCAGCTATGTCAAAAGCTTCTGATCGGTATTAAAATAGGCGATTTTGAAGAACGACATTGGTGAAAGTAGGATAAAAACATTTCATATTATAAACGACCACTTCCAAGGATAACTACATGAGTTTGTAAATTTAGCAAAGCTCTATGGCTATCTTCTCATTTGCTACAAAATGTTTTTGCCAAGTTTCCCTACCTTGGCAGTTTTTCCCGCTGTATCCGTCGGTGCAATAGCAGTGATATAATGAAACATCTTGGTCATCATTACTGCAGGTGGCTCCGTTCACACATGGATTGCTGTCACACGGGTAGATTTGAACTGGAAACACAAAAGCGGCTTAAATTTTAAAGATTTAACTGCTAAGCAAAGAAAATTGTTATATCGAGTTAGCAGAAAGGGGGGGGGGGGGGGGGGATCCCAAGGTCAGGGGCAGTTGTAAGATTTTTGACTAGTAGACACAAAAAGTAAAAGTACAAGTCTTGTTCTGAATATTTCCTTTGGCTTGTGCAGAGCACCAGGCCCGTTTTCCCCAACTGGGATCATTGCTTGCGCTACGCGGATAAATACGAGTTTCGTTCTCTGCAAATATTGATACCTAGCTCTGTTATGAACCTGTGAGATTTATTACTCTCTTCTTTATTAAATAAGCTCTTAAGAGAAAAGCTACTTACCAAACGTATATGAATTAACTAACTTTTCAGCAATTCGCCGAGTATTAATGGACATCTGCTTTAAGATATGCAACTTTGTAAGAGGCTAAAAAAATGTTATAACAAGGGTGGAGGGGCCAGGCCTGTTTCAAAAGTTGTTAATGTAAAATACCGCTGTTGTTTCAAAAATACGATAATTAACCGTTTGATTCGTGTTGATTCGAGCAACAGTAAACAGTCATTTAAAGAATTAGCGACGTAATGTTTTATCAAATTACAGTGACAAAAATTATTGAGGATAAAGGGGATCATAAATGGCAATGACTTTTTTGATTAGTCAATTAGCCATAACCAGTCAGGTGGGCGAAATGGTGCACTATAGCCAAGTGTTTTGTTTTGTTATTTATGAGCATGATCGAAGCTTAGCTTTATAGTAAGTACGAAAATGAACCAGATACCTTCGCAGTTTGTGCCTGTAAACCAGTCTCTACAGTCACAAGTGTATTGTGCCGGGCTGCTTGTACTACTTGAACAATGTCCACCGTTCATACATGGGTTATCAGTATCGCAAATTGTTTGAGCCACTAAAAAGGAAATCAAAAGATAACGTTATTACATAGTATGAAAACAAAAGATATGGTTTAGTCCCAACTCAAATAAAGTGCCTGGCTAACAATGTTTGAATGTCGATGTGACATGTTTTCAAAATAAAAGAACGGCCTTTGGAGAGTTCATAGAGGTTCCATTATTTTGTCTCAATGGGTACATGCCACTAGCATTTTGTTTTAACCCTCGAACGTACAAGCAAACTCAAACCCCCACCATCGTACTGAAGGGGGGGGGGATGGATGGAACCCCTCCCCGGAGTTTACGTTTTTGCACTGAGAAGAAAGCCCTTAGCTTACTCTACAAGATGACATGATGACACTACAAGATGACATTGGCTATGACGTCATATGACGTCGCGTGACGTCATTTGAGCCGCCTTCTTTGATCCGCCATTTTGAATTTCAACATTTTCTTAGAAAGTCACAAAATAACGGAAACTGATGCAAAATCAAGCCAGAATGCTTATGGAATGTAAAATAAACAAATCTTGCACTTCCGAAAGAAAATGTTAAAAATGACGCCTTTTGGCAAGACCTGCTTGTATTTGTGACGTTGCAATGGCAACGTCAAATATCATGGATACATGGTTGACATATCAAAATTTCCGCAAAGGATGAATGAACAGCTACTGAAAGTTTCAGCATTGTAGAGTAAATCCTTTTATCAAAATTTGGAAAAAACCTTATGGGGGGTGGCATCCCCCCCTTGTACGTCCGAGGGTTAAACAGGATGCGACGAAAGTGTTCATAATAATAATAATAATAATAATAATAATAATAATAATAATAATAATAATAATAATCAACATCATCATCATCATCATCATCATCATCAACTTCAACATCATCATAATAATGCCTACAGTGCTACCAAGGCATATTAAACAAGGTCTCTTTGCACACCTGATCGCGTCAATTAGGGGGAAAATAAGTTATAGTATCTTAGTTTTAAAGCATTATTAATTTAAAAAGGAGGTAAAGTAGTCAATGGACTGGCTTGTATGGTAGAGAATCGCGGGCAACATCTGTAAACTAGACCAGTTTAGATGTGATGGTGGAACTCATAAAAGATGTGTCATTGAAAGAGAAACGTAAACGATTACATCACAAGCAAGTACTTAATCACATGGTTTCTTCTTTCCTTCAGTATTTTCTTTTTTTATGATACGATGATTTTCTTTGGTTGATTACCTTCGCAGTTTATCCCAGTGAACCAGTCTGTGCACTGACAGTTGTATTTGGAAATGTCGTCAGCATCATTGTTACAAGTGGCGCCATTTTGACATGGATTGCTGTCACAAGGGAAGATTTGCTCTGTTGAACATGAAAGGGAAAGGCTTTGTTGTTTAGAATGATTTATGATCCTTGCCTTCAGGGGAACATCACAGTGCATACAACATGCTGATAATCAAAGAATAAAGCAGCGAACATGCTTTAAATAATTGCTTTCGGCCGCTAAAATTACACTCTACACACTCAGTGTTCAATCAATTTTAGATAATTTTTTTTATAAAATAACTCAGATACTACGCGCGCTCTGATTGGTCATATTGGTCAAAAAACATATGTTCTATTATACCGGTAAACACCCGCTTCCTGACATGGAAGTACCACTACGCACGACAACGCATAAGGACGAAGAATTAAAAACGTTTGTTTAATGTCTTCTTTTGGTATATCTGATGAACATTATGAAAATTTACTGAGGTTAGATCACATGAATAAATTTTCGCACCCACCACAGTTGGAGCGAAGAAATACAGAAAAAACAAAAACGCAGAGACAAACATATGAGAAGGAACACAATAATCAGGTCCGCTTTCACCAGACTGGAAAAATATTAGAAACATGGATATCGTCCATTCAACATTTACTCGGAAACTTTATTTGAATGGAATAGAAACTGCATCAAATTGGTTGCAATGAAACCTTTCTTGAATTATTTTGATACTCTGAGTCCCAACTTGTACGCGCTTGAATTATACCTTTAGTTTTATGTGCTTTCAGTTCTTTCTGCCAAGTCTGTTATTCGGCGAAAACGAAGAAAAACGGAATAAATAAATTCATAGCAAATTTCTGAAGCAGAGTTTGTTTAACTAGCCTTTATTCTCAATACCTTTGTCAGACTGCGAAGTTTGTGAACTTGCAAAGTTTTCGTGCAGTCCTTTACTTTCGCAATGAATGACTCCGACCACAACTTGCTAGATTTCCACGTCAAAGAATTTTAAAATCGTTGAATATATTTTTTACTGTGACAGTTTGCCTTTTTCCTTTCTTTCTTACGACTTTTATAGCTTTAAGGGACTTTTTAGCGTTTTTGTCGCATCGATCCGTGGATTTTGTGTGTGGAGCTGAGCCTGTGTTTTATTCTTTCAGCCGCTGTGATTGGTTTACCGCGTCATCCGATGAACTTAACGAGAATAAGACATTTGATCACGAAATATAAAATAGATTCCTATTTTTTTGACGACCGTTTGCCGAAGTTACTCGAAATGCTTGTAAATCACTTGCCTGACGGCTTGTGGTTTACAAGCTTTTTTCGTGTTCTACCAACATCCCGCGTGGTTTTATTACGCCAGTAATAAAACCACGCTTAATTGCTTAAGTAAAGATTATCAACGTTACCCAAGGACAGATGAACATTGTTTCGATTGTAACTGGACGTTAAGAATAGGAATCATGGTAGGCTTTGTACATTATAAGCGGGAAAACGTTAAATTGTATATTCTATACAATCACCTTCAAAATGACCTATTTCGTTGTACTGCGATGTATAAAGCAAAAACATCTTTCTAGCGTATTAAGTAGCCAGCGTAGATGTATTACTTACCTTCGCAGTTTTCTCCAACAAACCAATCTCCGCACTCACAGTAGTACCTTCCAGGATCATTAAAATGCACCACACATGTACCTCCGTTCTTGCACGGCAAAGTATCGCACACGTTTGCAGCATAGGATGTAGGACTTACAAGTCGATATACGAAGTTGGTCAATGTTGCACCCACCCCTCCCACACACTTTTCTGGAAGGGCCTCTCCATATGTGTCATAGTTGTTAACTATATTTATATCTGTGCGGCAGTCACCAAGGTTTTGCACGGCAAAGTATTCGTAGTCCATGTCACGCGCGAGGTGCGCGCATTTGACGACTGTTGCATGTGGATCTGAGTCGTTGTACGTGTTCGCGAAACTTCCAAACTTGATGTTAAGTAATCGATCGTCATATTTTTTCTCTTTAAAGCATCCCAGAGGATTCTGGTCTGGAAGCGATTCTAAGAGAAAAAATAGAAATCAAGGTCAATACTTTACTGTTCGTGCGTAAGCCAAAGACATCAATTTCTTTATTTTACCTTTTATTTTATTTGTTGATATTGAAAGAAATGGATAAATCACCTCAGGCTAATGGCACTGTAGAAAATTAGCTTTCGATGTTGTTAAGAAATGTTACTAAAGGTGAACTTACCAAATGTGTAGACAACAATACGTTTGTCGATACCGATACCATTCGGACAGTTGGTATCACTGGTGGAGCTTTTGTTGTGATATTCATCGCGCGCATCCGGGCCTGACCGACATTTACCATTGTATCCTAGTGCAAAAAAGTTGTAACTTTTACCAAATGCCAACTCAGAACATGCACTGATTGCTTCCTGAGGCTTATTTTCAGTGACAAGGTCTCTGAAGTCACCAAGTTCATCGGGTAGAAAACTGGATCCGGTATTAAAGCAGGCGATTTTGCTGTAAGAAGGCACTGGGAAAAAGAAGAAAATATTTCATTCAATAAATGGGAAAATGACCTGAACAGAAAAAAGGAAGCGGATAAGTGTATACTTGTGCGAGGTTAATACAATCTAAAGATTGAACAATGGTGTTTGGGCTTCTTGAAAACATTTTGGCCGACAAAAAAAAAACAATTGAAAGGCATTGTGTACAAAGTGACCTGTAGGACATGCCCATTTACGTATGTTATGGAGAGCAAGAGAAATTGGAAATCTCGGGGGGCCGAACCCAAACCCGGAACTAATAGAAATGCCGGATAACTCCGCGATCAAACAGCATGAATCTTTGCACTCTTTCCGTAAATGAAAGGGCGCCCTTCCCAATGGTTTACGCATCGCTGGCTGCCTTCCTATATAGGGGGGGGGGGGGCAACAGACAATAACGTTTCAGCATATTAGAATTTTGTAACTCTCGCGAAATTATCATTCTCCGAAGAAGACCGCAGAAGGCGATCGAACATTTATAGACAAATTTACTTTTTTAGATGAGTTGAAAACGTTTTCAAATTTCTAGCTATGGACACAGATCGCTCAAACAGTCACCATTTTTTTCTTTTCTTTGCCCGTGATAATTCCCTACCTTGGCAGTTTTTCCCGCTGTATCCGTCTGTGCAATGGCAGTGATATAATGAGACATCTTGGTTATCATTACTACAGGTGGCTCCGTTCACACAAGGGTTGCTGTCACACGGGTAGATTCGAACTGAAACACGAAAGAGGGTAAATGTATAAAGCTTAACTGTCATTAGGGGATTTTTCATTACTAACGAAATGTTTTCTTGAGCCCCCAACTTAATACGATCACGCATATTCACTATAAAAATACAATTTAATATGGTGCTCTGCCTATCGACAGGACATTGTTGTGATCTAACCATCTTTGAAAATTTATACCGGTGATAAAATAAGCTTATGAACTTAATATTGATACAAATTAAGTGCCTTATAACGACAAACACACTGTAAACAAATAACAATTTAGTAGTTATCCTGCGAAAGCGAATCAAATATTGCCTGATTCTAAACTAAGAGAGAGTTGCAAGCACGGTGTGGCGCAAGGGCGGATTCATTCTTCAGTGACATCAATTTTACAACAGACACCGTGAATGACAGCATGATTTTCTTTCTCGTTACGCCAGCGTTCACACCAAGCACACACACACTGATCATAAATACTGCATAAGCGTATGATTTGCAACACGGAGCGTCTCGTCACGAGGCCTTTAGCTCTTTATTAGAAGCAGATCACATTTATTACCAGTTCTTGTTCCTAGCGGTTACTCTTTTAAATACATCACAAAGACATAATAAAAATTTTGGTTTGTATCTGATCTAAAAAAGTGTTGGTAAAGACGTATAAAGCTGAATTTTCGGTAACTCTCTGCTACCTTCATCAGAGTTAAAATTGGTTCAGTTTTTCATCATCATATCATCGATCCTTATTGCGCCATTGGACGCATAAGGCCTCTACAGTCTCTCTCCAGCGGGGGCGGTCTTGTGCCGCCTTCCGGATCCCATTCCAGGTCAGGTGCAGGGACTTAAGTTCTTTCTCGGCCGACCTTCGCCAGGTTGTTCTAGGCCTTCCCCGTGCTCGCTTTCCCTCTGGTGTCCAGAATAAACCTTCTTTAGCCACATCGCCGGAGTCCTTCCTCAATACATGCCCAATCCAACTCCATTTCCTGCGGGTTAAGCTCACCATGATGTCCTCTTGTTTACAGATGTTTCGTACTTCCAGGTTGGATATTTTTTGTGGCCATCTTATTCCCAATATAATACGGAGGCACTTGTGGATAAAAACCTTCAACTTTTTAACTACGTCCTGTGTTGTTTTCCAGCTTTCGGAGCCATAGAGAAGCACTGTCTTTACATTTGAGTTGAATAGTCTTAATTTGGTCTTAAGGGAAATCCTTTTGGATCTCCAAACTGGTTTCAGTGCTATGAATGCCTGTCTAGCTTTGCCGATACGCGTTTTTACATCTGCATCGGCACCTCCCTGCACATCAATCACACTGCCAAGGTAAGAGAACTGCTCTATTTTCTCTATCTCATGCCCATCTATCTTTATTTGGCAATTTCTTTTGCATCCAGTGCTCATCCATTTGGTCTTTTTGGTGTTAATCTTAAGCCCAACTCTACGCGCATTGTTCTGTAATCTAGCTGTTTTCTCGCCTAGATGTGTTCCATGGGTGGATAGAAGGCAGAGGTCATCCGCATAATCCAGATCTTCTAATACGGTTGTCAATTTCCATCTGATTCCAGTACGTTGGTGACTTGTTGTTTCTTTCATCACCCAGTCTAGGGTAATCAAAAACAGCAAAGGTGACAGCATGCATCCTTGCTTGACCCCAGTTCAGTTTTTGCATAATAAGTTTTTATACGCCGCCGGTCTCTCTGGATGTTCCCAATGCTAAATAAACTTGTGGAAAATGCACATGCTCATTTACACAGTTAATGTCCTGGATAGAATGCAGCGCTTCTAGGAATAGGCGTTGTTGCCTATTGTTGACATTTCTTTCTAAAATTTCTACATAATCCGGATGAATGTCATGGTCTGTTGTTTCCGCGTGAAATCTTATTGCGCTTTCGTTATTAGATCTTGTGCCTGGCTTGTGCTCTGCGCCACGCGAATTCCATGATCTGCATCATGATCTGCATATTAACAGAAGAATTCAAATCCCGCGCCGTTTTGCCTTATGTGAAGGTATTATAAGAACTAATACGCTGCTTCCTGAAACAGCAAGACATACGATTCGTTTTCAAGTCCAACACCACACTTAGGTTACACTTGATGCAACCGAAGGACGCTGCAGACCTGGCTTAACAAGCTGGAATGAGGAGAATAAATGAGAAAGGGGGATATCTAAATGGTACCATAATTGATTGGCTAGCTATAGGAATGTTAAGACTAACGGGCCTATTTTGACAGCCTATATTGACAGCTAGGTTATATTGACAGCTTGGTCAAGTTACCTGTATTGACAGCTAGGTTAACCGAAAGGTGAGCTGCAGCCAGTTGTTCAGTTTATCACAAGATTTAAGAGTCGATCCGTTGAAGGCTGTACTGTTTCTTACTTTTTATAAGCTCTCAGAAAAAAACGGTTATATCGCCAACGCTAATTCGATCAATTTGCTATTTAAAGAAAGCCCTTAAATTTTTTTAAAATTTTAAGGGCTTTCTTTAATTTCTTTACATAGCGTTATGTCTCTTAATAAACAAAAAGTTAATTTACATAGTTTAATTGTTAAAACAATTAAACTATGGATAAATTAACTTTTTGTTTATTAAGAGACATAACGCTATGTAACCAACTAACCTAATTTTTCAAGTCAACTTAGTAGTCAAGCTTAAGCTTTCTAGTTTCTTTTCAGCCTCCCGGCCACTTTCCTTTGTAACTAACTATATATTACAAAAATGTTCTATTGAACCATGTTTTTGTAATGTCATTGTGTGGCAAATAGAATAAAAAATAAACAACCAGCTGCGGCTAGGATCAAGGCTAAATAAGTAAAAAGGAACGAACCAAATACCTTGGCAGTTTTCGCCTGTAAACCAGTCACCACAGTCACAAGTATATTGTGTCGGGCTGCTTGTGTTACTGGCACAATATCCACCATTCAAACATGGGTTATCAGTGTCGCAAATTGTTTGAGCCACTAAGAAGGAAAGCAAGAGACAACGCTGTTATGTATGAAAGTCAATGCTACGAAACTTAAGAGGTAATAGGAGTTCCCCATATAAGCCTAACGCCGAAATTAGCGCTGCCTGGTTTTGGAAATTTTAAACTTTAACAAGGATAGCAATGCTTTTTCCACCTAAAAAGTCTTTAACATGTTCTATTTTATGTTGTCCTTAACGTAAACTATGATGTAAAAAAGGTATTCGGGGTATTGAACCCGTTTTATCCCTGTCGTAGGGAGACGTGGGAAATAACTACACCTAAAAATGATAGTATGTAATCAAACTCTAGACATCACAACGTCACATACATCACATATTATTGGCATGATATTTTGTAACTACCAGTTCCCTTTTCTGTATCATCATCATATTATGATTTTCTTTGGTTGATTACCTTCGCAGTTTATCCCAGTGAACCAGTCTGTGCACTGACAGTTGTATTTGGAAATGTCGTCAGCATCATTGTTACAAGTGGCGCCATTTTGACATGGATTGCTGTCACATGGGAAGATTTGAACTGTAAAATATACAAGAAAATGATATGTTGTCTAGAATAGTTATTGGTCATGAATGTTACAAATCTGGAACGAATACGTCTGCCAAATGATTAGAGAATGAAGCAGAGACAACGTACACGTTTTTAAAAAGCAGCTAAGGTGATGTTGATTACTAGGTTATATTAAATTTCTACTTGCTGCACTCTGTATGAATTAAATGTGCATTGCACTGTATGGAGCTTAAATATTATTTACAGTAAATATTTAGGCGTGGATACATCGTTAGAAAATTTGTTTTCACATACCTTCGCAATTATCTCCAACGAACCAATCTCCGCATTCACAGTAGTACCTATTAGGATCGTTGAAATGCACCACGCATGTACCTCCGTTCTTGCACGGTGAAGTGTCGCACACGTTTGGACTAGTGAATGCAGGCCTCAGCCGATATACAAAATTAGTCAATGTTGCACCCACCCCTCCCACGCACTTTTCTGGAAGGGCCTCTCCATATGTGTCATAGTTGTCAGCTATATTTATATCTGTGCGACAATCACCAAAATCCTGCACGGCAAAGTATTCGTAGTCCATGTCGCGCGCGAGGTGCGCGCATTTGACGACTGTCGCGTGTGGATCTGAGGCGTTGTACGTGTTCTTAAAATTTCCGAACTTGATATTAAGCAATCTATATTCATTTTTTTTCTCTTTATAGCAGCCCAGAGAATTCTGTTTTGGAAGCAATTCTGTAATGGAAAACAAGACCAGAATTACTCTCTATATATCATCCATAAACATCCAATTTGATATCTAACGGAAACAATTAAAACTAATGATTTTAAAAATTGATTAATTAAAATCGTTTAAGAATGACATACCAAAGGTGTAGACAACAATACGTTTGTCGATACCGATGCCATTCGGGCAGTTCGTATCACTGGTGGAGCCTTGGATGTGATATTCGTCGCTCGCATTCGGGCCTGATCGACATTTACCATTGTATCCCAGCGCAAAGAACTTGTAACCTTTACCAAATGCCAACTCAGAACACGCACTGATTGCCTCCTGAGGCTTATTTTCGTTGACTAGATCCCTGAAATCACCGAGTTCATCAGGTAGGAGACTGGATCCGGTATTAAAGCAGGCGATTTTGCTGAAAGAAGGCACTGGAAGAAGAGAAAGGAAAACATTTCGAAAATTATCAGTTTCGAAAGTGTCTTTATAGGACTAATGGCAAGGCTTAATGTGTATATAGATCTTTAAGTTGCTAATTTCAACCTTACAATCTAATAGCTCACAAGTAAAGCTGCATAGATTATACACTATTTAGCAATTTATGTATTTAGAATTGATATCCAGCAAGTAAAATTTGTGACTCTTTCAATTTAAAAATCTGGAGCGATTTTTATCTTGCAGTTCGCTCGTGGGCCCGCCACTGGGTCACAAGTCAAAAGCAATTTTCATTTAGGCAGGAAGGCCCTTTATCAGCACTTGGCTGGTATCAACAGGGGCTCTGCTTAAATTATGAGTATAAAACAAAAGATAAGACGCCGTGTTGTCCCTGGAGGTGAGACTAGCCCCAGATTTCTTCTCGTTTTTAAAGTCTTAATGAAAATGCGTCATCAGCAAGTTGTCCACAATAAATTTGCGTCAAATGTTCAAAACGTGGTAGGCAATTATCGTGTTCTGCGGAAAATGCGCGAACCTTATTGGTCTTTTAAAATATTCGCATAGGACAGGAGTTTTTGAATCGAAGGAATGATCAGATATATGTTTTGAAAGCAGTTTTGCAAACTGGTTATTAGGAAGATTAAACAATTCTCTCGAATATCTTTTCGTAGAAACAATAAGAGAGTCTAATAGAATCTCAGCATATATGTTCTATTGAAAATATGTGAATCGGATTCTTATTAAAGTAAGCACTTATACACATACATATATATAGGTATACGGTAGTCTAAGACATCTAATGCCCTCATCTCTAGAGATCCACCTTGTGTACCACAAGTGTTGAATCACCGAGGTGGGGAAAATAAGAACTTTTCTCCTATTACCACCATGCCTAACGCAGTGCTGACGAGTCCCAAAGAGGACGAAACAGCAGTCCACTGCTAGGCTGGTGTGTTACCTCAGTCTAGAGATGAGCAAAGTGAACATACTTGAGCGTAGTGAGTCCATTTCACTAATAAATTGAACATAATCGGATTCTTATTGTTGGCTATTTGTTTACAGAATATGATAGCGAGAGCGTTGCTCTTAAAAGGGAAATTAATCCATAATTTTGGTTTAAAATAACCAAATATATAAAATAATAGCATTCTTACTGTAATCCCTTAGAAGAGTTTTCACCCTCGCTTTGTTTGAGCGATAAGGTCAACTCGGCGCTTTTCTTCGTTGACTATTCGCTCATAGAAAACATAGACCTATTATTCGATGGTAATTAAATAAAAAAAAATAACACCTAACGGTCACAAGTGCGTCTTCGTAACCTCACTTCTTTACATTTTTATCCCGTGATTATTACACGCGGAGAAAAACAAGATAGAAATTCCGTATTGCTAACAGTACAGCTACGTACATGTACAGTACTTATTATATGTGTTAGTGTTTTATTTCGACAAGTTTTTCGCGTTAAAATTCCCTACCTTGGCAGTTTTTCCCGCTGTATCCGTCGGTGCAATGGCAGTGATATAATGAGACATCTTGGTCATCATTACTGCAGGTGGCTCCGTTCACACATGGATTGCTGTCACACGGGTAGATTCGAACTGAAAACACGAAAGAGGGGGATTTTTTGTAGTTTTAACTCCAAAGTAGGGACTTAATTTCTAGCTAGTAAACTCTGATTCGCTCAGCTCGATCTCAGAGAGGGATTGTTGTTCGATTCCTGGAAATAATTTATGTTAACGCATTGACCTGCAAGAGGGGGATGCCAACACATCCCCCCTCCCCCAACATGAATTTCTGACAACACCTTAAAGTTAAACCACACCCCCAACTTGATATCCTAAAGCTCTTAGCAGTTGATATATAATTTATCCTTCGGGACATTTCAATGTGACAGCTGAATGCCAATGGCTCTTTTCTTACCTCATTCACAAAACGATAAAACGCGTTTACTTTTTAAATTATCAGTGGCGTTTCAGTATATAGTTGTTTCCGTTTTCCAAAATATTAAAAAGTCGTCAAAGAAGTTTTCTTTTGAAGGCTCTCTTTGGTCAATCCCTAATATGGCTTGATATGGTATAATAACTGGTGTTGAAGGTTTAGACTGATGGGTCTGTCACCAGCTTGGTCAGCAAAAATGAGCGTTTCAGCCAAATGTTTTATCAAATTATTTGATATATAAAGCTTCTTTTTTTTAACGGAGTTAGCACAGCGGCCGGGATCGAAGCTTAGTAAGTAAAACAACCCAAAAAGAAAGCAAATACCTTCGCAATTTGTGCCTGTAAACCAGTCACCACAGTTGCAAGTGTATTGTGCTGGGCTGCTTGTGTTACTGGCACAATAACCACCATTCAAACATGGGTTATCAGTGTCGCAAATTGTTTGAGCCACTAAGAAATAAATCAAAAGTTAGCATTACAAAGAATAATAGTAGAGTAAGCTGGTTTTTGCAGTCTTGCGATAACGCAAAGGCAATATAAATAAAGCAAAGGCAACGTATACAATACGCTTTATTAGGTCAAGAAGATTCCCTTGTCTGACCAACTCAGAGACATGTCTCTGGGTTCAGGGATGTTTTGCACTGAATAGGCTGAACTAAGTTTTGTGTGTTGTATTGAGGGAGTATACTTACTAGTGTACCTTATGATATAAAGAGACTAGTCGGAGTAGTCAGCCTGGCGAGTTCAGTTGTGTTGTAGAGTTCTGTTAACGTCAAAATCAGTAATGTGGGTAATCATTCTTAGACATTCAGATGTAATGCCGTAGAGCTGTTACAAAAAAACTGAAAGGCGAAGAGTAATCACGGAGTCGCGTGCAAGTACAGATTGACATTATCTTTCACTACCAGTTTCCTTCTACGTATTATAATGATACGAGGGATGATTGTCTTTAGTTGATTACCTTCGCAGTTTATCCCAGTGAACCAGTCTTTGCACTGACAGTTGTATTTGGAAATGTCGTCAGCATCATTGTTACAAGTGGCGCCATTTTGACATGGATTGCTGTCACATGGGAAGATTTGAACTGTAAAACACGAAATATAAATTCTACGTATACTGAACGTTGAATTGTCATGAATGGTCAATGATCTTTTCTATGGGGATGTATACCGATAGCTAATCAATGCAGAGAAAAAGTGGCGACAGCTTAATTGCTATTTGTTGATGGATACAATAGGTGTTCACATTAGACCTTAAACTTGTTCAGAAAAAACATATTTCAACGAAACATGCTTGTTATTGCATTGTTCACATTATGTGTCCGTTTCAAACACGTTTCATGCCTGGTGTGTAGTTTATGCGGTTTAACGGAACTTGCATTAATCTTGTGCACTTTAACCAAAAAATGTAGCTCGAAATTACTACAAAATTTCAATTATTTTTTTCTTGTGCCAATTTTAAAGCCCTATGGAGGAGAAAGACTTTCAAGCGTTTAGCAAGGCGTCAGTATTGTAAGAAGTTGCGTTATCTTCAGTACAAGAAGAATTGCTTGTGAATTTTGCTTTTGCATCGCGATGCTGCGCGCTTGTCTCCACAGTCGTAAACGTTCGTGGTGGTGTTCTTCCAACTATTCTGCTTTCTACCCATCGCCGATCATTCCTGTTAAATTGCTTCATCAGCCCATATTTTAAATAAAAATTTTGGTCTCATAGTAATTCCAGTTTAAAACCTTTTAGGCGCTCTCTCCTCCTCCAATACTTTTCCAAAACTGCAAAAATGTTATTATCCCAACTTAATTACATGTCAAGAGTAAGACGTGTTTCCGCGTAAGCTGCACAAAATTAACAGTAATTTCTTCAGTAAGGTTCGAAACCACAGTTCTTTGAGTTATGGGTGGAAAGCTAGCTGCACTCTTAATCGATAAAATATGTCTTGCACTGAAGTTCGCATGTATGGCAAATAGTTAGAGTAAATAGAGAAGATGTCTTACATGAAAATCGCTCTTTACCTACCTTCGCAGTTATCTCCAACGAACCAATCTCCGCACTCACAGTAGTACCTATTTGGATCGTTGAAGTGCACCACACATGTACCTCCGTTCTTGCACGGTGAAGTGTCGCACACGTTTGGACCAGTGAATGCAGGCCTCAGTCGGTATACAAAATTAGTCAATGTTGCACCCACCCCTCCCACACACTTTTCTGGAAGGGCCTCTCCATATGTGTCATAGTTGTCGACAATATTTAAATCTGTGCGACAGTCACCAAGGTTTTGCACGGCAAAGTATTCGTAGTCCATGTCGCGCGCGAGGTGCGCGCATTTGACGACAGTCGCGTGTGGATCTGAGGCGTTGTACGTGTTTGCAAAGCTCCCGAACTTTATGTTAAGTAGTCGAGCGTCATACTTTTTCTCTTTGAAGCAACCCAGAGGATTCCGTTTTGGAAGCAATTCTATATAAAAAAAAATAAGAAATCAAGGCCAATACCTTACTGTTTAAACATTCATTGTAAGTGTTCGATTCGATAAATGTATTTACATTCGGCGGAACTTAACTGTAAGTGGCGGTGACAGAGATGTAAATAGTTTCTCATTGGTATGAACGCACGTGAGCTGTTATGGCGTTAATTGACTCTATTGTTGTAACGTTATAAGGATTAATAGTTGTAATGTATTCATCTCAGCTCTCGAACTTTTCAACTTTTATTTTATACACTTTTGCTATCTTTGTACTTTACCTTTAACCCCAAAGGGGCACGCGCCTGCATTTGGTTGGGGAGTACGTTCCCATTTTTCCCCCTGGGTTTTTGGGTTTTCGTACCAACGGCGTATAGGCTTGAAGTCCAAGTAGTGTTTCAGTTTTGTACGTTTGAACATTATACTTGACGAGGACGGTATTAAATACTCGGACGAGTTCGAGCTGCACACCCATTTCGTCTGTTTGATAGTCGTGAATATAAATAAGAACTACAAAATATCCCTACCAGAGTCTTTGTCTGCCTTACATGTCAAGTAATAGAGGATAATACATGGTTGCGCGAAGATATGAAATTTATCTTCGAGTATCGATTTTGAACACGAGAAGATATATTTCATATATCCAAACAACCATGTATTATTCTGTTTATTATATAAGCCTACTAATTACGATGTTTTTGACGATTTTCCGAGATTTCCGACCATTTTCCGAACATGTCCGAAGAGTATTGAAACATGGCAAACTCTGCGAGCTGATTGGTCAACATGATATCACATGTGTGGATACCATTTTTATCCACACGTGTGTGATACCATTTTTATCGATTTGCTACCACTCGCTATACCACTGCAGTTTATATAATAAATAATAATAGACAGAGATTGAATACTACTGACTAGTAGTTACATTTTATATAATTAGTCTACAATGATATATTTTAAGTTGTAATGTTAACTTACCAAAGGTGTAGACAACAATACGTTTGTCGATACCGATGCCATTCGGGCAGTTCGTATCACTGGTGGAGCTTTTGTTGTGATATTCATCTTGCGCATTCGGGCCTGACCGACATTTGCCATTGTTTCCCAGCGCAAAAAACTTGAAAGTTTTACCAAAAGCCAACTCAGCGCATGTGCTGATTGCCTCCGGAGCCTTATTCTGATTCACTAGGTCTCTAAAGTCACCGAGTACATCAGGTAGGAGACCGCTGTCATGATGAAAGCAGGCGATTTTGCTGAAAGGCGGAACTAAAGGTAAAACGAAAAAACGATGATTCAATTCTGCTACTGTAAAGGAAAAGTTATTAATAATACAATGAAAATAAAGGAAACGGTAACCGTAGTTTTCATCATCTTACAGACTTAAGACCGGAAATTTGTCGAGGAGATCGTCATGACAAGCGGACTATGTTTTAAATAATAAATTTAAAAGTAAATACGAAACATCATCCCATTATGCTTTTATGCTCGAACCAAGTGGTGGGTGCCTTCCTATCAGTCTGAAATAAGGTCAACCAGACACACCAAGAAGGACATTAAATTTATTATCAAGTGATTTTTTTTAGCGTAAAATGTAAAGGGTGAGGAATTGGGGGGGGGGGGGGGTGGTGCATGGTTCTTCCAGTCAGCAAAGAAATACTTTCTTGTTAAAAATGTGGGTATCAGGTGTGAATATGATCTGTACCGCATGCTGCGTTCCTCGTGACTGCCTTTAGCTAAACAGCGGCGGGAAACATACCTTGGCAGTTTTTACCGCTGTAACCGCCTGTGCAGCTACAATGATATAATGAGACATCTTGTTCATCATTTGTGCAAGTGCCTCCATTAACACAAGGTTGACTGTCACAAGGGAAGATTCGAACTGAAACAATGAAAATAATCTTCAATTTCTAAAACATGTTACCTGTAAAAAATGTTTAAGTGTGCATACGAGCCTAGAAGTCCATAAGGCCGAGCTTATGCCGGTTTCCGTATCATGAAGCGACTAGGAGTAGTTTCTACTTCTCCCTGGATGGGATGCTAGTCAATCATAGGGTCAATACATTACCCCCAGCATTAAATTCGCCGGTACCCATTTATACACCTGGGTGGAGAGAGGCACTGTGAGAGTAAAGTGTCTTGCCCAAGAACACAACGAAGTGCCTCAGCCAGGGCTCGAACCCGGATTGCTCGATCCAGAATCCAGCGCACAAACCATTTTGGCCACCGCGGTTCCCACATGTTAGCCTGTATTATCGCGTGATTTACGACACGTCCAGGTTAATTCTGGCCCCCTCTTATTCAGAGTACATTATAGTGTAAGAAATATTGAATTTTGTAATGCATGGAGATAATTATTGGGATAACAAATTGACTTATTTACATGTATTATGTCACGTCCCAGACTTGCGTTTTGCCAACTATTTTGCAGGTTCTCCAGCAGTCCTGACTCTTTGTAAAATCAAACCCACCCTTAGGTTTTTAAATGACGAAGGATTCTAAAGATATCTGCCCGCACAAACAAAGGAGACCAAGCCAGGTTAAGTACATTCTCCATAATAATAACTCAGGTATTAAATCACCTTCGCAGTCCTTTCCAGTATACCATTCGCCACATGCACACGTGTACTCTGCGGGACTGTCTACACTGCTGTTACATGTCCCTCCGTTCATGCATGAATTATCAACATCGCATATAGTTTGTGCCTCTAGAGAAAAAATATATACATTGGTTAAATTCGTCGTAAAACTCCGGGGATATTCTAAACAATAATTGTCGTAAACCTCACGTGCCGGCCTCTGGGAACGAAAATATTATATCAAGGCGGCGACGACCACCAATCCTCCCATTAAAGAGAAAAAAAAAGCCAGTTTCATCACTTTCACTTTCATACAGTGCAAGACCCGTTGTATGGATAGGAGGCTCGGTTGAATAAATAAATATGGTTATTTGTAGTATTTTCCTTCCCCATAAAACTCATGGTCGAAATCAGTTTTTCCTGATTAAACCAGTCCCGTAAGGATTTCAGTTTATACCCTCCTATTATATATACAAAGACTTCAATGCTGGGAAACATTTTTTTGATCAAAATGCTCCTTGATAAAATATGGGATAATATAATGCAATACTGATATATTACCTTGGCATCTTTCGCCTGTGAACCATTGTAGACACTGGCAGTGATACTTGGATATATCGTGAGGGTCGTTACTACATGTTCCGCCATTAAGACACGGTTTGCTATCGCATGGATAGATTTGAACTGCATTGGAAGAATGACAAATTCAAGTCGTCTTTTAATGCACTTTTTCTCAGAAAACTCATCAAGTAGTTGAAAAACCATGAAGGTTGTACCAAATAAATTACCCGGAGGCCATAGCTAACAAATTAACAAATTAACAAACAAACAAATACATAAAAAAAAGGAAACAATAAAATTAGTAAATGATTAATTCATAAAGAGTTAATAGAGGGAAATGGTTATGAAGCCAGGCAAAGTTTTTTGTTATAGACTTTTGCTCGCTGTTTTGGGTGGTTGACATGCAGTGCACAAAACCGGAAAAAATACAATAGGCGGTTACGTGTGTTCATGCAACTAACCAATAAAAACATTCCGATTAGGTAACTCATGCATAGTGTATGAGCGCAAAACAAAAGATGTGCACTGTCATGGACCTTCTAACCTAAATCTTGGCCTCTCTTTTTTTGCTTCTTTGATGTTTGCCGGGCTTCTTAACCATTTCCCATTATTAACTATGATTAAATAAAAGAAAATGTGTTTTTGCCTTCACAATTTTTGCCAGTGAACCAAGCGCTACAAGCACATTTGTACTGAGATGGATCCATAGCCAAATCACTACTACAATAGCCATCGTTGACACATGGGTTGCTTTCACATGCACTCGACAAAACTGTCAAAATAGAAACGTCGATATTAACACGCTTGAACGGATTGTTACACTAATGCTAGGCAGTAATAATTTCCCAAACTAAGAAGTTGATGTTACCATGTTTCTCAATATGTATTTCAACGGACCCGAAGTGCACTATAAGTAAATTCAAAATGATTCATCTGTGGTTCAACGCACACAAGGCCAGAAGGACATAAAATACATGCATCAATGCTCAATCCATCACAGCGGGTACACATAGTAACCAAAACATATATTGTCGACCTGCTCCCAACAAAATCATCTATCGTAAATCCCGCTGTAAAGGTTCTGATTTTTTTTCTGTAGTACGTTCTTTGAAACTGCTATCAAAGTTGGTTGGTATTTCCGAAAATAACACTCATTTGTATTAAATAATACGTATAAAATAATACATAATATTTTAAGAGGAGGCCTCCAATCATCTATGGGTGGTTTTCAGAAGGGACCTCTGAGAAAATAAAATACATTAAAATCTAAAATACAATAAAAAGACAAAACCTATGCGGTAAGCTAACTAAGATTAAAAACTAGAACAAGAATTAAAATACTAAACATATCCGCAGCCCATTACACTGAAAAAAATATCATGGCTCACCTTTACAGTTAGTTACACTAAAAGTTCCTGACCTACCTCCACAGTTAGGCCCAGTTATCCACGGAGGGCATTGGCAGTGGTACTTTGAGACGTCTTGATTGTCATTGACACAGGTGCCATCGTTGTAGCATGGACTGCTGTCGCACGGATAAATTTGCTCTAGTAAAAAAGGGAAAACGTTTCTTACTCTTTCTATTCTTTAGTTACCATTTTTTACCAATGGCAGATTTTGTCTGTCCAGAGGCGAACGTTTGGTGCAGCTAAGTTACATAAACGTTTTTCTTTTGAATGAAAAAAAAAAACGAAAAACAGGGAATCCAGCTACTGTTTCCTTTTCCAACCTTTTCACAATGAGTCATTATCTGCTTGATTTTTTTCATCTGTTGTGGGGGCGTGGCGCAATGGATGTACAGCTGCACTTGTAATTCAGAGTAGAATGGGTCTTGTTCGAATAGTTAGGGTATCGTGTTTTCGTTTCTTTTTTATGTTCTCTTTTCCAACGTATCATTTCGTTATGAACATATCCATTTATTGCAATCAGCAGCTGTACTGCGTTTGCCTCTCCGTCTCCTGTATTTATAAAATCACGTGAAGTCTTTCATCATTTTAGAACTTGTAAAGATAATAATGGATTTTGAACTTTTTCGGCGGTAGAGTATTTCGATTCCAAACTCAAAAGGGGCGTCTGTTTATTGGAGGAGGAAAACTTTACGTAAGACTTTTTTTAAGAAGGTTTTCTCGCCCTCGGTTAATGATGCGCAATAAATGCGCAAGCGCTATGCACTTTAGTCTAGAGATTAACAAAATGTCTAACATTGAACGATGGAAGAAGCAAAGGAGTGAAACTGACCTTACTCCCGGGAACTCGGAAATTGGCCTAACCATTTTCCAAATTAAAAATCTAAGACTATGTCGCCATTACTTAAATACTAACAGAAGCTTTTATGCTTCTGATACTCAAAACAGAACATTCACTCTCAATATTAGGCTTACCTTGACAAGTGTATCCAAGAGGTGAGTTTATGTCATCAGGAATACAAGTTGCTTGGTTTTCACACGGATTACTGTCACATGGGTTGATCTTCACTGTACAACGATACGTAGCTCTTAATAACAATTAGTAAGCTTTCTTTAAACACTTGAACGAAAACTGTAATAAAACTCTTTACTGGCGTTACTTCGTTATACTTTATTACGCTATTATAGTAAAGTATTTTTGCTAGTGTTCCGTAATAGGCTATTGCATTAAATTTTTGTTCCCGTCCTGTGGAGGAACAGTGGAATTCTTTGGGGGTAAGGGGAAAAAAAGCTCATGGATTTCCTTAGGTGCCAGATAAGAAAAACGAGAATTCTTAAGGGGGAATGGGTGAAAAGCTATGGAAATCGTAAGGCGTAAAATCCTGGAAAACCCATGCAATTCCTAGGGGCGAACGCTTTTTAATGGAATTCTTGGTGTCTTACCTCATTTTCAAAGAATTTCATTGGAGTATAAGGCATTTTCAGTACATTTTAGACATTTTTAATGGATTTCTTTAGGGGTAAGAACGAAATACCTTAAAATAGCTTTCTTCAACAGGGGGGGGGGGGGATATTAAATGCAACAGCCCAATTGTACCGCATAGTATTTATCCGACGTAAGCTTAATTCTAAACTGTAATCAGCTTTAAGCTTTTTTCACATTTTCTTCTTATCCTGTATTAGAAGAAAAGGAATTTGAAATTAAAAATAACAGCGTTACATGCATGTAAGTATTTTAATTCTCCAAATATTAATATCAATAAAAGATTGTAAAATTTATTTAAAAATTTAATATTAATTTAATGTTAATTTAATTATATTAAAAGAATTATCTCGCTATTTACCTTCGCAAAAGGAACCAGTAAAACCATTTTGGCATAAACACGGGCTATCCACAGAGTTGCCATTACAAGTTCCACCATTCTTACATGGATCTTGACTGCAGACCTCATTCATACCTAGTAGCAAGTTAATACAGGAAATTACATTTATTCAAAAATTACAAGCTTTACTTATACTGCTTTTGTGGAATTTTCCAAGCTTAAAACTGTTTTTAAGATCCGACGTTTTGACTAGTTCCACTAGTCTTCCTCAGGTTTGATGTAAAACGATATTGTCAATATGGCAGATTGTTAAGTTGTTTAGCTTGGTGACCCCACACTAAGGCATATCGTGATCATTACACGACGTGTAAGTCATGTCAAAATGCGCGCGAATTGCAGTCTTCTAAGGCCCATCAGATAAACATATTAATACGATAATCGTGCGCGCGAGGGTTTTTAATCTGATGTTTTATTTTGTAAATAAGCATAACAATTTTTTCGAGTATAAATATAGTATCGTAACGTATCATTCGTTTGTTATGTTAACATCATGGTTGATGGATGAATAAATAAAATGATAAATAAGTAAATATGTTTACTTCTGTCGTAATTAAGCACTCTAGTTCAGTTGCATAATGACTCATAGTCCCCAGTGTGAGAACTACAGCACACAGCACAAAACTTTTAGAAGACGATTTGCTTTTAATTTGATATGCACTACTGTACTGCAGACCAGTCGGCCTGGCTTTCTACTGTACTTTATATTCATACCCAGAATATTATTTTCATCACTAACGCACGGTATGTTAACGTTGCATGGTATCTGTTTTGATGGTGGATTGTGCCTGTGGGCGCATGTCAAGTCCGGCACTGTGGAGGTTGCTCCGTTCTCGCTTGTTTGTTGACAGATCACGTGACGTGCCATGATGCCGGGACCACATGAGGTTGAACACTTGGGAGCAGAGGAGAAGGAGTAAATTAATGACCGTGAACATGTACTTAACGCGCTAAGTTGAGACATTTAAGACATTAAAGACATCAACTAGCTCATTCGAGACATAAGAAAACGATTACATTAAGACTGATATAAACGATCCGGAAAATTATACAACAAAACCTTCCAAAATCTACTTAGTCAATACCAGTTTTATCCCCCCTCGCATAAGTTATATTACTTACCGTGGACCAGTCTGAGTTAACAATCCACTCAGCAGGACATATAATCACATTACAAACTTCATTCTCCGAAGAAAGGACCGGCTTAGTTTCTGCTAAACAGGCGGAGTCCGGTACAACTACCATTTCATTGGAGGAAACTTTTTGTCGGCAGACGACACTACGTGTTTGAGTTCCCCCGCCGCAGGTTTTAGAACATGGTGACCACTCTGTAACGTACCACCTGCGAAAAAAGGGTTTCAGTAATATAAAAATGAAATTTTTGCAAATAACTTAACACAGTCTTGTGACTAAACAAGCAGTCGCTGAATTATTGTTATTCTGTCAAGAATAGTGTACAGGAGCAGTCTTATCTCCATACAAAACAAAAAAAAACGCCGTTTCCACGTATTATATAAACTATGATAAAACATAGCTTTTTATCCAAAGCGAGTGGCTTTAAAGTCAAAGCCATACCTTTGGCTTTTTATTATAAACTTCTACCTGATAAATTACGTTAGACACGTCACTTGTCAGTTGAGGTGTCTATATCAGCTAAAAAAAATGCTGGGATGTTCGTGAAGACAAATCACTTAAAATAACAAACACTGAACGTACTCGGGTTCACAAGGTTGTGTGTTGCATTGCCTTGAGCTTGGTGGTTTGTTTAGTAAATCGCAGGCTCCATCAGATACAACAGTATTGTCTTTTGTTTCAACACAACGCACATCACGCTCCTGAACCCCTGTAAATACAAACAGAGAAGAATCAAACAAGATCTCTTTTGTATACAATACACATTACTTCCACCAAGACAGAGAGTTCCATACAATGAGAGAAAGAGATAAAGGGCGCTTTCCATTCGACCAAAAATTCCGGAAATGTCGGAACAAGAGCGAATGGTACATAAATTTCCTGGGAAAGTTTCCAGAAAATCCGGAAAGTGTCGACTTTCCGAAATGCGAACCATTCAACCGAAAATCCTGAAAATTCCATGAGAAAAATCAAATGGAACTGAAAGTTCCCGGAAATTGTTTTCGAAAATTTGGGTCTACCTTGCGAGGTTGTCCTCTTTTCCGGAAATTATGAAAAAAAAATATTAATTTACACTCAGCCAAAGTTCCTTCGGCAACAAAATAAAGCGATTTGAGCAGCTGAAAGCAGCTACATGTGTTAAGAAAGCATTCTTGAAACTCCAAATAAAAATATAAGGTTAGCTCGGTTGTTTTTTTCGTTGTTGTTTTGCAGGCGGCAGCAAAGAAATGTACAAATATTTATAACGCGCGTGCAGGCTACGCCATTGTATTGCTCATTTAACCTTTTGGGTTGGCGACGTTTTCATTGCTTGTGTGCCTTTTGAAAGATCCCTGTATTCGTGGCCAATATGTCATTCATGGCGGTTTTTTCAGTGCTCGAGTTATACGTGCAGCAAATCTGCTACAGTACATTATTTAAATGCACCGTAGAAATTTCCATATTAGACGCAGCACCTTATGCAAATTTTGTTTTGCCTTCCGTGCAGTCAACCGGAAGAGTTGGAAAATGCTGTTCCATTCGCCACTGGAATTTTTCGGAAACTAAAACCAGGATTTTTGGTCGAATGGAAAGCGCCCAAAAATACTACACTCGGATGAGTACTTTTGATGAAATTTCTGAAGTTAGGAAACAAAATGAAGTTAAAAATTTAATACATTTTCTTCATGGAAACTTCAAAATATAAAGAGTAAACGGATGATTGAAATCGCAAAAAATATATTCTGTTTAACAATTAGCAGACTTTTACTAGTGTTTTAATGCAAATACTGCAATTATTTGATTGGCGAGCTATCGTACAGTGAAAATTTGACAATTTATGTGTACTGGCTAAAGGAAGATCGTTTACAAAATGGTTTGGGGAAATCGCTAATACGAAATGTTATTAAATATTTTAAATTACTTAAACGCCAGAAAATTACAACAATACTAGTTTAATTTTCTCAAAATAAGTTATTGAGCCGGTGCAAGTCCAGAATTTAAATTATGATAACTCAGTCTATTCCAGTTGATTCTTACCTCCTGAGCATGTCACAGAGCAGACTGACCAATCAGTCATGTTCTTCCAAACATAGGAAAGAACTGGCGCAGATTCACCAGGCAGGATCGGCCTTCTTACGGAATAGTTTACTCCTTGAGTCTCTTCGTGTACTCGTAGAAACTAAGCAAAGACAAGATTATTTAATGTTAAGGTGTTGCCTGTCAGTGCAAAAGCTAGCATAGTCTTGGAATGGCTCATAGAGTTTTGTGTGCAGTGTCTTGATTAGTCTCATGTGACTATTTACATCTTTCAGACTTGGAATTTGAATTCATAATGAGTTGGTCATCTAACACGTGAGAGGTCCAACGAAGTTAATGATCAAGAGTAGGTGAGTGAGGACGGGTGGGAAAGAGGAGGTGGAGAGAGAGAAAGGGGGTCAAGGGGTAAGGTGCAAATCAAAGATCTCTTCGAGATATCGACTTTTTTGCATGAAGTTAGTATGAGTAGGAGGTTTATCCTGGGCATTGTTGTTCGAACATAGCATGGAAGAATTCAAACGTCTTTCAGTTCAAGCATTTTTTTTATTTTCGCGGAGGAAATGCTGTATTTGTCAGTCGCGACGGCTGGGTGCTTTGCGACTCATATACTTTGGCTTGGTTGAAAATGGTAAACTTTGACGTTTGCCTTTAATCGAAATAGTTGTTTCCTTTCGAGTTAGAAAGATTTCTACTCGGCTTAATGCAGGGTTCTCGATAAAGGTTACGCACGACAGAGTTACCTTTTGTCTCGTCACGCAATCTTAACCCCACATTGAGAAGTAAATTTTCGTTTGAATATTACCAAAAGCCGCTTCTCCTCGCGTTATTCTTTACCTTACGGCTACACATGCCATTTCTAACGACTACATTTCCAGTAAAACAGTTGCTGTTTATTTTTCTAATGGCGATGCATTATTTTCTGAATACATTCTTCATATATACCCACACCCCCGGCCCACACCGAAAAGAAATCCCTTGAATTGAGAACGCGAATAAATGATTATTTACTCGTGTTTAGCGTGACTAACGCAATAGATTGTCGCGAAAACAAATCCTTTAGTTTGAATATTAGCGCCGCTTTAGTATGTGAAAGACTTGTATTAAACAGTACAAATTTCCGTTCTTAATCATTTTAGGTTAAATATTAGCGCCCCTTCAGTGTGTGAGACGCTTGTACCAGTACAACGCTTTAGACTGTGAAAGACTTGACGTTGCCTTCATGGGCTGAACCACTCACATTCTCGATTAGTTGTGTCATATCTCATTTGAGATACTCACGCATAAAAATAATTGTTATATAACGTTTATACATGTGACAAGTCACGTTTTTAACACGAGATCGCAAGTGTTGACGCAATACTAATGAGAGACCCTTTCATCACCCACAGCGGAATATGTGACAAGTCACGTCTTTAACACGAGATCGCAAGTGTTGACGCAATACTAATAAGAGACCCTTTCATCACCCACAGCGGAAAGAAATCCCTTGAGAAATTAAAACAGTCCCTTGTGAAATTAAAAAAGTCCCTTGAGAGTTAACAAGAATGTGGTTCCAAATTTTGCCTCACATAACTGCTATTCTCCTACTTTCGCTTGTAAACAAGCAAAAAAAGTCGAAAAAACCATCAAAATCCTACCACAACTTTAAGCCTCTCATTGGTTGGTCCACGTATCTCAAGGGTATCTTTATATTGAACATTCTTATGCTTGTAGATTATCTGAGCTCCAGCGTATTCAATAGTTTTGGAATAGACGTAAGGTACATTGATAAGGTTTTTTCCATACACATCCTGGATGCCTGGAAAGGAAAGAAATGCACTGTGTAAACATGTTTGAGTTCAAAACAAAAGTAAAATACCTGGAAATGTGAAATATTGTTTGAACAAAATTAGTATTTTTCCTGTTTTGTTACGTTTTTCTAAGATTCTGTACACATTTATATACTCAAGGTTTTTCTCTTTATGGAAGCATTGTTTGTTTCATTTGCAGCTGCCACGTTATGGTTAGTAATCTTCGAGCACCTTTTTGTTTTCATAAGTTACTGACCTATTACGTTGTATGTTTGACCACTCATTTTTTCGAAATAGGCAAGTGCTGTTCCGGGAGGCAATTCTTTTACCAAAACGGCGTCCCCGACATCTGCAACGAAGTTAATTTAACCTTATCAGTGGTATTCGCAACTGGAAGAATAATAAAGGGAAAAATGGAAAATGGACAATAACTTAAGCAAAAAGAAACCTGTGGTGAATATGAAATAAAATTAGGTGTGAGAGAAGATAGAAGCATGGGATTTCGCAAAGAGAAAACAGTCAATATTTCGTAAGAGATAAGCAGATGATCCCCGAGTTCCAGTTAACTTACTCGCAATCTTGTCAGTAAAGCTGTCAATTATATCGAAGCAAGAGTCAGCTTTGCCGTCGCATACACCACAACGATCCGTCTTTTTTCTGGAATTCAGCAAGTGATCACAGCCAACAACCTAAAAAGTATTATTATATAGATATTTACAACAATCCTATACCCATGTAACAACTTTGAAACAAAGGAGTAAAATAAAACCAAACGACATGCATCAATGGATTTAAGTCTGAAGTTTTCATTAATTCGATCAAATTTGTTACGGAAGTATAAAAAGCATGACCCTACTTCCTTGCCAAAAGATTTGATTTGGACTCTACTGTCTAATTTTTATTATTTCATTGTTTTTTAGCCTTAAAATGTGTTTTTTGACAATTTATTGAAGAACACCAGGTGATATCCGCGCGATTTCACAGGATCATTGTAAATAGCTGTCTAATTAAGGAAACAGGGGAACATACAGAACTTATTATAAATGTCCAGGTTTCGTCCTTTTAAGCTATACAAGGTTGCAATGTACACTAACCTCAGGATTTCCTTTGATGCAAACATCAAAACTGTTAGTCGCTACTCGGGTTGCATCTTTAACAGTTCCTTTCGGATACACCAAGTTACCGACCCGACAGTACAGTCCACAGGGATCTGAATGGAAATGGGATTGAAATTGCAACAGAATTTAACAGCATACGAGGTTCATATTGTATTGCGGTTTTTATTATATAAACTGCATTGGTTTAGCGAGTGGTAGCAAAACCGGCGATATAAATGGTATCACACATGTGTGGATAAAAATGATATTTACACATGTGTTATATCATTTTGACCAATAAGTCGAAACGTCTTCGGATCTTCCGCCGCAATCTTCGGTAATCTTTGGAAATTTTCGGAAAATTGGGAAAATGTTCGGAATCATTCGTACGAACTTCGGACAACATTTTGAAAATCTTCGGAAATCTTCGGAAAATGGTTGGTGATCTTCGGAAAATCAAACTTCAAACCTAAATTCAAAATAAACTAGTCACGACAAAAGTTTAGAAAAT
Source organism: Oculina patagonica (assembly GCF_052425735.1). Lineage (NCBI taxonomy): Eukaryota > Metazoa > Cnidaria > Anthozoa > Scleractinia > Oculinidae > Oculina > Oculina patagonica. Next base: position 187,406 of record NC_135765.1, on the reverse strand, counting down.
CCTAGCATAAAGTAAAAAATTACGTCGATCTTATAAGACCCGGAGTATTTGTTACAGATATTTGGCAGCAAAATAAACTTTGTGGAGTGAAAATCTAATTATCCTCGGCGTCGGGAGATACGACTGTTTGGTGCCCCCTGAAGCATGGTTAAGTAACGTCCTGTATTGAAGATGAAGTATTCAACATGACACGAGCATGGGACAAAGACAAATTCTGAGTCCCCGATGGGAATCGAACCCATGGCCTCCCAGATACCGGTTGGGCGCAGGACGTTGTAAATAATAAAGAATTTTAAGCTCGGTAATAAATAATGAAGATGAAGTATTCAACATGACACGAGCATGGGACAAAGAAAAATTCTGAGTCCCCGACGGGAATCGAACCCATGGCCTCCCAGATACCGGTTGGGCGCTCTAACCAACTGAGCTACGAGAGACTCGCTGTGAGCTGGGCCATTTTACTAGGTTGATAAGTAACACGTGTCCTGCATACTGCTAGGATCAGCAATGTCGAATTCATCGAGTTTGTAGTAAATAATAAAGATGGTAAATTTTAAGCTCGGTAATAAATAATGAAGATGAAGTATTCAACAGGATGCATTCATGCAGGACGCGTGTCACTTATCAACCTAGTAAAATGGCCCAGCTCACAACGAGTCTCTCGTAGCTCAGTTGGTTAGAGCGCCCAACCGGTATCTGGGAGGCCATGCATGGGTTCGATTCCCGTCGGGGACTCAGAATTTTTCTTTGTCCCATGCTCGTGTCATGTTGAATACTTCATCTTCATTATTTATTACCGAGCTTAAAATTCTTTATTATTTACAACGTCCTGTATTATTGAATGGATTTTTTTCGTTAACTTTCCGCAATAAGGCTCTTACCTGATGTTTTGTAATATGGCACATAACTTGCATCATACGCCAAGCACTGCATTTCTCTGTACGTAGACGTCGCGTTCACGCAGTGCTTAAAATAGAAACAAAACAAATCCATTAAATGCATCGTAAGTAAGAGATAATTAATACCGACGTTCGATGTATTTATCTGCGTTATTTTATGATATTATTCATGAGGGACCATTGTATAAAAACATTTCCAGGAGGACAAAAGCCGTCTAATTAGAGGTATTTCGGCTCCAACCGTAAACAACATAGTCTTTCTTTTGTTGTATGGTTGCCATTGTGCGGCTTTCTCAGAAAGTCCTGATCGTGCAATTTCACGGTTTCGCGACTCACTGTGTTTTGATGTTTTGCTGATTTGTTTTTCTCAGTGTGAAGTTCGCAACATATTCAAACAGAATAGTCAAGCAGAAGAAATTTTTACCTTAGGCAATATGCAGCGAAAAATTCAACTGAGCTTAGCAAATCGCTTATGTCGATTCTGTTTTTTCATGAATTTGATATTTCCAAAATGAATTTAGAAACAGAAGAAGGCCTTTTACTTTCAAAAGACTTAACATTTTGGGAAGAGTAAACCTAAGAAATGTTTGGGCTGCCTATATGGCTTAAATTGTTTTGTATTTGGTTGCTTGAAAAACTGTATTGTTGGAAATGTAAAGGGGCTTGATTTGGTCAGGAGGAGATAAGTCGTAGCCTAAAATATTTTATGAGAGGTTTAACAAATTATACAAAAACATCCAACGTTTGAGGTATTTATTTGTATAAATCCCTGAAACGAGGGATTTATACAGATAAATCCCTCATTAATAACCATAAATTCAATTCATTAGCCCCGCACTTCCCTGCTACATTATCAAGCCCAGCGCGGACTTTCAGTTAGTTAATATTCACCAGGGTTGTAAGTTAAATAAAGGTTGTTGAATAACAAAAGAAAATGTGTCAATCATGAAATGAGAAATGTTAGAAAAAATAAGGACGAACTAAAGAAGAACTGGGAATGCTCATAGTCTAAAAACAAAGTCATTACAAGGAGCAAACGTTATTAAAAAATAAAATAATAATGATATAAAATAATATGACCTTATTATTAATATCTCCTACTTCAGAAACTAAGACTTTATTTTACCATAAAGTTGCATGTTCGCCACTGCCCGGTGTCTGATCCTTTACAGCTTTTGCCTCCATACTTTGGACTGATACAACAGACAGTAGATCAAGTTACAAAGAGTCATAAAATTAAAATATTTAAGGTTTCCAGAGGTGAATATAATAATGGGACATTCATTTTGGTCGAGAAGCTCGCCTTATGACAATATATTCACTGCGCTAAGCGGTAAATGTAGTATTTCAAGGCTTGGTTATAAACCACGTAACCTTTGTCATTCAGACAAGCAAAACTGGCAGATAATTGCTGCATGAAATTTTCGTTTATTCGAAAGAAATCACTCCAAGTCCGTATATTGAAAGCATTGCATTACCTAAACCAGTTATAAAGTTTTTTCTATAGTTATGGATTTTTTATGGTTCCCAACTCGACCCCCGATCTGGAGGACCAGAGTGTTGTTATGTCTCATTCTTCTCCTGCTGACTTATCCGGCATGCTTTAACCTGCCTGGGGCACAATGCTTCCACCGGCACAGCTCTGTGGGTCGCAAAGGCGTGTAAGTAACCTCCTTTCTTCCTCCCACCACGATAATGCCATAACACTAGCCACGAACGAGATGACTGAAAATGAGGTGAAAATCATGCATCTCATAAAGCTGTCAACAGACTTACGCTGGGTCAGTGCACGTTCTCTTTCTGTACTGTACCCCACCCCCACAGGAGAGTGTACATGGAGTGTAGTCTGACCACTTGCTCCAGCCTCCATCAACTCGTGCACGTCCATTGTCTTCACAATTTCCTTTTATACACCACTGGTCAAAAGTAAAAACAAGCTTGGCTTGAAAACTGTTTTTTTTTTCTTGCATTCCAATAAAGGTCAAGAGTTATATAACTAAAAAAATACCATTTACAGTTGTATGCGGCTTGCAGTTGTAATTTGGGCATCCAGGCACCTCATCTTTTACAAAAATTAACACTATACTACACTTTCAACGATAATTTAGCATCCCATCCAGTCGCTTTACTGCCCGTTCTGCTCGTTGCCTGTTCTGCCCGTTAAACCTAATGAGGCTGTTGTCGATTAAACTTGTGAAAATGGCATATTATGCTTCTAGCTTTAAACGTAGCACGATGAAAGCACAATTTAGAGCACAATTGAACTGTATGTGAAATTTTACCTTGCATTTTGATTTTGTTGAACCTGGTTAGCTAAACATGTTTTGCTGGTGTGAATGGGGTATTAGATCTTAGAGCTCAGTCAGCTCACTATCGAGCCGTATGCGTGGGGCCTGAGACCAAGAAACATCACATCGACTACAGGCTGCCCGGAGCCAACAGTTAACAAAAAAGTTGGAAAGCGAATAAGTAAAAAGAAGTATATTCAATAGAAAATTCTGTTTCTTTTCATTCCCTGCAAATCAAAATAGCCAGATTATGCAAGCAGAGCTAAGTTTTTTTTACTGTTACGTGTTCACCATCTTTAAATAAAGTTGATTATTATTATTATTATTATTATTATTTTTTTTTAATTTTTTAAATACGACTTATTTTTGGTTGTCTATTAACAAAGTAATTAATAATATATAATAGCGAAATATGAATCTAAAAAATAATCGAAAAAATAATCGAAAATAAAAAGAAAAAAGAAAAAAAAAGAAAAATTTATTATTATTATTATTATTTTTATTATTATTATTATTATTATTATTATTATTATTATTATTTAAAAAATGTCATAACTTATGCTAGCAAAATCGACGAAGGCCTTAACCTACTACTTAAGTGGTTATTCAATACAATACCAAAAGTAGGGGTTGTATATATATAGTTTTAGTTAGATGCAGAAAATTCAACGTACATTCCTCGGCCCGCAGGTCGTGCCGTCCGCAACAGGAATGTTACGGCTTTCGCGTGTCCATCCATCTGGCGTACAGTACAAAATTGCACAATTACTCTTTAATAGAGAAAATAAAAATTAAAAACAAATTAAAGGAAGTTTTACAAATCTTCCCCCACAATCTTCCAGCGTACTTGAATATAGAAAAGGCCGCCAAAATAGATGTTTCAAAGCAACTATCGCCAGTCTTTTGAACCGAGAGGGCCTTAAATAATTTGTTAAAAAGTTTATGGCCTTCCTTACTTCACCCGTTTATAATTACTTAATTAGAAAAAGGAATTGTTATGTGCACGCTTTGATATATTAACACGCTTTTCTCAAAATCTCTTACCAGCTCTTGGGTCCAACGATAATATGAGTTTCCAAATAAATATTTACATTGCTTGTCTCCGTCCATGATCTCCCCAGGTAATTGGGATAAATCCAAGCCGGAAGGGACAGCTGCCAAGGTGTTCGGTTTGTTATCCAAGCACGTCGATCGGCTACCACTGTGAAAAAAAAACCAATAACAACAACAATCACATGGATGAAACTATTTGCAGAAGCGTCGCCCAGATTTGATTAAGTGACCACTGTAAAGTATTACAGTGTGAATATTGCTAAAGCAATGAAAAACGCAAACGTATTAATTAAACCGCCTCACAAGGTGAAAACAAAGGATTCGAACTTCATTTGTATGAGGAAGTCAGGTTTTGGCTTGGATTTGATTTTTTAACTTAGGCAAAAGTTCAATCATCATTTACTTTTACAACAACAAGAACAACAAATACATACTACTCTAGTAAAATACTGTTTACAGATATACATTCCTCTGCTATAGGTGATTTACTATTTATAATAGTTGAAAACTGCGTAGCGTCTTTTATGCTAGAAATAATTGTTAATGTTCCAAAATGACGCTAAATGGCGGTATAAAACTGCTCCGACGTTTCGGCAATACTGCCTTCTTCAGGGTGATTTACTATTTATGTCTTGTCTGTATGACCCTATTACAGTAGTTTATAAAAGGGCGTATGTACCTAAGAAATGTTTGTAATCTTTCTTGACTACAAGTCGACCATCTCAAGGCATCACTTCCACTGGTGAGGGTACTAGACATAATATACTTCCCGTCCACGCACGAATTTCCATCACCGTCATGGTGAAGACCAAAGCTATAAAACATAAGTCAAGAAGACTGTGAAAACAGGTAGCACGTAGTGATGTTGTCGACTTGATTTTTAGTGACCAACAGCAACAACTCCCAGAATGTCGTAACGCATTTACGGTCTTTTGAACGGTCATAAGCGTATTTCTGAACAATAGAGTAATCATTTGATTTAATTTAATTAAACTATTTTATAGGGTGGTAAACGGTGAAGCACCGGCTGCATTGTCACACTTAGCGAAAAAAGTCAGGATTTCTTACAGCCTCAGAAGAAACTATAACATCGTGGTCCCTAGATTTAATTCATACTTTGTAAAAAATTTAATTGGACATAGGGGGGCCATCATATGGAATGCTGTTTCGTCGTATAATACAGGATCCCAATTTTCGGTTTTCTATCGAAAAGTGAAAAATGATAATTATATTAAGGAGCTTAATTTCAATGCTCAGTCGGTTCAGTCGCTCCCTAGCTAGGCATTACAGTGACTTTAAATGTTACTAATTGTTATGTAATTAATTATTTTTATAGTAGTTACGATCCAATTTAGTATATAAGTATTTAGTAGTAGTTTAGAAATATATTAGTTTATTAGTATTTAGTAATATTTAGTTTAATACACGACCTCACAAGCATTGTGCTTTAAACCCCTATCGTGTTTAAATAAAAGTTATGATGATGATGATGATTATTTTGAATGTTACAAAAAATGAGGGCAGCCTGCGATGTATACTAAAATTGTCGAAATCATTTAATTTGGTCCCAGAATTTTTTGAAATTTTGAAATTTTCGGTCGATCATTGGTCGAATGGTTCACATTTTCATGAAACTTGTCTAAGAATTTCCGTTCTACTTCTTTCCTTTCCTAGACTTCAGACGTTGTGTGTCGAATTTAAAGCACCCATGGTTGCTCTACGCTGATCGATGCTTCAGTTAATGTAAACACAGCAACTAAGACTTACTTGTGACCAATCTCGTGAGCAATTATTCCAGCAGTTTGCAAACCCAGCTCACTGTTTACGTTGGTTGCACCAATGGCCGGTGTACACATTACATTGAGGTCTGCCAAACCTGCTCGTGTTAAAACAGAACTAAGATAAATAGCCACTGATAATCAAGGAATGTCAACCCAAATCATATAAGGACTAAAATCAACCATTTAAGCTGAGAGTTTTAAGCTGTTTGGTCTTTGTTATATATTTCACAGCTAAAAGATTATTTGAAATGCAATGGTAAAGCACTTACCGCCACCTGCAATAAATCTAAAAGGATGGAATAAAAATTCAAAAGATAAAAAATTAAGACGACTCGCAAAGCTTTGTGGTATGCAAAACCTAGTGTTAACTAATGGAAAATAGACCAGCTTAGAAAGTCTCCGGCATATGCAGACTGTATAAAAACAACAATCAAACACAAGTTTCTTCTTATAGCCGCAAACAATAAATCAATCAACCAACCAATCGATCAACCAATCGATCGATCAACCAACCAACCAACCAATAATAATTTATACATTTATATAGCGCTAAAACTATAAATATTCTAAAGCGCTGTTTACTATATGTAAACAGCGCTGTTTACTATATGTAAACCAACCAGCGAATCAATCAATCACTCAATCACTCAGTCAGTCAGTCAGTCAGTCAGTCAGTCAGTCAGTCAGTCATGCCTACTCTCACCACCATTCTCAGTTCTATACTAGCACTCACGTTATATTCAGTGACAAATATCACGCTTCGATTCTATGGTTTGTGAATATCTTTTGGTTTTCATTTTGACTCACCTGGATACATATGATGTGACATCGACTTGACTAAGATGAGTGTTATCATACGTCCAGTCCTCAATTTTACTAAGAATGGATTCTATAGACATGGAGTTTAATCCAAGCTGAAAGAAAGTTCAAACACCAAATTTGAGATAGAAACTCAAATCAAAGATTGTAAAATTTTGAAAAAAAATTATACGAGAAAATACGTTTTTAGAACAGTGAGCGATAAAACACGGATGCTTTAAGCTTTCCCAATGTAATTTATTGTTTACCATATGCGCACGCATGTTTTTAGCAATGTAAGGCCCCGTCCACACTGACCCGGGTAAATTTGAAAACGGAGAAATCTGAAAAAGCCGCGTAAAATGTTTTCCGTCCACATTAACCCGGGTAAATTTGAAAACGATACCCCTTTTGGAGAGCGTTTTTGAAAAGTTCCGTTTTCGGTGACCGAAAACGCCGGTTCATTGTGGTCGGTTGGCCTAACCGGAGAAAAAAAGATGCGTTTTCAAATTTACCCGGGTCAGTGTGGACGGGGCTTAAGTGTGGTAAACTTAGGCCTAAACAAATAAATTAAAGCGGCAAAGTATATGTATCCAAGGTTTTTCTGCGAGACCGTCCCACGATGCACCGAACGTGCACACACTCGCAAAAAGAACAGTCTACCTAAGTTAACTTACTTCGGTAGCATTCAAAACCGTTATACGCTTGATGACGTAGGTAACTTTTATTTCTCCCATACTGGCATCTTGGAACATTCCTGCAACCTGAAGAGAAAACATTGACTAATGATTTAGTTGTAAGCAATGCCTTACATGTGGAAATTTAATAGGCATCGAGGACTTGCATAGCCGGCTCGGGGCTATACTCCGTTTAGTCGTCTTATAACAACGAAAGCCCAGGCAGGATGGAACAACCCTCGCCTTGTAAGCTAATGAAAAATTAAGTTTGCATGTACGTCTGAGGGAGATTACTGTCGTTAATTATTAGTATACATTTTAAAGAGGTTAAAACACTCTGTTACGTTAGGACAAAGGAAACACATTTTTCACGAGCACTGAACTACAAAGACTATAAATGGAAAAACTCTGAATTCTCTTTCGCGCACTAAACGGACACTTTAAGCATTGAGCTACAGGACAATGATATTCTTTCTTTATTAACATGGTTTCATTATCTTTATTGTTTTTTCTTTCTTCAGTAATTATTAGATATTATTTATACTTTTTAATTAAGATAAAAGGATGGCTTGTTGACTAATGATTTAAATCATTTAACCGCTATTTCTAACCACGAAACCACATTTTTAAGCTGCCTAAGCTGTTGGTGTTGACTTTGCTCTAAGTTATCTCAGTGAGTTGTTAATAAGTCAGCCAATAATAATAATAATAGTATTAATAATAATAATATTAATAATAATAATAATAATAATAATCTTTTATTAGGAAGCCTTCAATCACTATACAGTGGTCTTCAGAAAGGTCCTAACTAAGATTAAAAATACTTAATAAGACTATATACAATAAAACGAAAAATACCTAAGAATTAAAAACTATTATTAAAAACTAACGTGAATACAAAAGAAAGAATTAACTAAAAAACCTACTTAGAACGCTACGCTTAAAATTTACAAAATCAAGTGCATTTCTGGTGTCTCTGTCTAGGTTATTCCAGTCTTTCAGAGAGCCAAAAAGGATGCCTTTGAAATTATTTATTATGATAAAAGTAAACAACACTTACAATGTTAGCAACGGTGAGCACTAAAGTTGAGATTTGGGACTCTCCATATTTCGCAGACACGAATTCGTCTGTTACCATGGCAGCCTCCAGGTATTTGTGTGACGATCCAGCAGAGCGTGCTTTCCTTTTCGACGACCATTTTTTATCTACAGAGTAAAAAACATGGAAAAATATCAAGTAAAAAATGTAAGCCGCAATAATGTTGGTTGTACATGTAATTCCAAAAAAAATGAATAAATGACGGTGGGTGTTATTTATTGTAATAGCTATTAATGAAAAGGTCATAACGCTGCTACTTATGAATTTCTCACCCTCGACGCACAACCAAGTATTGAAAATCTTGTACCAAATGAGCTAAAAATATAGCACTTATGTAACGTAAAGTCACAAAGTGAAATCCAATATACAATAAATATCTCAATGTGAAAAAAAACTGTTCAATCATTAATCAAATGTTTTATCTTTAAGGGAATTGTAAAGAGATATACTGATCTTTATAAGATTTTGCTAATATTGTATCTCTTTTAAATATTTATTTATTGTTTTCAATTTATTGTTGTTCCTGATAAGCCCCTTTCGGGGGATCATCAGAGTATTTACCTGGAGTCCTCTTTGTCGGTCTCTTTACAACAATATGTGGTTTGTCTAACTGTCTGTGCTGAACGTGTTCCGCGAGATGAGCTGGCAGCGGATGAATGTATAAGGTTTCACGAGAGCGTCTGATCACTCCATGCTAAATGAAAGAAATCAGAAGAGCTTCTTAAGGTATACTTTTATAACTAATGAATAGCTGTGGCCATGAGATGACAAAGTTGACACTTCCATTTGTCTAGTGTATTTCTAAAACATCTAGTAATACCAAAACTTGATCATGAAACGTCAGCGTAGTGATAATTGCAAATTGAAGTGAGATCGAGTATTTAACTAGTTTTCTTTTTCACCTTATTTTTTCACAAGATTCCAAGTACGTTAGATACCTTCTTAAAAGGGGTAGAAGGGGGAGAACTGTATCACATTTTCCCTACATAATCACTTCTATTTGTCCAAAGTATATGCAGTGATTTCTACGTTTTCTGATCCCACTAATTATGCATTTTTAATTAAATCATTGTGTATTATTATTCAGACCCATTACCGGAAGATTTTGTATAACTTATTTATTCTCCTGTTTCTGGGTATTTTCACTTTTTTAGGTGCCACGCTGTGAGCTAGGCAGTTGTTTTTAAGTTGTTTTTATTTTACTTATATTTATTTTTGTTGGCCACATTTACGAATGAATAATTGCCGGACTCAAGCTTATGTTATGGGAAAAGTTCATTTATTTTGTTTTGCTAAGTACGTACAAATATTGTCAATGGCTCTCACCATTCCTTCCGCGTGGCTCACAGCGACCATTGATTCGGGTTCAGATGTTACCTTTCCAAGATAAAATGTATTTTCTGGGGCTGGGTGATAGTCAGTGCTCCCATCACCTCGCTTAAATTCCACCCTCATGTCACGTGACATGAGCTGCTGGTTCAAGGAGAGTTTCAGAGGTAGCTCTTCGTCAAAAACCTTCATTTTATAGATCTTTTCTTTTAAGTTTTCATCCTTTTGAGAACTTCTCTTTTGGCGTTGAGCTTTGTTTTCGTCCTGAGCTGGATACGGTTCAGTTATATCGTAGTCAGGAACTAAAAACAACCATTAATATAAGTTTGCAGTTTATTCATGTGACGTTAATTGCTGTAAGAAATTTTCTATAAAAAACTTTCACACGAATCCAATTCAGGCTTATGAACTTGATAAATTATTTAAAGAGGAGTAGTCGGGAAAAAAGTCTTAATAAAAAAACGCGATACAATTTAACCTGACGTTTTTCTATGACGTGTTGTCTCGGTAATTAGACAGCTAGAGTCTAACCTCCATAGCTGTAACCTCCAGAAATTGGCAAACGTATAACTAAATAGAAGTTGACCGCTGACAGAGGTGACAGAGGTGTCCTAAAATTTAGCGTGTAATGTGCGTAGCTAAATTTTGTGAAATTGGACATGTTTTGCTTATCGCTGTGTCATAGTAATCTAACTTGGTGACCGTTTAAGAGAGGGTGGCTTAATTGAGGTTTGACTGTGTTACCTTGTGAGACATCATTAGTTCCAAAAAAAGTTTCTAATTCTCCTTTGTTCATCTTGTGGTGAAGCATTTGAGAACTCTGAGAAATTAGGAAAGATCTCCATCAAATTAAACGTACGCGTGTTTATTTTAATATAAAATGAGGTACTATAAAAGCGTGACTATTTTCATTTCATAAGAACTTGAAAAGGAAACAGTAAACACAAAAGATAAGTTAAAACAAACAACCAAATAAAACCAAGGTCCGTTAGTTGGTGTTTCCAAATGTTAAAAGGCAACTCACCTTCCTTGAGATAGTTCCAGCTTTAACTGTTGGTAAAGAAGCACATGTAAGATATGGCATGGGGAACAGAGAAATTTACGCCATGTAAACTTTACCTCGTCAACGTCATTGACTTGAAAAATGTTTAACATTAAACAAAAGCACGCCACGCCTTTCTTCAGTAAATAAATTTAAATATTAAGACGGCTCTGTAGCGTCGTACAGGAAAGTTCAGCATGTAGCTTTATGGTCAGTTTATAACAAAATGCTAAAGAAGTTCAAGAGAAAAAATCATCCCAGAAAAGGTAACAGTTTAGACAACTTTTATTAAATTAGTTTGATTCTCAGTACCAGCTCCTTGGCCATGCACGTCATCAAATAAACTGAACTGAACTAATAGTTGCTAACTGAGTCACGTTTGCTGTAAGCCACCCATAGAAATCAGATAAATAATGCGGGCAAAAATTAGGCAAGTGTAATGCAAGTTGAGTGTCAGTTAAACAATAGTTGTAGCTTTATCACTGTCTCAGGCTTTATCTTTACATAGACTATAGCCATCATCATCTTGTGATTAAAGAAAACGGGACAATCGCAGAAAGTCTCCCACTTCCCTCGGCAAAACAAAGAAACTCTGACAAAGACGTATAAGCCCACTGTTTATAAACCGACAATTTTTGAAGCTATATTAAAGACAAATTGTTTGTTTGGTTAGTGGGAAGAAATGCAATTTTAGTGTCACGAGTGGATTCCGGACACTTTTTGCACACTCTTTCACGTTCAGCTAACGATCTCTATGAAAGTAAAATAATTTCACCTTCTTGAATGAACCATAGAAACAGGAATAATTTCCAAATGTATGTCGCCTCCATCCTGTTCAAGAGGAGCAAAAAAAAAAAACAAGAAACACTCATGATAGATCTATTAATATGATCATTACGTTCGTACGTAAGTAATAGAAATTGAAAATTCTGATTGCGATATATGTCAATGCTAATATTGCTACACAAAGGGAGTATTTATAGATGATGAACTGTTTGCTTTGGATATAATTCCCTGTGAATTTAGTTCTTAAAGAAATATATTACTTTTTCAGATTGAAAGCCCATTTTGAAGAGCTTGTTTCGTAACTGTGTCGAATGTTCAAGGACTTGAGTGTTCATATTACTCGTTTTGTGTTGCATAATTACGGTGAAAACGGTGAGAGGTATTCTTAAATTAACCAAAAATGGTGTAAGAGTCAACTCGCAATTCCTTGCGATAACTGCGTTAGCCCCTCGACGGAAATAAGAAGAACTAAAACAGGCTTTTGGAAAAAAAAAACTATAAGTCCAGGGCTAATATCGACATTTATAACATTGTAGCAACATAATGTATGCAGAAATCAATGTACAATCTAACAGTACGAGAGAATGAAAAAGTCATCTGTTGATAGGTATTGTTTTGATAGACATTAAATATTCAGAGCTGGCATTAAAATAAATATATAAGTCCTTCAGTAAAATAATATTTGTGGCTGAGGTTTGAAGGATCAACGTAAGGTTACGATTTTGCCGCTTCCATGGAAAACCTCGAAACGACTGCCAAAGGCCGTCAAGAAGTGCAAATGGTCAGATTTTGACAAAATTTAAACATATTATTGAGTAAAGAAAACAAGCTAATTTCATTTCTATTTTACCTTCCCGATGTTGATAAAAATTCCTCGTGAGGGGTTTGAGGTAAAATGAGGCAAACCTGAGTAATAAGATTGCGTGCGCTTGCCATTTAAAAGAAATTTACAGCGTTTTGTTCAAATTTGAAAACATCAAAACAGGAAAGTTAAAATTTCGTTTAATGTCTAAAACTTACCGTTTTGTAGTAATGTTGCAATAGTTAATTACACGTCAGGGAACGAACCTAGGCCATGAAAAGAGGCAAACAGGTCGCTTAGATGGCTTCGTTAAAACGGCTTGATTCAAGTGAGCAGTGCGTGGTAAGGTTCTCTATTTTAATCACTACCTAGATTTAAAATACATTTAAGAAACAGGTGTCACCATTTGTATGGTTCTCATAACAAATTGAAGCTGGGTTCTATTTGTCGGTTTTGTTTCATATCTAAAACAAACTTTTCAAAACAGTTTTGTTTTAAAACATACAACGACGTTTTCTTGCTTTAATATATGTTGAGCTCTGAAGGTGATAGCAATCGCTTTTATAAGGAGGTTTTAAAAGTTTTTCTTCTTTCGCACCCATGATTTACATCTCAGAACGCTTTTCAAAAATGTATGGTTCTCCTCAGTCATTATTGAAGTATTAACTTAAGGAAAGATCTTTGATAAATGATCTAAATGTTTGATAACCATAACTCAACTGCAAATAACGTTTAAAATTTCTTTGTGAACTTATCTCAGACATTAAATAAGCAGCAATATAACACCGCTGTTTTGTCAGAAAAGAGTCAAAGTCAAAGACCTTACCGTCGTCTATACAGCAGATCATTAAATCCTTTTGTCAAACAAGACTTAAAAACACAACTCACAACTTCCTACGTCGCTGACATTTTATTTGCTTTAAAAAGTGTATAAAATATCAGGGTGAAAAAGTAAGATAGAAATTAAAGTTTAATTAAGACAGAAACTTAAGCACATATAAGAGCTTTTGAGTGGATTTAAGAACGAAATGAAATTAAAACAATTCATCTCGGGGAAACAAATTCAATGTATCTTCTGTTTTGAACGGCATGCCTCTTCCCAGATAAAGCAGGAAACCAACGACTTAGCAAATTTCACAATGGGTAGAAGTAATATTACACAACTTTTACAGTTCTGGAAAAAAACTTGATTGTTTTGGCATACTATAAAAGGATGCGTTCACAGAGATCGTAATCAGAGAGCATGAGAGAAAGAGAAAACCTCATTAACTAAAAATTCTATTTTTAAACTACGGAGCTGAAAATGGTTTTCCGTTTACAATAGGGAGGGCGAAGAAAGCTTTTAGCTGAGATATTAATCGCAAAGAATGTAAATGAAACAAAATTATAAATATGAAAAGGCTTACAAGATTTAAAACAAGGTTAGGTATTCGCAGCACATCTTCAGAAGAGCTTCATCCCCTTGTTTTCAGCGTGATTTCATAACTCGGGTTTGTGAAGCATTTGTACTTGTATATGAAGGCATTGCTTTATAGCTGGTGAAAGGCTAAAAAATGTTTCCCCTTTCGAAACTACAAAGTTTCAGATATATGGGACTTATTTCACGGACATGATCATTGTTATACTAAGCTACATTTTTATCGTTTCATCTTGTTCGAGTTCTTGTCTTCTATTTTATCTTTTATATATCTATATATTGGAAATATTTTAGGATTTTTCTAGCATTTTTTCAGAATATGAAATTGTTGTTATTTTTTATCCATTTTATAGTGTCCCCATTTAGTTTTTTATTGCTATTTTTGGGAGGCGCGTGGCCCAATGGTCAGCGCTCCGGACTCCTTATCAAACGGTCCAGGTTCGAGCTCTGGTCAGGGTCACTGTGTTGTGTTCTTGGGCAAGACACTTTACTCTCGTAGTGTCTCTCTCCACCCAGGTGGATAAATGGGTACCGGCGAAATAATGCTGGGGGGGGGGACCCTGCGATGGACTAGCATCACTTCCAGGGGGAGTAGAAATATTCCTAGCCGCTTTATGCTATCAAAACCGGGATTTAGCCCCGTCAGTATGGACCACTTGGCTCGAGGCTTCCGTTCTATTGTTATTTTTGTAATCGACATTTAAATAAAGGTATTCGTTCGTTCGTTCACTATTCATTCATTCGTTCGTTCGTTCGTTCGTTCGTTCATTCATTCATCCATAATGTAGTTGATAAATATCAGTACAGAGTACGAAACACGGAAAATGGCACCAGTCTAATCGAGCGCGAGAAAGGTGGTAAAGAGTTTCAAAGAGTGGTTAAATCTTTTGACTATAATTTTGTCTCAATCTTTCGAGCTGTAACATAAAGGGTTTAAAACAGCTTTCATTCATTCATTCTTTTAGGAAGTTCAATTGTTTTTTTTTTTTTTTTAACAAACAAATAGATTATGGTAAGCTATTTTATGAACTATGATAGACAGCGTAGTAACATCATAACTTTGCCAAACCATTGCGTAACTCACATGCGTAATTCAGTTTCAATTTAATGTGATCATAGCATGACGTCATGACGCACCGTTACGACGGTACAAGGGTGAATCACGAAGAATTATTTTTGGTTGAGTCAGGCCTGGGGTGGCCTTGTTGGGTTGTGTGCCTTTCTTATATATTTGTGAAAAAAAATCGAATAAAATCGTTATAATTAAAGAAACTTCTAAACATGAAATCCTAATTTATTTATAAGTACAAGCTCACTGCAGTACTATAAACGAGTAAAATTATAATAATAAAGTATTTTTCCGTTTGTCTCACGACGTTGTCACTTGTGATGTAGATCGCGACGTTTCGACTGCACACTGCTAGTCTTCATTATGCGATAAGGTCGACTGGTCAGGTGTAACCTTATAAAGCACGCTGCTGCGCTGTGATTGGTTGGTTTTCAAAAGCTGTGATTGGTGCATCTACTAGTTCTCCTAGTGTTGTGTTTTTTGATCATGGGCATCCATACTTCGGGAATTTCAATTCCACTATCCCTGTTGAGTAGGGTGTGTCTTTTCTGAATTGCCTCTTTGACCCTTCGTGTGTACCAGTGTGGTTCACGATCAATAAACTTTACCTCATTCCAAAGCGGGTAGCGTCCGGTGTTGTGGGTGTGCTCTGAAATGGCGGAGGTCTGGATACGGGCGAGTCGGATGTCCCAGTCGTGTTCTTTGATCCTGTCCTGTATAGGTCTTCCAGATTCGCCGATATAAACTTTGCCGCATTCATAGGGAATTCTGTAAACAACGCCATCTTGCTTAGTCGGATCAACAGCCTTTCGGCCGTAGATAACAGATGGCTTAGATTAGATTAAAGTATCCTCCTCGTCAAGGAAAAACATCAATCAAGTAGGTTATAAATTAGCCCAAAAATAAAAACTTATTAAAAAAGCAAAGTTTCAATGAATGCTACGATACTTCAAGTTGATGTCTTTTATTCATTATATTATATTATTATTCATTATATTATTCTTATTCAAAAAAAAAACCCTTGCGTTAGTTGCATGCAAGTTGGACCTTAAGTGGGTTAGCTTTGTATTACAATTTTGGCTCACGCTTACGTCACTGATTCAACCTGATGGACATCTTTATTTCCGGACTCCTACGAACACTTCGCTGGCGGGCGAACAATGCTGGTCCTCGGTAATGGTTAAGTTGTTTTCTCAACTGATCAAGATCAAATTATTACCAAACTACAAGTAGCTACAAGTTAAGTTCGTTTTAACTGTCGGTCCCTCTGCACTCTTTTTAGTATCGTCCGTTCCTCTAATTTAGTCAATAAAAGTCAGTAATATCTCTTAACATTAAAACATTTGAAAATTCATTTCTTTGCCCTCATTTCTATGAAAGCCTATCACTTATGAAATTTGACACTTGATATAAACTATGGAATACCGTCCAAATAATACATCATGCCACCCAGGGCAATGATATGATAACTGTACATGGAAGTGGTTGTGTGGATTAGGACTAACCCTCTATATTCCGACTGGGAAGTAATGCTAGTGGGGAAATAAAACAACATGAGGGAAGAAAAATATATTACATCTCAGTTGACAGGAGCAAGTCGTCAACAGAACAGATGGGTCGGGTCAGAAAGTGAATGTGTAACTTTACAAGGAATTGGTCATGAGAGGGTTTTGCATTCATGATATCAACGAAAACAAAAGGTCTATAAGTGAATTGAAGTGCCGTTAAGTGCTCTCTAAAATAAAAATAATGTTTGAAAAAAAAGAGCAAATGAAAACTTGCTAGGGAACAAACTTCCGTGACTTCCAGATGGATTTTTGTTGTTGTTGTTTTTCTTTTTTCATAGTCAGGAAATGAGGAAACGTAAACGTTTTTTAATTATTTCTTGACGCAAACCTTGACATGGATTATTTCCTTCTTTTTAGATTGCCCCATCCAAATATGTTTTATGTGTCAAAAATATTGTTAACTGACATTTTCTTTCCGCTTGTACAATTAAACATCCTTTTCCTTCTTAGTTGCTGTTGTCGTTTCAACGACAGTTTTTACAGTCTATTGTAACACTTTGTAAATTGTAAGCCATTTTGTACTATTGTGTCAGTTAAGATTCGCTACTTAAAAGCTCCTGCTAATAGATAGCAAACATTATAGAAACTTTGCTACTTGCCAAAAGTGTACTTGGTTCTTGTATCCAGGTAAGTAACATTTTACTTATTTAATTTTATCTTATTTTTTATTTTTATTTTTATTATACTGATTCTCTGTAAATGCCGGATTTAAAAAAGTTACGTTTCGAAATGCTTGTAAAGTTGTACACTTGGAAAAATATTATTGTTTCACCGGGCCAACTTTCATCGCAATTTTTTTTTTGTTAAACTTGGAGTTTACTTTATCGAAAAATCGGGGTTAGAAAATCGTAGGCATTGCATCACTAGCACTTACCCTGCTATCCAAATGGATCTCTATAATATCATTAAAGGGACTTTGTCAGCTTATTTAACGAGAGTTAAAATCTTTTAATTGTTAGAAAAACGCGAAAGAAAAGCCGTAATGGTCTCGGATATAGTTAAGGCTGTAACAGTTTTCTTCTTTTTGTTAAAATGAGAACTGTATTTAAAGTTTAAAATCAATAATATTATAATACGCAAAGATTCCAGTTCCCCAACAAATTATCTCATTACATGTTGTAATCTTTAGAATAACCGAGAAAGCCTTGGAAAATAACAAACTAAAGGGTGGTGTGGAAAAACAAAAGATCCATTCATTGTAATATTGTTAGACTTGTTATTTTGACATTCGACAATCGGCAGCTGTTAATATAAAGGTATGTACACTGTATAAAAACAAAAGAAAATTATGGAAATATAAGTAAAGTACTAGAAACCTTCCGCTCCGCACTATTTAGCGCAGCTTTAGGAGTCAGGTTACAAAGACAACCCAATATCACTTAAAGGTAAATTCAAAGTTCATTGCAAATTTGTTTCCTGGAAATACGTCCCGACACTCGCTCTACTGCTAAACTGCTAAACTTCTTTTTTCACCAGAATATGTATATATCTTCCTCGCTTCTGGTTTTCAAGATGTTCTTCGCTGTGTATTGCATGTGTATTTTCTTCGCAGGTGAGTCACGAATAATTATATCATGTTTTATGTCTCGTATCCTTCTTTAAATACTTAACACGTTCTATTCTTACCTATACGCGTACACTTTCATTGTTTCTTTATCTCAGTCAGGATCCATCAAGCTGTAATATTAATACATTAACATTAAATATAAATTGTTACTATGGCCAAATTAAAAGAACGGGACACCAATGAATAGAATGTTCTTAAAATACCGGGTAAACAGTAGTCTCTAATTGTGTAATTTCTAGGGACAATCAATGATGTTATTAATTTAATTTAATAGTTAAAAATCAGCCATAAAAATAAGAAACAAAGAAAAAACGCGATAAAAATAACTTATCGTAATACAATGACGCAATGAGAATAAAAACGCATTAGCTGTCAAGTTATATTGTGCTTTAATGTAAGTGGTGTTCCTGTGCTACGGCTACACGTCACTGTCTATTGTCCTAACAGCTAGTAAACAGCTGGTCAAGTATGTGACTGCAGTGACTGTTGAATGATAGGTCGACAAGGATGGAATAAAATAAGATCGGGAAATATTGTGACAGAAGGCCCAGTAAGGATTGCATTTGTTTTAGACCTAACTGTGTGTAACATGCTCCATGTAAAAATGAAAATCAATAACGTCGGGTTCGGTTATTTTGAACACTTTACTTTCACAGCTCTTTTCCGAACAAAATTGAAGTAATGAGGCGAGCAGGTAACCTGCGACAAACAAGCATGCTATCAAGTTTTGGTCAATAGCACTTTTATCGCTGACTTCTAGTTTTAGAATGATAATCCAGGTCTTAAGTCAAACGGATCTATGATGGGCTCTGAAAACAAGTTCTTACTTGATACCTTAATGAACTGAAAACAGATGCGTTAACGAGTTTTTCCCTTTTGTTTTTAAGGAGTGGTCGATAGCAACCAAACTTCCAAGCAACAGGTAACGTACGGATTGTACTTCAGCTAGTAACTCTAGTGTCGATACCGATGTTATTCAATTTCTTGTTGTGATATGGAGTCATCGATACACTTTTATAGTTAGGATGAGGTATTGCAGTTTTGCTTAAATTGATAATGCCTCTTGTATTAAAATGCAGGATGATCCTAAAAATTTTAATATCAGAGAAATTGCAGACAGATCGATCTGACTTTTTTTAATTAAGAGATCATTATCTTAGATATAGCTCATCCGTGCGCTTTACCGTTTGAGCTGTATTGTTACCTTTTATAGTTTCATGATTTGCACCATCGCATGAAAGATAGAGACATACAGAATACGTTTGGAGTTGACTCACGAGAGAAAGGTTTGTAAATCTGTTATAATTAAAGACAGTTTGCATACATTTTAACAGAACCGTATATTTCCCTGTCTTTATTTTAATACATGTACAAACACTTGTACAATTACTGCATTTTCGTCTTTTCCCTTTTCCTAATAACATTTGTATAGCGTCATCATAATGCGTACAATGTGTTATAGCGATAAGGTCATCCACTAACTAATCATCTTATATAAACTTAAAAGTGCTTTGTACGAATTTTTATTCACGAGTTGCAAAACTTTGAAAACGAACTCGATCGCTGCCTCACTCGTACGTTTCCTAAAGTTTTCCAACACGAGAATAAAAATGCCTACAAAGCAATTTCTATGATGTAATTCAAAAATGCAATTTACTTTACCATGGTGTTCCCAAGGGTGCTTGAATATTCTTGGAAAGTCCGCGGGTGGGTTGCAAGTTCCGAAGAAACTCTTGTCTTCGCTTTCACTTAGCGACACTTAGCTTGTCTTTGCTCCGCCTTTGTAGAATGATTTTTTATCGACTTCATCTCATTACTGTATTTTTGGGGTTTTTTAGTGAGTTTCTGTTGGCTTTCCTTTCCATAAAGTTCTTTAAAGGTTAAGTTTTGTATAGGAACAAAACATGCAGCTATGTTTTCAAAACATAACTACTGTCGAGAGCAAACTCGCCGCTCGCTGTTTTGTCAGCCTTGTTGGAAACCTTTCGAGTTCCCGTGCTCTGATTGGCTAGGTGGTTCTCCCGTTCTCTCGTGGATATGTCACGGGCTGCCCTTATTCAAATGACGTCAACTTTCTTTTGACAAATCATTAGTGCTCTTGTATTTTTGATATCATGTTTATCCGCGGAGGGGAACTCAGAAATTGTTAGCTCCGTTGTACATCGGTCAAACCAGGGATACGACAGCGTCTTGTATAACAAAATGGGAACATTATATAACTGGATAATCATTGCACGGTGGAAAACATTTCAGCGAAAAAGTGATATTATTTACACGAATCACGAAGCGAAAAAGGATCCACGATTCTGGTAATGAATATTCCTAGTAAGTAGCTTTATGAAATATTAATAATTCAATTTTTCCCTCTGATGGTAGGACTATTTTTCCATCTCGCTCACCACAGCCAACAAATTCAAGTTCGAGTTTATAATTTAGGAAAACAAGAGCGTAGTTCGTACAGCGTGGTACTTTGTGATTGGGTTCTCTAGCCTGACATTTCATCCAGATATGCCCAAATGCTTAATGAAAGTTAATTTCTGTTTTCGTTTCTTTCTTATTCGCGAACATAGTACATGGAAGTGCTTCTTCTTGTTTTATTTACGCTGTTGCAATGATGGATTGATGGATAACCTTTCATTTAAAAATACGGTAAAATCATCAGCTAATACAGCCTACAATCTAATTATAAATATCTATATAGAGAGGGGAAATATAAAAAAATATATATAAAGCTGCTTTCCACAAATCGCCGTAACCTAGAGAACTCGCTCAATTAGTCATAAGATCTTTAAATTGCCCAAGGGATCTGCTTGTCTTACGTTAATAGGAAGATGTGCCGGCCCCGGCGGCGGCTCCAGAAATGGCGCCACAATAGGTAAAGCTGTTTTTGTCAAAGTTAGTAGTGGTAATGGACATTGAGTTTGTTTCAAAGTCCCTTAGGTTGTAAAGTTAGAGGATGATAGTCTGGAGCCAACCGTGCAGAAAGCTGTAAACCATCGTGGCTCTTTGGTAAAACACTCGTTTCCCTAGCCAATAAACTGTGAGATTCTAATATATGTTTCTCTCATATCCCATATCAGTCCCAGAATATGAGGTCATATCGCCCTACCAGTCTGATGAATCTGGGAATTTGGTTGATTACTCTCTTCGTGGCCAAACCAGAAGGCGAAGAAATACAAATGAAGGAAACATTTGGTATTTTAAAGTGGATGCGTTTGGAAGATCTATTCATTTGAACCTCACGAAAGTTAGTCCTTACATAACATCCGGGGCCTTGGTTCAGACGGTACACAACAACGGAAGTTCGACATTTAAAGAAATTCCACGTAGCGTATATTATACTGGCCACGTGATGTCCGATCCAGGATCACTGGTTGCTATTAGCGGGAAAAACGGATTGGTAAGTGAACAGTAACTGAGCATTCATTAGTTTAACAGGTTATCAGTGCAGACTTCTGCTGGTTAATCGGCGCTTGAAGCAATTCTAACCTGCACCTCATGCATGCCTATGGTTTTTGATATTGTGCTCCGAGATCCAGAAATTACCGGGGATATTGTCAGATCCCCCAATGGTCAAAATCTGAAGAAGTGATTGTTGTTGTTGGCGTGTATATGGCTCGGCAAATTACTTCATTGTGATTAACTGAGATAATGAGCCAAAACTACATCGAAGACAAGCTGTACTTTTTGTATCGCAGGCAGGCATGATTCGGACTCTTGATGACACATTTTATATCAAGCCTCTGCCGTCGCACCTTATTAGAAAGAATGAGTTCAACAATGGTCAACCTCACGTAATCTATCGCCGGTCGATTGAAGACGTTTCGTCTGACTGCCATTTTTCAGGTATAAGCCCTTCTTTTTTTTCTTTGATTACCAAAACTTAATAGTGTACTAATATAAGTTTATCATGGTCACTGCGGGCTGACAGTGTAGTGTCAGACCGGCGATCAATACAGTATAATTATAGAATGTCTTGTTTCTAAGAGCAACTCATTTAATGACAATTTGAAGCACGAGCAGCTTGAGTATCTAAATACAACTGCTAGGCCTTATGAATGATGACATCAGGTGGTCAAAATTTACCTCCAAGCTTCGATTACGGAAATTCGTCTCAAATATCTGGTATCTGCATACTGTTCTGATGTGGGAATTGTTTTTATCTTTGCCGCTTTAAGAATTCAAATTACCACTGCTTCGAAAGCTAGGTTTGGGGGTGGTTTGGGGACTCATGCAGTCTGAAGAAAACATGCGTAGAAGTTATTAGACACGTTTTCCGTTTTTAATTTAGAGAATGAAGGGATACCCATTAAGAGGGCGAAACCAAACCGTCATCGAAGGAGAAAACGTCAGGCTCCTCATAAATACCTGGAAATGGCCCTGCTAGCAGACAACTTTGCGATCTCAGCTTACGGTGAAGACGAGATGAAGTTTCACTTGCTGGCAATTGCTCACATTGTAAGTTTTCTTTTTTCGGAAAGGTTATCAACAAATGATATTTTCGTAGAAGAGGCGCTTCCTAAGTTGAGGGGGCTGGTTTTGTGGGAAGAATGTCACGTCACAGATCTTGATCACTAACATAAATGGCATATCAAACGGGAAGCTGCATTGCACATGTGCAGCGATTTTCAGCTCCCTGATTCGTTAAGACCCTGAGAAAACTAAAGGTTTCCACACACGTGGGGACTGTCGCGGGACATGTTGCAGCACACGTAGCAGCGACAAAATCATGTGTTGCTCACACTGGGGGGATGTAGCAGGGACGATTTTGCAGCAGTTTTGTCCCTGCGACATGTTGCACGGATTTCAACTCGTTGAACTGCGTGCAACATGTTGCGGGGACAAAATGTTGCAAGAATTCGTGTTGCACGGGCCAAAAATTATCAGCACACACGAGGGGACATTCGCTGCGACATGTCCCCACTACATTTTCTTGCGTGTGTACACATTGTGATTTTGTCCCTGCTACATGTTCCCGCTACACGTCCTTGCTACATGTCTGCTCAGTGTGAACAACACATAATTTTTTCGCTGCTTCATGTCGCTGCGACATGTCCCTGCGTCTTGACCCCACGTGTGCGGAGACCTTAAACGGAAAATATCAAAACGCAAGAGTGGCCCAAATATGACATTTCACAGTATGATTTGTGATATGAAGGGGGTGAAAGATTTGGTAAATATGCGCAAAAATGTAACATTAGATATGATTGCTCCATTTAAGCCAAGATCACAATGAGCATTTACGTAGAAGATTCTGAACACTAGTGACATTCCAAATCATTTTCCCCACTTCATGAAATATTGAACCGCTTACCTCAACATTTAGGATAAAACAGGGCAAATCTCGAAAAAAACCTAGGGAAAACATAGAAAGCCCCCGTGGCTTATAAATTATATATTTTAGTTGAATTATAATGTATACGCTACTTACAGATAAATTTGCTTATTCTCCAAAGGCTACCCAATTATACCACGACAGCAGTATTGGCCCGATTAAGATCACACCGGTGATTGTTCGACTAGTGCTCAAGAAAGATGGGGTAAATTTACTTGTTCTTTCGTTTGTTTGTTCGTTCGTTTGTTCATTTTTTGTTCGTTTGTTCTTTTTCTCTTTCGTTCTTTCGTTTGTTCGTTCGTTCGTTTGTCCGTCCGTCTGTCTCTTTGTTTTTTTGTCTGTTTGCTTGCTTGGAGAGACCTTGCATTTCCCAAAAAAGATGACATGGGTTGAAAGCCGAATAAACAGGCATACGAAATGGACAACAGAACGACGGTACGTTAAAATAGTTGTGTACAAACCTTGCCTGCTTGCTTAAACGGAAACGATAGTTCTTTATAAAACATAAATCTCGTGGCGTTGCCTTTCGAAGATGTAAATGCACTGAATCCTTTTTCTTCGGAAATGTTTCATTTATGTCACTTTAGTTCAGCAAAATTAAAAGCATATTTGGGAGGCAATTTACATTGTTTTTCCCCCACTTGAAAGTTATTTAAAATGTGTGAAACATTCAGGGATGAATGGGTTGAAACATTTTGTTTAGCCTGCGAGCAGGCTCACCTTGGGGCATCCACGAGAGAAAGTTTTGAGCTCATTTGAGTCAAAAGCATTAGCTTCATTACTTTCTAAAGAATATACCGTATCGCAAGTTTGGTTAAAGATTTCTTCTATTAACCCTTGAACATGACCGTCTCGTACATACATACGCCTATATGACTTTAAATAAACCCTGTTAAATTGAAACCGATTTAAGGAATGAAAAGCGGATATCTTTGTCATAACTTTCCTCCATGCAAATATTGTTTGAATTCAGTTTGGTTATGATTCAAGTTCATCAAGAGGCGACCGAATCAAGGCGATGGAGCGATGGGCAAAGGAAAACTTTCCTGAGTCAGACAAAGACCCTGGTCATGCTGATGCTGTCGTTCTTATAACAAAAAGGTAAATACACAATATTAATTTTGAAGTAGCTAATAAATGATGAGGATGATGATGACGACGATGATGGTGATGATGATGATGATGATGATGAGAGAGATGATGATGATGATGATGATGATGATGATGATAATTGTATTCAGTTCTATGCAGTTAGCAGCAAAATTGAACGTCAGCATCCGACTTACTAAATCGGCGGTCACAGGTTTGACTCCTCTTGGGAGAATTTGAAATTTCATTTTCCGAGTATGCCTGTGTCATTTACTGAAAAAACACCATCTTTTAAAATTGAACGTATTTTTACAAACAGTCTTACAAATTCCTCCACTGCGATAAGGAACACCTTGTTCCTTAATAGCACCCCATATTGGTCTGCTAGGTCATGTCTTGTCAATAAAATTTAACTTCATATATTTTTCTTTATTATAGGAGCTCTGGAGGTGAGTGCTTTTTTAATGCCTGTGAGCGTCAATGACGTACTCATTTATTTGTCCATTTTGTAAGTTTAATAGCATGCCTGTGCTGGGCTCTAGATCTTTGTGACTGTGTTACCCATCTGTGTGAAACGGAAGTAAAACATGCATGTATTGCAGAGTCGACTATTTTAATTTGTATTTGTCCAACAATTTCCCAGATATTGCAGTTGTTATAGACGGACTCTACAAATGACTCAGTTATTTGAGACACTTTCGCCATTTTTACACAGTCTTCGAAAAAACTGAAAACGCCAATAAAAGAAGGTTTAAAACAAGTTATATCGTTAAAACTTTTAGGAATTGCTAGCTTGGGGTCGACTTGCCGCAGCACATTTGGCGCTGCTCTTTCCAACGACATTGGTCTTGGTAGCGCTTTAGTTGTGACTCACGAACTCGCTCATACGTAAGTTGTTTTTACATTATAGTGCTTTTATTAAAGCAACGCAGCTTCCTCTCATGACACGCTACATTAACCAGTAGCATATCATGGAATACAGTTAAGTCTACTCCTTTTCCTAAGTCTTGGTCTCTCGATACAGCCTCCTTCTTTGGTATTCATTACATATTCTCATTTTCACTAAGTTCCTGCCCCATCTCGGCAGTCTCATTAAATTCCATGTTCAACAATTGATCGATGACATACCAATTGAGTAGGGCTAAAGAGAACTATGTCGTTTCATTTCACTCATCAACATAACATGTCACTTTACTTTTATCACAAAGAATGGGCGTACCACATGATGGTTCCTCCAGCTCCTGTCTGAACCACAAAAATATAATGGCATCGACTATACCGAGCGGACCTGGGTCCATGAAATGGTCAGCGTGCAGCAGAGAACGTTTTCAGGACTTTTTAAGGTAAACTTGCATGCAATTAAGGTGGTAGACATGACTTTAGCCTAAATAAGAAAGATTCCAAAGGATAAGATAGATTTTTCACAAGCTCAAGAATTAGATTTCCTTCCTGGTCGTGTGCGAAATAACTGATGCCGAAAGACGCTTGCTAGGTCGCCATTTTGAGACGCCATATTGAATTTATTGCGTGGCAGGATGCGAGGACGGAGCAAAGGTCGATTTAAGACTCCTTCTGCCGTTTGAAAGTTTTGTTCCGTCTTGGAATACGCAAGTTCAGGTCCGCTCTTCCCCGGCTTATTTTGTCCCTTTTGAACGGCTGCGCGGGGGCGCCGGAAAGCCGGCGCCCGCGCTACTCGCCGCTCGTATGTCGCACTACCTCCATTTCGTGTTTGTTTACACGGACGCCAAAGCAAAAAAGGAGACTGCTCGCAGTCTACTTAAAATTCAAGAATCGATCTTTTTTTTATTTTTTCCTCATAGCCACAGGTCAGACTGTCTAGATGACATTCCACCGATGTCTGCAGTAACACAAGAACCGAAAGAATTTTACGGCAAGCTTGCAGGACAGGTTGTTAATAGAGATGAACAATGCAAGATGATTTATGGCAACCGCTTCTACGCATGCCCACAACGCTTGGTAGGTAATCTGGTCAGCTGAAGAAAATAACAAACATAGCTTTCTGTACGGGAGTGTGAGTATTGCGGTACCGTCATTTGTCATTTCAGGATACACAACTCAATGAGTAACTTTATTGCTTCTTTTTGCAGACATCTTGTAGCGCTTTAGGATGTACGGATGATGGGTACAAGTGTACTTCCTCTCCAACGTCTCCTGCTGATGGAACTAGATGTGGAGACAGACATGTAATTATACTTTTTCCTTTGAATTGCCCAAATTTGTAGCTTAAAACGAAATAACTGGGAGAATGTACCGTATTTATTCGATTAAGCGACCTAACTCGAACAAGCGCCCACCTCGAATATATACTTGGTAGTACCCAAGCGTTACAATGGGTATCTTCATTGTGCATAATAAAGGACGTGCAAATTCTTTTAAACATACATGGCGACTTTTTCTTGCGCCTTAGTTCGTCAAAGAGATAAATAGACATTATATCAATAACAGGAGCTTGGTATCCTATCCCTTTTTCTTTTAAAATAATACAGGGCAATTTTAATTGCTTAAGTCAGACATTTTTTTAAAAAAGCTCAAATAAGAAGAATAAGACGTCACGTGCTAGGTACTCCTTCGACAATCTGTAAAACTTTGGTTAAAACCTTAAAAATACGGCAATGTAAAATATAGTTCGCTGAATATCATGCCTCATCAGTCACACGCCATATTGCTTTGAACAATCTCCTGATGTTGTGCAGCCACGAATGCGAGCCCAATAAAGCAAGCTTACACTTTGGTTTTTAAGTCGAAGGTAGATGATATAATTTGTTAATCAGAGCATTTACTTATTCTACATGTAGAAACATTCGGATTCGTCTGCTTTTGTTAAACTCCGTAAAACTGCTGGTAGTTTTTAAAACTTTAGGAGCTGGCTTTTTTACGGAGTGCTACGATGATGGCATCATTTTAAGCATCTTTGTCTTTCCAGTGGTGTATAAATGGTCAATGTGTAGATGATGGATCACGTGTGATCAATGGCCGCTGGAGCAACTGGTCAGCGTATTCAAAGTGCACTCGACCCTGTGGCGGAGGCGTTCAATCCAGAACAAGAACTTGCACCAATCCAGCGTACGAGTTTTAATAGATTAAGAACTACAGCTATGTTTATCTCAGCCTTATTAATATTATATAATTATAGTATTAGTATTATGAATATATTGCCGTTGTTATTATTATTTTTTATTATTATTATTATATTATAATAATGCAGCTAGAAATATATTTTTTTCTGTTTTGTATTCGTATTTTAATATATTAAAATATATATTATAATTAAGATCGATACTTGTTCGAAGCGCATGAACTAAGCACAGAAACTACAGATTTACTAGGGTTAGGGTTCAAACCTATGCTCTATTTTACTATAAAGTAAAAAAAAAAAGGAACAGCTTAATAGTTAATTTTTCTTGTTATTTTTATTTAAAGTCCAAAGAATGGAGGGAAGAATTGCATAGGCCCAGCTGTAGGACATTGGAGAATCTGCAACCCAGAGGTGTGATAATTCTGCTGTTGCTATTACTATTAACCTTATTGTTATACAGATTTTGCTGTTGCTATTACTATTAACCTTATTGTTATACAGATGTTGCTGTTGTTCTGCTGTTGTATTATCATGCGCCGCGATAGTTTAAAAGTTTTCTCTTTTTATATTCTACAATAGCAATGTCCTGCTGGTTCCAAGTCCTTTCGTCAACTCCAGTGCGAAGAGATTGATCCTGATTTCTCTGCCCATTACAATTCAGGTACGGAATTATTTCGAAACTTGATTGATTTGGAAGAAAGTTGCCTGCATTGATTGGAACACTAATATGAAGATGAAGATGGCGATGACAGTAATGTCAGTGACAGTTCATATTGCAAAATAATGTCAGTTTGGTCACTTGCAATTGAAAAAACTGCTGAGGAAACCCGCAGTCCCAAAAGGAAGCAGAAATACTTCTAGTCGTAACTTCACTTGCACTTACTATTATGAATTTATAGTTGATGTAAACTTATTTCATTGCTGGTATAACAAAATACAATTTTGTCGCCTTCCCTCCACCAACTGATGTCCCAAGCCCTTACTGGGCCAGATATCAGGTGTTATGTGTTATAAATGTTATTTAGGGAGGGGGTAAACTACTTCGTTTTTGAGCGAGTCACGCCATTGTTTCGAGCTACAATAATCTGCCCTGGAAAATATCGCGGGTACGCAATTAGCGATCTAATGAAAAATAGACCTTAAAAAAATAAATAACTGGGCTATCTATTTGCTTTTGGGTAACCAACTGCGTACAAAGGACAAGGACTTAGGGATTAATGCAATGTTTTATCTATATGCCTTGCTACACGTAAAAATATTAACCAACATTGCACGTTCTTTCTTAGCTAAGTGCTCATTAACCTGCCGTAAGGGAATGAGATGCTTATCCACAAGGGCGAGCTGTGAAAGATGGGACCAGGTGTGTCCGCGACCCAACAATTCGAGATGTTTGTATCCAGGGGAAGTGCAGAGTAAGATAATTACGTTATCTTTAATGCATATTGCTCCTTCTATCTTAAACATCGACCATGCTGTGAGCGACGTTCAACCTTGTTACGTAATTTCGGACCTATTTGGACAAGCTTTGACCACACACTTGATCGTGTATTGCTATACTGTAGCAAAGGTTATAGAATGCTTGAAACGACAAGACATACACTGCACTGGATATCCAATATATTTGTACCCACTTACGTAAACGAAGAGGGAAGGGGGAAAAAGATCGTTTTACTTGCAAAAAAGATAAAAAACGTATCCGTAATGTCCTGGATTGAAATAAACAGCAAATTAAAACTTGAAAATCAGCTCTGAAGATGGACGAAACATCTTACTGAGGCAATATCAGTAAAAAGATATACTTCATCCATTATTTATTTGCTCACTAGTAATTCTACCTCCTACAGGACCGGGAACGAAAAAAAATTAAATTCAAGATTTTTGCCGAGGCAAATGCCTTGGTTCGCCGGGTGCTAGTTACGGACCCTTAAAATAATACAGCAAAGCCACTTTCAGTAGTTTATGCTCAGTTAACTTTAATTTCCAAATCAACTGACAAGTATATTTTGAAACAGCATGTAACATGTGATAACAGGCTGGATTCTGGGCTAAAACGTGATCGATGTGGTGTTTGTGGAGGCGACAGTTCAAAGTGCAAGTTTGTCCGAAAGAAGTGGGACGATAAATGTCCTGGATTCGGTAAGTAAAGAGTGAAGTAGTTATACACCTAATTGAAGAAACGTTGACTATGTTAAAAGCATAAACCATGAACGATGTGACCCAATGGTGCTCTGGGTGGACATCCTTGGTAAGCTTAGTAATATTCCTTCCTGATAATCAAAGTATCTTCTTTCTTTGAGAGCTTTAAGCTTAGAGCGTGTTTTATGCAACCTGCCATATTCTCATGTTCATTCTTCCACAGACGACGACTTCTTTTTTCCGATTTTTCTAGTAAACATTTGGGTCGCATCGTTCATGATTTATGCTTTTCATGGATCAACGACTCTTCAATCAGGTGTATATAAAGTTATTTTAATTAACATTGTTGGACGTTGCTGGACAAAAGAGTTATGCATATGCGACAAGAACGAATGGTGGTCTGGGCATTCATTACACTTTTGGCAAGTTTGCACCATTTGTACATGAAATATTTGTTTTTCACTCGCAAAAACTTTTTCTGCAGTTTTTTTTTATTTTTTTTTTTATGGCTATGATTTTTTTTTTTTTTTATTTTATTTTTATTAATTATTTTTTCCCCTTTTTTTAAAAAAAAACCCGGGTTACCAAAACCCTATTTTTTTTGTAAAGATAAAAAAAAATTAAAAAAAAAACCCCCCCAAAAACATTCTTGACACTCCATCCCTCTTTTTCTGTTTTACTAAAAAGTGTATTTTGTTCGGAGACATTTGAAATAAATCATTCACTTGGATCTGTATTTTTATATGTTATTAGCGTTATGATGTCATTTTGTAACATAGATTTAACATACCAAAACTGAAGTGTTTCAATTTTTTGCATGGCACAAGCCAAAAGAAATTAACTCAATCTTTTGTTTCTTTTGGATGTCTAGGACCGGAAAAGGCGTGTCCGATTTTCGAGGTCCCTGTTGGGTCTACTTCAGTGTACTTGGAACAAGACACACCGGACGCAAACCTGCTTGGTAAGTAAAAACTTAAAAAGAAGATCTTGGAAAGAAAAGACGATGTTTAAGGTTCAAAATTGCAAATTTGGCACTGATTTGTTTTCACAGTTTTCAATACTCTGTTGCAATGTAGGATCTAACAAATAAATGTGACAAATTTATTTTAGGTATCAAGGATAAAGATGGTAAATATGTAATTCCAATACCCCGATGGAGCAGAACGGTTTACGCTGCAGGAACTAAGGTCCACTACTACCACGAGAAGGACGTCGACATTAACACGGTTTACATCCCAGGACCAACCACTGAAAAACTGACCATAGTGGTAAGAGACTGTATTCAGGTGCTAAATTATGCGACAATTCAGTAATTCAAGCTTTGATAATTAACTTTACTTGAACTTTCGGGTGTTCCTATGAGTAGGCCTAGCTGTTTTTTTTTTCTCTAGTTTGTTCCTGGTTACCCAAAGACAGGGGTATGGTACGAGTTATACGATCCAACTCTTACATCTGAAGTTGGACCTGACGACGTTCATTGGAATGTAACAGCCTGGGGTCAATGTTCAAGAAGTTGCGCTAAAGGTAAACACATAGCTTATTTATCAAGGACTATAACGGGAAAAGCTGTTAAAATACAAACTGTCTCCGTACTTTTCAAGAGTGTTTTCACAAATCTGTAATCTCAAAGTTTGTTTCAATAAATTTATCGTAAAGGAATGTACCCAATTATCACAACCAACACATAAACCTCTTTATTCAGTTCAAAATTTTAAATGAAATAGTAACTTTAACTTAATAACAATTGGTCTGACTCTTTCTGATATTTGAAGTAAATTTAACTGCTGTTCTCCTGGTTCCCTCCCTGATTTTTGAGGTAGATCACAAGCTTGCGGCACTGATTTTAATTTCCAAATTTACAGACTGTTTGAAATTTAGCTAGGGTATTTCTGTTCCCGAACTCCCCCCGGTGGTATTTAAAAATAAAAAAGATAAAGAAAAAAAAAAGGGAAAAAATAACCGAACTCTGAATTTCAAAAAAAGATAACAACCTTCCTAAAAAACAAATTGGTAGTTAAGAAGGAACTCTGTTTACATCCTCTACTGCGATTTAATTAACTTCAATTTACAAAATAGGTGCTAGGAGCCCACCTTTTTGTTTAAAACATTCTCTCTTCTTTTAAGATAACAGCTAACTTTTGTGTTATTTCAAGGCAAACAGAGGCGAACAGTGGAATGTACCAGAATAGATGATGGATCGTATGTTGGGTACGAGCCATGTTTGCAGAAGTCAAGAAAACCAGCAGTGCAACGCTTATGTAACACTCAGCCATGCCAGCCTGAGTAAGTTTAAGGATGTTATATTATATATTGACGATGTAGTAATTGTTTATCTGGTGTAAGATAGGAAAGATGAATGTTTATTCGTTTGTCTCATGATGGAATCGCTTTGAGGTATTGGTCGCGACGTTTCGACTGCAATACTTCTATTGTTAGTCTTCATCAGGCGATGATCAGGTCAATTGTTTACGTGTCGCTATTTGTAGCATATTTGTTCGCTGCTATTGGTACATTTTGATTCTTACTATTTATATTCTGACAATTGGATGCTGCACCCTGAAAGTCGGAATAACAATTAGATCGAAATGCACCAATAGTAGCCAACCAACATGCTACAAATGACGGCACGTAAACAATCGACCTCATCGCCTTATGAAGACTAGCAGTATTACAGTCGAAACTTCGCGAACAACTCCACAAAGCGATTCCATCGTGAGACAAACGAATAAACGTTCATCTTTCCTAAGTTTGAAGATGTTTGTGCTAATAAAGGGTTTTCGTTGTCGAAACCAATTTGACGCCAGACCACAACAATAGTTTCCAGTATTACTTGCATTGCCACCTGTTTCAGCTCTTCCCATGTTCAAATACCTTTGCTGAATATTGTCATATACATGTACTCAACTTTGCAACTTTGATAGAACGTAGTCGAGTCATGGTCGATTTTGTGAGACGAAGTCGGAATAAAATACTCCTAGCAAGACGAAACGAGACTGCTGTGCCTCCGAGGCTAAAGTGTACCAGAATTGGGAACTAATAGATCTTTGCTGTACCCAAAGACAAATTCTAAAGTCAAAATGTATCAGGCATCTTCGTGTGACTGCATGACTTAAACATACATTTTGGGCTACACATCCTATTTCCTTGTCTTTAATTCTCCGTGTCCTTTCTCCAGCGGTGAATTTGTCACTAAAGACCTTTAATTTGTATCGGGTGTGAATTGTTTTGAGGAAGATTTGTTGAGACAACAGTAGGTACGAAACGTGACGCGCGCAGTAAATTTTATCCTGTTGTTGGGGCGAAAATCAACTAAAATATTCTCTAATATAATTTATACCCTTTTTACTGTTTTTAAAGATGGTATAGCTCAGAATGGAGTTCTTGCTCAAGAACATGTGGCAAAGGAGTACAGAATCGAAAAGTTCATTGTCGCCGAATGATTTCACAAAGCAAGTATGAGATCCTTCCAGATTCATCTTGCAGTGGTAACAAACCTGCGGGAGGGACACGAAGAAGCTGTAACGAAATAATTTGTCACGCGGAATGGAAGGTGACTTCCTGGTCTCAGGTAAGATTGTATGCGCAGTGTTGCTTTACAGTATGTCTGATAGTTAGTCAAAAATATAGTAACTAATTACAGTTGGGTATGATGAGTAGAATGGTCAAGTTACCAGACATTTCAAAATCTTATTTCGGTTTGGTCGTCTACTTTGTTTTCTAGATATAGAAAGTATAGACGAGAGACTAAAGCAAATTAAAACAATAAGCGTCTAGATTCTTCAAATTATACTATTAAATAGTCGAAAAATGTTATGAACAAGGAAAGAACGGTCTACTTTTCTTTACCAATTTTCTACACAAATAAAACGGGTGTATACTAACGGTAAGATGAACTATACTTTAAACAGTATTTTTGACATTCCAGTGCTCGTCTACATGCGGTGGAGGATTGAAGAAACGCAGCCTCATTTGCAAGCGACTCAATGACAAGGGTGAATTGGTAACAGCTCCTGAGATTCTTTGTCACCACGCTACTAAGCCACCGACCACAATGCATTGCAACATGGATATTCCCTGTCCAAGTAAGAAGCTCTTATTGATTCTTTTAAAGTAATAAACAACTATTAAAGGAGCTCGACCGGACGGCGCATCTTAAAAAAATGCACAATTGTCATCATCATCATCATCGACATCATCATCAATGCTTATTTATACACGAAATCACATCACATTTACATTATCTTCCTAGGAGTCGTATGAATTTGCACTAGAGTACATTAATTATAGAAATGCTTAACTTAAAAAGATAGAAAAATAAATTGTTCAAGTCTTAATCTTCCAAGTTCTTTTACCATTCTCCTTCAGTTTAGTTTTGGATTATCAGACTTCTACGGTGTTTACCGTATCACTATGAGGGTAATTGCAATTTTTTAAAAAATTGTACCTCATTAAGGTTGGAAATATTTTTCCTTCATAATATTAAAAAAAAAAAAGAATAATTTTTGGCTGTTCTATGGCATTATAATAAGCAATTACTAAGCATGAATAAATTGAGCATTAAGGGTTGAAACATCAGTGGTAATAATGAATAATATAGTCAAATCTTAATAATAAAAGAAATAACAGAAGTGATCCTTCTTTACTGGACTATATTAAGTTAATTATTGTCGCTGCTCAAAATATTCCTTCTATTTCTTTCATATTCTTTTACTACATGCAGCTCCGGCACAAATGCTCAAGTACAGAGGCCTTGGCTGTTTTAACGATGGCAATCCACATGCCATCCCAGAGTTTGTAAAGAGTTATCGGTCAAACATTGATTGGACCAATATGCAGGAGATCATAACAAAATGTGCAGAATTTATTCACAAGAATTATCCTCAGAACAAAGTGTTTGGAATCAAGTTCTACGGAGAATGTTGGACTGGGAACGAGGCACAGGAAACTTATAATGCATACGGACCATCGAGCGATTGCTGGAACAACGTCGGAAAAGATAACACTTACTACGTTTATGAGTTTTATTAAGGTAAGCTAGAAGTTCTGTTTAGTTTATCCGTTAATTAACGTAAGTCAATTATTTAAGGTCATCTCTCTATTAATTTTGTCGATCTCTATTGTTCGAAGTTGAACTTGATTAAGACATCGTTCTATTTAAAGGTTACTTCATTCTTACTAGATCATAACTCCCAGTGCGCAATAGAGTTCGCGGCAGTAATATTTATAGATTTCAATTAAGAGAAGAAAGTCCAGTTTCGGATTAACCAAGACTGTTGTATAAGAAAACTAAAGATACATCTGTATAGGCATAGTCTCAATCCCAAGTAAATACTCGCATATATTGTGGAAAAAATGAAGCATTTACAATTTTTTGTATTTTTTTTTTTGGTTTCTAGTATGCTTCTATTCTTTCCTACTAGTGTTTGTGAAATTGAGACTAACCCTGTACAGATGCGGACTAGGTAAAATTGAAATAGGCCAATTTACTCCCCCTAATAGGAAAATATACTCCTACCTCATATTGGTCACTTTCCTAACCAAATAAAGGATTTACAGCGTTTTAAAAATTGTGAATGGTGAGCAAAACAGCAAAAGGTCTGTGTCAGATTACTGTTGTGAATTGTAATACCTGTCTTAAAATTGTAACGGAAGTCGTCGTGAATTGTAATTTCTTATTCCAATGCTGATAACAGTTTACGACACGTCTTACAATCCACGACAGCACCACGAATCATTTTCTTTAAGATCATATCCTTCATTGTTAGTTTTCTATCTTTTTCTTATTGATTGATTTCCCTTTTATTGCAGGTTTAATTGAATAGGAATTTGCAGTGTAATTGCCTTTACAACTGATTTAGCAAACATGAAGTTTTCTGTAATTATGGGATTAGGTGTTAACATACAAATAAAGAATTGTGCCTGAACATGAAAAGTCGTATTTACTTTTCATTTCTTTTTTTAAAGATTAATTGAAACCAAGTAAATAAAGAAAAAAAGATGGAGAACAAGGGTTTTGATTGGTTAGTGTTAATACCCTCCTGGTACAATAACTTGCTTTTTCTTTGTTCACGGTCGGATAGAAACTTTTGTAGTGTCATGTTATTAGTATTGCAATGGCTAAGCCAAAAAAATAAAAATATAAAGACCGCTCAATCTCATATATTACTTGTATAAGGAGTTTCCCCCCTTTTCGGTAAAAAAAAAAAAATTGCATCACCAAACACTGCATAAATGTAAATAAAGAAATACCGCCATGCTATTTGCCTGCTTTTTATGTCACATTTACAACCCAGAAAGATTTCAACAAATACTTCTTTTTATTTCCAATATCTGTCCAATACTTTTCATTATTACACTAAACGACGTTTTTTTTTTACTTAAACAAACTGCCGCATTTTTTAAAGGTATTTCTGCTTTATATTGTTTGATTTGGTTGAATGTTCAATGTCTTGTTAAAATAGGAAAAATTGCAATAAATATTGTTAGTTCAATAAAACTGAGATGACTGTACTGGGCCCCAATCGTAAGAATTTTGTTGCAAAAGCTTTTGACGACAAAGAACTGGCTGCGCGTGGTCCTCGATTTGACGTCAAATGCTCTCCAGATCCGCTTTAACACGGTCATGTACTAAATGGAGCTCGACTATAACAGAGCGCAGAAAATTGAAAATGCGCAGAAATATTAGACAAAAAGCAATACTTTGTTTATCCAAAACGTTTTAGTGGCTAGATGCATTTTAAGGCATGGTTTTACCTCACCTAACAATGTCAAATTTAAACTTAAGCCATTTAGTACAAACCGACTTATTTTGGCTGTACAGCTGATGCATCACATTTTAGCCGACTGTTTGACGACAGCTAACAGCCAAGCCTTTCCTGGGATTTTCTTGAAAATTGTCAATTCGGGCAATTTTATAAATCAACAAAATGTTTAACGCGTCAAGTTTAATTATTTTAGTGACTGTTGTTTACTCAGAAGCCTGCGCTTATTCTTTAAGAAGCCGCAGGGGCAGCTCGAAACCCGCTTGCGAGAAGTGAAAGAAAATAAAATTGCCATCCATCCAAACAACATGTCATACGGTAAGTTGAGTTTATCAATATTTGCTCCGCAGATTTTTATTATTATTTTTACTTTCCTGTAATTCTTGCTTTTGAATAGATTTTTTTTCGTGAGAATTTTAATTTACTAAGTTCGAACGTGAGACTGAAGTATTGATGTAGTGCATTTTCGGGAAAACATGTCAGAAATTGTAGCATTTGTTTGAAAATTTTGGCCTGCTCCCATTAAGACACTGTGTTTACCTGCTCGATATGAGGTCGGCCAAACCGCGACAAGGAAATCAAAGCGTGTATCAATGTGTTATTATTTTGTGTTGGAGGCCGACCTTGCAGTCTTGATAGCGCTTTCTTGGAAGTAATTTTTCCATCTTTTATTAAAATTTTAAAATCCGAGAAAAAAATTGCATGTGCATTGTCCTGAGTACTGGCAGGTGTA
Organism: Oculina patagonica; assembly: GCF_052425735.1. Lineage (NCBI taxonomy): Eukaryota > Metazoa > Cnidaria > Anthozoa > Scleractinia > Oculinidae > Oculina > Oculina patagonica. Next base: position 150,080 of record NC_135765.1, on the reverse strand, counting down.
AAATTTGCTAGCTTAAGCAAATATTTGTTTAAATGCAATAATTTAATGCCATAGGTATTTACAATTTAACTGAAAACAAAACAAACATTGTGCAGTCTGGCTTCCGCGAAAACTGACGTCCTGTAAATAAGAGTATTTTCCTGGTTTAGGTCCCAAGAATAAAGCCGTTGTCAACAAAATACTGAGGTAAGGTCTCAAACGTTTTCAGGGGCTGCAATATCCCCAAACATTTAATGTTCATTCGTCTGCCTAAAAGGCGAATGAAAATCGCTTCTGATTTTTTTTTTGGATTCAAGAGAAACAGGATATCTGCCAGTGAAGTGAAGTGAGAATTGAAGGTAAATGTTTCTGCTAGATTTTTACCTTTTTCATGTTCATGTGTTCTGTTGTCATCCTTTTGTTTTTTGGGGGAATTTTGATTTTATGCTGCTTTTATGGAGTAATAGTGGGAACTAACTTGACCATTTCGCAAACTAAGTCGAGGATACCATATGAATTTACTAAAAAGTTCTCTTCTTTCCCCTTCTTTTGCTAGCATGATGAAATAACAAAACTGACGGGACAAAATGTTACACTACTGTTTCGATGTAAACTAATTTCCTGCCCTGATTAAGAATTTAAATTGGTTCCTTTGAGTTTGAATTATATTGATTTTCAAAATCATAACGATGAATTATTATATTCACGATAGGCACTTCTTGTTACACACACAAAGCATAGTAGCTTATAAGTATTGAATGCAATTTTGGAAATGCTATAACTTGAATTTTCCTAGATTTGGGTAATGTATATGGTCCTTTGCCGATGATTTTACATGGTCCAGACTGTTAAGAGACACGGTTTATATCATTTTTTCAAGCGAGCATTTGCTGAGTAGAATAGTCTTAAATATCCACATATACCTTCCATATAGTGTTCGCTCGGTAACATTTCATTCACGTCACCAAGTCGTTCCCAAGTCGAAATTCCCGGTCATACCAAGTGGCGTGAGGAACGAGGGAAACAACTGAGTCGTTTCACATCGAAATACCTGTTCTTCTTAGAAGCCGAACTTTTAATGTACTTAATTCAAGGTATTAGGTTCGGCTTCATGCAACGTTCGGCGGCCGAACTGGGCCTTATTACTGTAAAGATATTGTATGAGCCAAATGAACAAAAAACATTATTTTTCCTAAACTAATTTGTGTGCACAGACCACGTCAGTTTCTCGGGCGTTATTGATATGCGAGCATTTCACTAGAATTGAGCTGGACAAGACAGGACAAGACAACTAATGTTTAACTTTTTGACTAAAGATATGTACCTTTTTTTGACGTGGAAGCCTTTTTGCCAGTTAAATCTGCACGACAAAAACAAGCTGTGGACTTTTTAGAGGGAGGTGTTTACGCACAGATGTATGTCCTGCCTTGTAGATGATGAAGGGGATCCGAGAATAGACCAGGTAGCTGACCAACATTGAAAAGCACGAGACTTCGCATTGTGTTTCTTTGCCTTAGCTGTCGAAATTTCAACATCACTCTGGTCGTTTGTCCTCGCGGCTGCTAGAATACAAACATTTATGTGTACAATGCTACTTATCAGTATATTCTACCTAATAGCACCTTTCATCTGTTTTTGTTTAATATAATATGACTTTTCAAAGACGTCTTGTATTCTTTATGTTAGGATGGGGCATAATCAACTGCTGACTATGTATACTGTTCTTCTTATCATGGTTTTCTATGGAGGTAAGAAAGAATACTCAGAAATGATAATTTTCTTCTTAAAATAGACCAGTTTCGATGCATTAAAGTTCTTACTTGGGTCTGAGGCTCAGAAGAATAAAATAAAAGGGTTGTATATTTATCCCAAAGCCTCTATGTAATGATATTCCTCTCTCAGCAAAGGTTTCCATTCTATTCGTTTACACAAAGCACGAAGTGGAAACAAAGCGCGCATGCGATGACTTATTAAGCAGACGGATTAGGATTCAATTCAACTCTGTAATATGCAAATCTCGAATAAAAGCTAGAGGTTGTTGTACCACCATATTATATTTTCAGAATTTACAAACACCAAAAGAACCGTTACAATTATTACTTCTTCTTCCAATCCATTGCAATACTTCTCATTCTGTCATTCTGCCCTCGGACATGAGGTTCGGGCATGAAGTTTCCCCTCCAATCTCTTCTCTGGGGTATAACACTAAATGTACGTCCGAGTCTAAAAATACTGTAGTCATATTTCAGGTATTGTGTTATCTTGCTCATTTGAATAAGTAGGACGGTGGAGGATAGCTTAAATTCTAAAAGGTTTAACAAGGAGCAAATAACAATCTAATTAATGGTCGCGAGAAAGACTAGAAATTGTAAAACGGTAAACGTGCCACCGTGATGAGCGCACACAAAACTATAACTGTACTCCATCCTGAAAGTTTTGAGCACGTCCCAAATATCATTACTTTTCTAACTGATTTTAATTTACATCCACAGCTTTTGCACGGACCATGCGCCGTAACGTAAGTACATGTACAATTATTGCTACGTTCGACATGAACCGATATAAGTGAACTTGAATTACATCTACAAAATTTCTGTTTCATAATGACCAAAAATTATAAGTAAACAAGGATATCAATTTGGGAAACAACTCTTTAGATAATATTTGAAGCGCGAGGCGGATTTCAAATTAGGAGAACGATTAACTCTGAACTGCATTACTCGAAGTAGTCCTATAACCAATTAAACACAAGAATTAGAGTTGGGATAGTTAATCGGTAAAGCTTTATACTTCTTAGACTGGACATGTTCAAGGCTAGTTATTATTGTTAGTATTGTTGTGTTCGTCACAGATACATAATTGTTTCTACACAGACCCTTCACCATCACATGACAGAAAATGACCTGGATTACTTTTTTGGTGTTGATAATCATCTAGAAGGTATGGCAGTTGGTTCTTGTTACAGTGACCTATCTTCGAGATCTTTTATTTCGTGTCATTGAATTTTTTAAATTCCTTTTCCTTGATTGTAGCTCACATATCGAAAAACCAATTCCTAATGTCATTTGCAATTTACTCATACTTTCTGTTTATTTATTTTGATTGCACTGACAGTATCGAGACTGAAGTAATGATCAGTTAAATGTTACAGAAAATGCCTTGTTAAGTTATATGGATAACGCCGTTGTCTTTTATTTAAAATTCTAATTCACGTAAGTTGGATTCATCAAAAACATTTGCCATCCAATAGATTGTCTTTTATATCATTGAATTTTTCTTTTTTGAGTGTGTGCTGAGATTTACTTTTCTTGTTATTTAATGAAAGCACTGTTTTGTTCAACATTTTTATGATTTGGTAATTTTTCATCAAGCACAGAAAAGCCTAGTGATAAATGATAATCATCATCATCATGACTTATCGCGCCAGTAGGCGCATAAGGCCGTTCAAATGATAAACTCGTTTTTATTTGTCTTTATTCCTATTGCAGTCCCAGAGTACGATGTAATTATTCCTCATCAGTTGGATGAAAGAGGTCTTCCACTCCATGACCAGCGTCAGCGACGATCAGATGAGTCACGTGAAAACATATTTTATAAAGTCCCAGCATTCGGGAGAGAGTTGCACTTAAACCTCACACTGAACAGAAAGCTGATGTCACCTAACGTCGTCGTGGAGACGAGACACGCTGATGGCACAGTGTCACGTGCTCCTGCACCCAAAAACACTTACTATCTTGGTCACGTGGTGTCCGATCCTCATTCATTGGTGTCTGTAAGCGATGAAAGAGGACTGGTATGCATTATATTCGGTTCAGCGCTTAAACATCATGTACTTCAAATACAACTTTCTTAAAAGAAATGTTAATATTACAATAGCAATTTCAAAGTTGCAAAAATACTGCAAACTTCGAATAAATTTAAAAAGGCAGTTTTTTAGCGCTTACACGCTTATTGGTGACACAATTATGTGTATTTACCTTCTGTACTCCCTACATTTAATAAATCTAAGCTAGTCGTTTTCATTTAATATAGTTTGCTCTACTTTTCAATTAACTTAGACTGGGATGCTTAAACTATTAAGCGATACTTTGTTTATACACCCACTGCCGACTCATCTGGCAAAGCGAGCAGTGCCAAGCGAAGAAAAAGCGACGCCTCATTTAATTTACAAGAGGTCTCTTCAGATTCAAGTTGATGCACAAAGAACACAAAGAGGTATGGCTTACATTCTCTCGTTTTTTTAAAGTGCGCCGGGTACTCTTGATAGAAGGGAAAGGAGACAGGCCTGTAAGTGGTCAAGCATGATTACAAGTTTGGTTTGAAGCCACTGGCGAGAGACCATGACAATGTTTTCTTATAAAGTAAGGCCGGGCCAGTTTGACAAAGGTCTGTACAAAAATGCCGCAGTCAGCTATTAATATAAACGTACCTCACCTAACTTAAATGAATCTTTTGTGACATGATTTTATTACAAACATGCCGTTTGTTTTGCAGAAATCGTGGAAAGCGCTAAAAAGTCAGACGAAACCAACAAAGGAAGCATGAAAATGAAAACTTTGGAGGCGTTCCTGATGCTTGAGGCTGATACTGCGGCTAGACTACAGCGTGAACATCAAAGCCCACAGCAGTTTCTTCTTTTGTTAGGAAATATAGTAAGGGAATAATGAAATAAAGTAAGGAATAGATCATTTTAGCCTTTGTATCCTTGAGGCCCTATGCGCCAACTTGGCGCCAGGGGACAAGTGAAGTGAAGATCCTAAAGGCCAGCATACAAAGAAAAGTCCTGTTTATCAGAAATTTTATATGACCTTCCTTGGAACTTGGTGAAATCTCTTTGTTTCCCATAAGAATCCTCGCTGCATAAAAGATAAACGAAATTAGGTTTTGTTTCAACATAAAAATAATAATTTGGAAAATGTGCAGTTATTATGGGACAACAGTTTAAAGCTGACTTTCCAGTTTGAGGTTTTGGAGGGAATTTTTTTCAATACTCGTGAGCAAGCGTCACCTTGATAAGTTCTAAAGGTATTTACTTTTGTCTCTCTTGAAGATTTCAGGACTCTTTATGGATCCGAGCATTGGAGAAATTCGTATCTATTATGTAGTTTCGGGAATCATTGTCATCGACAAAAAGGTAAGGCATTGCCTCTATCGCTACTAATACGTATGCAAGTAAGTGGCTCGGGAACAGAAGTGGTATATCTTGGGCTTATCATGCTCTAATAAGAAAAAATCATTCCTAAGAGTTATAATTCTATCGAAACCTTCAAAGAACCGTCCATGGTAGGCAGACTTCATGAACGTTTCCCAATTTCTTCATGCCATTTCTATGATTACAAATTGTTGTCATTGTAGCTCGGTTACTCTCACTGTTTTTGTTACGGTTACCGTTTCGGTTGTGGCACGGTTACCATTTCTCTCCCCGTTAATGCCATTTTTATGTCTGCTGTTATTATTGTCCAATATATTCAATTTCATTAGGTTCTTGGTGCAGAGTACTCGGACTCTAAAGACACATGGATGACGAAACTGGAAAAATATTTGAGAGCTTTAAACAATCCAGACAATGCTAGCCCAGAGCATTTTGACGTGTGTTCTCTTGTATACAGGTGAAATTACAAGCCAGAAATTAAAAAAAGTAGCAAACCCAATAAATAGACACTCTTTTACTAGCATTAAACCAAAAATATACAATCATGATATGTTTGAGAAAAACAGTTTATAATTTGTCGCACTATACAACAGTCCGTTACCAGTGTATTTCTGGGTTTCTTTTTTGAAACTCGCAGAACAGGTTGCCACGCAACGACACTAACAATAATTACCTTATTATAGGGGAGAGGAAATTAACGCGTCATGAAATTAACGCGAATTCCAAAACTTCGCGTTAATTTAAGTCGGGCTAATTTTCGTTAACGTTAATTTCCGAGCCGTTAATTAAGTGGAGCGTTAATTTCCATGACCTTTATTTCCATTATTTTGTCCCCAATTTCTCGATATATATACAGTCCAGACCTTCTTGACTTCTAGAAAAAGGCATAATCTCACCAGGGTGGAAAACTGCCGGTATCACTAAATATGTGAAGAACGCTTGAGGCAGTCAGATTTCTTTAATTAGCCCCTACGTTTAGGATTATACGCCTAATGTTGAAATAAACTTGTTCCCGTTGTCTCAACAAGTGTTTTTTTCTTTGTGTACGTCGCGTTAATTTCCTACATTTTGAAATGTTACCCCCCCCTCTTTCGCGTTAATTTCCTTTATTGTGAAGTAGTTTTTTCTCCAATTCGCGTTAATTAAAGTCGCGTTAATTTCAAATACCTTAATTAACACAAGCGTTAATTTCCTATAATAAGGTATTTGAATTCTACTGAGCTACCGAACACCATCAGCCATTGGTATGGAGTACCTGCAGGTCATCTAAAGAATGGGGACGTTTTCTCCTGATTCTCTTAAATTTCGATGGGAAATTAAGAAATAGATTTGTTAATTCAATTCCCGGGCCGCCAGGGTTTCAAATGATAATTCACTCTCCGTTCGATTTAGTTGGAATCAACTATTATCTCATAGAAATTTTGAGTTATAACCTGGCTCGTTTCTTCCGATTATGTACGGAACAAACACTTCTGTTTGAAATCTTGAAAAAATAATTTTAATATACGTTGTTTCGAACATTTTTGGATCTGAACGGAATGTAAATGGTGAAAAAGATAGGAAATCAAGCGAGAAGTGGTTGTTCAGCAGCCAGTAAATAAGTATGTTTGTCAGCTAGTCACCAAACATATAAGTGGTAAAAATGAAACGAATTTCATGATTTTTCTAAACATAAACATTAATCGTTTTACCTATACTATTTTGTTGATTTCCTCAGCATGAAAACAGGCGTAGGGGGTAAGCAAAACACTTTTGTTGTAGTTACGTTCAATTTGTTCAATTCTTCAATTTGTTTGTTCAGTTTAGTTTTCTCCACCTCATATGTTAGTCGCCCTAGATTTATATTCAATTTTCGCCCTTTTTTCACTACCGTCTGTGTCTGTTAAATTCATTTTTGTTTGCCTTATCGCGAGAAGTTCAATTTCCTCTTATAGCTTGTTAATACGTTTTCGATTGTTTCTTACGATTTAGGAATTGCTTCTTTTAATCACATGTGCCAACAAGACACAGGAAACGTGAATAACATGGTTGGCCTTCAAACTGCACTCATAATCGCTCACGAAACTGGTCACAAGTATGTCTGACTTCCTTTGCATAAAGTTCTAAATAATTTTTTTTAACAACTTATCTATGTGAAAAATGAGTTATATACATAAAAAATCAGGTTTCAAAGGGATTAAGTGGAGTGATTTTATTTTCAGACTTCGTTACAACTGCTGCAGTCATTCCGGAAATCAACGACCACATTAAAATAGAGACCCTTGCCAAGTAGCGATAAAATTCCACGGCTGTTAGTAAATCCCAACCGTATGATAGCAATGACCACCTAAAGCAGCGACCTCAAACGCAATATGTGTATGTTTCTGTGATACAAAATTCTTTCAAACACATTGCATAAACGAACTGCATAAATCAGCCGCGAAATACGTGGAGCAGAGTTGGTAGCATCAACAGGCGAATTTGCGACTTGGAATTAAATTGGTCAAAATGTCGCTTTCTTCCACCAATATCCTAGCGCCATACTTGATTTTTTTGTCACTTTCAACCCTTATAATCATGAAGGGCACAGCTCAAAGTTACACATAGGAACATTGGAAATAACACGATAGCGACAATGCAACATCGACAACCAAAAAGAGTCTCTCCTTTATTCTCCCTAGCATGGGGGTGGCTCACGATGGAAACAGTGTCTACTGTCCAGGCAGTACCTTTATTATGTCACCTGTACTCCCAGGAGGTGCTTCTGCTGAGAGTTGGTCTGTTTGCAGCAGCAGAACTATTCAGGCTTTCCTAAGGTAATTACGTGGGGGGTGGGAGAGAGCGGGTAGAGACAGGCACAATAATCTCAACCGACACTAACAAATGTTACAAACATACTACAATCTGGTAATCATTTTTCTGACAAAAGGCTAAAATTTTACTGTGACAACAAACAATAAATAATACAAATCTAAACTGACTACATACAAATAATAGAAAAGAAGTAAGACAGCTGTATCTATGCACGATTGTGTTTGCTTGAAGGGCCATGTCTATTGAACAAATATTAATCATAGTATATATAAGATCTTCAGCTGACAGGAAGCTGACCAGTTGGCAATTTACAAATCGTACTCGAAACCACCGAACACTAATCCATCCGTGTATGTATGTTCGCAAATATATGTAGTTGAAGGGAGAAAAATAAAATAAAGTTTACAAAAGCAAACAAACAAACAAAATATGAAAAAAGCAGTATCTTAAACATTTGTATGAAGAAGTATAGGTACGTGTTCTTTGCCGGCTCAAGTATAGATAAATGCCCTTTCCTAATATAACATTTTGGCCTTTTCTGAACATCCCGGGCTCAATCGTACGTAGAAAGGACTTTTACTTTTGAACGAATCCTCCCCAGGTTTTACCTTTACTCCTTATAAACGTTGTTAACGTGTTTTACAGAAGTGCCAGGTCATGGTGTTTGAATGACGAGGCCCAAAACAAAGCAGCAGTAGTATTTAAAAAAGTAGAAGCAAGAAGTATCCCTGGAAACATTGCGTTTGACACACCAGAAGTCCTAAGCAGGACAGTACGCGATACAATAGAGGTGATTGATCTTAAAAAGTTCAACGAAGAGAAGCAGTTAATAAAACTTCCTGGCGAAGTCATGAGTGCCGACGATCAGTGTGCCCTGCAATATGGTGACAACTATGGACAGTGCCACCAAAAAATGGTAACCAGTGTTTATATTACTCTATAATAAATATTCTTAAGCGCAAACTGTATTAAAAAAATTATCAAATGTCAAAATGTTCATCTCCCAAAATCTATATCAATAATTTATATCAAAATCTATACTATCACACAAAATTTATCGTGAAAAAGTTGGCGCGAAGCCTCCTAAATGACTACACAATATTATGTTCTGATTTGGATATAATGCCGTCCGTTTTAACCACCACCACCATCACCATCATCATCATCATTATCATGATCATCATCATCATCATCATCATCATTATCATCATCATCATCATTAATAGCAAATATATACCTCGATCACAGGATTTCTTCGTCGAGGCGTCCTAAGGCTATTAGTGTTAATCCTTCGTTTTATCTTTTAGAATGATTGTGGTCATCTGTGGTGTACTTCAGATGGATACTCGTGCCTGAGCCGAAATGCTCCTGTCGCAGATGGGACTCCCTGTGGAAGCAGAAACGTAAGCTAGATTTGTAAAAAGCTTTTACCGTCGACATCATATAATAACAACAACAAATCAAGAAATTTACGGTTTAAAAATTAAGACATGATGCGTTCGAACTCTTGCAGTGGTGCATTAAAGGAGAATGTGTTGACAACGGACGTCCTCAAATAAATGGTTGGTGGAGCGAGTGGTCGAACTTTACATCCTGTACTAGAACATGTGGAGGAGGAGTACAACACCGCACAAGAACATGCACAAATCCACCGTGAGTGCACATCCTTGGCTTATATTATATTAAGATTTCATTGATTCCTTCTAAATGACCTTTTCTTGTGAATTTGGCTTTTGACCCAACTTGGAAAAAAATTCCTCCGTTTTTGAGACTTATCGATTGTATAAAGTGCCCATGGTCAGTATTTAAGTAAAGTAAAAACCTTTAGTTTGTGGTGTTGCCAGTATATTATGTTTTATATGTTGTGATAATGAACTCATGAATATCAGCAAAATATCCGTCACCATGGATCCAGAATCAAAGGTTTGCGTAACATCCACTGCATCCGATTTTCAGTGAACGTTCTTAATATTAAAAAAAAAAAACTAAAAATTACCTGTAAATAAACTCCCATGACTTAAAACAGAACTGTATCATTATTCTATGGCTTCGATCCGTGGTCTTTCAAGTATCCACTCAGTGTGAAATAATATCTAGCCTGATGACCTCTTCTTAATGATTACAATCGCAAAGACCATCGAATGGAGGAAAGCCATGCCAGGGAAAAACAATTGGACTTTGGAGAATTTGTAACATCCTGGTAAGTACGATGCCTGCTCTTTTCATAATGTTTTAAATTAGTTTAATAGCATAATCTCCTTTGAAGTATATATAGATTCCTTTCCGAAATGAATATGATATATTATCTTGGGAGATTCAAGATGATTTTTTGCAGTAAATGACACTGGCATACTCGTTAAAGAAACAGAAACACGAGTCGAACCTATGACCTTTCGATTAGTTCTACCACTGCATAAGCTACAGGAGACTCTTAGTGATTAGGCCATTAAACTATAGGCTGCTGTAACAAACATCCTACATACCGCTAGGATTTGAATTTCATAATCTATCAAATCCAAGCAAGAAGTTTTATTTTTGTTAGGCCTGTCCTGAAACGGCGGTTAATAGTTACCGTGATGAGCAATGCGTGAAAGCAAGAGGAGTTGGCTCGTCTGCATATTATTACGGGAGTAAGTATTTCCGGGGACAAAAATACTGTCGCTAGTTATTAAATCAATGACCAGAAACTATCCATCTTCGACTCTTGCTGCTTTCTGTTTTCCCCGAGTCTGTGCACAACAGACGTAGAACAAACAATGCACTAGTACTTCGTAAAGTACAGTGTACTGTTTCTTTAGCTTCAGTTTATCACACAGTTTCCAATATGCATGTCATGTCATGTCATGTCATGTCAGGTCAAGTCATGTCATGTCGCCCTACATCACGTCAGGTCAGGTCAGGCCACGCCATGTCATGCCATGCCAGGTCAGGTCATTTTATGTTTTCAGTGATAATACATTTCTTACCAAACACATAAGCTTCTCAATCAGATTATTAACTCCCATGCTGTGCCATACAGTTCATCTCAGGCTCGCCTGGTCATTTGGTAAGGAAGTTTGAGCGTGCCAACAGTTGTAATTTCCAAAGGTGATGCTGTAACAGATTTTATTTGCAATGCACAGATCCATGTGATTTGTTTTGTAAACGGGGTAACACGGCAACGAGATATGGAGCAGTTGCAGACGGTACCAGATGCAAAAAAGATTCTTCTGTATACGACGTCTGCATTAGTGGCGTTTGCAAGGTACATTTAGTTGGATATTTGTGATGTAGCTATGGAATAATAAACAGGTTGAATAAAGGTAGACAAGAATCAAACAATCACTAGGTAGCAATTTTAAACTCCGCTTCAGCGTAAGCAGCAGAAGTTGGATGCAAGAACAACTTATTTTAGATAAGCTATTGAAAAACTCCAATGCGGGGTACGGATTCGCACTAAAAGCAAAATATTGCATCTGTTTTGTCGCATGCACATCACGATACTTTTCAATGAGCAAGCAAAAACAGTAAAAAAAGCTTCGATTCTTCTCCAGGACGTTCTGCTCGCCAAGGCCGATTATAATGAATTTGAGCAATTTCTTATTACCAAGGCAAATATATATAATTTATGAGGTAAAATGACAGCTTCCTCTTTTCAGGCTGCAGGTTGCAATCAAGTTTTAGGATCAAATCAAAGAATTGATCGATGTGGAGTATGTGGTGGGAATGGAAACACGTGCAAACATGTGAAGGATGTGTATATTAAACAGTGGGACCAAATTGGTAATAATTTTGTTTTTTACGGCGAAAACATATCTTGATAGAATGCTCGTTCAATAAATATACGTAGATCATCGAACGATCAACACAAATGAAAAGCGATTTGCCAAGATTCAAAGCCATTGGCGTATAATTGTAAGGTCTTATAGGGTCTTGAGTATCACAAAAAAAAAAGGTGTCTTGAATCTAACAGTTGCCTCTAAAATTGAGACTTTTAGGGATCTGATTTAACATTTAATTTAAATATGACTAAAATTAATTTCCCTTTGAAGGTAAGCAAAATGCGGATCTGATTGTTGAGCTCCCCCCTGGAACAATGTCAGCCACTTTTCTCGAAAAATCTGCCACTTACAACAAAATAGGTAAGACTGAATAGATTTGGTATTGCCAGAGTTGATAGAGACCTGTGTCAGCAGTATTTTGATGGGCGTCATAGGGCTTTGAATGTGCAACTTGTATAGTAGCCGCAGAAGCAGTATTAGTATAACGCATAGCCCTGGGCCCGTATATAATAACACCTCATTACCACAACAACGATAACATTGCGGTGTCACTTTGGGAAACTTTCTTTAATGACCTTTTTCGATGATGCTTAGCACGAGCATAGCACGAGTTAACACTGTTTACAGTCTTTCCATCTTTCATCCGGTGTTCCTTGACGTAAAGTGTTCTCTATATCTTGTAATCTTACTTAACACGTGACCACGTTTAATATCAAGAGCTGTAATGAAATGTTTTGCATCAATTCTAAACCACTATGCGATCCACATTAACAACGGTCGAAACCTCAATTTACAACAAAACAAAAAACAGATCATGTAAATGGTCGAATTAACTGACACGCTATAGTGGCTGTTCCCCGCCGTTTTTATTTGACTAGAAAACATAATCTACATGACAGGCTCTATGTTGTTCATGCATGATCTTACGCTTTTTTCATAGTAGATCTCAGTTTTTCTTTTTTATCTGTTTTCCTTTTTCTGCTTACCGTAACATTTGTTTGGCTTAGTTGTGTTACGTTGTTTGTAAGATTTCGTTTAAGACTTCTTAAATCTTTTGCCGCTATAACGCCATACCACTTTAACTAAACCAATAAAACGTCATTATTTTACAGGTATTATGACTAAAGACGGTGACTTTTTGATCAACCCGGATACAGCTAAAAATGTCAAACTGAGTTATGCCGGAGCGAATATTATCTACACAAAGAAAAAGAAGCGATATGCTGACAGACTGGTAATAAGCGGTCCAACAACTGCAAAACTTAAAATAATGGTAAGAATCCTTTTATTTTTGTTTGTCTTCAACAAGATCCGGATTTGATACGTTTTCTATGTAGATATACATTTAGAATATTAGAAATATCGCACACGAACCTTGTGACGAAGTGATATGTCCTTCTGTACCATTCTGTCTATAACTAAGAAACAAAAAATAATTTATTACAATAGCACAGAAATGTATTTTTAGATACGCTTTAGTCCTTGTGTTTTGTTAAGTCAGATGGCACGAGATAACAGGGTTTGTAGGGCTCTCATGATCATTATCTCCACTTTTGCGAAATATGTTAAAACATGTGTTGAAAGTTGAATCATGCGAATTTCACACTTGCCAATGAAGTATCCTCGCTGAAATTTACCGATTGTTTATTAAAGTATTACAGAAAATGAAATACTGCAGTCTATGAACAGTATCATCAACATTGAAATTTCTGTGTTCGACTCTCTTTCGTCCCTTTTCAATATGTTCTTTTCTTCCTCTAAATCAGTTTATAGCAGTGTATGGAGAAAACACTGGTGTTGAATGCGAACTTCTGTATCATGTCAACCATAAAATAAAGCTTCACTATAGATGGATTGTAGGTGACTGGTCAACTTGTTCAGCCACATGCGCAGGAGGTAAGTTTCCAGAACACCTGTCTGTCTGTCTGAAAGACTATTAGAATCGCTTCATCTGTTATAACATGACGCCGAATGACTGTTAGAATTCGTGATGATCTCGTCTAGCACATTCCATAAACGTCATAAACCCATAGCAGCTCTTTTAATTTTGCCTCACTTCCGTGACTTTGTTAGGTTTTCAAAGACGAGAGGTTCGCTGCGTTTTAATGGAAGACGGATCAGCTGCCAGTGACGAGGCTTGCGATCAAAGCCAGTGGCCGAATGATGAACATGAATGTAACCAACAGCCTTGTCCTCCAGAGTAAGAGTTTCTCTTCTTTATGTGATGAAAAATCATTCTTCTGTCAATTAATATTAGTTTAACACATCAGCATAGTATATATATTGTTAACGAACCATTCTGTTGACAATTTAGATGGCAGGTAACTGATTGGACGCCATGTTCCAAAACATGTGGTACTGGTATACAGACACGTAAAATGAAGTGTCACCAAAGAGTTAGTTTTCACCGTTATCAGGAAATATCTTCCTACAAGTGTGATTCAAGTAAGCTCCCGGATGTTAGTCAGCTTAGTAGAACCTGCAACAAGATCCTTTGCAAGGCGGAGTGGAAAATTGAGTCAAAGTGGTCAGCGGTAAGAATATTTCTCATGTCAAGATTTGTAGCCATTTAGTCTGCAGGCATTAAATTTGTAAAACGTTAATAATCAGCGGTGATTTCGTTCGAGTAAAAATAATTGACATAGAGCATTCGCCCTTCTTTTTTATAGTGCTCCACTCCTTGTGGTCCTGGCTTTCGACACCGTGTAGTTAATTGCATTCTGATCGATGAAGATGGAAGACCTAGTAATGTAACAGATGAACAATGTGCCTTGCTAGATAAGCCTACAGACAATCAACAATGTGATGAAAAAAGAATCTGTTTAAAAGGTAAATACTATCATGAGTCACATTTTTGAGAAATCTAATTTTCACAACGTTCACGAAAGTTGCAATGATCGTGAAAAGTCCTTGAGACAGTTGGTTGGAATGTTTATACTAAATTTAACATTCCCATTTTCCACTTCAAATCAGTTGTAGCTTGTGAACCACTCCCCCTCCCCCTTTCCAATGTTGTACACAAACGCGGCAAGACTTGTAGATAGTAAATCCAACATTGTTTCGAGGGGAGGGGTTATATCGATAGGGTGAAGGTTAAAATTTGTCCACGGAACTCAAAAAGTGCCGGATGTCTCAACACTTTTGGCACTCATTGTAGCTTCGATAAAATCTTTTGACTGGGAACTATGTAACACTATCTAACACTATCTGGGATGCCTAGAACCCAGTGAGTCTCCTTGTTATCGACATAACCCTTGTAAGCTAATATTAAAGGTGTTCAGATCTCGGTCATGCGAACAATACCTGATCAAACTCCGATTGGAAAACTGTCAATTAATTTAAAAGAAAGGATCAAAGTAATCCCAATTTTCAGTTCCAAAGTAGCTCTATATATTATTGACCACTGAGCGGACTATTGAGTGATGTGTAGATTGCGGCTGATCCATGCGGACTACTTTCAGATGGTAATTATCAATGCTACCCAACAAGTCCTTGTGAAAATGACGCAATTTGTGTCGAGCAGCCGCCCAGTAACTACAAGTGTGAATGTTTAGAGGGATTTAAAGGCCGGAATTGCGAAGGTATGTACCACATTTTTTTCACATTTGCCAGAATTGTTTTAGACTATTGTTTGTTTACATAAACAGGGCGTTTCCTTTAATTATTGTATTGCGAAGAAATATTTGTTATAAATGACAATGTAAATTGCCAAGAGAAGTTTCATGAAAATTGGAAACTGATTGATTATGATGTGGTTACATAAGCACATACCAAGCTTTAATAAAAGCTTCAAATATATTAGATGGCGCTAGTCTTACAATGTTTGTTTTGTTGTAGTTAGATACCGTGGTCCAAGTGACTACAGTGTCAGGTTCTAGAGGAACGAAGAAGAGCTGCGAAGAATTGCGCGAGTATCTTGTCATTTTTTACTACCGATTGTCACGATTGATTCCCAACGAGGTTGTTTTCCCATTGCTGATAAGCAAGAGTCCCCCCCAACTATAAAAATTGAAGGGCTCGTGGTGGGGATCGTGTCATTGTTTAGTGAAAAATCTGTTTTTGCATCGATTTTTAAGTTCGGTAACTGTGAGAAGCAGCTAGAACTGGTATTAAAATGATTTTTTTTTACAGTGGAGGTTGATCCTTGTGATAAGAGTCCTTGCCACAACGGAGCAACGTGCCAACGTGATTCAAGTTCGTCGCATGGATATGTGTGCACGTGTCCTGAATGGTACAAGGGTAAACACTGTGGACGTAAGTAGAAGTGAATATACTGATACATGCAAATGTATGATTAATTGATTGATTGGTTGGTATGGTTGTTTGGTATGGTTGGTTGATTGGTTGGTTGGTCGATTGGTTGATTGATTAATTGATTGAACGATTGATTGATTGAACGATTGAATGATTGATTGATTGTTTGATTGATTGATTGATTGATTGACTGACTGATCGATTAATTGTTTGGTTGGTTGGTCGTTTTGGGTGATTGGTTGGTCCGGTTGGTTGGTTGATTGGTTGGTTGGTTAATTGGTTGTTTTTCGGTTGGTTGGTTGGTTGGTTGGTTAATTAATTGTTTTTTGGTTGGTTGGTTGGTTGATTGTTTGGTTGGTTAGTCCGGTTGGTTGGTTGATTGGTTGCTTGGTCTTGCTGTTGGTTGATTGGATGGTTGGTTTTTGGTTGATTGGTTTATTGATTGATTGATTGACTGATCGATTAATTGTTTAGCTGGTTGATTGGTCGTTTGGTTGGTCCGGTTGGTTGGCTGGTTGGTTGGTCTGCTTGGTGGTTTGGTTGGTCAAGTTGGTTGGCTGATTGGTTGATTGATTGATTGATTGACTGGTTGGTTGGCCGTTGGTTGGTTGGTTGGTTGGTCTGGTTGGTCGTTTGGTTGGTCCGGTTGGTTGGCTGATTGGTTGATTGATTGATTGACTGGTTGGTTGGCCGTTGGTTGGTTGGTCCAGTTGGTTGGCTGGTTGGTTGGTTGATTGATTGACTGGTTGGTTGGCCGTTGGTTGGTTGGTCCGGTTGGTTGGCTGATTGGTTGGTCAGGTTGGTCGTTTGGTTGGCCGGGTTGGTTGGCTGATTGGTTGATTGATTGATTGGTTGGTTGGTTGATTGATTGACTGGTTGGTTGGCCGTTGGTTGGTTGGTTGTTTAGTTGGTTGGTTGATTGGTTGGTTGGTTGGTTAGTTAGTTGGTTGATTGATTGACTGGTTGGTTGGCCGTTGGTTGGTTGGTTGGTTAGTTGGTTGATTGGTTGGTTGATTGGTTGATTGATTGATTGGTTGGTTGGTTGATTGACTGGTTGGTTGGCCGTTGGTTGGTTGGTCCGGTTGGTTGGCTGATTGGTTGGTCTGGTTGGTCGTTTGGTTGGCTGATTGGTTGATTGATTGATTGGTTGGTTGGTTGATTGATTGACTGGTTGGTTGGCCGTTGGTTGGTTGGTTGTTTAGTTGGTTGGTTGATTGGTTGGTTGGTTAGTTAGTTGGTTGATTGATTGACTGGTTGGTTGGCCGTTGGTTGGTTGGTTGGTTAGTTGGTTGATTGGTTGGTTGATTGGTTGATTGATTGATTGGTAGGTTGGTTGGTTGATTGACTGACTGGTTGGTTGGAGGTTGGTTGGTCGATCGACTGATCAAATCAAAGTTAATTCCATTCAAATGGCATAAAACCTATTTCCAATTTTATGATAACCCTCCTATTTAAAAACAAAAAATCTTACAATATTATTACAAAAGTCTAAAATTAAATAAAGATTAGATGAAAATAAAAAATACTAAAAATAAGTTAGACACACATATAAGGTGGCGCTTTTGGCACAAATCGCGACAACTCGCTCGGCTCGCCATGGCTCGCCTCGCTCCTTGTCGCGATTAGTGACCAAAAGCGCCACCTTATATGTGTGTACAAAAATCGCGAGCGGCACCCAAAATCTCTGCGGCTTGAGCTCTCAAAAATATCAAGCTGAATTGCTGTGCCAGAATTAATTCCTATTGAACAAATGCCCAATAAAGATAAAATGGGAAAAGGAAGAAAATCAATCACATCAACATGCCCAAAAAAAATTTCAAATAACACAAAAGAACAAGACATCATGCGTCCTAATTACCAGAAAAATGCAAAAAAAGAAGATTTTTTTATAAGAGAAGAAACCATCGAATTGTTAAAATCAGTTGACAAAAAGCTTCTTGCAAACTTTTTGACAAACAACACGTGTTAAAAACATGCAAAACATTGTCTGACAAAGTGCAAAAACGTTTTTTTTGACAGAAAAATGGTTGCCCCGCGAGCGGTACGCAAAATCGCGAGCGACTTACGTGAGTTGCGTGACATTTTCAGAGAGAGTCTGGAAACCATATTTCTAGTTCTCAGGCCCTTGGACGAGCAGAAAGAAACATGGCGGCCTAATCAGGATTTAGTGTTTGGGCCGATAAAAAACGAAACAGAACAGATATTACAAAAAAAATACGCTCAGTTAACGCGCTGTAATTTTTTGTGCCCCCATAGAAGCTGGCGAAGTGAAGCGAAGAGAAGAAATCGAGAAATAACAGGATTTGATCACAGAAGTTTATCGATCGATCGAAAGAACTTTCCCGAAACATCGGACTCAATCGGGCCTGTTTATTTTTTTTCTGCTTCAAGCATTGCTTCCACGACTTGATATGTTATCTGTCTGACCTCATTTTGCCAAACGGGAGTAGAAAGTTCGGTTAAAATAAAGCAAATCGCTTGGAAAAGCACCAACATTTTAGCCTATTTACCAAACTTTACCAAGTGTCTAATTAATGATGACATCATCCTGATGCCCAAAAGCGCATGCGTACTTGCTCAAAATAGGTGAAAGGGTACCACAAGTGAAAAATGTGACAAAGTGAACTATATATAAGTTAACGCGGCCGTAACTTTTTGTTAGTTCACAAATTCTGGTGAAGTCAAGGGAGGTAGTGGATGGCCAACCACTTGAATCCTGTTATAATGGCTTGTGCGGATGGTGAATTACGGGGTATAGGGGGACTCCTTTCAGTGGGAGATACCCCTGGGTGAACCCGCCTCGGCCCTACTGATAACGTGGGGGTGCTCAGAAATCCCTCGGGATTTCAAACCTCGGCAGAGGTAAAAATGCGGGACAGCCGCCTTGTCAGCGGCGGGGAAAAAGTCCTAGCCGGGGCTAGGCAAGAAACAGCCAACGAGCACCCCCCGACCAGGGTTTTGCCCTTTCGTTTGACCTGTCACGCAACGTCACGCGTGACTGTAACGCTCTGTGTCACACAATGTCACGCTGTGTGTAACACAATGTCACGATTTGTGTCATGCGTTAATTTTATTTTTCTGAACACTCAGATTAAATCCAGTGTTTATTTTCTCAAATCTGATTTCGATTCTGCTGATATTCTTTTTTTTAACCTAGCCAATTCTTCTTGTCGAATTTCCTGTCTCAGTTTCTCAATGTCAGGCTGTGGGGATGACTTTTTTTGGCTTAAATTTTTTGTAAGGTGCCTGCGAACAGTCTCTTTGAGGGCCATGTAACGAGAATATTCATCCAAAATAATTTGAAACTCTTTGTCATCAACTTTATTGTCAATGAGAGCGGCAGAAACAAGCCTATTGACAGTTTCACGTTTGGCAACAGCAAGCGAAGTAATTTCATTATTTTTCATAATTTTTGGTTCAAGTTTTTTGCTCGCTCCAGTGAAAGCGGCAGACAAGACGCCTGTAATGGCAGCACATGCAGCGAGAGGAACGCTTACCGGCAAACCAACGACCGTTACCGCGGTGCCAAGACTGGAAGCAGAGAGAACACTGGACAAACCACCCATTGAAATTGCGGAATAATGGAAAACAGACTTCACCTTTTTATACTTTTTCAAAACAGCTCGGTATTTTACAACTTCTTTGTCAAACTCTGAACAAATTTGATTGATTTTTGTTAACCTAAAGTTTTCTGGTTGATTTGGCAAAGCGGGATACAGTGTTTGTATTTCCGCGTGTTTTACGCTGTCTTCTGCACAAACACCAAACGCAGGTGCACTTGGGAGCACGTTAGCTGAAGACATGGTCGTATACTTTTAATTTTATTTTTGTATTTAATTTAATTTAATTCTATCTCATATGCAAGATTTAAGCCGTTAAATTCGAATAGATTTTCATTTTCATCTCTTATCGAAAGAGTCAGAGATGATACATTTTCTTCAGCCGCAACGTCGCGCAAGACGTTAAGATGCTTATTTTGGTAATGAATTTTTTCATACGGTTTCCCTCGTATGTCAAAACAAGCTAAAAGGCTTGAAGGCTTACCATTTAGCAAGCTTTGTTGCTTGTCAATAAGGTCACAGTTGATGAAGTAATTTTTAGGATTTGAAACATTATTTACCACAATTTGATTAAGAAAATCAGTATCACTAAGAACCCACAGATTTAAGAACTTAATAAGACTTTCATTCAGTCTAAAAGTTTTAATTTTGGCCTCGTTTGCTTTTATTATTAAGGAACGACCCGTAATGCCTTTTTTTACAGAAAACATATTTTTCTCTGGAAATCCTTTTTCAAAAATATCCCCAATGTCGTCGAGTGAGTAGTTTCCTTGCCGTATAAAACGCATTTCCTCCTTTTCCTCGTTCCCTTTTTTGTAAGAAACTATTCAATCCTCTTCCAAACTATTCCAGCTGTTGTAAAGAGAACAACTTAGCAGCCGGATATAGCTCGGTTTAGGAATAGGCTGGTCAAAATAAACAGTTTTCGGATTTTCTGTTGTGGTGACAGTGAGCACAACCATCTTTATAATTATCTTTTGAAAAATAAATCTTTAATATAAAATGGCTCCGCCTATTCCGAGAGCTGATGACATTTCTCAATCAATTTTTCTTGATTCCAAAGAAAGAGATTTTATGAAGTGGATGAAAACCCCAGAAGCAACTACAATTTCTGAAGCGGCAAAAGACAAGGCATGGAAAC
Source organism: Oculina patagonica (assembly GCF_052425735.1). Lineage (NCBI taxonomy): Eukaryota > Metazoa > Cnidaria > Anthozoa > Scleractinia > Oculinidae > Oculina > Oculina patagonica. Next base: position 129,440 of record NC_135765.1, on the reverse strand, counting down.
CTTTTCTTGCAAAATATCCAAACGCTGACCGAACAAAATTTGTTGCACAGGTTGAGTTCGCGTACAACCACACAGCAACGGCAGACATTTATTACAAGGCAGAGCAAGGCCATTTGATAAATGTTTTTGGCTCTGACAGCAAATATTGGAGCCCAGAGATGAAAAAAGCACTGGGGGTGAATCAAATTTCAGGCGGTTTTCCACAACAGCTGTCACCAAGCGGCGCAAAAGGCGCATCTTTACCAATTCCCGCGGTTGGATTTCACGAAGCCGCACCGAGTTTGAAAAAAATATTTAACAGCAAAATCAACATCTACGTAACACCAGATCAATATTTCACAACGAAATTAAGAGAGATTTTTCAAAAAACAAAACTAAAGCATTCATCAGGAAAAGAGTCAAAAAGGTGGCTTGCTAGCCCAAATATTGGCTACTGGCCTCAACAACTTAACTTTGCTGTCTGGTGCGCGACAACAGGCAGTGGGATAAGTCGTGAAATTTTTGATGAAGAACACTCAGCTCTCAGTTTGCCACCGGTTGTGCGTAATTTTTACCTTTTTCACGTTTATTTTACAATCAGGCGAATATTGTTTCAGATGGGTGGAATTCAGAGCGTAAGCGCCTTGCCTGGCGACCCAACGTTTAGCGAGTTCGACAACAAATACGATGTGGCTTCGTACAAAAGAATATGCGCTGAGTTCGGTGTCGACCCGTCAAGCGATTTTCGTTTCACAAGAGGCGCAAACCACGGACTTGGTGATGTTTATATCTGGTTTACTAACATTGGACCAAAAAATTCTGGAGCAAAATACCCCGATTACGATAAATTTTCGGACGAAGGGGGAGCTGCAAGCAAGGGTAACTTAATTCAATATATCGAGCCAGACGACGCTGCATATGCACAGGCAGACTGGTTTTGTCCTAACGCCGCAGAAGGGCTGACTCAGGCAGGTTTGTCGAGAGTAAACCAGTCGATAGAGGCTTTTGTCTACTGTATTCTGGGTTCGCAGGTCAACGTTCGAAGTAGCATACTTGGCACAGGCGGCCGCGCAAAGGAGGCTCAAAGTGAGTTCCTCGTGTTGGTTGAAGACGCTATAAGGCAACCAGATCTGGCAAAGTCAGTTCAAAGATACCAACTTTCTATCGATGAAGCGAAGGTTCGGCTTAACCTTGCTGTCTGCCCTGGTGCCTGGCTGATGCCGGGTAGTATGGTGATAAACACAGAAAGCGTTGTCGGCTACAACAATCAGCTGAAGCAGGCTGTAGCAGGAATGAAAATAGGATTGAATAATGATGTTAATAAATCAACAAAAAAAGCAGCTCTTAAACTGATGGCCGGAGGACCATCAAAGGTAAACCCACCAAACAGCCACCCTTCAAATCCTATACACAAGGAGTCACAAAGGGACACAAAAAAAACTACGGCACCAGTGAGCACAGAAGGTGCTAAAGCTGAAAGCGCGCAAAGCGCAAAAGCGACGAAGGTCGAAGTCAATGATACACACGAAATAAACAAAGCAACTGTCGCTGTTGGCGCGGTTGGAGCTGCAGCTTTGCTCTACGCCCTTATGCGTTAACGTCTCTTTTTGATGTATTTTTCAACAAGAAAAGCAACCACAGCAAGGATAAGCAGCCAGGTGTGTTCAGCAAGAAAACCGATGGCTTGACCCGCGGTTTTGAAAAGAAAGCTCACAATCGAGCCAATGAGCCCTGGCAGAGCTGATGCAACCTTTGAGCCAACATCTTTCAGGCCTTTTCCCAAAGCTTTGCCGGTAGCCTTCAAAGAGTTTGTAATGGCCCCAATAACAGCACCAATCGTGACACCAGCAGCAAGAAAGATCGCTGTAACTGTCACGCCATTTTTTTTGAAGATTTCTTTGATCCTCTCACGAAGTGGAAGCGCTCTTTCTCTTTCTGCAATCTGTGTTTGCAAACGTCCAAGTTCCTCGGTTCTTTCCGCAACTCTTTCTTCCGCGGCTTGTTTTTCAGATGGTGAGGCATTTTCATCTTCAATAACTTTTTTGTCTTCCTCGTTTTGGCGCTTGAGCTCATCTTCTTGCTCACGAAGTTCATCAAAAGTTTTTGTTTCGTTAAGCCTTTCTTGCATTGTGCTTATTTCAGTATTTTTTTCTGAAATGCTTGCCCTGAGTTGGTCGACTCGTGTTTGATCTTTCTCTTTCTGCTTAGCTTGTTTTTCAAGAGCAGCAACTTCTGTTTTTGCGTTTTCAAAATCCTTTTCAAGATTTTTTTTCAGTTGCTTAAGTCTGCGCAATTCTGATTCATTTTCAACATTTGACCCAAGTTGATCCATCTTGGCTTTTGTTCGCTCGATTCTGATTCTCAGATCTTGCGCTTCTTGGGCGGCTTTTTCTTTTTCAAATTCAATTTTTTGTCTTTCTTTAAGTTGTTTTTCGGCATCTCTTAATCTTTTGCGTTCATTTTGTATTTTTTCTTTTTCCTGTGAAATCAGAGTTTCGGTTTTTGGACCAAGTGCTTTTTTAACGAAAGTTTTGTTTAAGAAATCAGAACGCAAACCGCTTCCGTCATCTAATACTATCTTTGTTTCACCACCCTTTGGACCTGCCACAACAATTTCCATTGGTTTTTTTGATGAAAAACGAATTGGCCCAAGTTTTCCAAAATCCACTTTTTGGTACCTTTTCTTTATAAAATCTTTTACATTTTGTATTTCTTTTTCTTGATCTTCAGGTGATAAAATGTCACTCGTAACATTAGTAGAAACGTTTCTTATGTCCAATAATGAAGTATTTGTGTTCCTTCTTAAATTTTTTAGTCTTTCTTCTATGTCTTCGACATAATTAGGTAACAATGGTGTTTCTTCGTAGGATGTGTCTGGCAGCCCGCTCTGTTCGTGCTGCATTGTTTGCATTTCATATTCTTCACCTTTTTGTTTGGGTGTGGATATCAACCCGGGCTGAAATGGTCGGGTTGTGTCGACCTCTTGTTCCTCTTCATCATCGTTATCACTGTTGTGGTCAAGATCTCGGTCCAAATCAGGGTCCTCGTATCCAAAATCACCACCACCTGTTGCCATCACGTAATTTATATATATTTTCAAATTAAACTTTTCAATTTAACAATAAAACCAATCGAGAGATGGCTGCTGTTCAAGAAAACCTTCGACCGGGACGCACGGAGAAAATGCTCGGCGCACTGAAAGCCGAGCGCGCTGTAAAACGAATCACTTTTGACCGCACTGAAGCCAATCCAGAGGAAACGTTGTATGTTTCAGTGCCAAAGTTGAACGAAAACGAGGTCATTGTGCCTGGCTCGCTGGCGCTGCGCTTCAACATCGACTTGAGCGGAGGCCATGCCAACAACTTTCTGGTTGACAACGTCAGCCGAGCTCTGGTCGACAAGTTTGTTGTAAAGTACGAAGGCACCGTCGTGCAGGACACGGTTGGCTATGACATCTACAAAATATTTGAGGATTTTTTCCTTTCGCAGGAGGAGCGCGACGACAGGGTGCCAGAGGGCATTCAAAGCGAGGACCTCAACAAAATTCGCTCAAATGCTGGCGATAAGAAAACTTCAGGAGTTGACGCAGAAAAAAAGCTGAATGAGCTATATGGAAATAAATACCGGATACGCCTGGAACACCAGATTTTAACTGACCACGGAGCATTTTATCCACAGGCACTATACAACGATCTTGTGTTCGAACTGAAGCTCGCGGCAGCCGAACATGTTGTCAGAGGCTCAGATCCGACAAAACTGAAATACAAGCTGACAAACATCCAGCTGGAGTACGAGATGATAAGAAGCAAGGAAATTGCAGATGAGGCGTTCAGCGCTTACTCGGGCGGCAAAGAGTTCGCTTACGACCACATCCAGCGTGCCGAAGTTGTTACTTTTGCAAAAGGATCCGACACACGTCTGAATCTTAAGGTCAACCCTCAGAGGAGGTCCCTAAAAGGTATCTTGCTACTTTTTATAGAGCAATATGCCAAAGGTGCAAGGATCTCGGAAAAGTACATTAACCCAGACCTTACAAAAGTAAGCGTCACTGTCAACGGCTCGCCAAACATGCTGTACAACAACGGCATCGAAGGAATGGACATATGGGAAGAAGTTAAAAGATTCTACATGAAAGAAAAAAATAAAACGCAGCACATGACCCTGCAAAAGTTTTACACAGAAGACAAGTTCGGCCTTCTGATTGATCTGCGTTCCATGGCTGACCACTCGATGCACGGAAGCGGCAAGCGCCTTGTGAACACAAAGGACGGTGTCCAGCTTGAGCTAGAGAGGAAAACAAGCGGCTCAGGTAATTTGAACTGCCACATTTACGTAATCAGCGACGCCCAGATGAACATAATTAACAGGCAGTTAGAATCTGTGCTTTTATAATATACGAACGCAAACGAAGTTCTGTTCTGACATGGATCCTTCCAATATTCCCTTCAACGCCCTCATTGTGGGACCAACAAACTCAGGAAAAACAAGGTACGTGGTCAATCAGCTTTGTGGCCCTTTCCGAGGCAAGTTTGACTATATCGTGCTCATCTGCCCGACTTTCGCGCACAACAAGACTTATTATCGCTTTGCTGAGGAAGATCCGCGCTTTTATGTTTACATTTGTGAGCAGCACGAGGTTGAATCTTGGTTAAAGCTTTCAAGATTTCTTTTTGAGGGTGCGAACACGCTTATAATCCTCGACGACTGCGCTGCTTCGAAAGATGTAAAAGGTCGAACGGGGGAGTTAGTAAATCTTGCTTTCTCTGCTCGCCACGCAGGTTTGAGCGTGTGGGTGCTGACTCAAAAAATGACAAGCATTACATCCTCATTCCGTGAAAATGTTGCTGCAATCGTTTTCTTTTACACCCCCTCTGCCAAGACCACGAAGGCAATCTTTGAGGATTACGCTGGCGAACTTTCCCATGAAGATTACAAAGAAGTCATTTCAAAGCTAAAAAAAAATAAGTTTTCGCATCTTGTTATTTCTCATCGCCACCCTTACGGCACAGAATTTTTTTATTGAACATATTTTTTTGAGTAATAAATGGCTGACCCGTTCGCAAATTCCACTGATATCACTGCAAGTGAACGAATTATGTTGGAAACGTCCGTAATGGAATTGCTTGAACCTGAACCAGGCAGTATGCCGTCAGAGATGCAAGCAGCGGGACCTGACATTCCAGCTTTACGTGAACAGCTTGCAAGACTTGTTTCAACAGGCAAGTCTAAAGAAGCAATCGGTGTGCAGCTAACTCACGAGCAGGTAAAGCGCTTGACCGAGAAAGACGTCGAAAAGTACTTCAAGAGGTACGAAGCGTATGTTGGGGCCAAGACCACAGAAAATCTTATCGACAGCGCGCTCACTCTTTTTACGAAAGCCGCAAGTCTGTTCGTGCCCTTAAAAAATATTGAAGCTTTGCAAAAAGAGCTTAAAAATGACTACATCATCAACAACGAGCTTTCCAATCTTGTCGGCGGTTTGTCTTTCAAATACGGCAAGTTTCTTGCTCCAGCTTCTGTTGCTTTGATAACGGCAAAGCACATTGATTACAGCACAGCACCACAAGCGACTCTAGAAAGCGAGCATAAAGATCTTCCTGAGTAAATTACTAAGCAATGCTAAGAAAATGCTAAGTAATTACTGAACAATGCTCATTAAATGCTGACCAAAAAAGTTTGCTAAGCATTTTTCATTTAAATATATTATTTTTTCTAATAAATGGCGGACCCTGAAACACAAATACCGAGCGAACCTGCAGTTGTTCAAGAAAACGTTCCACAAGTCACTTCAACAACTCCTGCAACAAAACCTGCCAAAAATCCAAAGCGAGTGGCTGCTGGCAAGCTTGCAGCTGAAAAAACAAAACAGGCTCGTGAAGCACAGAAAAAAGCTGCTGTCGAGGCCGCTGCCATAATTGCAAAAGAAAAGGAAAAGAAATCTGCGGCTGCTAAGCGAAATGTAACTCCACCCGTAACGGAACCAGCTCCGACCGAGTCTCCGCCGGAATCCAGCGGTCTAAGCACAAATCAATGGATCTCTTTGATGAGTATTGGCGTTGCAATTATTACAACTTATGTCAAACGCGAAGACATCAAAGCCTTTATCAAGAGCAAAACCCACCCAGCCAAAGGCACGGCACCAGAACCAGAGCCAGCTCAAGAGGCTCCTGCAGAGCGGCAGCGAATCAGCGCATCATCGAAAATTCCGCAACCAAAAAGAGGAATTCGTCCGATGGATTAATAAACTTTCAATTAAATATTTTTTCATCATTTTATAATAAAATGTGGAAAGTCCCTGACATCCAACAGTTTATGTTAACCGTTGCTGCAGTTTCAACGGTTGGCTTGGTTTGGATAAATTTCACGGAAAAGTGCGTCAAAACAATCGTTTGGATTGCAAAAAACCCAGATATTTTCGTGAAAGTGCGCGAAAGCGCTCAAGAAGAAGGGGAACAATGAATTTTCAATTAAATGTTTTTTTTTTATTTTATACTGAACTAAGTTCTACCGTCATGTCCGACAACAAACTCGTGAAAACACTCATGGATGCAGCCACCATTACAGGTCTAGCCGCCGGAATCGGCTGGGCTGCCAAAAAAGTTGTGAAAGAAAACTTCACATCCGACCCAAGCAGCAGTTTTATGAACTATGTAAAGTTCACAGCCGTCATGACAGGCAGTATTGCACTAAAACAATATCTCGAGGACCAGAAAATCCTCCCCACCAATTAAAAAAAATTCGCATAATATAAGAACAAAGACACACAATGGCAAGCATCGCGATTATGGCTGGCGGAGCTATCTTGAACGCTGCTGCTTTCATTGGCGGCAACTACCTTGCTCGAGCTTTGGGTGGCGGAGATGACGCCGCTTTAAAAGAAAAAGAAAGACACGACAAAGCTCTCGAGGCTTACCAGGCCGCTTACGCTAAATACTCTCGCGACCGCACCAAGCTCCTCGACTGGATACAAACCAACGCGGAAATAAAAGAGCAGGCCAAACAGAACTTCACTAACACTGACTACGCTTTCAAACTCTACAACCAGGCACATCCTGACAAACAAATTATTTTACCGAAAGAGCCCAAGTTTTCTGATTTTTATCAGCCAAGCGAGCAGCAGAAACAAGGTGAACTTATGTTCGTTGGTGCTGGCGCGCTTGCACTTGGGTACGCTGCCTTTCGGTTTCTTTAAACTTTTCTTTTTTTATTGTATACACGCATGGATGCAAAGATCTCGAAAGTCTACTATAGCCCCCAGGGCTACTGGAAAGGAATTGCCGCGATAAAAAAATTAGCCGAGGCCGCCAAGGTTTCCGAAGATGCTGCAAAAAAGTGGCTAGTTAAGCAGGCCCTTTGGCAGATCTACCTTCCGGCACCACGATACGTTCCTCGCCCAAAATTCGATGTTTCTACTCCTAACGCGGTCCACCAGGCGGACCTTCTTTTTCTGCCACACGACAAACTGCCGCGAGGGCGAAAAGTTTACAAATACGCTCTGACTGTTGTTGACGTTGCCAGCCGTTACAAAGGGGCCGAGCCTTTGACCTCCAAAGATTCAACTGAGGTTGCAAAAGGTTTTCAGACAATTTACAGGCGAAGTGCACTAAAATGGCCACAGATGCTGCAAGTTGACCCCGGTCGCGAATTCATGGGTGCTGTTACCAAAGAAATGGAAAATCACAAAACCTATATTAGGCGCGGGCGTGTTAACATCCACAGAGATCAAGCCATTGTTGAACGTTTTAATCAAACACTGGCAGAGCGCCTGTTTGGTTATCAGTACGGTGTCGAGATGACCCTGCCATCTGGCCAGAGGTCGACAGCGTGGGTTAAAAGGCTACCCGAAGTTGTTACAGCTCTGAACAACGAAGTAACAAGTCTTACTGGCAAGAAACCAGCTGCCGCAATCAAAGAAAAGGCTGTTTTTTCCAAACCGTCGTCAAAATATACAAGACCTGTTGGCTTAAAAGAAAAAAAGCTCCCCTCTCTCGTTAATGTGCGCTATCTTTACCAACCTGGCGAGCTGGAAGGCGGCGTAAAAAGGGCTACAGATCCGATTTGGTCATTAAAAGTCTACAGCATTGAAAGGTCTGTTACTAAACCTGATCAGCCAGTGCTTTATTACTTGCACGATGGCCCCAAGCGAGGCTTCGTGCGTGAAGAATTGCTCGTTATTCCTCCAAATACACAGTTACCACCTTCGCGAAGCGAACCCTAAAAAAGCTATAAAAGTTTTGAGCTTATACCCGTAAGCATTTGTATGTATCCCATCATCCGCTATCCATCGCTTTGAGTCAAAAGGCGACAGCGAGACCTTGTTGAGATGCATTCCGTAAATCTCATGTCCTACGCTTCTAAGTATGTTCATTCCATGCCATAACTGCTTAGCGCTAAAAAGCGTTTCCTTATACTGTTCATGTACAATTTGCTTCTTTACAACGCTCTTTTTTACACCCTTCGATTTTTTGATTTTTTTTTTGGTCTTCGGTTTGCGCCCCATAAATTATTGAGTACATTTTCGGTCTGAGACAAACACACTCTGATATGGGGGTTCCTGCGCATTCGTCTTTCATTTTTCCCAAGACCTTTTTGTTTTCGTATGAATGGAGTGGATGCTCTTTTGGGTAGTCGCTTGTATCATACAGAGTTTTGTTCCATTCCATGTCTTCGTAGATGTCATCTGTTTCGATCTCGAGCAAAAGGCTGTCTGTGTCCGTATACAAGAGCTCGCAACGCGGACCGTATACCTTTTTCAGATGGTTGTAAAAGAAATCATACATTAGTATCTTGCTGTTGTCAAGGATAGTCATCCCAGTGTAAACAGGCTTATTAAGAATAAGCTTGCTTTTGCGCATGTCTATTCCAACCAGATCGTTAGAAAACATTACATGCCTTGAGTACAATGGGCTTGCAATCAATTTTCGTATTTTGTTTGTTTCATTGCTTCGCACTATTTTTATGTCAACACGGTTACGCAGGTTTTCCATTGTTTTTCCGAAAACTGAGTTATTCATGAGCTTGTAAAAGTTCATTTCAAAGTCGTTTTTCGCTTTTTTCCTGAATTCTGTGTTCATCCGGATGTACGGCTCCATCCAGCATTCTTGTTCGAACTCCATTACTTTGTGAACTTTTTTTAGTTTCATGCCCTGCTTAAGATAAAACTGCAAGTTTCGGTAATGCACAACATAGTTACTTTTGTCCTCAAGAGTCAAAACAAGCTTTTCGCTGTCTGGTGGGTCCAGATCAAGCTTATCTTTTAATTTTTTTTGGTAATCAGAATAAAGTTCCTCGCTTATTTTCTTTTTCTCTGGTGCCAATGGGTAGCTGTTGTGCTCTTCATGAAGTTCTGCGGGGTATTCAAGGTCTACCTCCAATATCCAGCCAGTTCTTGCAAACTCCTTTTTTCTCATTATTTCTTTTTCAGTCGGCATAACTCTTTTCCATTTGAAACCACTTTTTGGCAGTGGCTTGCTCATTGCCCACCCATAAAGGTTGTTTGCATCAAGGTACATTATGTATTTTTTTGGCTTGCTTGGGTCATAGCCTTCAACATAAGGATTGTTTGCCTTTGCATATCTCTTGCTAACCATGGAAATACCTCCTCTTATTCCCCTTTCGACAAATAGATGCATTTCTGAGTCTGTAAGGAGCTCAAGCTGCACGCCTGTCTTTTTCAAGAGTGCGTCCCAAGAAAGGCCAGGCGACGTGTAATAATTCGCAGGATCCAACCCGTACTGCTCAAGGCAGATTTTTCGGAAGTTTTCGAAAACGTCAGCCAACAGGGACACGTCTGTTTTCACGTATAGGTCGTGGTAGTCACCAAGCGTTTTGCATCCAAAAGCTTCCCATACCCTCTTTGCGTGATCGTACTCTTCGTCTGTTATGTGCTCGTCGTTTAGCTTGCTGTAAAACTTTTCTTTGTCTGGCAGACTTGTTTCGTCAAGCCTTTCCCACGATTCCATGTATTCGTAAGGGTAAATTCCCTTTTTAAAAAGAAGTTCAAAATTTTGTGAAGAAAGAGATTTTGTTATTTTCAATGACTCTTTCGGTGTTGCGCTTACAAGTGAATCGAGGCTTCCTTGTAGAAAGTTCAAGCTGTCAATAAAGCGCAGACCGCCAAATGAAAATGTTATGTATTTCTCCATGTTGTTGGCTACGCATTTCACCTCTTTTTGTGTCGATTGAGACAGCTTTGACATCGCCTGCATTAAATGGTGTGCATCATAGCCCCTAAGGTTGTGAAATACAACTGGTATTTGGTCCGTTTTTGGTTTTATTCTCATTTTAAGGTTGCATGCGTTGTGCGCGGCTCCTCGAAACTTGCCTGTTATGTGGCAATGGTCCTTAACTGCATCTCTGAAGTTTTGCTGAAGCAAAGGTTGTCCACAGCATAAGCAGTCATCTTGTTCTTCTGCAGCTTCTTTGTGCTCTTCTTCTGTCAATCTTTTTAGAATGAGAAACGAACTGTCGTGTTCTTTCTTTACATTGTAATAACATTTTTTATGCCATTGCCCATCATAAGTGTATACTCTACCTGTTTCACTTATCCATACAGGTAAAGAGTCTAAAAAGTAATCTTTTATCAAACTTTTTTCACAAATATGGCAATCAGTTGCATTTTTAAATTTTTCCCAATCTATTGCTGTCATCACAAGAGGTTTTGGCGATGACAAACTATTTCTTATTTTTTTCTCTTCCTCTTGAAGACAGTTCAAAAACACTTCAACAGCATTTTCACCTCTGTAAACCACTGGCCGTTCATTTCTTCCGTCACTCCTTACAACTGTGTAAGCAAAACCACATGCCTCGTGCTGTTCTGTTTTCTCAGTGTAGCTTTTTTGCTTGCTCTCTGGCCCACGCTCGCATCCTTGAATCTTTCTGACCAAAGCCTCAAAGTCCGCATATATCACGTATGGCGCCCTCATCTGTTTGTGATGATTTTGGAAAGAAAGGGTGTTTTTCCCCTCTTCCGGCATCTCGATCCTTGTTGGCCTGCCGTTCATGCCATTGCAATGTTTTTCATGGTTCTCGAGCAAGTCCGCTCTTGTGAAACCGGTCAAACACATCATGCAAAAGTGTTTTGCATGTTGATGTTTGCTCTGATCAAAGAGTAACGCGCTTACTCTTTTTACAAAACAGTAGTGCTGAATTAATCCTGACTCAATCAAAATAAGGCAAATACGAGGAATGGTTTTTTCTTTTTTGCTTATTCTGTGCACAATCACACGATTGTCTTCCCAGCCGAACACATTTATTGAGAGGTTGCTGTTTTGCCTCTCGAGTTTGTCAATCTGTTTTACAGGTGTGGGGAAATCGATGCCTCTGTAGTTAATTCCGTCGTTGGCCGGGTATTTGCTTGTTCTTTGAAGGTTTTTTCCGTCCCATGGAGGAAAAAGTGCAGCTCTCAAAGCCCACTTCAAACATTCGTTATCCCTGTTTTGCACGTTGATTATTGCTTTCTTTTTTGCCAAATTGGCTGGGAGAGGCAAATAAGTTCCTCCGCGCAATGGCTGATAGCGAGCGGTTATTCTTTCAATAACCCAGCCTGAGCCGCGCTCTGACCAAGCCTCAATTTGACCTTTTGCTCTTTCAATAAATCTCTCGAAATCTTGTTTTATCTGTTGTTTATTATTTTCGTTAAAAACATGCGGTTCTTTTTCTTTAAAATAATGCTCCATCTCTTGTGTTATACCAGTCTCAAAATTTTCTTTTGTAAATTTTATTTTCATCTCAAAACTTACTTTTACGCTTTTCAAATCTCTTATTTCATTCTCTACCAAATAAACAAACTTTCCTTTTGTTTTTTTTTGAAAGACAAAAAGGTCTTTGCTGATTCGGCTTCCTTCTGGTATGGTCATTTTCCACACTCGTAGCCATTCATTGAAATCGGATTGGGCCAATAAAAAATTGTTGTTCCATTGTGGATTTTCTTTAAAGCCGCGAATTTCCTTCAAGAGTGCTTGCAAAACTTCTTTCGAATAACTTGCAGCAGTCATGTTGGCGTTTATACCAATGAAAAACATTTGTTCAATAGGAATTTTTTCTGGCACAGCAATGGAGCTTGAGATTTGTGAGCTCTCAAGCCGCATAGATTTTGGGTGCCGCTCGCGATTTTTGTACACACATATAAGGTGGCGCTTTTGGTCACTAATCGCGACAAGGAGCGAGGCGAGCCATGGCGAGCCGAGCGAGTTGTCGCGATTTGTGCCAAAAGCGCCACCTTATATGTGTGTGTTAGTAACATAAAAGAGCCATTTTGAAGGTATCTAAGCTGGGCGCAGACATAACTGTCGATTGTATAGCATTCCTGTCTTCAAAAATGGAAATTTGAAACAGTACGGGCAAACTATGGTGACTGTTAAATGTCATGATTCTTACGAGTTTCCTACCAAAATTCTTTTAAGATCAAAAGATTTTGTCTTGTTTCATTTGTTTTCAGACAAAATTCTTCCATGCAGCAGTAGTCCATGTCACAATCATGCCACGTGTATTAACGATCCCAATGATCCGGCAAATTTTAACTGTCTCTGTGCACCGTGGCTGACAGGAAGATATTGTGAAAGTAAGCTCAGTTTGAAAATATTTTTTTGTGTGTGTGTGTAGCAAGAAGGCAGAGTTGATATGAATTTGCTATGTAACTGCAAAATTAACATTTACGTTTATTTCACAGTAAAGATGACAAAGTGCGACGAAAACCCGTGTAATGACCGAGGATATTGCCTTAGTGACAAAAGGGACCCCTCCTGGTACAAATGCTACTGTGAAGATTGGTTTGAAGGCACAAACTGTGAAAGTATGTTTAACAAACGTAATACATACAATTTGAGCTGAGTCACACAGAAGTCAGTCACACTGTCCATTTAATGTTAATTTTAGATTACACTCTATGTCACTCTTTAAGCCTGCTTAGAAGGCACTCGGGTAATAGGGCTCAAATCTAAATTTACTGCTACACTCTTTTTATTTTATATGAATCTAGTTTATAAGAATATCGAGGCTGAAATTTGCTAATTTTTAAGAACATTTTAAGAATAAACCCGAGGCTGAGATTTTGAAAAGAATATAATTTTTAGTTGAAACAAAATCAGGTATTTTCATTTCCGTCACTTTATCTCTGCGAGGAATGCTTTGTTTAAAGCCAAAACGGCCAGGCTGCAACGAAAGGCAATGGTACATATGCACAATGTAACACGATACAGATCTGGACCCCGAACACTTGAAACTGATTACCCAATTGCAATACTTGCTAAAACGGAATGTCAAACGGTATTTTCTAAGAATGCTCATAAGAGTCCCATAAGAATATTTTCAGGCTAAAATCGGCAGAAAAATAAGAATATTCAGCCTGGGTCGGAAAAACTATATTCTTATAAAAAAAAGAGTGTATCTGGGCGGTTGAACAATTCATAGTCAATACCCGCGTTGCTATTTCCTTGCTTTTATTAATTACAATTCAAAATAACAACTGACTATTGCCAACTGCTTGAACCATCTGCTTTTAGAAAAATGAAAGCTTATCTAGGCCGGAGTCGAAACAGTTTTTTATCGTTCTCAGAAAGGTTTGGCATTCAGGTCACTGGATTTATAAAATTACAAAAACAAAAGAAGCCAATAGAGATCAACCGTCCGTCCGTTTGTTCTTTCTTTACTTCTAGCTGAATCCTGTATCAGTTCTGTTAACATTACAGGTCTTTCAGGAGTTGGCTAGGTAGAAATTAAAAAAATACTTGCTGACTTAAAAAAAATTCAGATAATAATATATATTTCTATTTCCTTCTACTTTCAGAACAGATTTTCCCCTGTGATTTACAACCTTGCGATAATGGAGCCAACTGTAGCAATGACGCCAACGACAACTCAGAGTATCATTGCCATTGTAAAAAGTGGTTCACTGGGAAAAACTGTGAAGGTAATGATTGTTAGACGATCCACTGATATTCATCCAAAGGTTATAGAATAGAATTACATAATCCCGGGAATAAAGCGGTAGATGTATGTGCCACTTGCTTAGTGAGAGAACTTTTTATTGATCTTTACATTTTTCTTCGTTTCTTCCTATAGTGTACTTTGTTAGTAGGATTGTTTATAAAAAGTGTATATTTTCCTAACAGTGCAACTAACTGCCTGTGACAGTGATCCTTGTCTTAATGATGGATATTGTCACAGTGATCCCAAGAATCCTGAGTTATACGAGTGTCGCTGTGGAGACTGGTTTAAAGGAACCAACTGCGAAGGTTAGTATTGTAATCTGGTATGTATATTTAAAGTTACGCAGGTACCTTACTCCTTCAGCCATGGTGACCTGATGTTATGGTGTCGGAACTTTACGGTTCTCTTGTTACCTTCTTGGTCAAGATAGTTTGGAATTGCTATTGTTCAAACTGTGTTCAAATAGAAATGGCAGAGACTTTTGGCAGGGTGCTGAGAGCAGCCTGCGGTGGACAAGCGTCCCATTCTGAAGCTGCAGATATTCCTTGTCATTTAGAGCTATAACTGGCTATGAAAGCCAGAGATAAGTACCCGCGGTACTCCCGCAACCCTTAGAATTGGAAGACATCGATACCATTTTTGTATATCATGGGTTAGAGGAAATGCTGACTTATTGGCATTTTTTTTTAATTTTGTTCACAGTTCAAATATTTCCCTGCGATGCCAAACCCTGTGTTAATGGCGCAACCTGTAGAAATGATGAAACTGACATATCTGTGTACCACTGCGATTGTCCGGACGGTTATTTTGGAAAGAATTGCCAAGGTAATAAAGAGAACATGAATGGAGACCTTAATTGGACCGAAAAATCAAACTAGGTATCTATCTGAGTGGCGTGACAGGAACGAGAGGACATTTCCCTATGCTGCATGCGCAGATATATTTGTATCAGATCATCAAATTATCATGAAGTGATACTAACTGGCGATTTACAGTAAATTATAAAGGCTGTCCTGAGACAATCATGTAGTCACCCGATTAACGATACTCCTTGATTTCTACTGGTCTAAAATTCGTGTTCTTTTTTCATGTTCTTTCTTTTCTTTCAGTAACATCGTTTACCGAAATTGGTTGTTTCGGGACACCGAAATCAGGTTTGAAGGATGTTCTTGCCGAACATAAAAAGGATTTTGATCCAGCTAAAGCAAAAACGTATATATATGAATGCGGTGAGCTTGCATTTCAGAAGGGCTACAGACATTTTGCTCTTGGCGTTAATGGCAATTGCTTATCGAGCGAACGTGCTGAAAAAGAATACTACGCGAAATCAGGTACCAGCCCAGAGAAATGTAAAAGCGGCATAGGAAGCAAGTCTTCAATTGAAGTGTATACCTTTGGTGAGTAAATAAGCACGACTATTTAGCAACTACTAACAACAAGTATTGCACTACTACTGTTAAGTCCCATTCGATCAAGCAATTATCCAACTATTTTTTTTAAATTTGACTGTTCGTTGTTCTATCACATATTGTCTAATTGAATAACATATACCATTATGATTCGATTTAGCCCATTCCTTCTAATAAGCGCCCAGCAGCGAAAGTGACATTCATAATATAGACAGAAGAGACTGGCTAGACAAGTGATAACACGATATCGAGTGTAATTAACAATTGAATGGTGTTGTGATTATGCGAACCCCTCTATCTTCATGAGCGCCCTTTATATAAGCGCTCTCCCTTATGCTACCAAAAGTAAATAAGCGCCCCGAGCGCTTTAATCTTCATGGCAGTTACCTAATAGATGGATTTAAAAAAAATGTAATGCTTGTTTTTAGAACATGTACCAAAATCCGTAGCTCAAGGTTGTTTCGTGGAAAAAGTCAAGAAAGAAAAGCTGTTGACAGATAAATACGCCAGTTTCCACAGCAATTTAGATCCCAAAGCAACCGTTGTGTACTGCTCTACTTTGGCTCGAGACATGGGTTACGAGTACTTTGCTGTGCAGAATGAAGTGGAATGTTGGACTAGTGAGAACATGGCCAACACCTACAACAAGTACGGAAAATCAGAAAATTGCGTTAATGGAGTTGGTGAAGAATTGGCAAACTTCGTATATCGTCTGCAGCCTTCGTATTCCTATCCTACTGGTTGTGATAATGATCCTTGCCAAAACAATGGGTTTTGTGTTGTGAACAAGAATGATCCTCTGCTGTACACATGTGAATGTCAAGAAATGTTCAGTGGTAAAAATTGCGAAGGTAAGAAACAAAGCGCGGTGCCAAATTAAACTGGTAACATATTTTTCTTCTTTCTTTTTGTCCAAAAATAGCAAAAAAGTTTCTTTTAGGAAAGATCCCTTTTTTCGACTTTTTTGCTTGTTTACAAGCGAAAGTAGGAGAATAGCAGTTATGTGGGGCAAAATTTGGAACCACATTCTTGTCTACTCTCAAGGGACTTTTTTAATTTCTCAAGGGACTGTTTTAATTTCTCAAGGGATTTCTTTCCGTGGGTGATCACTTGCGATCTTGTGGAAAAAACGTGACTTGTCACATTTACAAACGTTATATAACAATTTTAAAAGTGACATGTCAGCTTTCCTATCTCAACGCACGTGTGTCTGAATGGCGATCTATAAAAAGAGTCGCACAAACAAGGGATTGCGTAACTAATGCTAAAACACGAATAAATAATCACTAGCACTTACATCTTTCAAAAATTACAAACGTCAAAAATAAACTATACCAAAAAACTCGCTCTTTTCAAAGATATTATTGAAGTTAAAACAAATGCAAGAGTTGGGGGCTTCTTTTAGCTTAGGAGCGGTTAAAAATTAGGCCAAATTTGGTCGCTACAAGCGCCATTCTATTTCGTAATCAGCCTAGGTCGTTAGGGACGTGACCTCGCGTTGACAGCAATGTTGCATGAATCGGCTTTACAACACGCGATCGTATCTACGCAGTTCGAGTGGAATTTCAGTCAAAGACAGCAAAATTCTTTCGTATTTCATCTTCAATTATAATTCGAAAGCATTCACTGTATATATGGCTTTTGTTTAATCCTTCTTAAGCCCACGAAGAAGCTGTCTTGATATCCGACCCTCGCAGAGCCCAGACAAAACGCAGCTTGAGTGTATCGATTTGTTTCGCAATGTTTTCTCCGACAGTAGTCGGAAATATCCGTATTTTTTTCGTGCTTTTTCGTGGAGCAATCGTAACGATACGGCCTTGAACACATTGAACAGCGGTCTACCTATAGCAATTCAAATATGGCGTCGCAAAAACAAAGCGTCGAACGCATATTTTGCTGTTTCATTTGCTAATTTCGCTGCCGTAATCGACTGCCTCGAAAGGTCCTTGCAATTTTAAAGTATAGAATTGTCAGATCTCGGTGAAATTTGCACTGTTTATTTGTGTAATGTTGAGGAATATGTGTATTAATACCCGGTGCGTACGAGCCATTTTTGACAAAATTATAGTCATTATATGGCTGCATTTCCTCTGCGAAGATAGGAAATTGTTCAACTAAACTGCAAAGCAACTGTAATGATAAGTTCGAAGAACAATGCACAGGATAAACCTTCGACTCATAATTCATGCAAAAAAGTCGGTATCTCGAAGAGACTTTGATTATAAGAAAGTTATTTCTATCGCACCTGCAAATGTTGCTTTTTTTTCTTGAAAAAGGTTCATAAAACACCTCCCACACATGTGGATATATTACATCGAAACAAAATGATCAAATTCTGTTTATTGTATTTTATTATCCAGTTCAAACATTTCCATGTGATAGCAAACCCTGTTTGAATAGAGCAGCTTGCAGTAACGATGTCAAGGATATTACAAAATACCACTGCAAGTGCACTGGCGACTTTAGTGGAATAAACTGCCAAGGTAAACTGAGGGGTGGTTATAAGTCAAAAAGCAGCGTGTGGATTGTAATATTAAACAACTATTCACCGAAGTGGAGGTGGCTGAAGATGAATAATTTTATTTCTAGAATTCTCAGGTTAGCTAGGAAAGGAATTTTGTAGATATGTAATGTATCAAAATATTTCATACTTGGCCATTTCTCGGGAAATGATACGAACATTATAACATGAAACTTTTTATCCCCATCTGTTCTATAAATATTAAGCCTGTCAAGGAGGTAGCATGAACAAAGAAAGTAGTGGATTAGACTCTTGTAAGTACTGTATTGTGATGACAATTTATAACAATGCCTCTAAGAGGAATTGATATTCTAGTTTGGCGCTAAATTAATAAAACGTTATTCTTATTTCTCAGTCCCTTCGTTCAGACACATCGCCTGCTTCAAATACTCTAGTAGCCTCACAGTCCTTGGCGACTTCAAGAAAGAGGTTGACTGGAAGGCACCAGACGCCACAGTGAAGAAGTGCGCCGAGCTAGCGTTTGACAAAGGATATAAACTTTTTGCTCTTGGAAATTACGGATTATGTCTTTCGGGGAAGGATGCCAGTCAACGTTACTATGAGAAGGGAGGGGCGGGAGCTGACAAGTGTGATCATGGAATTGGACGTGGGGGCGCTATGTATGCTTATACCTTTGGTAAGGAGTTTAATTTCAGCGATGACATTTTTTTTTAAAAAAAAAGAAGAAACGAATTCGTCACAACAGTACTCTACTAACACATCCTTAGCTTTTTTTCTGATGAACATTCCCCGACCAAGTCATTTAATTACATTTTATGGAGACCACAAAAAAGGCACGTTGTCTGGAGCTGGTGATCTGTTGTCATTCCGTCATGTCAGTTTATAAAAGATAAATTAAGAGGTAATGAAATTATACAGACGTTGTTATGGCCCAATAATAGTCCAGGAACTGTGAGTGCAAGACCAGATAGGTGAATGAAAATGGCTATGGAGTGCTCAGTCTCAGCGCACGCAAAAGGTTGAAAAGACAAACATTGTCGCCCATACAGCGATCATTTTTTGCACATTTTGTTAATTTTTTTTTTCATTTCTGCACCGATTCCAAAGCGATATTTTTTCTCTTAAAATAACATCTGAGGTAAATTGTCTCAAAAAGTCAGGTGCTACAGGTGTACACGAGGTACAGGCCAACGTATTTTCTTTATCGTTTTATTTTTAGAGGCGCCCCCTCAGTTCAGTGCTGTTGGGTGCTACAAGGAAAATAAAGGTGCCAGGAGGCTCTTGAAGAATAGATACGCGTCTTTTTTGGCTCAGAGAAATACTGAAGATCCTAAAGATACCATTATGCAATGCGCATTTGTTGCACGTGATATGAAGATTGAGTATTTTGCGTTGCAAAATTATGGCGAGTGCTGGACGGATGGTACATTGGGTAAGGCATACGAGACATACGAAAAAGCTGAAGAAAGCAATTGCAAGGATGGAATAGGAGGAGCTCTTACCAACTTTGTTTATCGCATAAAGTAAGTTCACGAGAATGTTAAATAAAAGACAACATTTCAGGAGTAAAACAGATCTTTTAACTTTTATTTGTGTATAGTGGATTTCAAAAATGCTAACATGCGTCAAAGACTGCTCAATCAACTGTGGTACGCCTTTTCTTAATTCTAGTTTTCTTTCTAGCAATCCGGCCCAGCTTCCTGCATTTCACACACCCTACTATAAAATAGGAATCACTGGTTTTCTCTTTAGATTTTCATTTATTCAAAGAAGGCAATCTCTTACTTGATATGCACACTGTTACTGGTGGCACGAAGGGTGACCAACAACAGTGGACACTAGTAGATGACGCTGATGAACGCCAACATCTGCAGTTAGCAGATTTCTCCCATTGTTTAAGCTCTTGACTTTTATCAAAAGAAAATTTTTATTTATTCATTTATTTCTGTAGCTTGCTTTAATATAAGATTGTCTCATTTTTTAGGATTTAGAGGTTAACAGCAAGTCAAGAGCTCAAGTCAAGTGTCAGACAAAGCTTAATCTTATTTGCCCTTTAGTTGAAAGTTTAAATATGCTTAGAAGCAAAACGTTGGTGTACTTTGTGTGATTAAATTTCTACTTTGTGAGTTGCGCTCGCTCTGAAAAGTAAGTAGTTCTCAAATTTTAAACAAAGTAATTAGTTTTACCTTCGTTCCGAATTTGGAAAAGCTGAAAATTTCGAGCGTTAGCCCTTCTCGGAACAAAGTGTATTCTGTAGCTCAAGGTTTTTTTGCGTTATGCGATAAAGTGCTCAAATTATGAACGTGTCTCTGAATTTCTCTTTAACAACCTTAGCTTGGTATATTATGTGAGCTTCAACTTGGACAGCTTCTCACGAATATGGGATCGTTCCCACGATCCTGGCGATTGCTTTAGTCGCATGAGCTGTAAGTTGTCTAACGTATTGTTAAGTTAAATCTGTTAAGAACTGCTCTTTAAAATTTTGATGAAAAACCCAATAGTGTCTACGAAACTGCTATTAAAGAAGGTTAGTTATTCACTGAAATCTGAGTAGTGGCAGTAGTACCTGTTCAAGAGTTGTAAGCTGTTAAAGAAGAATAAATATGCCAACTTGCCGTCCAAACAAACCAACAATGAACTTGCTTTGCTTTCAAGAAACTAGTACATGCCATCGTTAACTTAAAACAAGGCGGCCGATTAACAAATTTTTCTTCAGTGTATTTCTGTTCCGTTGAAGAATCATCACCAATTTAAAAATAAGCCTTTTATCGGTCCGTAGCGAGGGGTAATGCCAAGAGGATAACTACTTAATATACATGTAAAATATCTAACAAGGGGACAGAATTAAAATAGAGGAAATTTCCTCATATTCTCATGAAATTAAAGACAACGAGATTGTCGACCGCAACAAGTCCGCTCAAGTTTACTTGAAAGAAATATCTGATAAAATTGACACAAACAAACAATTCAACCCAACTTTAGTTCGTTTTTTCGCTGTCGAGGAAAACATCCAGTCGAAGAAAGCCCATGACATTCCTACCCACACCTCACTCCAGATGCTCTCTCAAACCCTCATTACTATACCCAACTTTCCACGGTTGCATTACTAACAATAGAATCAATTCGAAATAAAACTTTAATTAAGGACACGACAATGTGGGAAGACCTTTTTCGAGATACAATGGTGCATTTACACTAGTAGAGACCTGTTCTATTGTGGATGATTTTGTCTAACTTTACTTTCTCCCTATCTTCTATGTCATAATGAATATAAATTATTTATCAGTAACCAATTCGCCTATAACATTTACTACGATCAATAAGCTAACTTCTGAAATTATTTGACAAAACAAACATGTATGCCTTCTCATTGGGGATTTATTTTTGAGGGTCAAGAGGTACGGCGGACATGGGAGTCGAATGAATATAAATAAAGGGAATACAATATATTTGTCCACGCCCCGCTAATAAAGCTAACATACCAAATAAACTTACCAAATGAAGGTTACGCAACCTATAATAAATAAA
This sequence comes from Oculina patagonica, assembly GCF_052425735.1. Taxonomy (NCBI): domain Eukaryota; kingdom Metazoa; phylum Cnidaria; class Anthozoa; order Scleractinia; family Oculinidae; genus Oculina; species Oculina patagonica. Next base: position 108,113 of record NC_135765.1, on the reverse strand, counting down.
CTTGATGGTGAGGAAGTCGGTGGTGGAGGTGGTGATGATAATGATACTAATATCTGTCTGTCTGTCTGTCTGTCTGTCCACTGTCTACCTACGGCCTATCTCCTGCCTTTCTGTCTGTCTGTCTGTCTGTCTGTCTATCTGTCTGTCAATCAATCGTGACACTTACACGTACAAAGAAAAACTGAATAGGTACGTGCTGTCTTTGGACACTCTCTTCATCTACACGGAAGTTTCTTTTATTTTCAACTCATCACATGAGTCTGGTTTATGGCTCTTCTCAATGAGTAATGGAACTATAAACACAATGCAGCTCCCTACAAAAAATGCAAGTCCTGTGTATAGAAACGCTGCGTAGTAACTATGGAAACTGTCGTAGATCCAACCAGCAATTGGTGGTCCTGCACTTCTTGTAAATGACATCGCAAAAAATGTCATTCCCAAGCCATAGGGAAATTTTTCTGCGCCCACGATGTCGCGAATCAACACTGGGTTTAACGTTATGTGACCACCCTCAAATAATCCGAATGTAAATGCGTAGACCACGAGCCATTTGTAGGAACTAGCTAAGGTAACCAGTGTGGATGATACACTTATTCCTAGTAAGCCGGTTTGCCAGATGTAAAACCTGTTGCCCTGTTTATAGTCCGCTATTTTACCAAACATCAAACGTCCGATACTTGACCCGACCGCTAAGTAGCTAATAAGTAATGCAGCTTCAGTTTTCGGGGCTCCGAAGTCCTCTGCCATTTTGACCTATCGGACAAACAAATAACAGTTGTAAACAGTGGGTTCCGTCCTTATATCAGTACTAGGCCTATCCATTCCACAGTGGGTAAATACCGTATTTTCCTTTACAACAGTATCCTGAAATGTCAGTCGTCTCGATCTCGCTTTCAGCGTAACACCCGGGCTTCCGGCTGATGGCGGGTGACGACCGACATTTCAGACTGCTACACTTTACAGTGATTTGGAGCCAACTTACGATCACGATATTCGCCCAGCGTCTTTATTTAGTTCACACTCTCTTTGCCTTTTTTGTAACTGTTTCAGTTTACTATTTTGCCTCCACTACACAACAGACAAGCACACAGCTAAAGACAAATAAGTTATTTAGGGGGCTAACCCCCATATTCACCGGCCTGGTGCCCAGGCCGTGTTGTATCCCGTGCCGGCAAAATAGTAGTTTCAGCCTTCTTCGCAAGCTCATTTGTCAGAAACAACATTTATCTGTTTTTGTTCCGTCATGTTTTGTCAATTTGAGATTCATGAGATCTACCACATTCAACAGACAACCCCACCTTAAGAAGAGACACCCTGTAAACAAGGTTGCCACTGCTGATGTAATCTGCAAAACAGTCCAAATTTTAGCGCGAGTTTGTTGAACGAAAAACGGCTTCCGAAAAAAATCTGGGGAGAGCGCGAAAACTACGAGTACGACTGGGGAGAGAATTCACCCGACGCATCGAAATTTCGAAAGAAAATGAGGGCAAGGAGATACCGTCCTGCAGTAAAACCCTGCTGTTATCCGCAATACATAACAATACATTTTTGGTCATAAAAACAAAGTCTTTTCACTCCAGGACTTGTGACTAGCAGATTTGTTGCTAGGAAATTAGTAGCTATTGCAGATAACAAAACAGTATTTTTGCCAAGTGGCTCAAGCATTGTTTACACCCTTGATGGAGAGAGAGGCTCGAGAACAAATTTGTCTACCGAGGCTTGAACTCTGGATTTTGAGTTCAGACATTAAAACATTAATTAAAATTACATTAGTCACCAAAGCTACCTCAAGAAAAAAGAAAACTCACCAAATGAACATAAGGTACCAAGTATCCCAACATCATGAAACTTAAAGCAACCATATAAGTAAGAAAACCTGGGTTCTTCAAAATAGTCCAATCGAAATACTTTATCCTCTTCTTAGCTATCTGCGAGGGCACTGCCATGTCTTTTACGGGACGATAGATCATCGCACAAGCGAAAGGAATTGAGTGGGCTGCGCCTAGAATTCGGAAAGAAGAAGATAATCCAAATCTCTTGAAAAGCCATTGTGTAAGAGGACTCAATGCCAATGTCCCAACTGAGCCGCCACATGTTACAATCCCATTGGCCAGGGAAAGTCGCGTTTTGAAATACTTCGATATAATCACAAATGTAGGAAAGTAACCCAGCGACACGCCCAGGCCCCAGATAACGCCATGGGTCAAGTACAAATGATAGAGACTGGAATAGAATGAAGACAACACCATGGCGAGAATGCATATGAGTGCGCTTGTGATGGTCATCGCACGGCAACCATATCGCTGGCACAGTGACGTGCTTAGTGGGGCAGTAACATACAAAACTGAACCAGGAAGAGAGGCAATCCAAGCTGTTGATGAAAACGAAACATCAATTTCAAATTAACTACAAAAATACGATAAACGCAGGACTTTACGTGCAGAGCTAGGGCTAGAAATATTGCCAGTGACGTGAAACTAGACTTGCTTGCTCCAAGTCGTTCATTTTTAAATTAGGCTAAGGGTGCGCGGGACTTGCGTGTTAGACGCGCGAGGTAAAAAAGAGTGATCGCGACGCGCGCGTTAGGCGCAGAACTGTTTGTTTTCCAGCCATTTCGACACGCACTTCGCACACGAAATCTTCTCGCGCTTCGCGAGCGCATTTAAATATATTCAAAACGTATTGGATCATTTTCCGATTTCGATCCTTGTAAAGCAGTTTCTCTTTTTATTACAGTGGTTAGATTGTTACTTAGTACAATTAAGGTTTTTTTATCTATTTTAAAACGTAACATACCTGAATGGAGATACCGTGTTTATATAAGTTTACTACATATGCATATCTACCACTACTAGACCACACGACATAACAAGCGTTACCCAAAATTCTACATTAAATCTGAACAATTAGTAAGTACTACTGTCCTCAGGCTGCCCCAGTAGTAATTCATCAGTGTTATAATCCTCCATACATTTTTCTGCAGACATTCATCACCAAAATATTATACTGAAGGTTTCAGTGATTCTTATTGGTCCAGGGCAATGCCAAGTAGGCGTTCCTCTAATAAGCCGGACATAATCACTCTGACCCAGAGATTATCGCATGATAGTTTTCTGTTAGAGGTGCACCACATAGCCTATTTTGACCAAACAGTACGACAGTGGGAAAGTTATAACAGTGTGATTAGCCGTGAAAAACGAATTCATACCATCATCACGGGTTGTATAGTCGAATAAGAATTAATGAAGATCATCCAAGATGTTCCGACTTTTATCTGACGAAGACCTCCGATGATGTTTGAAGAATTTCGAGGCTTTTCTCGGATTGCCGAAAATCACTCGAATATTTCCAATGATTTCACCAGGTCTTCCGAGGAATGTAGCGGTTCAACCGAGTCGTTTACTAACTGGTACATTGCAATTACCTGACAGCTGAAAAAAGTCTTATAACTTTTAACCAACAACAACAAAAACATAAAATTTAAAAAATTTTTCCAAAAAATTTTTAAATTCATAAAAAAAACCTGTAACGACTTCAAAATTTTTAAAAAAAAACTGACTCGAATTTAAATGATAACTGAGAATTCAGCATCCAGAGCCCTTCATGAGTCAGACGTTTCGTAGTATCAATAAATTAAAATAAGAAAAGTAAGCAAACACTTCTTGAGTCCAGCTCAATATTTAGTCGTTAAACATTTTTTCATACCTGCATCTCCCCTGCTGGAGTTGAATTCATCTAGCACTGCCGCATATATTACTCCTCCACAGTTAGTGAAACCACCCAACAAAAACTGAGCCAGGAAAGCAAATGCACAAACAAGCCATCGCCAACAGCTCTCTCCAGACTGCATGTCTGTCGAATAACTACAGAATGGGAATGAAAATAATTGGTAAGTCATTTAATGGGATTACCATTTCGGATGAATTCAGAAATTTTCGAAGACTATAACAAAAGGCTCTAGTGATAATAATATAATTTAATATATACCACACAAGTGAATAGTGCTTTTCGCCCGCGATGATTGGTTAACTCGGAGGTGATTAGCAAAGTACTATTTACCTCCAAGCAGCTAAAGAGAAACAAACTGCCTTCGTGCGTCGCTTTGTTTACCAAAAGTGATGTTTTAGTCCGTTAGTTATTCAACTTGTGTGGTATATACTAAAACAATTATTCGCCTCAGTGTCGGTGAATGTGGTGGATATTAACCTCGCCGCTTTGCGGCTCGGTGAATATCCACCACCATTCACCTCCACTTCGGTGAATATTTGTTAATTATTTAAACAATAGAGTTGATGTTCGCGGGTTGATGATGGCCCGACTCGGGCTCATTTTAGCCCGAGCCGCTGGCTTAGAGGTGCAAAAATGAGCACTGAGAAGGACCAAAAACATATTTACGCCCAAAAACATCAACTCTATTTCTATTTTTATATATAATAAATTCAAAGGGCATTTAGTTAAGGAATCAAAAACAGGTAAGCGATATCTTGAACACTGCCGTTGCGAGTCGGCGTTTATTTCTGATCCCTGATTGAAAACCGGGTTCAAAAGTTTAAAAAACTCGGCAGAAAACCGCAAAATTACTCAAAACAATCTTTGCTTAAAAAGGAACTTACAATATTCTATCGGCCGCAAAGAAATAGTCCTCATTTAGAAGTGATAAATTAATTGTGCTGTTAACTGAACTGGCAGTCTGGAATGTGCCTGAAATTCAACTGAGCGAGTTCCCAGGAGTTCCGCTCGTCGAAGACAAACTTACATTCACTTCGCCGTCTGGATTCTTCTTTGAGTTTCTGTAATTCCTCTTCATCTAGCTGAGAAGACTGAGAATTTGCTTCCCCCGTTCAGTCCTTCAAACATTTTGTCGTTATAAAGCTCAAAAACAGTTTACAATTGCAGATGAAAGCGTCTCGACTCAAATTATTAAAACGGAGCTTGAAGTGATGCCAGCTTGTGCCAGCCAGCGACCCAGCCAGAAAGAAAACGGCGCGAACAGTTGAATGGTTTTCAGTTCTGATTGGCTGGCTTTGTTATTTTCTTGTTACTGATTGGTCCACGGCAGCGGGCTAAAATATATTTTAGCCCGCTGAATTCTCCATTTTAGCCCGCAAAATACGCCTTCATGCCCGAAGAAATGATTATAATTGATGTTTTTTGAGAAAAGAAATTGAGTATTCGCAATCGAATGTGTCTAGAAGACTAGAGTTGACCTTAATGCGTGTTTACACTTTGAATAGTCACCCAACAGGTAAAATGTTCCCTTCGAGATGTAAAATACAAATAAGAATTCGTTTTAACTTACAGAACTTTTTTAAAAACAAAAAATGGAAAAGAACGTTAAAGCGAAAATGTCGTCGAGAAAATGAAAGAATTGAGTTATTATCACTGTTGGTTCTGTCTTTGTTTAATACACAATCATTTTACTGACTACAGCAGAGCTTAACTTGGGATTTGTTTTGCATTTCACGCATTTGTCGATTTTCTTCCTTCACTATAACTGTCAGTGAAGTAAATACCTGATATACAGTAGTGCGAGCGTACTTGGGTCGTACAGTGTACAAGGCAAATCTTTAAAGCCTGAATATATTTACCGTCTAATACGGTAAAGAATTGTGGGTGTCCTGTGGTATTTGTCCTTAACTCTCGTAGAATCCAGGCCCGTAGGCTGTACCATAGGCCCGCTAATTTTCATTTATCTCTTATAAACGAACTTGCCTTAAACGTCACATACCGTTGTGCGTTTGCCAGTAGCTTGGCCAGTCTGTTTCACTTGTTAGATGAGAGGGTTGTTGCGATATATTTATAATCCTAAGATAAGTTTATAACTGCATCATCGTCTTTGAAGTGCTTCAGCCTGATTTTTTTTTTTTGCACATTTTAAAAATACGAGTAAAAGATACTTGCGAAAAAAAAATTGTTGTCCCGTACCTACTGGCCTAGGACAATGTTGCTACGCTTGTACAACCGTAGTCTTGGGTTGTAGTCTAGGAGAATGTTAGCGAGTTTAACACTCTGCTACCGTGTTAAGGTACACAGAGGTAACATATATAATGGATGTGAAGAGGCACAAGATTGGACAAGCGGCTCTCCCAGTATTCATGGATACTCGCATATAGTTCAGTTGCCGCAACATGCTGATGCTTATGGCTTTAGAAATGAGTATTTTGCGTACAATAATTGGATGTCAATGGTTTGCTTTAGACTGTCCTGCATAACATTTCAGAACTCGTCCTTCTGTAAATTTGTTGTACGGCCGCGACATTCAAATCGGTGAAAAAATAATATCATGAGACATCACTTTGGACACGCTCTGCCTTTGGTTCTAGTCTGAAAACCGAAAAAGAGGGGAGAACGGGCGAAATGTTTAGGAAATTCGGTCAATGTTGTTGAAAATGAATACAAATAACGTCAGTAAAAATATTTTGTAAGTGGACCATTAGTCTCCTTCGAAGCCGCTATTTTTGACATCCCAAATAGCGGCTGCGAAGGAGACTGGTGGATCATATGCTGCATCATTCCGCAGACCGGTGGGGGAGGGGTTCTTTCCAAATCCACTGATTCCCTCCCTCACCCCCCCCCCCCCCAATCCACCCCCAGCCTATGGGCCTGGCCTCAGATCAGGCTGACCGCGACTTTTGAACACAAAAATGTCAAAAATCATTCTGTAATCAGTGTGAAAAGCAACTGAACTCGTCATTAATGATGCTTTGTATCACAATCACTTAAGAAAACTCATGAATACCTCAAACTCAAAGGAGAATTGCTGCGTTCGTCGCTACGTAGAAATTGGATCACGAAACAATATTTGAATAATGACTCCGCCATCAACAAAGGATTCAGTCACTCGAAACGGAAAACCATTGTTTTAGTCATTTGTTTTCTATCGAGTAATAATTTTGTTATTAATTTATATCTTTACTTTCTTACCTTCTTTTTATTCGCTGAGTTACAGCTGGAGTTATCCTGATGAATATTAGAGCTTATTAGGGCTACTGTAGCTGTAATTCGCTCCTTGTAACCGCAGCCGATTGAGCCGATCGGCATATTTATTATTGATTTTCTCGCGTGGTTACTAAGCAGATATGATAAATTGTTTTCAAGATCTCCAAATTTTATTGCAAATGTAAGGGTCGTGAAAGTGTAGGTCAGCTCTTCTTAATAGTATACTATAAATAAGTTGTATGATAACTGTAAATTATCTGCTATTAAGTCGACCATCTGCTAATTGTGAGGTGCGTCGACCAGTCGACTGCAGTGCTTTCTCGTTCTCGCAATCTATTAGTGTAACGCCGTCCTCGCTTACGTCACGCAATACTCTTTAAAACACCTTTCCTTTGAATTCCTTTCTTTATGCGTTGAGTTAAAAATTGTTCTAGTCTTTTAATGGTGGCATTAAAAAAATGGCATGAAATGTTCGAGGGTCGAATAAAAATTCGATCACGTCTGTGGGAAGCATACGTTTGGATTTTTCTTTTTTTTCATCGTGAGTCTTATACAGTTGAGTAAATTTTTTAGAGGGTGTAAAGCTGTCTCGATTTTCCCTTTTGAGGACATATGTGAATTCTTTTGTGTATAAATTCGCTTCTTTTTTTCGCGGCGGAGGTTATCAATATATGGCTGCTGTTCGAAGTACACCCTGGGGAATTGGAAGGTTTACTTTTATATCCTGACTTATCACACCTCTTCAAAACGTCATTTCCGGACGGAAGTTGCTAGCGCGGTCCCGAACCAACTGAACTGCCGGTTTTAGCAATGTTCAAATTCCTGTCCGGCGGGCCCACATTACCCTGCATTACCTGACGGTGGGATTCAGCGAGAAATCCGCAAAAGAATTTTAAGTCGACGGTAGCGTGCAATCAACCAAGACGTCTAATCAACGCAGCCAAGTGATCAAACGTTCTGCATTTTTATGAGCAGTGTTGGAACCATTTTGGCGCGAGAATTCGAGCAACAAGCCACAAATGGCGTCTAAATCGAGTGTAAGGGTTGCCGTCTCAGTGAGACCCTTGAACGACAGAGAACGGGAAAATGGCGAGGAATGTGTAGTTTGGACACAAGGCGATGAAGTTCGAGTGCTTAATCCAGAAACTGGGAAAGAAAAAGTGTTTACATTTGATCACACAGTAAGTTCAACACGCTCTCTTTCCTTGCGACAGTTGAGCTTGTCTTCGATATTGAGTGTTCATCTTGTGTATTGATCGCTTGCTGGGAAAGCTACTGTATTCGTTTCCAACAGAAATCTTTTCTTTTGAATGAGAGAAATTTCGAGCGTTTCGAGTCATTTAGCAGATTGGTAATTTTATCGACTAATTGTATTCTGTCGTAATCTTGCTTACAGTTCTGCAGCAAGCCGAACGAAACCGCCGAACCGGAGACGAAGGTGCAGGTAAGATTAAACTTAATTTTTTAAGCTTTAAAATATTGGATGTCGCGTTCTTTTCATTTCAAACAATACAATAACTTTATATCACGATAAAAGGAAAGAGCAAGTTTCTTTCTATAATTTCCAATGTGTTCATTGTGGTCTGATCTATAAATAAATTTAGTCGTCTAATTTAGCTTATTTACTCTTAGGACAGATTGAACCGAACGGCCATAAAGTGATCTTATCGCATCTACTTAGCTTATCCGAAGCTGAAAGCTACAAGATAATTTGGTGAATTTCTTGTTGAGTTTTCAAACAAGTATTTAACTGTTTCATTCGTATTTTTCATTTAAAGTTGTTCGTTTCGTAGTCGATTTAGCAAAAGGTGTGGACCGGATATGACAGATTTGCAAACGAATGGAAGATGTGTTTAGGCGGATGTTTCACGTTGTTTTTTGTTTTTCCTGTTCCACTGAGCGGCGTGGAGCGAGTTTTTGAAACTTCATTATGTCGAAGAGAAAAAAAAATAATATTAGCACAAGGGGGTCGATTTTCACCTTTGTGTGGAGGACTCACGATATAATTTTCGTGTGCGGGGAAAATTATAAATGCATTCAGTCACGTTTATGTGATCTGCCTTTTTGTAGCAAAATACAGCCGTATTAGTTAATATCGATCAGCGATTTTCTTTAACAATAAAATGTGAACTATACTCCTGACCTTTCAAGTGTGTAAGAATTTGCATAGATATTGAAACTTGGATTTGTTAGTGAGTTGTTGTGACAGCTTTTCATTGTGTCAATTGTCTTGTTCAATTTCTGTCAAGAACTGTAAAACTTGTTAAAAGTCACATATGTTTAAGCTTACTTAATTTAAAAAAAAGAAAAGGCTTTACCACTTAGACAAAGACAGATTTCAGTGGACAACGGAGATACAGGATTGTATTGAGTTAATTATATGGTATCCATAATGTAATGTACAGTTGAAAATATTGTGCTTTGCAGCTGCAGTCTAACATTTTTACTGGTTTGTGTGCTGAGAGTTTGCCTTGCATCATTCGTCAGCAAGATTCACTACCTTAATTTTCTTTTTTAATTTTCATGCATACTTAACCCCTTCGGCATACAGGGGTATTTTGCAGAATGCAGAACGGTGGTCAGTGGTTAGCTGTTATTTGTTGGTTAAGGCATCATTTTGCATTCTGCAAAATACCCCTGCCGTACTTAATATAGCGAAAATTTGGATTTCTGTGAAAAAAGATATTTATATCCCAGTATTATTCAATGAGTACCGTATTTCCTTGAATAACTGCCCGGATGCTTAATTAAAATTTCAACCAAAAGAGGGGGCACTTATTCAAATGATGGCACTAAATTGAGGTGGTGATAGTGGTGGTGGTGGTGGTGGGGGAGGGGGGGGAGGTGCTTATTAGGTTTTTCTTTCAGTGAATTGTAACTTAAGAAAATGGATCTAGTTATGCCTGGGAAGTTACTGGTAAAGGAATTTACAAAGAGTGCAGCTATAGGAAAAAGCCAAAATCTTATTATGTGGACACTGTAACTAAAAATAATATTTAAAATATGCTTTCATGTACATTGTTTTCTCTTTAGATTTTAGAAGATGTTGGTCAGTTTGTGCTTTCGTCATGTTTTGGTGGTTATAATACTTGCGTGTTCAGCTATGGAGCATGTGCCAGTGGTAAAAGTCACATTATGTATGGAACAGATGGAACTGAAGGCCTTACTCCTTGGATTTGCAAGAGTCTTTTCAAAAAAGCTTCTGCCTGTGAAGATGACACATCATTCAGAGCTGAAATAAGGTAAATAACTAAGTTAATTGACAGCATGGATTCTGATTGACTGAAATAGTTTTCAGCAAGTCACTGAGATCTATAATTGGCTGAAAAAAACACGCATGAGCAAATCAACATGTTCTGACTTACCAATCAGAATGTCTCCATGTAAAGGTTAAAGGTTAAGTCTGCATTTGATCCTGGTGGCCCACCAGTTATCCCAGTTTCAGTAGCATGAGGCCATGTGGAGTATCCCTCCCCCCTGTGGAGCATGAGGCCATGTGGAGTATCCCTCCCCCCTGTGGAGCATGAGGCCATGTGGAATATCCCTCCCCCCTGTGGAGCATGAGGCCATGTGGAGTATCCCTCCCCCCTGTGGAGCATGAGGCCATGTGGAATATCCCTCCCCCCTGTGGAGCATGAGGCCATGTGGAGTATCCCTCCCCCCTGTGGAGCATGAGGCCATGTGGAGTATCCCTCCCCCCTGTGGAGCATGAGGCCATGTGGAATATCCCTCCCCCCTGTGGAGCATGAGGCCATGTGGAGTATCCCTCCCCCCTGTGGAGCATGAGGCCATGTGGAGTATCCCTCCCCCCTGTGGAGCATGAGGCCATGTGGAATATCCCTCCCCCCTGTGGAGCATGAGGCCATGTGGAGTATCCCTCCCCCCTGTGGAGTATCCCTCCCCCCTGTGGAGCATGAGGCCATGTGGAGTATCCCTCCCCCCTGTGGAGTATCCCTCCCCCCTGTGGAGCATGAGGCCATGTGGAGTATCCCTCCCCCCTGTGGCGCATGAGGCCATGTGGAGTATCCCTCCCCCCTGTGGAGTATCCCTCCCCCCTGTGGAGCATGAGGCCATGTGGAGTATCCCTCCCCCCTGTGGCGCATGAGGCCATGTGGAGTATCCCTCCCCCCTGTGGAGCATGAGGCCATGTGGAATATCCCTCCCCCCTGTGGAGCATGAGGCCATGTGGAGTATCCCTCCCCCCTGTGGAGCATGAGGCCATGTGGAGTATCCCTCCCCCCTGTGGAGCATGAGGCCATGTGGAGTATCCCTCCCCCCTGTGGAGCATGAGGCCATGTGGAGTATCCCTCCCCCCTGTGGAGCATGAGGCCATGTGGAGTATCCCTCCCCCCTGTGGAGCATGAGGCCATGTGGAGTATCCCTCCCCCCTGTGGAGCATGAGGCCATGTGGAATATCCCTCCCCCCTGTGGAGCATGAGGCCATGTGGAATATCCCTCCCCCCTGTGGAGCATGAGGCCATGTGGAGTATCCCTCCCCCCTGTGGAGCATGAGGCCATGTGGAGTATCCCTCCCCCCTGTGGAGTATCCCTCCCCCCTGTGGAGCATGAGGCCATGTGGAGTATCCCTCCCCCCTGTGGAGCATGAGGCCATGTGGAGTATCCCTCCCCCTGTGGAGCATGAGGCCATGTGGAATATCCCTCCCCCCTGTGGAGCATGAGGCCATGTGGAATATCCCTCCCCCCTGTGGAGCATGAGGCCATGTGGAATATCCCTCCCCCCTGTGGATGGGATGAAAGTCCATTGCAAGGTTACCCCCCAGCATTAATTTAATTTTGGTGGTACCCATTTAGTAACCACAAGTAAGAACACGTACAACACAATTACGTCGACCCCGGCCAGGGCTTGAATCGGACGCTCGATCCGGAGTCCAGTGCACTTACCATTAGGCCACTGCGCCTCACACTATCAGAACCCCTACATGTACAGTGTACAAATTGCTGTTGTTTTGTTTTTGTTTTGTTATTTTCAACCAATAGAAACCTGAAAGCAATGACTCCCTTATTTTTTATGTACATTTTCCCACATGTTACTACTGCTTGCTCATTTTGCTCTACTGTAAGTTGTGGTTGTTAATAACATTAATACTTTTATTTTTAGTTTCCTTGAAATACACAAAGAGTTTGTGAAGGATCTGCTGGGAAGAAGAAGAAACTGGCAAGACTCATTGAGAAGTATGTAATATATACTGATCGAGCATTGTTGAAATGTCTGCGCTTCTATCAAGCCCAGCTGGGGTTCATTACAGACTGGAACTCAAATTTAGTTATTATTTTACTATTACATCATTGGACTATACAGCCAAAGTATGAGACAGTATTACACTGTAGTGTGTACAAAGCACTATGAAATTATGAAATTATAAAATATTTGTGCTGTATTATGTTTTTTTCACCATAATTATATATATTTTTTATTAAATCATTACTCATAATCTGAAACAAGCAAGAATTCAAACCAAAGATAAATTTAAACCACAACATCGTGCTGTATCATGCACACAAGGTTAGATAAATGAAAGGTCATGGGCATGTACATAAATGTATTATTGAAATTATATTCCTTCTGCTATTTTCAGTAGTGTTAATTTTATCACCTTAACTTCTTTGTAGTTCGTGAACACCGTGAACTTGGTGTGTATGTTGACAAGTTGACCAAACATATTGTAACAGACGTTAATGAAGTATTGGGATTAATTGAAAAGGGAAAGAAAAACAGGTGAGCTAGCTGTGTTCAAATTATGCAGCATATATTATTGTAAATTACACTGAAAAATATTGACCTACATTTGTATAATAAATATTAAGATATTAAGCTTTGTGTTCATGTGTAATATATTATACATGACCTACACATATTAACATTAAATTTTATACTAGTTATCAGACGTGAACATGTATTTATTTAAAAATAATACTTTATCAGTCGACTGATTAATTGATTGTTGATTGATTGATTGATTGATTGATTGGTTGATTGACTTAATACCTGTATTTATAGATTAACATGTATCGTTTCTTTGCAGGTCAATATGTTCCAGGGCTTCCAATTCCTTTTCGAGTAGCTCGCATACAATATTTACAATAAGGTTTACCCAGGTAATTAAAATATCGTATAATATAGGAATTAGTTGAAAAATATAATTATTAAATTTACTTGGGGTATTAAGTATTATTTTTATGCACCATCAGTAGGAAGAGGAAGGCCATTTTTGTAGCTTGTATATTGCATTAAATCTCAGAATTTTCAGTTATGATTTACCTTTGCTTATAATTAAATGGAAACAAATGAATTTTAATAAATAAAAGGATTACAATTACTACTTGTACATGTATGTAAGTTGCGGTTTAATTTTACCCTTGGTATGATCTGGCATCTCTTTTTTTTATTTCGCTCGGATATAAAAAAAAAAAACTTTTTTTTCTTTTTTTCTTTGTTTTTTCCCCCCTGGTTTTTCCTCCCAATAATTTCCTGGGGGTGGGCCCCGTCCCTCTCGTTCTACTTGCTACACATCTTCTCTAAAGTTTGTTTTAATAAATGCATTAGAATCATATAATTTTGTATCATACATGTATGTACGATGTACATCAGAGCAAAGGAAACTGCCAAATTAAATGTTACCAAGGGTAAAACTGAACCACACCATGTACTGACTACAATAGTTCTTCTGAGTAACATTTTCTCTTTACCTTTTGTATTTGTTGTATTTGTCATGTGAATGATTTCTTTTCTTATTATTATTATTTGCGGTTTCTTAGTTACAAGTGCACTTTAAAATCACAGTGGTTCCTTGATTAAACCAGTTTTTGATTTCTTTATCCACACTTTTTGCTGAAATATGTCTCAAAGTATTGATTCTGGATTTTAATAATAGATCAGCCATACTAAATAAATACTTCTTTAACAATGTAGGCTCGTCTTGAAGATGACTTACCCTGTGAAATGGTTAGCATGATTCAACTTGTGGATTTGGCAGGAAGCAAGAGCATACATGATGAGGTAAAAATGAAACAAAGTTTTCCACTGATATCAAAAAGAGAAGAACTGCCAGTCAATGTAGTATGTTACACTACTCAACGTAATAACAAGGTCAGATGAGTCATGGCATGGCTGTTTTTGACTCTAATGTTGTTTTGTCTTGTCTTTTCCAGTGTACTGACAATTGTTCTACTGCTGCTGATGTTGACAAATCACTAATGACATTGGAGAGAGTCATGTCAACATTAGCAAGCCAAGACTTGGAGTCAGGTCCCACTGCTGCTGTCCCATACAAGGATTCTGTAAGTAAAAAGCACATCCTCAGAGACCCAGGGACAGCTAGTCAGGACAATGGAATTTTTTTCAGGCGAGGGTTTACTTGTAAAATTTAAGTTACCTGTAAACTTTTGCTCAAAAATTCTGTCTTCCCAACTAGCTGCCCCTTGGGTTTTTGAGGATGGTCTGAGCATTGTCATTGATTTTTTTTTTTTAAAATGCAAACATTTCCTTCAGTGACATTACTGTCTGTACATTTTAGTCCAAGTGTTTCCTATAAAGGTGCTAATTTGTTGACTATTCTCCTGTTGTAGGCACTGACATGGATATTGAAGGACTGTTTTGGTGGAAATTGTCATACTATAATGTTAGCAGCTGTATCACCCTCTGCATCATGCCATAATGAGACGCTAAACACCTTGAGGTTTGCAAATCACGCCAAGAACATTGTGAATGTTCCCAAAGTAAATGAGGTAAGAAATGGTGCACACAAGGGAGGGGTGGGGGCACTTATGTCCAGGATTGAAAAGGTGCACACAAGGGAGGGGGGGGGGGACTTACACCCTGTATGTCCAGGATTTATGCTTGTACATTTGAAATGTTTAATAAGTACTATTTGGTTATTGGCAATTTTTATATTACTTCATATTTGATGGGGTTATTTATGTTTTGGTGAACTTTTATCAATGAGGACACTTCATGATGCCCATCATAAATGGTGTGCATCTCATTAGCATTCAATCCCGGAACTCCCTGAAAAGTGACCTCACTTTTAATTTATTCACATCCTCTCAATAAGCTGTCCTCGGCTTCTGATTAAATATTGACTCCACAAAAGCCACCTAGTGAATCTGTTAAATAAAATTTATTTCTTGTTAATTATTTTTAGGGCTGTCATTAACGGCCATAACACATGTTACAGCTGAGTTCACTTGGTATTACGGGTGAAGATGTGTTTAAAATACAATGGACATGTTACAACTTAAAATTATATTGAGGCAATATACATAAGATTTATTTCACTAATTTTCAAAACTGAGAAACAAATTCATAAGGTGTTTGGTGATGCAACCTTTCCAAGTGCATCTTGGTCACACAACCTTTAGGCCAACAACCTTTAAAGTATTCAAAAAGGGTATGTTGGTCACACAACCTTTAGAGTATGTTGGTCACACAACCTTTAGAGTATGTTGGTCACACAACCTTTAGAGTAAGTTGGTCACACAACCTTTAGGGTATGTTGGTCACACAACCTTTAGAGTAAGTTGGTCACACAACCTTTAGGGTATGTTGGTCACACAACCTTTAGGGTATGTTGGTCACAAAAAATAAAAAAAGCAACCTTTCTTGTCCATTTTTTTTGTCAATTACCAACTCCAAATTTCTGAATGAAAAAAAAAAGAAACACCTTGGCTACAAAATTTACAAAGAGGACATGGCAGAACACGTTTCAGTTCAAATAGACCTAGAATGATTGTCCCCAAAATAAATCAGTCATCTGCCATCTACCTTGCCTCCACCACTTTCGACCATCTGTATTTTTCTTAGGGAAAAAATTTTTTTGTTATATATAATAAAAAAAAAATAAAAAAAAAACAGAGGAAGAAAAAAAAAAAAAAAAAAAAAACAAAAAAAAAAAAAAAAAAAAAAAAAAAAAAAAAAAAAAAAAAAAAAAAGAGTTAAAATGGAAATACACTGCGATGATCATTTATCACTTTCAAATTAGTATTTTCTTAATTTTTTTTTCGCTTTCTACCGCGTCTAACTTTTACATAGACTGAGAATGATTTTCTTTAAAGGTCAGTCCATATGTAACAGATTACCAACTATTGAGTTATGTTATGGGAAAACTTGCCCGTATATTTCGTTTGGTACAACTTGAAGTAATCTCTCAATCGTTAACCTTTCTCTACAATCTTGATCTTTGCATTTTCAGGATTCTAATGTCAAACTGATTAAAGAGCTCCAGTTGGAAATACACAGTCTTAAGGAAAGGTTAAAGGTATGTGTTCTTTGTATGTATTTTTATTCGTAACTGAATTGTTATCGCAGCATGTGCATTTAGTCTTGGTTCTGAATTTGTTTCTGCGTCTGATTCAAAATTATAATTTAAACCAAACAGAATACTTCCATTGCTTTGTTAAGGTAAGCTTTGTCTGAACAGAACAAAACAATCTTCTATTGGAAAACATTTTTAATGAAGTTGCGTTTCGTTACCTTTTTATGGTAATAAGTTACGTTCGATTTTTACGTTTACATGTATGTCTGTATACAAAATTTATTTTGTCCGTGTGAAGTGTCATTTTGGTACAGTATAGAAACTCCATTTTCGTATAAGACGTCTCTCAAGTATATAATCATACAGAATTAATGCTTTCTAACAGTTGTATCACAAAACTTGCGATATCACAAAATGTATTAAATGGTTTGAGGATCCAACATGCTAATGTACATGAGGTCGTTACGCGAGAACATACACACTTACAAATTGGCCTTGAGTAACTGATTGAATTCGCTTCCTGTCGAGAATTTACCTTGGGGTCGAAAAGAAGAAAACTTCCAAAGATTCTAGTTGATAATTTAGAAACAATAGCTAACTGTGAATCAAATTGGCGCCGATCTTTTATTCGCATTTGATTCAACCACATGCAAAGAAACTGTTTCGTTCACAGTCAGACAATGGAAAGAAAGAATTATTCTTGAAAAATGTGGAGGCGTACAACAACGCTGTGACCAATTGGGGTTTGACCGCATTTTCAAACTGTGTGTCTCACAATGTTTCTTTTAACCTTATCTGTTGGTGAAGGTTTTGTTGTCGAACTTTGAGCTGACACGATTGATTTCAAGTGTTATGTTCGGGGAGGAAATTTCCGTCGCCAGCTGCTAAAGTGAAGCAGGTGGTCGGCGCCTTATTTTCTATAATTTCTTCAAAACAAAAAGCAGGAAAAACGCGGCGACATTTCCTCGGATTTTTGCGAGTGTTTTAAGAAGAAGGTAAAAATTTCGAAGTTTGAGCAAAATTATCGATGAAAAGCGGCAGTATAGGGGGCAAGGTTCAACGAGTTTGTGTGTGCGCTTCGAAAGAAAAGTAAAGTAAGGTAAAGTAATTACTACAGAGATTGTCGTCCATGTTGACTCTTCGCAGTTTATAAGCAAATTTGTGGACTTTGAGCAGGAAGTATTGGAAATTTCGTGCCTACCCCAATATCTAGCTCTGGTTTTGTTTTATTCGCCGTAAACGGATTTTAATGTTGTATTGAAGTTTGTTTTGACCTGCTCGCACGAATTTATTTTGTTTATCATTAGCCTCAATGCCGCTTCTACTTAAACTCTACTCGACATAACCTAAACAATATTTTGCGTGTCGCGTTTGCCCCTGTCAGGGACTATTACGATTTGTGTGTTTTGTTTTCTATTCTTATTGTCGGTTCTTTGAGGTGCTTGTCAGCGATAATCAGAATCGGAGTTGGCCATGGTCACATGACTAATTTTGTTATATTATCCATTATGTCATAACCTCATCTTGACGGCGTAATTCAAATAACTAGGCGTTAGCAAGGCTTGCACATCCTTTTAAGCTACCGATCCACAGCGTTTACCGCCTTTGAATTTTAAAGGGAGTGTAATCGATATCTCTGGCCAAATTTCGCTCTGGACAATGAGATTTGTTCGCATTTTAGCCAATGCAGTATTTCAACAGGTACAGTCTTCAAATACAGTTTTTTTTTCTTTTTTCGTCAAGTAGGAAATTGGAATTCTCGCTCCCTAAACGATTATATTCCTCGCGTTGTAAAAGTGAAGGTATATTTCTTCTTCTTGTGTTGCAGAGTGGCCATGTTCCTAGTTCACTAGGAGTTGATAAAGCGGAGAAAAAACTCCAAGAAAATGAAGAGCTGATGAAGCGACTGACGGGAATCTGGGAAGATAAATGGAGCAAGACTCAAAAACTCATCGAGGTAAAGTGGCCGCCGTTTTATTTGAAATCTTGTCGCAGCGGTGTTTTCTGTTAATGATTTATCCATTTTCTAAATTACCGACTCTGTGCTAACATTCAGCTTGGTGGCTTGGTGGTTTAAACGGTTTGAAAACTAAACTGTTTAATAAAGCAAAAGAGGAATATAATTGACCAGCAGATGGAAACTGTGCCTTGAGGTTTTTAATGTGGTGAGGCTGATTGTAAAATTAAGGAATTACGTAACTAGCTATAGGTTAGCAAGTCTCACAAAATGGCCAAGACCCTGACATCGTGCTCTGCCTTTGAACAAACCAGTAGAGCAAAATATATTTTTCTTTGCCAAGCGGAGATGTAATTTTTATTGATGGAAATATTACTACTTCGCCTAAGGCTATGAACACTGGCACTCTAAGCCACCGAGGATTAATTTGAAAACGATTGCACTAGTCGGCGAGTTTTACTTGAAATTAACGACGTTCTCTACTCTTTTCCTCTTGTGGTGAAATTTTGATCTATTTTTCTTTTGACGTTGATAGTCTTTTCGTATACAAATTAAGGTTAAGCATTTTTTGGTTGAAACTAAATACATCGAATATCGCTAAGTACTTAAACGAGTTGTTATAAGGGATTGTTCAGACTGATATATATATATATATTTACCTTGCCTGCTTTTTATACCATCGTGTTCGTTGTTTACAGCATAATTAAACGTTCCCATTTTTATAAATTTTGATCGCCATACGACATGATAAGCTAAGGTGTTCAACCCTCGACGTATAATTTATAGTTCACTCGGAATGATCATCAAAGAAAGGTTGGACTTTTCGACGCCATCATGTGGCGTTTAATAAGAGCGTTTTGAATTTTGAACTTCTCATTTAAAATAGTAGATAGAAGAAAAGTAGATTCGGTTTTAATGTTCGCTTTGTGTCCACAATCCTTTCCAAACTTTTAGACCCTGACGGTCGCGTTATCTTTAGGCTTGATATAAGTATCATATACTTCTCAGTCCGTAAATAACCCCGAAATGTTCCGAATCCCCCCGACTGACATAATTTGCCCTTTAGCGGTAAGTAGCTTTTTGACTTCATAACAGCTAATGCATCTTGATGGCATTTTGTGGCTGGTATTTTGTATTGAAAAGCGTAAGAAAAATAGTCTGCCAACCGTCTTGTTAGCAGTTTTTTTTTTACTGTCTTTTTGTTTTAAATATTATTGTGTCCTTTGGGTATAACCGAAAGCTCTCTCTTTTCGTTAAGTTATAAAAACAGAAGAAATTCTGTCTGATAATTATTCGCTAATAACTGATTGCAGATGTTATCTTTATAACCTTAAGCTACACAACTGAAAAATACTGCTTTCAACTGCACGTAATGCTTTTTTCAAAAGTAAACACACCAAAAAACGTGCTGCTCAAATTCGAATATTTTTTCCACGAATACTACTAAAAGCGAATGTCACAAACTGAAGATATATTTCAGTGGAAAGGTCGTAAAAGTACAAACACGTATGTGAGTAAGACTTTCAGTTAGTTTGAGATCACTGCTACGGCAGATAAGGTGTCGTTTAGGATAAATTTGCTTGTCAAAATTTTCTCCTTTAAGATGCTTATGGCTTACATTTTAATTACTTTCTTACTTAAAAGATAAGACTTATCATATTATTATACTTGTGATCTTTTTCTATCTGCCGGCAAATAAACAATCTACAATAAGCTGACACCTTCTAAAGGAGAAGTACAAAACTTGATATTGAAAGATGACTCAAACATTGCACCTGCTCCTTACACAAGCGTTTACCCTCAACTGAGGACGAATAATTACCGTGCACCTCGCGGGACTATCATGTAAAACACGTTCATCGCGGGATCATCATGTAAAACACCTTCTTCGCGGGATTATCACACTTTCCTCGCGGGATGCATTCTTTCCTCACGGGACTTTCCTTTCCTCGTGGGATCATGCGTGAAAAGCTCTTTTCTCGCGAGATCATTTATTAAGACCTTGCCTCCCTGATAGAAACGTTGCTAATCCACAGAGTCGCTTCTTGGTTAAACCATTGCCGAATCCTCAGAAAAATTCCTTAATCTGGTTCAAAGCCAATGCCTACTTTTTTATTTGTTAACAAGTTGTGACTATCGCACATTTGGTGCCGGCCATTAGAGGCTGTAATCCGACAATAACCTACATGTACGACATGTACATTTCCTTCGATTTCTTTCATTATCGATCTCTCTTTTTTCCTTCGCAGGCTTTTAATTTAAGACGTGGATGATCTGTTAGAATTTCATTAATATGACGTTATTAGCACGAGTCGCGTGTACTCGATTAGTCTAAATAATAAAGCAGTGTTTTGCGTTTTGTCGTTTTGTATTACAACATAATGTATGGTGAAAAAGCTTTAAGAAAATATTTACACTTTTCTGCGAAAAGAACAACAGCGAAAATCTTATTTCAATATTTGTAATTTCTTATTTACATAAGGTTGTATTTTGAATGTAATCGGTCGTACGAACTGAATGTACGTCAGGTTTAATTTCCTTATTCTCTATTCGCGTGCTCTGGTTTTCAAACGGTTATTGTTTGACGTAGTTGATTATGATTTTTACAATAAAACGTGCTTGTTCTTTCCTGTGTGTCTTGCAAACATGACTCTGTTACAGTAAACGTCAATTGTTATCAATTAGAATATAAGCACGACAATAACCCTCCGCCGGTAATATTAGCGAATATACTTGACAGCAAAAATTCAAAGCGCTCTCTGATTGAATGACAGAAGTGCTTCATAAAGCGAAAATACCGTCCACTTTTCTTTAAGGAAATTAACTTTTGCTTTGTTTGGCAAGTGGTCGGAACAAACAATTCTTTTTCTCTTCTCGTTGCACGCAAGTTTATTGCCAGGTGCATTTTTTGAAATGCTCCTTTGGGCTCGTTTATCCCAGATTGCTCGTGTTTCCCCAAGATTAAATCAATTATATTTCCTTGAGCTGTATTTATTATTTTTTTCCTCTTAACCCTCGTGCATTTATGCCAAATTGCTTTCAAATATAACTTTTTTGTGCGTCAAACTGAAGTTACGGTTATCAGATATCAAAATGAAGTTTGAGCTTAAAGTTTCTGGTGGCACAGATGAGGTAAAATGTTTTCAGCGATCATTTTATTTCAATTTTTGGATTTCTTCTTCTTTGTATCCGTACCTAAGATCTTTTTTATATGATGTAGACCACTTATGTGCACAAATAAAACAGCTCGGGTGAGTTGCCGATAGACAGTCAATCTTTCAAACGCTCCACAGTGATTTCTCTTAGGTTTTTTCCCCTGGGGTACTAAACGACACTTACGACACTCTAGAGAGCTTCGTTCTTCGTTTGAAAACTTCTTTCTGATTTCCTTGCGACTTGAACTGATCCCGTGATCTGCTGTGAGGAATTTTCAATATAGGAGAGGTTTAATATCCCAGGGGACTTGAGATTGGAGTCCTAACTGCTTTGCTTGGGTATTGCTTGTGGAAAGACACTTTGCTCTCGCAATGCCTCTGTTGACCGTGGTTTATAAATGTGGGGAGGGCTTGGACGAATAACCTCACATGTTCGGCTGGCGTTGGTATAGCATCCCCTCCAGAGGGTGTAGCTATTTTATGATTAATCTCGGACTTTCTTTTTTCTCTTCTGTTAGGAACGCGCTCTTGCCGTCACCGAGCTGGGCTCAGCGCTAAAGTTCGAAACAGACGAGCCTCACTTTGTGAGTCTTGGCGGAGGAAGGCTCAGTATTGGTGTTACTTTATGCCCAATTAAAAGAGGTACCATATCAGAATTGCCGTAAATTAATTTTATCCAGGAGTAACATGTGCGAGAGAATTTTAACATTCTTGACGTATTACTGGAGAGTGAGATACTAGCCCTCAAAATTTTATTATTGCTGTCGAAAATTTGCTTTTCGAAGCCATTATTTGTTATTGTTATTGTATGTGGTTAGTTGACAAAACTATTCCCCTGACTAGAGCTGTTTTCTTATTTGTTCTATTCAATTTATTTCTCTTGAAAGGAAAAACAGTGATCGGTGTTGCAACAGAAACATGCAAACCCGACATTCAACTGAGAGGAAAAGGAATAGAACCGTAAGTGGGAGCAATAGCAACTTTTATTCTCTCCTTATTGTACTTTATACATTAAAGGAGCGTTGTCCGATATTTTAAGTCATTTTCTGTTCTTCCTTGGGGCTCATATAGTTGTGTAATGTGGGACACAGGAGTAATCAAACGCGAATACCAGGATGGTTTCGACTGCGAGATAAGACGGATACGAACGACAACTGAATCTGCCAGTTTCGTGAGTCCTGACGAGCTCCTAAGGAAAACTTGTGACAGCCATTAACATTAAGATGTGTTTCGTCCACAGTGAGCACTGTATAGTGGAGTACAATGGCGATGCAGTGGTTATGTATCCGAAAGCCGCATTGTGTTCTGTGGATGGTATTCCTATCTCAGAGCCAACCAGATTACCACAAGGTATTAATTATTCACAACTAAGGCAACATTTAGCAGCATGTTTACTTTGACCGTTCTTACTGTGCCTCGAATCTTCCCGCGAGCCTGTGATCCGCTACTTCGTCAACTGAAGCTTCCTGTCTCATGGAACAGTCGATTTCTAATTAACACGTGACATGTATTAGTTTATTCACCCGTTATCCGACCAATCGCGTCTTCCCTACCGCTAGAATAACACTGTACTGCTCTCCCTACCCCTGACAGGAGCTAGCCTTGTGTTTAGATAAGCCACTAGGCTGTACAACGTAAATATTATTTGAACTCTCGTGTTAGTTACTGGATGACAGTAATGTACAAAATGGAAACAGGAATTTCCACATTAGCAAACAGCTTTGTCTAATCTCTTGCTCAATCTTCGCTCGTAAGTTTACTCTAAAATTATATATATTTCAGTTTAATCATTATTCTAAAAGCGTTTAAAAAATTTTCATTCCTTGGTAGTTTATTTATCTAAATTTAGGCGCGCGGGAGGATTTCAAACTGCTTGAAATGATCCCGCGGACCTCAATATATCCCGCTAAAACGCCTACTCTGTGTCAGTGAGGATTGATATGGTTAACACGTGTGTATTTTCCAGTATTTAAGAGGCTACTTTATAATCCTACTGTGTTGCGCAGTGATTAAAAACACCAACATCGCAATAATGCGTTCATAATTTGAATATACATTTTCCCTTCATTTTCGCTACTCAGGGCTGGTTGTAATGTTTGTTATAAGTTTGGTACACAATCACCTTTTTGCAAGTTTTTTTTCATTAAGAGATTTTTATCTCTTAAATTAGTACATAGTATAAAAATGCAAAATATATATGCCCTTTTATATAGCCTATACCCAAAAGAACGTATCTCGTAATTAATCTTTGCATATATTGCTATATCATTCAAATAAGTTTCAATCTCTAGAAAGTTCTTAACGGCTGTAAAGTGATTCATTTCCTCATTACGAATGTTGACTTGATTAATATATTAGCGTTAAAAAATATAATCCACACCTGTTATTTAATGTTTCTGCTTCTTCTAGTTAAGGTTTTATGTCAGGAATACAGTCTGACTGGCAGATTTGTTGTTTGACATTATTATTTTTCAGTTTCGCATTTTTGACACTTATTCTCGTCGCCATTGTAACGTCTACTTTGTAGGTGTTTACAATTCATTATGTTCCATCTTTACGCCTCCGTTCGTTTTATTGTAATGATCTAAGTCATAATGTTGTGTAACCTTTTCTTGATGAATACAACTCATAACCTTAGCTGTACATGTATCAGTACCTCAGTGTAATTTTGAAACGTTCCATAATGGTGCATATTTATTATGTCTCGTTTCACTGTATTGAAGTAAGCGGTATGACTTTTTTTTATGAACAAATATTTTAGGTATTAGTATTGCTCACTTATCGATGGTACAGCACTTGTATTAGAAGTATACACGCTATGACCCTCAAATCGAACTCCTGTTTAAACAAGGCATCTGGATTATGTCCTTATAGTGCTTCATTCACTTACATGATAACTCATCATCCCCATTAAAAAGAGTGAACTTTAGTTATAAGAAACGGTTTATAGATATGACTTTTTTTATCACGAAAATGATGGCTTGCATGTCCCACTAGTATTCTTTATTTGGAGAGTTAGTTCGTTTTAGCCTGCTGCGTGATCTTTTCGAATGTTACAGTGTCTGTGGATATATAAACATAAATAAGGCGCGTAACCATCGTGTTACTGTGTCACGCTATATCGTATTTAGTCACGGTGTTATCGTATTTTGTAGGTTGTATGATTTGTCTGGGAAAGTCCAATTACTTTCGGTTTAATCATCCCAAAGAAGCTAAGAAGATCAAGGAATCCAATCCAGGCAACCGGTTTTCTATTGTTCCTGACCAATACTACCCTGGTAAGTAAGAGCTATTTGCCGACACTTCCCTGCTTAGTAACAATGATCTATTGGATTGCTCTAATCTTGCCAATATTCCCATTCTTGTTCCTTTGTACTCTTTGTTGATTTCTAGCTTAGGTAAAGTGGCAGTGTCACAAACATTAAGTGATTATTGCAAACCCAGTTAAGGTGTTGGTATTATTGGAAATCCACTAAATGTGGCCTAGCCTGCTAAAACGTACTGTACTAGTCATGAATATTGTTTAACTGTGGTTTGGTTACGGACTGATATGAAAGAAATGGCCTAAAACTTTAAAGACTCGGGCCGACGTTTTCTAGTATGACAGTTACACTTGGAAGAAAATTACTCAAACACCATTGATCATGGTTTATTCACATCTTGGAGTATGAATGTATGCCTTTCGCTTGTTTTCAAAGGTAATTTTGTTGATTAGTGGGCACACCCCAGAATCCTGTATAGTTTCCCATAAATAATAATAATAATAATAATAATAATAATAAAAAAAAAAAGGACATGGTCTCGCGCGACAGCAACTTACTAGAAATAACAATAATAATAATAAAAAAAAAAAATAAAAAAAAAAAAAAAAGGGCATGGGGGGACCAACGCTTGCCTACTCGGTGACGCTCCCGCCCACCAGAGTCTGGGGTGGCACCTTTGGCAGTGCCAGCACCCCGCACCACCCTGCTCTGGGTTCGGCACTCATATTCGTACTATTTCATCCGCATCGGTCGTCCGGGTCACAGCCGCGTCCTTTGACATAATACATAATAATATTATTATAATTATAATAATAGTAATAATAGTAGTAATAAATTGTCGTGACAGTGCCCCTTTAACCTGGCTTTATGAAGGGTTAGGTCGTAACGAGTAACATAGAATTATCTAGTAGGGAGAAAGTAATTGCAACTTGAGGATATGGTCTTGCTGAACAACCATTGTCTTATTACCATTATGAAACAGTTAGTGAAGAGGATTAAAATATTTTATTTCCGTATTACTAGGAATCGATCGTATCATGATACATGTAGTACATGTATTTACAACACCTCTTTTCGTTTTTTATTAATATTTTTTTATTTGTTCAAACTAGATGTGGAGCTGGCCATTGACCAGTACAAGAAAGATAAGCAAGAAAGAGAAAGACTTGAGAAGGAAAACGAGCGTCTGTTGTCTCTGGAAAATGAGTACAAGGAGGCTGTAGAGCGAATTGAGCTTGAAAAAACACAACTTGAAGAAGAACGGCTTCAGCTTCAAGAAATGGAACAGCAGCACAAGGAAGCTGTTGACAGCTTTGAAGAAGAAATAGCAGTTCAAATCAAAGAACTGGAAAGACAGCGAGAAGAACTGAGGCACTTTGACGAAGAGAAAGAGAAACTGATCATGCTTCAGGAAAAATACGAAGATAATGTCAGAAAGCAAGAACTTGAACGCTCAAATAAGGAGAAGAGACGACAAGAAGAATACGAACGATTAAAGACAATGAAAGCAAAGCTGGAGGGAGAAGAAGGAACGGAGAAAGAAAGAGTAGCCATCGAAGAGTTGAGGCAACAGCTAGCTCTTCAAGAGTTAAGTTGTTTGGAAGAGGAGCTTCTCACATATGAGCGGCAGCAACTTGATAGTGAACTGATCGATGAAGAAAGAAAGAAACTCGAGGAGATGAAAGAGAGACAAAGTGAGGTCATACATCAACTGGAAGAGGAACTGAACGCTCAAATCAAGATGTTAAAAGAGGAAAGGGAAAAAGAGAATTCTAAGATCGAACAGGAAAAGAAAAGGATTCAGCTCTTGGAGAAACAGCAACAAGAAGCCCTGAAACAGATTGAGCTGGAGAGACAACGACTCGATCAAGAACGAGAAGAAGAGAAGATGAGAGTTCAAGAAGAACGCGAGCGATTAAACAAACTAGAGCAGGAGCGATTAGAAATGCTGGAGAATGCAGCCAAGGAACAGGAACATGAAAAAGAGATGATCGAATCGGAAAAGAAACGGCTGATGGAACTCGAGGAGAAGCATTCTCAAGCCATGAAAGAAATCGAAGATGCCATGATTTCAAAACAAGATAAGATGGAACGTGAACGCCAAATCGAGTTTGAGTTTTTCGAAACAGAGCAGCTCTTACTCGAAGAGTTAGAGCAGAAACAACGCGAAGCGGCCGAGCAGCTTGAACGGGAGCGTGAAGTGATTCGACAACAATTCGAAAAAGAAAGAGAGGAAGAAAGAAGGAAACTCGAACTAGAGCAGAAGCGCGTTCAGTGTTTACAAGATCAACAGCAGGAAACGCTTCGACAATCAGAGGAAGAAAGACGGCGGCTTCAAGCGGAGCTCAAGAATCAAAGAGAACAGATGCAAAAAGAGAAGTCGCGTTTGATCAACCTTGAGAAAGAGTACAAGAAAATTAGAAGCAATGGCTCAGATGCTCCATTGATTCTGTCAGCGCTGAACATGCGAGATATATCGCAACTTGGAAACGGATGCTCGCTTCAGGAGCGAAAACAGCGTTTAGAAGAAGAAAAAAGGCGATTGATAGAATTGAAGAAAGAAGCGGAGAACCTTTGGCATAAACAGCAAGAGAGCAGCGAAAGCGGGAGTAGTGGAGACGAGAAAGCCAAAGACCAAACAGCGCGGAAGCTGAAGCGAGAAAGGGAGAGAAGACTGGAGCTCGAGCGACAGTTAGCTGAAGTGCAACAACAAAAAGATAGTACAGCTGTCGCAGAAGATGGTGACAAAATCAAAGATCTCGAACAAGCATTGGGAAAGGAACGTTTAAGGAGACAGGAGATGGAAAGAGTTCTCTCTGAAAAACAAAAGCAAGAGGAGCTCGAAAAAGTTGCAGCGGCAGAGAAAGCTCGTAAAGAGATGATGACAGAGAGGGCCATTCAAGAACGACTCCCTCCAAAGGTAACAACTGAAGTTGCTGTACAGACTATTCACCAACTCCCCCCCCCCCCCTCCCCCCCTCACCAGGGAGGGGTGTGTTCCTTCTACGTAACCGTAAGGACAATGATAACACTTTGAGGTCCAAGAAATCAATACTGTTTAAATGGGAAAGGTTTCTTTCGTTTTATTTAATTTATTTCCAACCACAGAGCAACGCATGCCAAGTTTCGCTCCTTTCCAAACTGGCCGGGAGCGATGAGAGAAGACTGGGAACGGCGCGAATAAACGGGAATACCGGGTTGGAAGGGGCGGCCTGGGAGCTGTTAGAGTTTTGTCTTGCACATCGTACTGCTTAGATGGTTACCACGTAGAATCAGTGCCCCTAACACCCATTCACTAGCATTCTAAATTTCTCATAAAAAGTGACATTCATTTCTTTGACTATCATCTATTTATGTTGTGTACCCTATTTAACAAAACAGGTCAAAAATGGCACGTCTCATCACGACGGTGACATCAACCTTGTCCAGCACTTGGTCTCTACAGGTCACGTGTTAGAAAACTGTCCATCAGTGCGTGTAACAGCCAGTGCTTGTAAAGGGTACCTGTCAAAACTTGGAGGAAAGCTCATCAAGTCCTGGAAAAAACGCTGGTTCGTCTTGGACAGACAGAAACGTGCTCTGTGCTACTACTCTGACGAACATCAACGCGTACCCAAGGGTATAATTTATTTCCAGGCCATACAAGACGTGTATGTAGATTTGCCCAATTCGCACAAAGGTTCCTCTGTCAGGACTACGTTTTGTGTCAAGACTCCACAAGAAACATACTACGTTGCAGCTCCCAGTGGTCTGGCGATGAGTATATGGATTGACGCCATTCTCACGGGTAGGGAAGGGGCGAATTTTTATAACTGAAAGAGCCATATAAAGATCCTTATTTTTGGCTTCATTGAGCGATTATTATGCAAGTTCAAATGTTATCGGATTATAAAAAAAACAACAAGCATTTGACAACAAGAATCAAGTTTATATACTCTTCCTTGTTTATTTAATATGTTGCTAAGGTCACATTAACCAGTAAATTGATTTAATTTTTCGTGCTAAAAATCTGGACAAGAAAAGTATATTCGTTTAAAACACCTTCTTTCGTGTTTATTCGCATTTGTTTTACGTTATCACGAGTGGGACGCGACAAATTGTTACTGTTGGGTTTGGTTGTCGTTTCCGTTAGTTCTTTCATGAAGTTTTCTGGTGACGGCTAGTTCTCCGTAAGTTTTTCATCAACAAACAATAATTAGTTTATTCGTTTTGTTCTTCATAACGTGACTTTTGAAAGTGAAGAAGTAAAAGGTTTTGGAAAACTAAAAGCAACATATAGATACGTTTTTAACTGTAAACAGAAAAGGGATTATTCACGTTTATTTACAGGTTACTGTACGTACAATTGGAGTTATATTGTATAAAATTATAAATGAAATGCTCAAGGCCCGTTGTATTTAATGGTCATTGTTAAATTAAATAATTATAGGTGAAACAATAGAACAGTAAGACGCATACGCAAGGAACGAGGGGAATTGGGGCGAGAGTAAGCTCACACAACTAGTTTGGACACTCCGTGACAAGGGTTATGAAGTCAATAATGACTTGTTCCATGGCAGTTTAGCGCTGCATAAGCAACGAGTAGCACTTAAATTAAGGTCAGCCCTTACTGATGACAGCGAGCAACTCGGTGGTACAGTGGTAAAGGCATTAGACACGGTTCTGCGTGCGCTGAAAAAAAAAGGTTTCTAAATTAGACAATAAAAAGGTTAGGAAAAAAATGCTTTGCGCCACTAAAACAAGGAGTGTCCAAACTTTTTTTTCTTTGCCGCTCGCCCCAACTCTCCACATTGCATAAGCTCTGCGCTGTGTTCTTAAACGAGTCTATTTTAGTACTATGCCTACGTGCTGAGAAGTTCCTTTTATTATGGATATTTTTATAAGACGAACGGTGTAAGTATAGCACAAGATAAAGAGTAATATATAAGGAAGTACATATTGCAATACAATATTGAAGTACTTAATCAAGTATATTGCATTGTAAATAAATCAAAGGTGTGTTATATAACAGTGGACTTAAAATGTGTAATGCAACTAGAAAGTTCAAATGTTCTCTTGAACTGTTAGAAAAAAAAGTGTTGCGTTTATAAATAAAGTTAACGCTTCTAAATCCAAGAGATTATCTGTTGCATTGACATTTAAAGTAACAGAAGTTACCTAATCTGAATTTACTTCAATGAAGAATATTGTAAGAAAAACTAAACATACTTCGTGTGTCTAGCAGTTAGATGGTAGAGTAATTTTATTTAACCCGTAAAACAATTAGTGTCTAACAGAATCTAATCGTATGTAATTACTATTTCACGGGTTAAGCAAAACCACTTTACGTTCAATCTTTCTTACAAATTTCCTTTATTGTCAAATGGTAACAAAATCCTACCTCTCCCTTTTTAAAGGCAACGCTCGCACGATCGTTTCCTTTCAGCGAAACCGACTCATGGATTCTCAATAGAAAACGCTGGGAGTCTTATAAGATATTGACATAAAAGAGGGTACTGAAGGGGTAAAATGCGAATTAGGATTTGGATTTCCCATTTTTCGTCGGGAAAATGCAGGGATTTGATGTCCAGTACTGGGGCTATCATCAAGGACTTGAAAAATGATCTTGAAAAGCATCTTAATGGCACTGTCAAAGTTTAATTTTGATTTCTCTGTCCCATATTCCAATTAACTCGTTTTTCAAAGGTAGACCAGGGTCAACAGCACGTCATACAAGCGAGTTTGCCACCGAGTAGGACTGGGAACTAACTACAGGAATAAATGAGACCGAGATCAAGCTTAGCACAATAGCAAATCGCAGCGAAGAAAACAAAGAAAAATACTCCTGCAAACTTAGAAAGGACTACTTCAATATATAACGAAAGAGACAAATGTGGAAAATTTGGATTTTTAGAAACTCACAAATACTATTAAAGGCATTCTGGTAGAATATCTAATTATAGTTGGGTGTTTTGAGTTAATGTTAGGTACATAGCAAGGTAAGTGGCTTCTGGAGGGATAGTTCCCCGGGAAAATTTATTTTTTAAAAAAAAACTCGGAAATACTATTTTAGGCATTCTGATAGAATGTTTGCACTATTATAGATGTCATTGAATGAATAATTTAACCATGACCCACCTTAATGCAGTGCATTATTTTTCCTGACCCGCCCTTTTTGACATGTTGAAAAATAGTGACCCACCCCCCCCCCCCCAATTTTTCATAGCACCTCCCCTCCCCCTGTACTTTATGACCGGTCCTTAAGCAGACATCTTGGTCTGTGTAAAACAATTACGAGACCGCGTAACGTATACTGTAATGTATATCAGGCTAAAACTAGATGTCACGCTACAAGATAACGTAGTTAACTCTTACTATAACGGACACCTTCGGGACCACAATTTGGTGTCTGCAATAGAGAAGTCCGTAGTAGCGGGAGTTATTTTCAGTAATTCTTGTTCGCCGGGACTAACTTCTGTCCGTAGTAACGGGGTGTCCGTAATAGCGAGGTGTCCACATGGCAGGAGTTGACTGTATAGGTTAATTTTTTGACAAATTTCCTGAAAATTAGTTAAGATCCCCTTGGAAACGTTATCGCTTCTGCATGCACCATAGCGGTTGCCATGACGTGGTGTTGCTTGTAGGCAACGAATCCTAAATAGCTTTCAAAGCAATCTCGTTCCCACAGCGTTCCTCCTGACCACAACACTGGTCGGTAGGAACGCATTCGCAAACAATAGTGTCCTACGAGGGTCCCTGTACCGTGGTTTTCGAGGATACATAAAAGTACTGTAAGTTATAACCTGCACAGAACTGTTTATTTCAAAGCCTGTTTTTAAGTCGCGGACAGAACATTAACGGTAAACCTCGATCGATTCGAATTTTTAAAACTATGTTCATTTGCCTTTTTTACGTTTTTTCGTTACTAATGAAATGTATGAAAAACTTCACTTGATCACGCATGCCACCATGTCCGTAATGCAACGGACAGTAGCAAGTTCAACTGTCCAGACTATTGGGATGTGAAGGTGCGCGCATTTTTCCATGCGCAAGTACCCGCTCAAGAGAAGGTCAACCTGAACTGAAATGGGCTTGACCACTTAACAGTAATAACATGGTGATACAATACTGAAAAAGACTACTAACACCGTATTTTCTCAATTTAACATCCCCGGCGTTTATTCCAAACTTGGCTCCGTAGATCCGGCGTTTATTTGAATGGTGCCGTTTATTCGAGCAAAATGTTTATTAAACAAGGGTTTTTAATCATTATTTGTGACATAAATGCATTTTGCCATCATACCTAAAGCATATTACACCTCGAATAAATGCCTGAAAGGCTTACTTACAACTCTACCTTGGAGATCCGGCGTTTATTCGGCGCCCGGCGTTTAATCGAGAAAATACGGTATGCATTTATTTTGTTCTACTGCTAAGAAAATATCACTAGCATTTCCTCTACATCAATAGTATAGAAATGAAATAAAGTAGAAAACTATCAAGTCGTGCTAAAAACTCTATCCTTGCACTACATGCAGGTAGGAAAAAAATACATATCTACACTGTACATTATAAGACTACAACAACCTCATCCACTAATTACAAGAAATAGTCCCACATATTTTACAATGCAACACTGTAACCCTGAATAAACCTACCAGTAACCCTGACCCCCTTGACAATATGCACAGTGTCACTGTCATTCTTGCAGAAATATAGTCTCGGCAAACATAAACGTATAACTTATATAAACTATATACAGCTGGAAGTAAAATAATTTTAAATTATGATTAAATCACTAGATCATTTCACCTTATTAGCTTTTCTTTTTCACTGTTTTTGTTACCAAAAACAAACAAAAAAGAATTTGTAAAAAGGTCTCCAATCAATTAACAATATTATAAGATGTTTTAAAACTACATCTGTACAAAACTACAAACAAGGTATTATGTGCAAGGTAAGGTATCCTGTCTTCTGGAGTTTGTAGATCGTGATATATTTTGTGTACTTGCTGTCTTGACATTGGACTGAAGACTGATCAGTTGGCCCACAGTAACCTTCATGGTGTGTTTTTGAAGAAGAAGGCTGTCTTTTTCTTGAAGCTGGGTTACAAGGTCTGATGACACTTCTGTTAGGAGCAGAATATAAAAACAAAGATCATATTGTGATCAAGAGTTATGTTTGTTGCTGGAAAGCAGTCATGGGAAGTCAGTCAATAGGCTACGCAGTCGAACTTCTTATTCAGACACCAAAAGGCAAGGGAAGAGTGTCGAGTGAGTGTCCATATCATGGAGGAGTATACCGAGTGAATTCTCGAGGGACACTAAGGACATTTTTCTAATTAGATGATTATTCCGCCATGTAAGATTTTTAAATGTTTTTATCTTTTACCGAATTCTTGAATTTTTATATTTCAATTATATACATTTTTTAAAGATATATTTATTAACAGGACCCCCTTTGATAGTAGTGCTTAGCACACTGACGGGGTTATCCTGTATAAATACTGTTACTTTATTGTATTTTTATTTAACTGTGCATAATAGGTAAGTGTCTGTATTATGGAGGTGTCTGTAAATAGAGGTTCAACTATAATTTCAGTGGAACATGGCTAGGCAATAAAACTTGCATTTACTCTGGATTTAAACAACATGCACATGGTTGCATTTGTTTCCTGACATCAACCAAACTTTCTGACAATTGAAAATCCGTGTTGCCAGGCTAGACTGTCTCTTTAGTCGAAAAATTTAGTTGGGCGCTTGGGCGTTCGAACCAACTGAGGCTGTCTCTCGTAGCTCAGTTGGTTAGAGCACCCAACCGGTATCTGGGAGGCCATGGGTTCGATTTCCTGTCAGGACTCAGAATTTTTCTTTGTCCCATGCTCGTGTCATTGTTGAAAAACTCATCTTCATTATTTATCACCAAGCTTGAAATTTACCATCTTCATTATTTACTACACACTTGATGATTTCGACTTTGCTGATCCTAGCAGTATGCAGGATGCATGTCACATATCAACCTAGTAAATGACCCAGCTCACCACGAGTCTCTATTATAATTGTAGCTCAGTTGGTTAGAGCGCCCAACCGGTATCTAGGAAGCCATGGGTTCAATTCCCATCGGGGACTCAGAATTTTTCTTTGTTCCATGCCCGTCTCATTGTTGAAAAATTCATCTTCATTATTTATCACCAAGCTTAAAATTTACCATCTTTATTATTTACTACACACTTGATGATTTCGACGTTGCTGATCCTAGCAGTATGCAGGACGCATGTCACATATCAACCTAGTAAATGGCCCAGCTCACCACGAGTCTCTCGTAGCTCAGTTGGTTAGAGCACCCAACCAGTATCTGGGAGGCCATGGGTTCGATTCATGTCATGTTGAACAATTCATCTTCATTAATGTTAAAGTTAATAATAGAAAGGTTTTATTAGCAGGGTAATAATTTGTCCCATTAATTTTTTTTGATTTGTTTGTTTGTTTTTTGGAGCCTGATCACAACAATTGTGAAACTTAGTCCTGTGACAATAAGTAACAATAAGGTAGTCTATGAGTGAGTATCCTGTAGTTTGAACACTTACTGTTTATCCGTAACTTAAGATTCTCCACAGCCTCCTTCAGTTGGATCAAATCCCTCTGTAACACTGAAATCAACAATGGCTTAGAGTCATCGTTTAACATTTGAAGGAATCAAGTTTGTACTACTAACACCAGTCTGTAACCATTGAGATCAGTAGCATGTGCACAGGATCCCAAGAGTGGTATATATAAGGTAGAAAAAGTAACAAGTGGAGTGAGTCAAAAACTAAAATCCAAGGCGAAGCACATTCTCACAAACTTCTTACATGTACCTGTACCACTGTGGTATTTTGCTGTGTATCACACAAGGGGGCCTGTTCATAGGCCAAGCGATTAAAAGGAAACCATGGCCCTGGTCAAGTTACAAGTACATGTAGATCTCTAAAGAACTGCTCAAACTTTACATGGAACAATTACAATTGATTAGGAAGACAAAAGCTATAGAGGTAGTTTCACTACTCAACTGTACTACTGAAATTTATAATAGCAATATTATGGCACATTTTAATTGTACATATGGTAAATAAGTTATCCCGGCCCTATCCACCACCTGGGGGCAAGGAACTAAGAAGAATAAATAAGTTATCCCTGAGGCCTTAAATTAGAGAATTTTTTAACACAAGGCTTTTTAACTGAGTTATTATATATTCCTGTGTCTGTAGAAGTGTGTAAACTCTTTTATTCACCTCCAATTGATTAACATGATTTAGAATGAAATTAAATTTGCCATTTAGCAAACTGCACTTTATCATCCAACAAAACCTTGCAGTCTAATTGATAAATAGGAGACACCTGCCTAGCCAAGTAGAATGCCAAGTTTTATGTCAGTTAAGTTTTGAGGCTGCTGGGTTTCGGTAATACAAAAATTAAACAGTAAAGTGGCAAAACTTACAAGGCGGTCAACCAGCCTTTTGTTATCACCATTTTTGCTTAAATTTGATGCACTACTAAAAGAGCAGAAGAAATACAATACTCATTGATAAAAATAAGCCATGGAATATTGCAATTCCTGAGTTTTGATTGGTAATAACAGGCCATTGTATCTGAGCTCATATACCATAGACCACAAATATGGTAGGTGAAAGCGTCAGTGATAACAGCTAGGGAGCTCAAATTTTGTAATTCTTTGGGTGTCAAAAATGTTTTTCTGTTGTGCTTGTTGGATAAATGAGAAAGTTACCATCTTATATTCAATTCATGCTAGCTAATAATAATTGTTAAATATCTGTACATGTAATTAAATTTATTTGCACAAGAAGTCTCAAGCCCGGAGGGGGTACTCGAAAAAGTTTTGTACGGGGAGGCTCCGCCCGGAGATCCAACCCCTTACCCTTTTACATACCATTTTGATAGAAAAGGTACCCCTTTTGTATACCTTTTATTGAAAAAAGGCACCCCTTTCATATACCTACATGACATCACATTTACCTAAAACGTCATTTTTATGTAGCGCTTAATAAATTAAGACGATACAGCCAAAAGTTGCGTCTGCTCGAAATATTTAATGTAAAGGCCTTTTCAAATATCATTATGGCAGATTTCCCTAGCCTTTCATATACCTAAACTTGTGAAATCCCTACCCTTTCATATACCTGGAGCCTGAAAAAGGTACCCCTTTCGGGCAGATCCTCCCCGAATAGGCCAATATAGGGAGTACCCCCCCCCCCCCCCGCCGGGATCTCAAGGAAATATAATCCTGTGTTGTTCAGCGAATTCAACTTAATTAGCAATCTCTACTGACAGGATGCCAAAATCAATTTAAGTCAGGATCTGTTACATGTGTATGGTGATTTCTTCTATCATCATGATAGATAATTTTTAACAAAAATTCTAGTTCATTTATAAACTTCTTTTAAAAAGAAAGGAAAGTCACCCAAAAAAGTGACCAATTGTGATCTAAGGATGCTAGTGTCAGTGTCTGACTAATGTCTAAATGACTGTATAAGAATTAACTACAAATAATATGTCCTGCATCACAATTTGTCACTTCAATTTTAAGGTTATAAACAAGTAAAAAATAAACAAATTGGTTAAGATCTTTTGAAAATCCTAAAAATAAAAAGCAAAAAACTGCCACAGAAAAGCCTTACAGCTCCCAAATATAGACTCTGGCCTGCAGACTTGCACAATATTTATCATTATCACTTGATGCATTTTTTTCTTTCTTTTCATTGGCCGACAGCCTACCACATGACCTGCAAATAACTGCCTACTGCCTGCTGCAAATAATATTCTGCTCATGCATACCCGGTAGTTGTGTCCATGAAACACTGGCATCTCATAACTGAGAACAACAAACTCGCTTAAACATTTTCTAAACCTCCAATTGTCGCTCATCGGAAGGACAAGTCTCTGAAAGACAGTTTAGTCAGAGCAAAAATTCCTTCCCAGATTTAACAACAACATTTAGGAGTTATATACGGTAAGGGTCGAGTGACAATATTATAAAAAAATGGCAGCTTGTTTTTCAGAGTTGTGGGAGAGCGGTTTGATTTGTCTACTTGACCCAAGAAAACAGGGAATTTAAAGGCAACAAAAATTTCCCTAAATGTACAAATATTTAGATAATATATGAATGAAAAAGAATTGGATGAAGATCAGCTTGTATTATCAAAGGCAAATGCGAAGTTATGATTTCTTCTGCATTTTTCAGTTCCTAGCCAGTTCCGATCGCAAAGGAAATTTTGCAAAATTAAACTCAGTGATTGAAGAGTAAAACAATATTGAACTCGGTTTTTGCAAAATATCGTGATTTGTAAGTAGTGAACAGATCAATTATGTGCCAACCTCATCGCATAACAATTATTTTCCAACTTTGCTTTCTGGAGTACAAATAATACGCGATATTTGTACTCCTCAAACCAGTTTAATGAGCTCGGTATTTCCTCTTGAGCATGCAAATGATAAAGACATGTTGGAAAGTCAGCATTTTGGGAAAACAAAGCATTGGATAATAAATCTCTTATTAGACAATTTAGTATGTATTATTGCTGTACACTTTTGCTCGTCATTTGTATTTTGACTCAACCTTCATGCTCACCAAAATACTGCAAGACTTGTAACAATTATCAGTGATACTACACACTAAAATGTCTAATAAGACATACCATAAAATTCCGGTTATAAGCCCTGGGCTTATACAACTTCATAAGGGTTTTTGGGTGGGCTTATAAGTGAAGGGGCTTATATCCAGGAGGGCTTATAAGCAGAAAAAATGTACCGAAACAGGCCACAGGAGTGTTGATCGAAATATGTTTTAAGTTAAAAATGCATAATACAGCAACATTTAGCCCTGTTCAGTACTGACATCTGACAGAGGTGGGCTTATATCCAGGGGAGCTTATAATCGGATGTATTTTTTGTTTCCAGGAAGATGGGCCTTTAACCGGGGGGGGGGGGAGGTCTAATAACCGGAATTGTACGGTATATACCCTTAATAGGTGCCCAGAGAACCAATCAAAAACAAGAATTTTGTTGTTGCTACTATGAGTGCAAATGTTGTATTTCGATCAGCCATGCATAGCAAACAATCAACATCATAAATACTGGGTATCAACATAATAGCAAAATTAGGTTAAATAACTTATGTCCAAAATGTAATGTAATTTTTAACACCTCCTACTATTCTATTACCGTAAATTACAGAGAATAAAGTACTTACATGTTGACCTTGAATGCCGAATAAAATTTCGTTCACTCGTAGATGGCAGCACAGCTGTTGGTCCCTCGTCCTCGCAGTCTTCCAAGTCAATGGAACGTATACGAACTTTACTTTTTCGCCACTGACCATGACCATTCCCTACATCTTCCACACGATAAGCTTCTTTACTCTCACTAAAAACAGAGTGTCCCAGATTACTAGATGTTGGCAGCTTGCCTTTTTGTTCG